>NC_054470.1:15157445-15793810 GCF_017639515.1 Carcharodon carcharias
AACATTCCATTTGGCTAAAGTTTTATTTTCCAATAAAAGTGAAAAGCACGATTATAAATAAATCTGCTAATTTCGGCAGACTGAAGTTCTAAAAACAATCTTTTCCAACTGTTTTTGTAAGGAAAACAGAACACTTTCTGAATAATTAATCCATGTTATGTCAGCAAGCTAATTTTCTTTCTTAATGTAGTTGAGATTAGAACATAAATGAGAAATTACCTAGCACATTATTGTATCTATTCTCTGGGGACAGATTATCTGGCCACAAAATGGTTCTCATTCCTGTTTCATGTCAAAATGTAATAAGCTTAGACTGGAGGAATCCAAATCAGAAATGTAATGAAAATACAGTAGATGTCTGGGAAAATTTTAAAGCAGAGGGTTAAAATAATTAGTGTCTTTGGTCAAACATCAGAAGGATTTTTAAGTAAAAAGTACAGAGACTCTGAACTTCCTCAGGATGGAATCCCAGCACTTACACCAGGAGTGGGCTTGCTTCTGCCCTCCAGTGCCAGCACAACTAAGATATTCAGGGTCAGTGTATCACATTTGCATGGGGCAGGTCGGTGCACGTACTTTTCTTTCCATTGCCTGCCCACCCCATAAATCTTAAGCATAAATAGCATTGGCCCACCATTTGGTGTGTGGAGGGGAGGGTTAGTGGGTAGGGTGTATATGTTTGCCTCAGCCATTTCCTCCTTGATGTCTTGTGGAAGGAAACTGATCACAAAAATTGTTTAAAACTGACCCCTTTTTGACCCCTCACTTGGCGCACCAGTCTCGTCTGAAACTGACTCAATCTATAAAGTAGGAACTCCAATTGCAGGAAGTCCCCACACCTGGTGAAACTGGGTCTCCCATCGTTTCCTGGAGGATTTCACCAGGCTCCCCCCAGATTTATGATAGAGGCCTGATGGAATACATGAGGAGTTTCAGCCCTAAGATTTGCACCAGCGTTACTGTAGAGTCTGTGAGTCGGATCTTATCAGGCTAGCAGACAGAATTTTGGAAGCTGGGGGACAGGAGTTTTTGAAAGTGGCTCCCTAGCATATTCTTGTCCCCATGCTCTCTGGCTGGAGGCCAGCTGTCAGTGGAACCAGCAATCTGCTCAACAGGATGGGAAGCAATTTGAGCAATTAAGGTCCCATTTAGGTGCGTTTTTCCAGAGCCCGCTGAGGGATTACCTTCCCAATGTACCCTGAGGCCGGAGTCCGGCAGCTCCCTGGAGGGGGCAGGCCACAGGGCCAATGGAGCTTTCTCTCAAAAGCACGTTCACTGAGCCGCCGGGATGAGAAGGCCACATCCGCGACCACACGGAAGTTATCCCCATCCTGGAAATTTATCAAAGGGCATAGATTTTGCCCAGTATTTCATCCATTGGCTAAAAATAAATCCATGGCAAATACATTGCCCCCATCTCTTTAAATTTCTGTAACGATCATGTTTTAAACTTGATGACTTTTTAAATTCCCATCACTTCACACCCAATCCCACACCCACTCCAATATACCTTACCCTTTCAAATTTTCCACAGTTTAGCATCTGACACCAGGTTCCTGCTATTGACGTTTCTATGGTCACTGAGTAAGTGCCGTATTCTTCTATTAAGTGGGTGTGGTCCTGTCAGTATATGTTTCACCCTCTCCCTGATAGACCGTGCCTTGATGTACTGGGGTTTGACAAAACTCACTCCCAGCCAATAGGCAAATTCAAATGACCGTCAAAGCAGTGACACTCACAGCAGATCTGTAGCTCTGTGTTGCAATGGTGTTGAGTTTCAAGTCTTTGCATCATAAAAAAGATGTCTTGAACTTGCCCTGCTAATATAGAATTGCTTTACTCTCAGTTCTGTATTCACCAGCAATAAAATGATTTCACCCACCAACTGAAACATACAGATCTGGTTGTGATAATGTTCTAAAAGTGGGTTTCCGTTATTGTTTCAGCCCTGATGTCTTCAGTGTAAATGATGATAAATGGTGCTGTTACATATTATCCTGAAAGAAACAATCCAAACATATTTTCCCATTTTAAAAAACGTTTGAAAGCATTCATTCTGCCAACCATAATCCTTACAATCATTTCAAACGTTTTAACCAGTAACTTCAGTTCAAATTAGAACTAATATAGCAAAGCACAAGGGGAAACAAATATGTAGATGGCACAGTCCCATTAAATGAAAAATTATGTTTCTCAAATAATTCATCTACTTTTTAAGACATTTTGTCAGTCTTGAATTGTAAAACTATGTACATAATATTTAAGCAATTGAATTTCCCCCTAAAGTGACTCTATTTTCTAATTGTATTATCACTAATTGAGATTTATCCTGACAACCTTTGTTATTAGTCAAATGATTGTTTTTATGCATTGTTTAGTTTCTGTATTTAACAACAACAAAAACAACAACTTTTACTTATATAGTATCTTGAATGCAATAAAATGTTCCAAGGCCCTTCACAGAGGCTTTATAAAACAAATTTTGACACTGAGGCACATGAGGAGATACCATGCAAAGTGACCAAAAGCTTGGTCAAAAAAGTTATGTTTTAAGGGTGTCTTGAAGGAGAAATGAGTGGTAGAGAGGTGAAGAGGTTTAGGGAAGGGATTCTAGAGCTTAGTGTTAGTATCTAATAGATTCCGTTGATAGACGTTAAATATCTAGTAGTTTAAGGTAATAAGGTGAACAGGCATTGGGTATTGATTAGTTAATTATACTCAAATGTGTATGTAAAGGAATGTCAGTCAGCACTGTGGGGTTGGTGTTACAGTGGAGAAGTAAGCTCTGTGGTGAACAATAAACAGTCTCTACCAAAGCAACTTTGTGTCTCAGTGTCTTCTTCACAACCAGGCTTTGGAATTCGTTGACACTTAGGGCCTAGGTAGCTGAAGGCACACTACCAATGGTGGAATGTTTAAAATTAGGGTTTGCTCAAGAGGCCAAGAATTAGGTCAGCAAATACAGGGCTGATGGGTGAATGGCCATTGGTGTGAGTTTTAGATGTCTTCAAGTTTACAGAGGGTAAAATGTGGGAGGCCAGCCAGGAGTGAATTGGAATAGTCAAGTCAGGATGTAACAAAGGCAGGGACAAGGATTTCTGCAGCAGAAGAGCTGAGGTAGAGATGGAGATGGGCAATGTTACTGGGGGTGGAAATACTTGGTCTTAGTGACAGTGCGGATATTTGGTTGAAAGTTTATCTTACAATCAAATATGACACTAGGATGGTTCGGCTTCAGGTCGTTGCCAGGGAGAGGGATGGAATCTGTGGCGAGGGAGAGGAATTTGTTGCTGGGACTGAAGACAATGGCCTCAGTCTTCCCAATATTTAATTGGAAGGAAATTTCTGCATCTCCTGTGCTGGATGTCAGATGAACAGTGTGATAATTTAGACACAGTGGAGGGATTGAGAGTGGTGCTGGTGAGATAGAGCTAGGTGTCATCAGTGTATATGTGGAAACTAACATGTTTTCAGGTGATGTTGCTAAGGCACAGCACATGGATAAGAAATATGAGGGTTCCAAGGATAAATCCTTGGGGACAGCAGAGGTTGTGCTGCAGGAGTGGGAAGAGAAGCTATTAATAGTGATTCTCTGGCTTTGATTAGATAGAGCTGTTTAAGGGGGGTGGTGCAATCAACTGTGTCAAAGTCTGAAGACAGGTTGAAAATTTAATTCATGAAAATGTTCAATAAAAAAGTTGATTCATTTAAGTGTTCCAGCAGGTTATCATGTGAGCTAGAAATCTATGTTCCAAAGGAATGAATCCAAATTTCTTTATCTCCATAGCTCTGCTGTGTGAGCGCCACAGTAGCCCAAAACTCATACCAATGTTGGCTGGGATGCTTCCAGTCATGTTCAGTGTTGCTCACGCAGTGTGCCCTAACTGACAGGGATATAGGACAGACAGAGTGGGCAGATTTGTGACCTCAAACAGTCTCCATCGCTGATGCACAATCTGCCATTTTGGTACACACAAGTTCTGTTAATGCTCTCTCTTAATCACTTCCACTATGTGACACATAGTGGTTCAGCTGCACTAGCACCACCCCCCCCCACCTCTGCCTCTACCTATTAATGCTATTTAAAGGGTTAACCATAAAACCTTCAGATGAGATGCTTTTGGCTGGTGCAGAGTTAGTGGAAGCACTCTTTTAATCGCCATTGACGGAATGTTGCAAACTTTTTGGATTTACAAAAGAATGATGCTGGATTTTGACAAAGAGGTCAGAGGAGTTGAGAAGCCTATCAGGAGAAAGCATGCTTCAGTACTGGAGCTATAGTGAGGGAAGGCGAATGGCCCGGAAACATGACTTTCATGGTCACACTATCTGCAGCTTTCGCTTCATGCCAGATATCAAGATGAGCGTCAGCTGGGATTTCAGAAGTGGCGTACACCAGTAACATAGCCTCATCCTGAATGTTGACTGGATGCGATGGCCTCAGCCACAGCTGGCTCCATGATGTAAAGCACTGTCTCCTGCAGAGGGTCAGTCGATGCAGGGAAGTACATCCATGTCAGTTCAGTGCTGCTTCCTGAGGTTATAGGCCACCTTTGCCCTGCAAGAGATGAGGAAGAATGTCACTGAGTGTGTTGGCATGTGTTTGGATGATGTACCTGCCACAGTTGAACAGCTGGGGAGATGGTGGCATAGTGATAATGCCACTGGACTAGTATTCTAGAGGCCCAGCCTAGTGCTCTGGGGACATGGGTTTGAATCTGGTGGAATTTAAATTCAGTTAGTAAATCTGAAATTAAAAAGCTAGTCTCGGTAATAGTGACTTTGAGACCGTTGTCGATTGTCATAAAAACCCAACTGGTTCACTAATGCCCTTTAGGGAAGGAAATCTGCCGTCCTTACCTGGTCTGGCCTACATGTGACTCCAGTCCCCCAGCAATGTTGTTGACTCTTAAATGCCCTCTGAAGTAGCCTAGCAAGCCATTCGTTTGTATCAAACTGCTATGAAGCCTACAAGAGGAATGAAACCAGACAGGTCACTGGAAACAACAAAGCACCCTCAGCCCTGTCCACCCTGCAAAGTCCTCCTTACTAACCTCTGGGGGCTTGTGCCAAAATTAGAGAAGCTGTCCCACAGACTAGTCAAGCAACAGCCTGGCAGTCATACTCATGGAACCATATCTTACAATGTCCCAGACACCTCCATCATCATCTCTCGGCATGTCTTGTCCCTCTGGCCCACCAGAGTTGGCAGCACAGTGGTATAGTCGGGAGGGAGTAGCTCTGAGAGTCCTCAACATCGACTCTGGACCCCATGAAATTTCATGGCATCAGGTCAAACATGGGCATGAAACCTCCTGCTGGTTACCACCTTCTGCCCTCCACCTCCCCCCGCCCACCCCCTCAGCTGATGAATCAGTACTCTTCCATGTTGAACAACACTTGAAAGAAGCACTGAGGGTGGCAAAGACACAGAATGCTCTCTGGGTGACAGATTTCAATGTCCATCATCAAGAGTGGCTCAGTAATATCACAACTGACCAAGCTGGCTGATTCCTAAAGGACATAGCTGCTTGACTGGGTCTGGCGCAAGCAGTGAGGGAGCCAGCAAGAGGGAAAAACCTACTTGATCTCATCCTCACAAATCTACCTGTCACAGATACATCAGTCCATGAAAGCATTGGTAGAAGTCACTGGTCAGCCCTTGTGGGGACAGAGTCCTGGCTCCACATTGAGGATAGCCTCTATCGTGTTGTGTGGCAATACTGATGTGCTAAATGGGATAGGTTTCCAACAGATCAAGCAATGCAAATGAGGACCTGTGGGCCATCAGGAGCAGCAGAATTATATACAATCACAACCTGTAACCTCATGGCCCAGCATCTCCCCACTGTGCCATTACCATCTAACTGGTAAAGTGAAGAGTGTAGGAGGGCATGCCAGGAACAGCATCAGGCATACTTAAAAATGAGGTGTCAACCCTGTGAAGCTACAACACAGGATTACTTCCATGCCAAATAGCAGAAGCAGCATGCGGAAGACAGAGCTAAGTGACCCCACAACTAATGGATCAGATCTAAGCTCTGCAGTCATGCTACATCCAGTCATGAATGGTGGTGGACAATTAAACAACTCACTGGAGGAGGAGGCTTCACAAATATCCCCATCCTCAATGATGGGAGCGCCCAGAACATCAGTGCAAAAGATAAAGCATTTGCAACAATCTTTAGAGCGGATGATCCATCTAGGTCTCCTCCTGGTTTCCCCATCATCACAGATAACAGTCTTCAGCCAACTTGATTCACTCTATGTGATATCAAGAAATGGCTGAAGGCACTACTAAGGCTATGGGCACTGACTCAGTTCCAGCAATAGTACTGAATAGTGCTCCAGAACTAGCTGTGCCCTTAGCCAAGTTGTTCCAGTACAGCTACAAGACTGGCATCCACCCAGCTTTGTGGAAAATTGCCCAGATTTGTCCTGTAGGCAAAAAGCAGGACAAATCTGACCTGACCAATTACTGCCCAAACAGTGTACATCATGATCATCAGCAAAGTGATGGAAGGTGTTGTCAACAGTGCTATCAAGTGGCTTTTTCTCAGAAATAACCTGCTCACTGATGCTCAGTTCAAATTCCACCAGGGCCGCTCAGCTCTTGACCTCATTACAGCCTTGGTTCAAACATGGGCTAAAGAGCTGAACTCAAGTGGTGAAATGAGAGTGACTGCCCTTGACATCAATGCTGCATTTGATGGAGTGTCAAGGAGCCCTAGCAAAACTGGAGCCAATGGGAATCAGAGAGAAAACTCTTCACTGATTGGAGTCATACCCAGCACAAAGGGAGATGGTTGTGTTTGTTGGAGGTCAGTCGTCTCAGTCCCAGGACATCACTGCAGGAGTTCCTCAGGGTAGTGTCCTAGGCCCAACCATATTCAGCTGCTTCATCAATGCTTCCCTCCATCATAAGGTCAGAAGTGGGAATGTTCGCAGGTGATTGCATAATGTTCAGCACCATTTGCAACTCCTCAGACACTAAAGCAGTCCCTATCCATATGCAGCAAGACCTGGTCAACATTCAGGCTTGAGCCGTTAAGTGGTAAGTTGCAATTGTGCTACAAAAGTGTCAGGGAATGACCATCTCCAACAACAGAGCATCCGACAATCTCATCTTGACATTCAATGGCATTACCTTATGCTGAATCCCCCACTGTCAACATCCTGGGGTTACCATTGCCTAGAAACTGAATTGGACCAATATTAATACTGTGGGGCTACAAGAGCAGGTCAGTGCTAATGGGTAATTGTTGGAGCTGTGATGCATTATGCAGAATGAAAGGTTGGTGGTGTGATTAATAGAAGGTGTCATTTGAAGATGCACTCACTGACCTTGACAGCTTCCGTGAGATCATTGAACTTTTTCTGTTATTGGCGGGAGCTCCTCAGGGCCAGGAAGTGGGAACTGGCATCCCTGGCCAGAAGCCTTCAGCTCTCCTTGCCTTCTCAGGGCGTGCCTTGAAGGCTTCCTGGCCACCTATGGAAGCCTGAGGTCTTTTTGACCTCCATAACTAATGCGTCCAGTGCTGTATCTGAAACCCTGAGGGTCTCTCTCTGGCCTGTTGCTTCATTCGTTGCTCTTTATTTTCCAGTTAAGTCTTCCTGTCATTGTCGCAGCAGCTGCTGCACCCTGGGTGTATGTTCCCTTTAAGAGGGCCAAGCTGCATTATGCTAGCCACTCAAGCTGCTGTGCTCTCTAGGATTAGCAATGTGTTCTGTGCTGGACTGCATGCTGCATTCATGTTGACGAGCAGGCAGCATGAGGTTTGTGTGTTTTCTGTTCCAATGGGACTGGGTGCGGGGTTATCACACATCGTGATTCCCACACCCAAAAACAGCTCTTACTAAGTTCCCCACCTCCCCTCTATCATACAGGACAACTTTCTGATTTATCTTGTCCTTTTGATAGCTTTTTAATCTTAGTGATGTTCTCTAAATTGAGTTTTGGTTCTTCATCTGTCTTCTTAATAAATAAAGGATCACCGGGTATCATCTCGCTGTAATTCTCTATGGTCTATTTTACCACATGGATTATAAGTGCATAATAAATAATATGTGCACGTTTTTTAAATGTCAGCCGGGGCTTAGTAATGGAACTCTTGCCTCTGAGTCAGAAGGTTGTGAGTTTAAGTCTCGCTGCAGAAACTGGACCACAAAAATCTAGGCTGATATTTCAGAGGTGGGGCTATACTGTTAGATGAGATGTTAAACCAAGGCCCTGTGTTCTCTCTCAGAGAAATATAAAAGATCCCATCATACTATTTTGAAGAAAAGTGGAGTTCTCCTTCATGTTCTGACCAATATTTATCCCTCAGTCAACTTTACTAAAGAAAAACTTGTTTCCAAACTTAAGGATATTGCTATAAAGGCTGATTATTTATGATCTTTACATTAATGATTCCAAAATGAAAATGGTTTATAGGCATTCTTGGATGTAAGTTCACAAACACCTGGTAATCCTATGAAAGGCCTGAATGAAGGCATTAACCAGCCACATGTTACTTAATGGTTGTTGCTTTTATTCAAGACTAATATTCAACAGAAATATATTGCATTGAAAAACAAAACCTTAGCGAGAAAGATCCTGGCTTGCTCAGGAAGTTAAGGATAGTATTAGATTAAAGGAAGAGGCTTATAATTTTGTAAGGAATAATAACAAGTCTGAGGATTGAGAGTGTTTTAGAAACCAACAATGAGCCATCAAAATGTTGATAAACAGGGAAAAAATAGAGTGAGAGCAACTAGTCAGAAATATATAAATTGATATAAGAGCTTTTACAAGCATTAAAAAACGACAGGAGCTAAAGTAAATGTTGGCTCATTGGAAGCAGAGATAGGAGAAATTATCAACAGAATTGAGGAAATGGCAGAGATATTCAACAAGTATTTTGTGTCCATCTTCACTGTAGAAGACACAAGTTGCATACTGGAAATAGATGATAACCTAGGGTCTAAAATGTGTGAGGAAATTGAGGTAATTACTATCAGCAGAGAAAAGGTACTGGAGAAACTCAAGGGACTAAGGGACTAAAAACCAACAATCCTCCGGTCCCGATGGCCTACATCTTAAAAGAGATGGCTGCGGAGACAATGGATGCACTGGCTATGATTTTCCAAAATTTCCTAGATTCTGGAACAGCCTCAGCAGATTGGAAGTTAGCAAATTTGACACTACTATGCAAGGAAAGAGGGAGAGAGAAAAGAGGAGACTCCAGGACAGTTAGTCTAACACTAGACATTGGGAAAGTAACTGGAATTTATTATTAAGGAAGTGTTAACAATGCACTTAAAAAAATCATAGTATGATTAGAACAAGTCAGCATGTTTGACGAATGGGAAATCATGTTTGACAAATTTATTCGGACTTCTTGAGCACGTAAATAGTAGTGTGGATAAAGGGGAACCAGTAGATGTGGAATATCTGGATTTCCAAGAGGCTTTCGATAAGGTGTTGCACAAAAGGTTATACATAAGATAACAGCTCATAGATTTGGGGGTGACATATTAGTGCAGCTAGAGGAGTGATTAACAGGCAGGAAGCAAAGATTAGCCTTAAATGGGGCATTTTCAAGTCGGCAAGCTGTGATTGGTGGAGTGCCGTAAGGATCAGTGCTGGGGCTTCAGCGGTTTACATTTGCTATTAATGACTTAGATGATGAGGCAGAGGGCAGAATTTAACGGTGTGGGGACAGGCGCACAGTACTCCCGACGTGCAGTAAAATAGATCGTGATGAAGTCGGTAGGGGTTCCTGATATTGTTATGTGGCATTGTGATAATTCGGTGGGGTGGGGGGGGGGGGGGGGGGGGGGTGGGGGGGGGCGCATGGCCAAATGTTGGCAGTCTGCCTTACATCAATTAAAGGGGAAATTCATCCAATTAAAGGGGCAATGCACTGCAATTTAAAGCAGCCTCTGCATTTTAACGGTTGGTGCATGGGCTGGACGGGCAGGCAGGGAACTCACAATTAGAACGTTCTCAATCGAGGGCGGGATACAAGGCTGAGGATGGAGCAAAGAGTGTGGATGTAGGAGTGACCATTTCATGTGTAAGTCTGGACTTTCTTGATTGTGTTGTCAACCATGTTGCTAATTTTTTCTGAAATAAGGAGGCTTCTGTCCTTAAAGAGCTACTAACAGACTGGCCATCGCTGCATTAAGTCTGCACCTCAGCAATCCAATAGCTTAAAAGTGGGGATTGTTCAATCAACTGGAGGCTCTTCCTTAGATGAGGAGGATAGGATTAATGGAAGATGTGGCTGGAGACAGCATCAGCGTGTCCGCTCACAACATCAAGCAGCACACCCTGAAGGGATTGAAGGTCAGCGAGGCTTACAAGGGAGGAGGTGTCACCAACCTGCTGCAAGAGTATACGGAGTTAGATTCAGCTATCTGGTGCAGTGCCAAAGAAGGATCCAGCTTTCAAGGGAGACAGTGACTTCCATCTGTGTGATGATTGGTCCTGAGATTGCATCCAACTGCGCTGGGGACACCCTATGCCTGTTGTGCTGAAAGTGACTGTTATCTTCAATTTTTATGCCTGAGTTTCCTTCCAGGTTCCCAGAACAGGTTACAGCACAGGAGGCCATTCAGCCCATCTTGTCTATGCCAGCCCGAGGACACCCAGGTGCCCTTTCTAATCCCACCTTCCTGCACCCGGCCCATAGCCCTGCAGCTTACAGCACTTAAGGTGCAGATCCAGGTACTTTTTAAAAGAGTTTAGAGTTTCTGCCTCTACCACCAACTTGGGCAGTGAATTCCAGACACCCACTACCCTCTACGTAAAAAAGTTCTTCCTCATGTCCCCCTTACACCTTCTGCCACATCTTGAATCTATGTCTCCTGGTTCTAGAATTTTCCACCAAGGGAAACAATTTTATCCTGTCCACTCTATCTATTCCCCTCATATTCACCTCTCAGCCTTCTTTGTTCTAAGGAAAATAACCCCAACCTATACAATCTCTCCTCATGGCTACACTTTACTAACCCTGGCAACCCTGCAGGAGTTCTCTGTGATGTGTCATAATCCACAGCACACAACTGCATAAAGCTTGTGTGATTGCCAGCAGCAGATCCTCCAGGTTTGTGCAAGGTATCCTGGGAGTTGCCATGACTCTTATATTCTCGGTCACTCCCAGATTTCAAGCCTTTTCAGCCTCCGTGCATGCTTGATGGCTAGCTGGTGGGGGATGAAGGACACCCTTTAAGAAAAAAGCTGATGACATCTATAAGGCATCCTTGAACCCCTGCCGAAGAGAGGTACAAGAGAAGCCATGTCTCCATGAGGGCCATAATTGAGAGAGCCATAGGTCTACTCAGAATAAGGTTCCATCACCATGGATGGACGAGCTGTAGCATCTGAGGATCCCTCCTCCTCCAATGTTAATGGAGGATTATCTGGATCCTCGATTGCTCTGGATGATGATCCATCTGATGGATGAAAAGCAGCAGTGAGAATACATGACCTTCAAAGAAACAGAGAAAGTAGCTACTGCTGCATTCTGCACAAGGGCATGGTGCAATTCCAACATATACTGATGCATGATCACAGAGAAACAGTGAACATAACCTTGCATTCCTTGCCCTTGAGTGCTTCATTTGTGATGTCACCGTCCCCCCATCGAAAGTGTATCCCCTTCACTTTCACCCTCCTCAGAAACCCCCGCCTTTCTTCAGCCAGCAGATATCTCCCCCTGCTTACATGCCAACTCTAAAATGTGTTCCTCCATCAGCGTCAGCACTGCCAGGTTTGGACCTCCACCACCTGTACAGTTGCATTCCAGTTCATTGTACTTCCTCTTTTCTGGTGAAGATAAGAGCACATTCATTAGTCCCAATTCTATATGGCTGAGGTGTACATGCTCCTCCTTAAAATTGCTGGCCCACGTGTCCAATACATTGCAGGACTTCTCCCTTCTAGGCATGGCCTGCTATCCTGCCTAGTCCTAAACAGCCTTGCTGGGCACAGGTCTCTTTTGCCTCTAGAGCCAATCACATTCCACCTTCTAGCCACATGAAATGCATGCCCACCCATATACATTCATTCAAGATGTAAAATGGCTTCCTTATTCAGCTCTGCAGAGCAGAGGAGGTCATCCACCCTCTTCCGACACTTCACCCAGGTCCGACGCATGAACCCACAGCTGCTCTCTTTCGCCACCGCCTCTTTCCAGGCTTTCTTGGTTAGGTGTAGAGATTTTCTCTTGCCATCACCTGGCAGTGGTATCTCCAGTCGATCACTGACTGCAGGAGGGACAGTAAACAATCATCAGGAGAAATGAGGGGCTGCTTGCATGTGAACATTCCTATTGCCACTTGCTTGGCTTTGTCCTCTGGCTGTCATGTCACAAATCCTTTCACAAGTTGGTCCTACCTGTGCTGCAGGGTAGCAGAAACTGACTGTCTCTGAAGAGGGTTCTGCCACTGCCCAAACTCCAGGTTTGTTCCCTTAGTCTTCCCAGCATCCTTCCTGCTGTCTTTTAAAACCCCCGGCCCACAGCTGGCTTCATGGAGGAGCCCACCCTGTTCCTGCCCCGCTGACAGTGCTGTGATTTTCACATTGGCTGGCTGTTAATTGGCCGGCTGTTAATTGGCCAGCCAGCACGTGATTCCTGTCAGCTGCTGGGCAGGAGCGGACTTTACATCTGCTACCAGGCCCATTGATCCAGGACGCACACCGAGTGAAAATTTCAGGCCAGAGAGTAATGTATCAAAGTTTGCTGACAATATTAAGTTATATAGAAATCACACAATCACAAGAATTATTACAGTGCAGAAAGAGTCCATTTGACCCATCAAATGCTCTCTGGATGAGCATTTCATTTAGTGCCATTCTCCCACCTTTTCCCTGTCACCCTGTACATTCTACCTTTTCAAATAACAGCCTAATTAAGCACAAGTTGTGAGAAGGACACAGAGAGGCTGCAAAGAGATATAGAAAGATTAAGTGACTGGATAACAAGATGGCAGGTAGAATAAGATGTGGGGAAATGTGAGGTTATTCATTTGGTTGTAAGAATAAAGCAGAATATTTTTAAAAATGCATGAGACTTGTAAATGTTGATGTTCAGAGAGACTTGGGTGTACTCATACAAGTAACTCAGAAAGTTAGCAATAATAATAATAAAAACAAAAAAACTGCGGATGCTGGAAATCCAAAACAAAAACAAAAACAGAATTACCTGGAAAACTCAGCAGGTCTGGCAGCATCAGCGGAGAAGAAAAGAGTTGACGTTTCGAGTCCTCATGACCCTTCGACAGAACTTGTTCTGTCGAAGGGTCGTGAGGACTCGAAATGTCAACTCTTTTCTTCTCTGCCGATGCTGCCAGACCTGCTGAGTTTTTCAGGTAATTCTGTTTTTGTTTTTGTTTCAGAAAGTTAGCATGCAGGTGCAGCAAACAATTAGGAAGGCAAATGGCATGTTGGCCTTTATTGCAAGGAGACTGGAGAACAAGAATACAGGAGTCTTGCTACAGTTGTAAAAGATTTTGGTGAGGCCACACCTGGAATACTGTGTGCAGTTTTAGTCTCCATATTTAGGGAAGGATAAACTTGTATTTGAGGCAATACAGCGAAGGGTTACTAGATTGGTTCCCGGGATAAGAAGGTTGTCCAGTAATGAGAGGTTGAGTAAATTGGGCCTCTATTCTTTGAGATTTAGAAGAGTGGTGATTCCATTGAAACATACAAGATTCTGAAGGGGCTTGAAAGGATGCATGCTGAGAAATTGTTTCTGCTGGTCAGGGAATCTAAAACACAGGGGACAAACTCAGGATAAGAGGCCGATCATTTAGGACTGAGATGAGGAGAAATTACTTCACTCCGAGGGTTGTGACTATTTGGAATTTTCTACCCAAGAAGGTTGTGGTTGCTCTGTTGTTGACTATATGTAAGGCTGAGATAGACCAATTTTTGGTCTGTCAGGGAATCAAGGGAAATGGGGAGCAGATGAGAAAGTGGAGTTGAAGCTCAAGATCAGCCACGATCGTAATGAATGGCAGAGCAGGCTCAATGGTCCATATAGTCTACTGCTGCTCCTATCTCTTGTGTTCTTGGGTTCTTGTGTTACTGTCAGGCCTATTTTGCAGTTAAAACTGAACCTGTATATATCTAACCTTGGATAATCAAACAGCTTGTATATGCTGAATGTTAACTTGAATTAAGCCGTAGGTGTGGGAAGAAAATAAAAATGGAATAAAAATCTACTGCTACTGAAATAAACAAAACCAGGTTTATATTGAATGAAATACAGGCATATTTCATAATTTACAGAGAAAGCAATAATAGCTTTTTATGTTTTATGGTTTTATTTTCTGATGACATCATCAAATGATCTGTCTTCAGTGTTAAACCATATAAATGTGCCTAACCACAGAATTACAAAAAGATCTAAAATTAATTGGTGTGTTGAGGTTCTTACTGTTCACATAAACAGAATAGGTAATTAAAATTCTTTTTTTTTTGCTGCTTGGGAAGAAGTGTATTTATGTCTCATTTGTGGATTATAATCTTTTCCACCCTTGGAATAAATATGATTTTTCATTGCTCTTCATTCTGAATGTTCCATGAATCCACATTATTACTTATATGATAAATTCAAGGCAAAGAGAATTAAATTATTTGTACTGTTGTTTCTTTCTACATTTGGCACAATATTATCTTTATTGGGACTTCAAAGCTGTGGAACATCTCATTGCTCAGCTTTCCTTCTTCTTGTGGTGTTACCTCACCACAACTTCTTGATTCATCTTGTAATTTTTTTACTCTTCAGCCTCGGTGGAATTCTACACTTCTGTTGTTCATCTACGTGCATTGATTAAAAAAAATTAAATTCAACATTTTTAAGAAGCATTTTTAAACACTGGATTATTATGCAGTGTATGGAACGACAGACTGAAATTCTTTAATGCCTCCAGTGACATGTTCTAATTCATATCGTCTTGCAAGATAGGAATTCAAGATGCTGCATCCTTTTTTTTAAACACTTTCACTGTAACTATTAACACTAGAAGTCTCGAGGCTGAAAGTGTTCAAGGTTTTTACTGCATTTGTCAGATAAGGCACAGAATTCCATTATCCAAATTGTTGGACATGTGTGACAGAGGTTGACCTTTTGTCATGTCAGTGCATTTTGCTTAGGCCTCAGGCTGAAGCCTAATGGCCTCAAGTCTGATTTACTCACTGTAATAAGGGCAGAAGGTCAAGCAATTGTCAGCTTGCCTGTACATTCTCTCTTCAGAGCTGGTTGGAGGCTGTTAACATGAAGCTTTTCAAAGTGAATTTACAACCAGCAGCACTGACAGAGACCAATCAGTACACTATAAATGTCAGGTTAGTGAGATTGAGCAGTAAGTAAAGTACTGACGGCACATTATTGGCTAGAATCAGTTGCTGAAGGTTTGACTAAATGTGGTAAGCATGTTCACTGGAAAATCATTAATACAACGTAAGGTAATTCTTATGACTATCTGACTGATTCAAATTTGGGGCATGAATGGGGGTGCAGGGGTAGGAGTGAGTAGTGCCTAATCCACCCCCTTACCCCCTGCCCTATCCTAGAGTACGTGGACTGAGAGATTTTAACTTCCAGGCCTCATTTACTGATGGTGGTTGGGAGTCAAAATTGATGAATGGCCAGGAAAGGTACGAAAACATAGAAAAATAGAAAGAGGAGTGTGTCATTCGACCCTTCGAGCCTGCTTCACTATATGATCATGGTTGATCCTCTATCTCAACACTATACTCCCGCTCTCTCTCCATACCCCTTGATGCCTTTAGAGTCTAGAAATTTATTTAATCCCTTCTTAAATATATTCAGTGACTTGGCTTCCACAGCCTTTTGTCATAGAGAATTCCACAGGTTCACCACCCTCTGAGTGAAGAAGTTTCTCCTCATCTCGGTCCTAAATGTACCCTGAGATTGTGACCCCTTCTTCTAGATCCCCCAGCCAGAGGAAACATCATCTCTGCATCCAGTCTGTCCAGCCCTGTCAGAATTTTATACGTTTCAATGAGATCCCCTCTCATTCTTCAAAATTCCAGTGAATAAAGGCCTGGTTGATCCACTCTCTCCTCATACATCAATCCTGCCATCCCAGGAATCAGTCTGGTTAACCTTCGCTGCTCTCCCTCTAAGGCAAGTATACCCTTTCTTAGGTAATGAGACCCAAAAGTGCACACACTACTCACCTGTACAGCTGCAGTAAGACAGCCTTGCTCTTGCAATGAAATCCTCTCACAATAAAGGCCAACATATCCTTTGCCTTCTTAACTGCTTGCTGCACCTGCATGCTTGCTTTCAGGGATTGATGTACAAGGGCACGCAGGTCCCTTTGCACATCAACATTCCCCAGTCTATCATCATTTAAATAATAATCTGTCATTCTGTTTTTCCTACCAAAGTGGATAACTTCACATGTATCCACGTTATACTGCATCTGCCATGTATTTGCCCACTCACAACTTGTCTAAATCACCTTGAAGCCTCTTAACATTCTCCTCACCACTCACATTCCCACATAGTTTTGTGTCATCAGCAAACTTAGAAATATTACATTTGGTTCCCTCATCCAAATCATTGATATATATTGTGAATAGCTGGAGCCCAAGCACTGATTCCTGCGATACCCACTAGTCACTGCCTGCCATTCCAAAAAAAGACCCATTTATTCCTACTCTCTGTTTCCTATCTGCTAACCAATTCTCAATCCATGCCAATATATTATCCCCAATTCCATGTGCTTTAATTTTGCACAATAACCTCTTATGCGGGACTTAATCAAAAGCTTTCTGAAAATCCAAATGCACCACATTCACTGGTTCTCCCTTTTGTATTTTGCTAGTTACATCCTCAAAAATTCCCAGTAGGTTTGTCAAACATGATTTCCCTTTCTTAAATCCATGTTGACTTTGTCGAATCCTGTTGATATTTTCTAAGTGTCCTGTTATCATAAGGACAGATTGGGGGAGCAGAATACCAGGCATGGGAGACCCAAAGTGTTGTGGGGCTAGGAGGAGGACTCTTCCTTCTCCTGTTCCACGAGGAACCTTTTATATTTTTTTATTAGAAGAATATGCCTAGATCCTTGCTTTCACTAGTGGGACACAGGCCATGTTGGTTATAGTCGAGCCAACAGTTAAAATGGAGTTTGCATTCCAATGAGGCTCTAGATTGCTTATAGGTTCTCCTGAAGTGCTTCTTCTAACCACACCAAACGATAAAAACACACCAAGCTATCCCAGTATATTCAATTTTATTTCATTTCCTTTTGGTGTAAGCTTCTAACTGGGAAAGTTGATTTGTTTTATCTTAGTTGCCAGATCAGCACAATATTTGGCTCCTCAAAGTCTCTGTTATGCCAGACTGTGTCCAAACAATCAGTTTTTAAAATTTCTTTAAGTTGGTTCCAACCCCAGGAAGTGAAATCTCAGTATACAATTCCTTGAAGCTCAGCCTGCTGAGCTTAAATGAATTGTCATTTCAATCAAAATAAATGTGAATAGGCAATGAGATGTCCAAACTAATTTCTATTGTTGAAGCATGCTGCTTTGGACTATCTGGATGTTATTCTCTATCTCCCGATCCTGCTATCATAAGAAGTATGGGCAGGAGTGGCCATACAGCTCTTCAGTTGTGTTCTGTAATTCAGTAAGATCATGGCAGTTCATCTACCTCAACCCCAGTTCTGACCTTTTCCATATCCCTTGATTGCCTTTGTGTCGAAAAATCTAACCCTTTGAGATCTAAGTTTGGTTTACTAGTTACATTATTTAAAACTTTCCCATTGTAAATGTTGAACTAGCTGAATCTCTCAAATAACCCATTGTTGAAAGCATTGGCCAACCCGAAGCAGAGGTTATCTCTTTGCAAATAACAAGTACTTTGACAATAACGTTAAAAAAAAACAATAGTTATTTAAGCCAAATGATTCACTTATCCTATTTCAGGACAGAGAATTTAAAATGAGTTGGCAGTAGGTCCCCAGGTATCGACTGGCTGTTTGCTGATTGTTCTTTCTGATCACTCTTGCAATTCACAGATTTTCAGTCATTCAGCTCTATTTAATCACTTCCACACTTAATATTTAGCTTTGGAAAAAGACTCAAATAATTCATTTAATACAGATGTCCTGGCTGGAGGCTGATGCACCTTTTTAGTTTTTAGCATAAGGGATCAATACATTGACCCATTGGCTGTACCACTTTTAAATTCCACTCTTCTGACCATGATGCATTCTAATGATCCCTCCTCCAAAGTTTGACCTCTGTTCACCACTGGAGAATTGGGGCACTCGATGGTCTAACTTTTTGCTTAGTAGCCAGATGTGCTCTTCCTTGACATGCCAGGACAATGAAGTAACTGGTTAAAAATCATGTATATTTAAAGACCACACTTTTAGGCCCAGGCTTTCCAACTTATCCCGCACCCCAAGCAACTTAGAGAAGTGCCCTGCTGTGCCCCTGCCCTCCCACTGCAAGCAGGCAGCCATTAATGGGCAACAAACATCAAAGGCATGCAAATGCCAATGAACGGCCTCTGCTTTATCCTTTGTCATTTTCACTCTTTGAATGCTGGACAGAGAGGCTGCTGCATTTTTCTACATTACAACAGTTGGTTGTCTAGTGCCTTCAGAGTATAGCCCTGAACAATTCACATCATGTAAGAGAGAACCTACAGGCACAAAAACAGACAGCATATCAGCAATCTCTTTTATCCACTGCAGAACTCTGCCCCCATATTGCTGTGACTTTCTAGCTGATCCTGAATCCTTTAAGTTAATAAATTATGGGGTGTAAATATAGCTGGTGACCAGAGGCATCTTGAAGCAGTTGAATGCCTGCCCTGCTGGAGATGTATTGCACTTGTGAAAGGTGATGCCCAGGCCTCAATGTTCGTACTTTAGAAGTATCTAGAAAGTCCACTCATGAACTGAATCGCCCATAACATCATAAGATCGTAAGAAATAAGAGTAGAAATAAGTCCTTTGGCCCATCAAGCCTGCTCCGCCATTTGATAAGATCATGACTGATCTGATTGTGTCCACTTTCCTGCCTGTACCTCATAACCTTTGATTCCCTTCTCAGTTAAGAATCTGTCTAACTCAGCCTTGAGTATATTCAATGGCCCAGCCTCAACTGCTGTCTGTGGAAGATAATTTCAAAGACTCATCACCTTCTGAGGGAAAAGATTCCTCCTCAGCTCCATCTTAAATGGGACACCTCTTATTTTTAAACTATGCCCCCTAGTTCTAGACCCCTCAGGGGAGCAAATACCCTCTCAGCATTTATCTCATCCTTTCCCCTTGAAATCTTATGGGGAGAATTTTCTCCCCATTGGGGGGGAGCTGAGTGGGAGTGGGCGAACAGCTGATCGCCCACAATCGGCTGCGCGCCGCCATTTTATGTGGGTGGGCCAATTAAGGCCCGCCCAGCATGACACGCACCCGAAAGCGCTGAGCGCTCCCTGTACAGGCAGGGGGGAGGAGGGAGATTTGGGGACTGTGCTCTTTCGAGTATGCATGCGAAAGAGCGCAGAAATCTCCTTGAGGCATGGAGTTGCCTCAGGGAGATTACTTTGATTATAAAGAAATGAAATAAAGAAAAGAAAAATTATTCAGAAATGTCACCTCATGTGACAGTGTCACATGAGCTGGGACATGTCAATGAACTTAAAAAAATTTTTTATTTAATTTATAAACCCTTCGTGAAACCTCATCCCGCCTGTGGATGAGGTTTCATGATAAATGCAAAGGCCGCCTGAGCCCTTCGCCTGCCCGCCAACATTTAATAGGGCAGCCCTATTATGTCAATTAGTTTTTAAATGGCCTTAGTAGACCTTTGACAGCTTGGTGGGTGTACAGCTGACTCCAGTGTGCGCCGGCCGAACTGAAGATCGGGATGACACGTGGTGACTTCGGGAAGCATGTCATTTTATGTGTCAGCGAGTGGGGCCCGCTCCCACACGCTGACCAGAAGATTCAGGCCTATATGTTTGAATATGGTCACCTTTCATTCTTCCAACTCCAATGAGTATAGGCCAACCTGCTCAATCTTTCCTCACTCAATCCCAGGAACCAACCTAGAGAACCTTCTCTTATCTGCCCCCAATGCAAGTATATCCCTTCTTAAGTAAGGAGGATAAAACGGTGCTCTAGGGGCAGAATTGTAAGGCCCCATTTTGTTGGGGATGGGGCCATAAAATGGGGCGAGACATTATAAACCCCTTTGACTTCAGTGGGAATGTAAAATTCTGCCCTAGATGTGGTCTCATCAATGCCCTATACAGCTGTAACAAGACTTCTCTACTTTTATGCTCCATCCCTCTTGCAATAAAGGCCACCATTCTTTTCGCCTTCCTAATTACTTTACCTATATGCCAACTTTTTATGATTAATGTGCAAGGATATACAGATTCCCAACTAGCATTCTGCAATCTCTCTCCATTTAAATATTATGCTACTATTTTATACTTCCTGCCAAAGTGGACAGCCTCACAATTTCCCACGTTATACATCATCTGCCAATTTTTTGCCCTCTCACTTAACCTATCTATATCCCTTTGCATCTTGGTACCCTCTTTATGACTTGGTTTCTTATCTATCTTTGTATGATCAGCAACTTAGGCTACAATATAGTTGGTCCCTTCATCTAAATTATTAATATAGATTGTGAGGCTCAGCACAGATTCCTGCAGCACTCCACTAGTCAGTTTGTCAACCTGAAAATGACCATTTATTCTGACTCTCTGTTTCCTATTGGTTAACTAGATTTTTGATTGACAGGGGTTATTGGGGGCAGACAGGAAAGTGAAGATAAGATCGCAATCAAATCAGCCATAATCTTACTGATTAGCAGAGCAAGCTTGAGGGGCCAAATGGCCTACTCCTGCACCTATTTCTTATGTTATGTTATTAGCAATCCTCTATCCATGCTAATATATCACTCCAAACACCATGAGCTCTTTTCTTGTGCAGTAACCTTTTCTCTGGCACCTTGTCCAATGCCTTTTGGGAATACAAAAACATTACAGCTACTGGTTCTGCTTCATCTACCCTGCTTGTTACATCCTCAAAGAACTCTAATAAATTTGTCAAACATGATTTCCCTTCAAAAAACCACGTTGACCCTGCCTGATTGTATTATAATTTTTTAAATGTCCTCCTTAATAATTACCTCCTTAATAATGGATTCCAGCATTTTCTCAATGACAGATGTTAGACCAACTGGCCTATAGTTTCCTGCTTTCTGTTTCCATCCTTTCTTGAATAATGGTGTTACATTTGTGCTTTTCTAATCTGCAGGGACCATTCAAGAATCTAAGGAATTTTGGAAGATTGCAACCAATACATCCATCCACTATTTCTGCAGCCGCTTCCTTTATGATGCTAGATAGTAGGCCATCAGGTCCAGGGTACTTGTCAGCTTTTAGTCCCATTAGCTTTCTTCATACTTTTTCTCTACTGATTGTTTTAAGTTCCTCCCTCTCTTTTGCCCCCTGATTTTCTACTATTTTTGGCAAGATAGATATAAAATACTCATTCAAAATCTCTGCCATTTCCTTGTTTCCAATTATTAAATCCCCTGTCTCACCCTCAAAGGGACCAATGCTCACTTTAGCTACTCTCTTCCTTTTTATATACTTGATAGAAATTTTTATTGTGTGTTTTTATATTTCTAGCCAGCTTTCTCTCCAATTTCTTCCTTTTTTAAGCTATCCTTTGCTGGTTTCTAAAGGCTTCCCATTCCTCTGGCCTACCATTAATCTTTGCAACATTGTTAACCTTTTTTTCCATTTAATTCCATCCTTAATTTCCTTAGTTAGCCATAGATCCTGTATCTTTCTTGTTAGGCATTTCTTTCTCAAGGGAATGTATATTTGTTGAGGGTTATGAAATATCTCCTTAAATTTCTGCTACTGCTTCTCTAATGTCTTACCTTTTAACTTATTGTCCCATTACACTTTCAACAGCTCTGTCTTCATACCCTTGTACTTGCCTTTATTTAATTTAAATCATTAGTTTCAGACCCACATTTCTCAAACTGAATGTGAAATTCTATCATATTATGATCACTCTTACCCAGGGAATCCTTTACTATGAGTTCATTAGTTAATCCTGTTTCATTACACATTGCCAGGTCTAAAAAAGCCTGTTCTCTGGTTGGTTCCAGAATGCATTGTTCTAAGAAACTGTCCTGAATACTATTCTATGAACTCATCCTCCAGGCTACCTTTACCAATTTGATTCATCCAATCTATATGAAGATTAAAATCTCCCACAATTACTGTTGTGCAATCGCCAATTATTTCTTGATTTAGTGTCCTACAGTGTAGCTACTGTCAGAGGGCCAATAAACTATTCCCACCATTGAGGTTTTTCCTTTGCTATTTCTTAACTCTACTCAAACTGATTCTACATTTTGATCCTACAAATCAAGATTATTTCTCTCTACTGTATTGGTCTCATCCTTTCTTAACAGAGCCACCCACCTCCTTTTCCTTTCTTCCCATCCTTCTGAAATGCAAATTACCCTTGAATATTCAGGCCCCAGCCATGGCTACTTAGCAACCATGTCTCTGTAGTGGTTGTCCTATCATGCTCATTTACTTCTACTTGTGCTGTCAATGCATCTACATTGTTATGAATGCTGTGCATTCAGATAAATAGCCTTGCGGCAGAATTTTTAGTTTGGTGGGTGGGCGCACGTCTGACCCACTTGAGCGTTAAATAAAGTGTGATGATGTCAGCTGAGCATGCCGACGTCAACGCGCAGTCTCGCAATATTTCGCTAGGCAGGAGTGTGATGGAGACAGAGGTGCATCCGCCATTAATTAAGTGGCCAGTTAAGGCCCTTGAGACACCCATTGTCTCTGACTTTATGTAGCTCGTGCGTTTTTTAGGCCATTGCACAGGGAAAACGGGCAGGAGGGCAGGCAACAATTTGCAAAAGCTCATCCACGTGCCAGATAAGAGGGGTCAGTGGCCTTGTCAAAGCGATTAGTGAGGAGTGCAGGATATATTTGCTGCTGGTTGCTTCTGTGAACAGGACAGCTTCTTTTCACTTCAGAGCTGCATCCAGATATTTTAGAGGCTTCAGTTCAGGACTCAACTGTTCTTTTCCAGGCCCCCGGAGAATTCATACCGCGTGGGGCCTTCCAGGTATCAGATAGCCTTCCCTCACCCTGGTAATGGGGATTGTGGTCTCCGCTGGAGGCACCTCCTCTGAGGAGGAAGAGAGGGCCAGAAGGTGAAGGAGGCCGGGTGTCCTATTGGCTTCCAGTGGGGAGACCAGTGGGAGGAGAGGCAAAGGCACAAGGGGCACAGGACCAATGGGAAGTCCAAGGCAGAAAGGGCCTCAGAAGATGCCAATATCCTGCTGCCAGGATTTACAGGCAGCAATGCAGCTATCTCAATATGTCTGAGGTGCAATGCCAACAGAGGGTCTATCTCTCATGGGAGACAGTGACCTCCATCTGTCAGGGGATTGGTGCTGAGATCAGCTCCGACTGTGTGGGTGGACACCCCATGCCAGTGTCTCTGAAGGTCACAGTGGCCCTCAGCTTCTATGCCTCCAGCTCTTTCTAGAGGCCAGTGGCGGATCTGAGTGGAGGGTTCCAGTCAGCTGTCCATGGTTGCACCAAACTGGTGACAGGAGCTCTGTTCAGGTGTGCATTGACTTTCATTCATTACCATATGGACAAGGCCAGCCAGGAAGAGCGAGCCAGAGGCTTTGCAGTGATTGCTGGGTTCCCCCGGATCCAGGATGCAATCGATTGCACACCTGTGGTGATCAAGGAGCCAGCGGGTGAGCCGGCAGTCTTAGTCAACAGGAAGGGATTCCACTCCATGAACATGCAGATATTGTGTGACCACAGGATGCAGGTTCTGCAAGTCTGTGCAAGGTACCCTGGCAGTTCCCATGACACTTACATCCTCAGATACTCCCAGGTGCCGAGACTCTTCAGTGCTCCAGCCGGGCTGGATGGATGGCTGCTGGTTGACAAGAGCTATCCCCTCAAAAGGTCACTCATGACGCCTCTCCACCACCCAAGAACAGAGGCCGAGCAGCGGTACAACAGGGACCATACCTCCACAAGGGTGGTGGTGGGGAGAACCATAGGTCTTCTCAAGATGTGCTTCCGATGGACCATTCAGGGGGCACACTGCAATACCCCCCCAGAGCAGGTGTCACTGACAATGGTTGCATGCTGTGCTCTACACAGTCTGGCATTGGAAATGGGGCTGGGGGGGAACGCTGTGGGAGAAGAAGATCTTGACACACCTGCCTGTGCAACAGATGATGAGTCGAGTAGTGAGTCCAAGGGTGAGCACGGTGAAGAGAACGCTAAGGGCCTAGACACAGACCTGGGCAGCCTACAGGGAGGTAGGGACACCTGGGAAACTTTGATGCAACGCTCCTTCAGCTAGCCTACCAAATAAGAAGCACCACCACATGCCAGGGCTGCAGGCTCCATACTCGATCCCTGACAGGAACAGTTCCTCGGGCAATAAAATAAACTATGTACCTTTGTTTTAGGAGTGACACATCCATCATAACATCATGACCTACCCTGCACCTACAGAACAGATGAAGCATACAGAGGCCAGTTGCACAAAATAACATATCATTTACTTGTGAATGTTAAAAGTCACAGACATCAACATGAACTGGTGTTTTCCTTCACACCATTAAAAAAATTAAGAAAAATGGGGGAACCAAATGTCACCTGTGATAAGCCCGTGTTGTGCCTGAGGTAATTTAAGTTTGCGTTTACGGGTGCTACATCTAGATGCTCCCCCCTCGCTGGCAACGGCATTGGAGACAGCCTGCTCACTCTGCTATCCTGTTGGCCTTGATGACCTTGGCGGGCTTCCTCTGGCCTATGGAGCCTGTGCTGGCCCCGCCTGGGAGCAGCCAGTGGCATGGCTGGCATCTCCCCAGTTACCACAGCCTCATCGGTCACTGGCAGAGGGGCGGAGGAGCTGCTGCCATCATCTGGAGCACCCTGAGAGGAGCCCGTAGAGATGACTGGCAGCTCCTGCGCCAGTGTCAGTTTGCTTCAGACCTCCCTGCTCTCCATTGATGGATGGGCACTTAGCTGGAATACTGGATGTCCAATCCATCACCCACACTGACACTGAGCAGCTGAGGTCATTGCTGGTCTGAGGGCTTGCCGGTCCAAGTGCATCCCCAGGAACCCCGGATTGAGTCCCTGGAGGAGCCTTTCCATGGGAATCGCCACTTTCTCCATTCAAGAGGCATTGCACTCAGCCATGAGGGTCAACGCAGTGCTTATGCTCCGCAAGGACTCCTCCACAATGGACACCATGGTACACATTCCCTCATGTATCTCTGCCAGGTCCTCCCACACATCCTGCTAGACTTCCAGCATCTGCTGCCTCAGGGAGACTCCAAAGACCCATCATCAGCCATCAACACAACATTGTCCTCATCCCCTGCAGTCCTCCGACTGCTCACGCCGTGGGCACTCTCTGCCTCCACCTGCACCTCAAGCGAGTGTGAAGTGCCCTCACCAATGCATACTGACAGACTACACAATGATTTTATGCCCACTGAAGTGCTGGTACCTGCACTGGTGCTTGCTTGACAGAGAGGGTGTGATGCAGGTGCGTGGCGAGAATGGCAGTCCTTAAGGATCGGGGTGGCCCTCCCAGCCTCTCATCCCAAAGGGCTGCTGGTGAGTCTAAAGGGGCCAAGAAGGACATGTCATTAGTTTTTAAGTCATGAAACTGTCACTGTGCATGCCAGGCACCCTGATGAGTTAGTGTTATGCTTCATGGTGCCCTCGTCTTTTGATTATCAATGGGGATTCCAGGTTCCAGGCTCACATCAATATAGAGACTACATTGGAATGGTAGCAATAACCGACATTCTGACCTCAGTGCACTGCACTGTACTGTTACCTTCCTCTGGCACCCCAACCTCACCGCAGCCGCTTTCCTGAGGTACATGACGCCTCTCCAGCTCCAGAGCTTCCTGCTTGTATCGTGAGAGGATTTGGAGATGTGGGGGCTCCTCTGCCAGTCCGCGACCTCTCAACATTGTTATGGGATGTTATCTCTTGAAAGGGTAGAAGAACATTGATTAGTCAACTCTCTACCTGCAGCGCCATTGCAGACTGGCCAATCCCACCTGAGGAGCACCTCGCGGGGCTCAGCCGATTCATGACCCTGGAGCCACAAGGCACTCAGTCCAAGCAGTGATGGCTCACCCCCTTGGCCATTTCTTGCCTCGTTGACAGTCTAACACCTCTGAGATCCACGGATGGATGGGCAGCTCTTAACTCTTCTGCAAAGTGGCCCATGCTAACACAGTACTCACCCTTCACGATCGCAGGAAATCGTTGAAGTGTTTCCGGCACTAGAACCATGTGTGCCTCACCATGTTATGGCTGCTGACCCCGGATGCCACCTCTTCCCAGACCTTTTTGGTGAGGTTGGGTGGGGGGGGCCTCCACCTCCCATCCCTGGGGACAAGGGTTTCTCTCCTCGCTGCAACCTTCTGCAGGAGAACTGTGAGGCACTGGCCTGTCCTCCAGTCTGACATGTCCACCAGCTACAGTGTCCATTGGCAACACTTCCGCATCCTTCAATGGCAGCCTTCCAATAGCTGCTGAGGCCCGCATTTGAATCAGCCACCAGGTTGCCATTGGGCCCGGCAGACATCATGCCCCCACCCCGCCCATCCCTTCGTGCACATTCCAGGCTGCATATCATGCTGGGTGGCCCTTAATTGGCCCAATTGTGTAAAATCGCCGAGCGCTGTTGATCGTGGGTGGTGATCAGATTCCTGGCTGCTCCCGCCCTCCCCCATTGATCCCACACACAAAGGGTAAAATTCTGCCCTTGAATTCTGTCTTTTTACTATTTTCCCCTATGCTGACCTTATTTGTTGACTTAGTCTTTGTTTATACGCTCAGCTCAATATCAGTGGGTAGCAAACCTATTTTTAAAATGGTTGTGGCAACTGAAGTCAGGGAAACTTAAAATGATTCAAGTTTCATCTATGCTTAACAGGTAATCAGGGAATATAAATGGTCATTTGGTAGTACAGAACTTGAGTATTGCTGAAAAAAGACATTCTGTCAAAGCTTTTTGTCCTGCACTCATCAGAAAGAACATGTATATGCGTTGCATCTGTTTCAGCTAAACAAAATAAGTGATAGCCATTCACTGGTTCATTCCTCAGGGCAGTGCCTTGACCAGTCAGAGTCAAGCTGCCTGGTTAAAATTTCAAACAATGCTTGACAGTTAACTGTCAGTCACCATTAACTAGTGCATCCTCCATGGCAACGCCTCTATCTACTTGCCAACCAATCAGCACTCTCTTCTCATGTAGTGTAAAGTTGTTGCTTCCCCTGACATTAGTATTCTTGCGATTGTCGCAATGAATGCATGATGAAAACCTTCAACAAAATGTCTTTTTTTAGCAATACTAATCAGGAAATGTACATTTAAACCCTAAAAGCACCAAGTTTGCATGTTTAGACAGATGCTCACTCCTGCTGTATAAATGAATAGTTACTAGCTCAGTGTAAAAATGAAATTAAATGACACAAGAGATATGGGCCACAGCTACAGCAAGTACGCACACTTAATACATATCCACAGTATTTTCTCAGCTGGCATAAGTGAACACTTTCACTCAAACTCACTTCATTTATAATTGCTTGAGCTAGATTGTAGTACTACCTAGTGTTAGATGGGTAATATTTTAATGAGATGCCCATTAAAATTCAGACTATTCCTGGTTCCCATGTAAAGATTACTTCAATTTTAGACCCAAAAAAATCGTAAGAAGTATCATAGCTAGGAAAATATCTCATTGGCTTGGATTATAGTGCCAGAGTTAATCAACACCACTTATAGTTGACCTCAAAGAAAGCTGCCCAGAAAGATCCAGTGATCTTTGTTCTGTGGATTTCCTCTTCCCCAATGTCAGTTTGAATCTAGTGCCAGGTCAAGGGGATCTCCAGGTGTCCAGCAACAGTGATGCCATCAAGCAGGGTAAGGAGCCAATCACATTGAATTATTCTCACAGACAGTAAACCAGAAAGCAAATGCCCGAATGTTTCACTTTTAATTATACTTTTACAGAGCTTAAAATAAATGATTGTGCCATACACAGAGGATTAAGATAGAAGCTGAAATACCTTAACATTTTAAAAACATTTTAAAAATATGGAATCATTTTATCATAATGGAGAAATTTGACATTCCACAAATACAAAATTAGTTTTTCAGTGCCAGTGAGGCTGTTCAGGAGTAATTATGAACTTAATATGTCATTAAAAACCCATTACACCTCACTCAATAAGGTGTAACATTTTAAAGTGCTTTTACAGTGAGGCTAGTAACTTAAAAGAGCAGATGTTTGTCAGTTCAGTGATTTCTAATTATTTTTGTAATGCACCCTGTGGAGGAGCATAGAATTACTAACAGCAACTTCTGATTTCATTGTGCGTATGTGAAATCCAGAATTTGTTGTCATTCAGGGGAGTAATGATAATGCAAGCTGACAGCTCTGTCATCACCACCACCCAAAGATGCGCAAACATCAGCATTAATTGTGGATTTCAATTAAAATGCTGTACGCAAGGATTTATAAATTAGACAGTATCTCTGATTATTGCAATCATTTATAAAATTGATTACCTTGAAGCAGCTCAGTGGATCCCAGGAGTAGCCGATGACAATGTATCCATCTTGTGTTGTGAAAAGACAACTCTTAGTGAAACAGAGCATGTTGATTAAAATAAATAAGTCCTCATGGAAACAACTGGATGTTCCAAGAGGAGATTTCTGTATGGAATCCTATAAATAAGTCAATGAATATTGAACTGTAATAAGCATGGGAGAAGGAACATACAGATTATTGTGACATTATTGAGAACTTGAGGTCAATCCTTTTTTTGCTTGTTTTATTGTTCGAGATGGGTGCTCTGATAAATAATACTAACAGCTACAGATATTAATAATTCTTCCAGTCCTGGATAAAAGATGTGGACACCAGTTGACTTATTTAAATCTTGAAACATTCCCCTCAAATCTCCTCACAAGCTCCTTGTCATTATGGAGACCCCTCTCCCTTCAAGTCAAAATATTCAATTCAATTCAAATTTTATTGTCCATTCAGAAATTCACTGCTCCTTCATTAAAAAAAATCACACACAAAATGAATAACTAACAATGAAAAAGAGAAACTAAATCACAAACAATGAGCAATGTAAGCTCCTGTGTCGGTGCGGTGGAACACCATCTTATGTCTAGGTACACAGACGATACACAGACAAATTTATTTTCTTGAAGAGAGGGCTGGAAAAGTTGTGAGGGAGGTGAAAGCTTTTCAGGGAGACTGTCCTGAAGAAGTAAGGATCGTTGATTGCCTGGTGACATAGCAGCGAAGGCACCAACTACTTGCACTTCCTCCCTCCATCCGTGATTTTCCTCTTGTTCAGTGGGCCTGCGTTTTCCACATGAAGAGAGGACACAGGTTCCTGCTTCTGTACAATGACCATGGACCCGGCACTGGCTGGGCTGGTTGACGACATCCTGGCTTCCCTGGAGTTGGACGTTGCAGGTGTTGCATGAGGCCAAGTCCAGGGAGTCTGACCATGAGGATCACTGGGTCTTGGTGGAGAAGTTCTGTGAGGAACCCAGCTCTTCCTGTCCTGCTGCTGCTCCTCAAGGTGATTGCAGGAGAAAGGGGAGGGTCCAAAAACCCTCCAGACGGTGGGGTAATCAGGCAGAGGTGTGGGGGACCTGGAAGCAGTCCAATCTCTGGCCTGTCTCTATGGCTTCCACCATGGCTGAATGACTGAAAGGAGTTCCAGGACCCAAGGAGGAGGATCATACTACCAGAGATCCAGCACCGAGGGAGCTCCCTGCCTCCTCCCCTGTCCCAAAAACAACACTATGTGTTGCCTTCTAAAGCACGGGGGTGGTCTCGGACTATAATACTCACACATAGTTTTAGAATCATATACACCTCATCTAGAACCTCCACCTCATTCCTGCTGGATTCAAGAGCAGTGCTCCATGCGTCTTATGGCCTCTGTCCAAAATCAACCGTAGGAGAGGGGAGAAGCTAATAGAGAGACAAAACCAGTAACTCTCAACAAGCAAACTAGTGAGTAACCCTGGATTGAGCTCTAGGCCCCTCGCTGAATACCTGAAAATTACACTACCCTATTATTTGAAGGAGGTGAACTGTTGGCAGTGGGGCGCGCTGTCTACTAATAGATGGCTTGTGGCTATAGCCAGCCTGTCTTTTTTACTGCAACAAACCTATATGTTATGCTTTAGTAAGACATACATAAGAATCACTTTGGCTGACTGATTACATCTCTTAATGCCACTTGTAAATATTTAGTGTCATATATGTTAACAGTTACCATGCAGAATACTTTCCAGAGATCCTGCTGTCACATTACTTAACCAGTGATAAATTGTATCAGATATTTAAAGAATCTGTGAAAATATAACTTGCCATTTGTTTGTTTATATATTGACAAGATGATATAGTCCTTGAGTGTCAAAGGTGATGTGAACTGCTATGGTTTTCCTGTCAAAGTAACTAGAATTATTTAAATGGCCTAATGGGATAAGGATTTAGCAGAGATTGAGGCAAGCAGACTGGCCTCACAGCTGTTACATCATCTGACACAGGAAGTTGCTACAATAATCAACTTAAAAGCTTTTCAGGAACACATTACAATATTTTCTAACGTTAGTTGACCAGACACAAATTTAGGTCGGATCAATTCAGCAAAATGGCTCCCTTTTATCCACTGTTTTTACACTGATCAAAAACATATTTTGCTACAGATACTGAAGCAATCAGGTTTGCAGGGAGATAATGTCAGTCCTCTTAAAGGCATTATAGTTGCACACAATTCTGCCTTGAATTGGTGTCCACTCACATTTTCATTCCATAAAGCATTACTACTTCCAGTCAAAAACAGGAACCCTGGCTAACATTTCCCCTAAATTTTCATAAAATTTTCAAGTAAATAGTGTTCACAGAATCACAGAACCTTAACAGCGCAGAATGAGGCCATTCGGTCCATCATACCTGCACCGGCTCACCAAAAGAGCATTTTAACCTGGTGCCATTGCTCTTCCTTTTCCCCGTATCCTTGCACGTTGTTTCTATTCCAATAATCATCTAATACCCTCTTGAATGCTTTGATTGAACCTGCCTCTGCCACACTTCCAGGCAGTGCATTCCAGACCCAAACCATCTCTGTGTGAAAAAGTATTTTCTCATGTCACACTTGCTTCTTTTGCAAATCACTTTAAATCTGTGCCCTCTCGTTCTTGACCCTTTTATGAGTGGGAACAGCTTCACCCTATCTACTGTGTCCAGCCCCTCATAGTTCTGAGCATCTCTATCAAATCTCTTCTCAGCCTTCTTTCCAATGAGAACAGTCTCAACCTTTCCAATTTATCCTCATAACTGAAGCTTCTCATCCCTTGAACAATTCTTGTAAATCTCTTCTGCGCTCTCTCCAACGTGCTCACATCCTTCCTATAAAAGGTGCCCAGAACTGTACACAATATTCCAGCTGAGGTCTAACAAGTGCCTTAGATAAATTCAGCATAACCTTCTTGCTCTTGTAACTCTACGCCCCTATTAATTAAGCCCAGGATTCCATATGTTTTATTAACTGCTCTTTCCACCTGTCCTGCCACCTTCAATGATCCATGCACATATACACCCAAGTCTTTCTGCTGCTACACCCCCTTCAAAATTTCACCCCTTACTTCGTATTGTCTGTCCATGTTCTTCCTACCAAGATGCATCACCTCACCATTCTCCACATTGAACTTCATCTGCCACCTAGCTGTCCACTCCACCAACTTGTCTATGTCCTCTTGAAGTTCCACACCATCCTCCTCCCAAGCTTTGTATCATCCGCAAACATTGAAATAGTCCCCTGCACGCCAAGAGCTAAATCATTAATGTATATCAGGAACAGCAAGGATCCCAATATCGGCCCCTGGAGAATTCCACTACAAACCTCTCCAGACTGAAAAATATCCATTGATCATTACTCTCTGCTTTCTTTTTTTCAGCTAATTTTGTATCCGTGTTGCTACTATCCCTTTTATTCCATGAGCAAGATTTTTCTCCCAAGTCCTTTTGTATATACCAATGCTCATCTTATGCAGTCAAAGTGCATGAGCTCCTTTTTCTCCTCTGGCAATCTTTCCTCTTCCTCTTCTCCTGAAGAGATTGGGGGTAACTTTCAACTTTGGTGTGGGTGCAAAGCTGCCTGCATTGGGTCGACTGTCTGTTGTACACCTTGCTCCATTTTCACTTCCGTCAATGGAAAGATAAATTGGGTAGGGCGTATAACGGAAATCTGATCCAATTCCACCAGTTTTGAGCACCCCCAAAGTTGAAAATTACCATTGTAGATTCATGGTTGGGAATGTCTCCTGCTGCTTTGCCATTCTTTGTATGTTCATGTTAATACAATAAGTCCTCACTTAACATTGACTTCCTTGATATTGTTTCACTTTAACATTGTTAAACACATCGTGTCAATACAACCAAATAACAGCTACCAGTTTCACTTTAACGTCAGTTGCTATATACTTCTCCTTCTTGGCTTGCCTGCTCACATGACCTGTCCTGTAGCACTCTTGCCATCAGTCCCTCTTCCTCCCACTGCCGGTCTTGCCTCCCGGCGTTGCTCCCCAACCTTGTTTCCAGCTGGCCTCGCCTCCCGGCATTGATTCCCGGCCTTGCACAGCCCAGCCTTGCCTGCTGGGCCCTGTTCTTACCTTATTCCTCGGGCTCTGTTCTTCCTGCCCTGCTCATAGCCCCACTCCTGCCTCCTGCTGCTGGCTTCAACTCCTGGCTCATGACTTCCCTGCTGGCTTCACTCCTGGCTCCTGATGTTGGCTCCACTGCTGAACTCGCACTGGCTCCATCTAGTAGCAGAAATTGATCACTGTCGGTAGTCTTAGGACTTCAGTTGCCACCTGTATCAACCAACCATCCTAGATGGAACACGATCAATCTATAGGTACCATACTGTAGGTGAGTGTACTGTAATTCTTCTAAACGTGCTATATTGTATTGTATATTGTATTTCTCTTACAGTTAGTGACATATTTTACTTTGCAAGTTATGCCCAGTGCTGCACGAGTATGCTACAGTATTTCAACCTATAATGGTTTTACCAGGTGACCTAACTCTGGCTTTAACATTGATTCCTATGGAAACCTTTGATTTGCTTAAAGTTGTTTCACTTAAAGTCATAATTTTCAGGAACACGACCACAACTTTAAGTGAGGTCTCCCTGCAGTGAATGCCAACAAGCTTATACAACATGAAGGACACCACAGTTAAACGTACATCCGACTTCACTCAATATTTGTACTTTAGCAAGAATTTCTGGATAGCAAGTAAGAATAGGAACAAATTTTTTTTTGCTCTTCACATGGTACCGAGGGTAATTGTAGTACACGTACTGCTGTCCCAGAGATCAGTTAATTTAGTACGGACTGGGGATTAAACCTGGGGTCTTCTTTGTCACTACGGCTCAGCTGCTCATTACATTAATGCAGTTTTTATTCAAATTGAAAAGAAGTTACAGAGGGAACAAGAAATGAAGCTTAAAAAAAAACGGAGGGAAAATTTGAACAAACAAAAATCTGAGTCTGAACCAGCTGACTAGGAAATCACCCAATTTTACATAATTTTGCACACTAGGCTCTCCTGTATGTGGTGGTGCAGAGGGCTTTGATGGAAAATTAAAGTTAAGCTTCATCCAGCATTTATTAAGGACTCATTTGGAAGCTGTTTAACGAACCGGATATTTTGTTATTTGCTAAAACGTCTTCTTTCAATGAAAATTACTGCAAGTATAGAATAAAAACAAAGCTGTAGATGTAGTAATGCAATATAAACAAAAGTGCATTCTGTGAAATGTGGGACATTTAAGCTTCTGTAAACTGATGGGTGATACCTGTATGTTTGTTAGAATTATTGACTAATTTACATCACGCGCATAGTTTGGCACCTGCTTAAAGTGAGTTAGAGATAGCGGGCCAATGTTATACATAGACCGGAATTTTCACCTCGGCGATTTGGGGGCAGCACCCACTTGCCAACAAGAAAATGACGCGGGATGATGTCGGGAGGAACTTCCAATGTCATCCCGGTCCCTTTAAATATTCAGGAAGGTGGGCGGACAGCGCAATCAGCTGTCCACCCGCTGACCTGTCAATGGCCAATTGAGGCCATTGACAGGATAATTAAGATCAATAAAGACCCTGCCCGTCCAACCTTAAGGCTGGCGGGCAGGCCAGGAGCCCCCAGTGGGCTTCTGATAATACATGAAACCCCATCCACTGGCGGGCTGAGGTTTCATGTCCATTTTTTAAAAGTGTAATAAAATTTATGTCGTTTTTATTAACATGTCCCATCTCGTGTGACATTGTCACATGTTAATAATTTTTTAATTATTCTATTTTTTGGCTTTTCTTACCGGTCACTAATCTCCCTGTGACAGCACTTAGTCTCAGGGAGCAGTGCATTCTCTCGCACTTTGACAGTTGGGGAATCCCTCCCACCCCCGCACAGGAAGCGCCCGTCGGGCAGGCCTCTGGTTGGGGGGGGGGGGGGGGTGCCTTAATTGGCCCGCCCACTTAAAATGGCGGCGGGCCCCGTTTCGGTGGCAGGGGCCGGCTGTCTGCCCGCTGCCGAGCTGGTGGGGCCCGCACGCCGACCGAGGGCAAAATTCTGCCCATGGAGTAACATAGGCCCTGATATTAACGGACCATGGCTGCAGAATGTTTGTGTTGGGGGGGGGGAGGATTGTGGGGGGGTGGGGGGGGGGTGGAATGAGGGGTGGGGATGGCTGAAGAGGAGACGGAATTATGGGGCAGAATTTTCCCGTCGGGCGAGGGTCCCGCCGTCACCCCGCGCGCCATCACGATATTGCATTGGGTGGGCGCGCGATGATATCTGCTGCACGCCCCGCCATTAATTAATGGGCCACTTAAGGCCCCTGACTCACCAATCGACGCCGATTTTTCAGCGCCCATGCCACCTTCAGGCTGGCGCATGGGCACAAGGGGCAGGAGGGTAGCACACATTTGTATAAACCTCGTCCACAGGTGGGATAAGAGGGCTCACTGGGGTCGTGCGTGTGCTCTGTCGAATATTGATTTTTCTAAGTTACTGACACTTGCCTGTGTGATTTGCAATTCTTCAAAACACATCCTAGCTGCTTGGTTTGGCCGCTTAGCCTTCAGGTCAGCATTCGGCAGTGAGGAGTCTTTTTTGGACCTGCAGGTTTCTGGAAGATTTCTCATTGCCTGGGAATGGGAGCTGAACTGTCTACGGGAGGCACCTCCTCTGAGGAGGAAGGGAGGGCTAGAAGGGGGAGGAGGCCAGGAGTGCACATGCAGCCTCCAGGGGAGTCACCTTTGGGAGGACAGGCGCAGGCACAAGGGGTGCAGGGCCAAGAGGTGGATCAAAGCGGAAGGGGCCACAGAAGATGCCACTATCCTGCTGCCAGGGTATACAGGCAGCGAAGCAGCTACCTCAATAAGCCCGAGGTGCAGTGCTAAAGGAGGCTCCGTCTCTAAATGGAGACAGTCAACTCTATCTGTCAGATGATTGGGCCTGAGATCTCCGCTAACTGTGTGGGTGGACACCCCATGCCAATGGCTCTAAAGGTCACAGCTGCCCTCAACTTCTATGCCTCTGGCTCCTTCCAGGTCTCGGTGGGTGACCTTTGCGGTGTCTCCCAATCAGCTGTCCACACTTGTGTCAAGCAGGCGACAGACACTCTGTTCAGGCGGGCATTGACCTTCATCCACAACCGTTGGGACCAGGCAAGCCAGACACAGTGAGCCAGAGGCTTTGCAGTGATTTCTGGCTTCCCCCACATCCAGGAAGGGCTTCCATTCCATGAAGGTGCAGATAGTGTGTGATCACAGGATGCTGATTCTACAAGTCTGTGCAAGGTACCCAGGCAGCTCCCATGACGCCTACATCCTCAGACACTCCCAGGTGCCGGGGCCCTTCATTGCTCCAGCCCGTCTGGATGGTTGGCTGCTGGGTGACAAGGGCTATCCCCTCAGAAGGTGGCTCATGACACCTCTCCAGCATCCAAGAACAGAGGCTGAGCAGCAGACCCGATTGTGAGCGGTGATTGGGTACGCTCCCTCTCCACCTCCCCCCGCATCCTGAACATTCTGTCCATGGTTTGAAATTCCTGGATCCTGAATCTGGAATTTCCCTGGAAGCTTTAACTCCAGGGCATGTTTAAATATTTTCCTTGGGTATCCTGCCCGACAGTTAGCCTGGTTGACGTCTACATTGCCTGTTGAATAGGGCTGAGGAGCAGGCGTAATGATGGAGAGGGGCAGAGATCACCAGGTGTGGTGTGGGGGAGTTGTGGGGTGTGGTGGAGTATATTTGGGGGAGCAGGGCCTGGAAGAATTGTTCCTGCTCCTCCTGGCCCCAGATGCAGTGCTGTAGAGGCACCTACCTTGAGTCCAGTCCTTCTCGCCTCCTCTTACCTGTTAGGTTCTCCAAGGATAGGGAAACCAAATGACATCAGTTAAAAATTGAAACACTGTTGAAATAGAAGCACGTTGTCATTTTAAAAGCTTTCAACCTGCCTCCTAAGAGGGGAGTTGTCAGTTGCCCACTGTCCCACTTCCTTTAAAAGTGGAAGAGGGCAGGCTTGAGGTGTGTTAGGGTTACATTTGAAATTTTTAATGTACTTTCTTCTCACCTGAACCAAACCCACCAATTTTTGGGGGTTTAAACTCCCCCAGTAGGGCCAACAGCCTAGAAACTGGCTGTTTGCTCAACTGACCTCTGTGACATTTACCTTCCACATGAACCTTCTTCCATCCTCCTTCGTTTATGTTTTTCTTTGTCTAAACTGCAGCAGTAGTTTAAACTAGGACCAGAGAGTTAAAGTACTGCATTAAATCTATAGCTTAACTAGCTAAACTATTTAATATAACTACAAATTAAGTGATCTTTCTAAATTTGATGACCAAAGTAGTTAAACAAAATAGAATAGGAACGACAGGCAGGTGATGTTTTGCAGCTGGTGAACACCAGTGTGATCCACAGCAACCACATCTGGAGGATGTGTCTGCAGCACGAGGAATAACTCAGAGTTAATGGGCTGAAGTTCAAGCTTTGAACAGTGTGAACTTCATGGATGGAGAAAGTTACCTGGACACCTTCCTCCAGGAGGCAGTTACATCCCTAAGGTTAAGATCTTCAGATTTGTTCTGTGGTCAGGGACAAGAGGGTGTGTGACTATGAGTGAGGCAGATATGGGGATCCAGAAGGTAGCACTGAGAAGATCCAGCTCTTGCACTTGACCAACAGGTACGAGGTCCTTGTGACCTTGGTGAACGAGAGCAGGGACTGCAAGGAGGCTAAGGGCCAATTTTAAAAAGCAGAAACACAGATTACTACCTGAGCTACCAGAAAATTGACATAGGGCAAATAAGGCCAGTGAATTGGATAAGCTCAAAGATTAGTGTGGGAGGATTGGGTTTTATTTCACGCAGCACTGTCACCTGCACTGCGGAAAAAGGAAGCAGATCCATTGGGACAGGTTTCGCTTGAAGCCCTGGTGAATCGAATAACTAGGCCTGCAGAGAGGGCTTTAAACTAAATAGTTGTTTGGGGGGTTGGGGGGAAGGTTCATGTGAGGAGAAATTTAAAAAGTTAACGAGAAAGGACAGGGCCGTAGTTCACATTAGTGATATGGATAATGATCAGCAGGGCATACATGAAGGTACACAGCGTACAAAGGGTGCACCAGCAAATAGGGTCAGAATAGGGAAAACGAGTGAAAAGACGCGGGGCAGAATTTTTCGCTGAGCAGGTGGTGGGCGCGTGCCCAACCCACTCAAGTGTGAAATAACGGGTGATGATGTCAGGCGAGTGTCCCGATGTCATCGCGTTCTTGCGTGATATTTCAGTTGGTGAGCACACGCTAAACTGGGAAGCGTGCCTGACAATTAAGGGCAATTAAAGACCCTTTATCTGAATGCATACAGTATTCATAAAAAGCTGGGTGAATTGATAGCACAGTTTGAAATAAACTAGTACAAAATAATAGCAATTAAAGAAGCTGCAAAATGACTAAGATTGGGAACTGAATATTCAAAGGCATTTAACATTTTTGAAGGATAGGAAGAAAGGAAAAAGTGGTGGGGTAGTTCTGCTGATAAAGGTTGAAATCAATACAATGTTGAGAAATGATCTTGGCATTGAAAATCAAGATGTAGAATCAGTTTGGGTGGAGATAAGAAATAGCAAGGGAAATAAATAACTGGTGAAAGTGGTTTATAGACCCATTAACAGTTGTTACAATGTAGGACAGTATCTAAATTAAGAAATAATGGGGGCTGGTAAAAAAAGACACTGCAATATTCCTAGATGATTTTAATCTCAATATAGATTAGGCTATTAAATTGGCCATGGTAGCCTTGAGGATGAATCCATAGTGTGTATTTGGGACAGTTTATGAGAACAATACATTCTAGAACAACAAGGGAACAAGTTATTTTAGACCTGGTAATGTATAATGAGCAGGATTCATTAATGAACTAATAGTAAAGAGTGAGCATAACATGATAGAATTCCACATTTAGTTTAAGGGTGAGAAACTTGGGTCTGAAACTAATGCCTTAAACTTAAGTAAAGGTAATTACAAAGGCATGAAGACAGAGTTGGCTGAAGTACACTAGGAAAATAGATTAAAATGTAAGGTAAGCAGTGGCAGGCAATTAAGGAGATATTTCAGAACTCCCGTCAAGATTACCACACAAGATAAGAACTTCTGGTGGTGGGGGTAATGTATTAGCATGGATAGAAAATTGGCTAGCTGATTGGAAACAGAAGCCAGAATTTTATCCGAATGCACGTAAAATTGTGCAAGATGATGTCGTGCCTGATGTCACTGCACACGCGTGTAATATTGTGGTCAGCAGCCTGTGCAGGAATCGGAGCTGCGCCCGCAAACAATTAAAGGGCCAATTAAGAGCATTAAAAAGCTTATTAATGCAGATTTTAGGTTGCCTGTGTCATTTTGTGCTCTCACTTTATTTGTGATTTTGCTGCTGTCATATTTCTGAGTTTTGCCAGATTTCCTTTAGATTGCACTAGCTTTCTAAGCTGGTTCACCTACAAATCTATGCCAAACTTCTAACAAAATAGTGTGTACAAAACATGGGGAACATTGACATTTATATAAGATATTGGCCTTGGAAAATATGGCCATTTGGCATATTACCAGCAATTGTATAGGCGGGGGAGGGGGAGGGGGAGGGTGAGGGGGAGGGGGAGGGGGAGGGGGGGGGTTTAGCTGAGGGTAGGGGCTGTCTGAACATCAAACTCCCCATGACCCAAGCTTTCTTTATAACCCAACATACAGATAATGCAGGTTTGTCCTCAGCGGTGTACCAGCTGAACCAGCAGTAGATGTAGAATATAACCAGGTCCCCTCATAATTAAAAATAGTTTTTAACAAAGGATTCCCTACAAAAAGGAACAACCACACTTCCTGTGCAGCCCCCAGCACCCTCACCCTCACTTTGCCCCATTTTGGTACTAGCCTGGTTGTGCCACCTCAGCCGGGCAGCCCAGAGCTGCTGCAAAAGCAGCTAGACCAAATGCATCCTTGATGGCATGGGTGTCTACCATGCTGGGGTATTCTGCCCTCTGGAGCTCAATAGGCTACAGGTTCAAATCCTACTCTAGAGAGTTGAGCCCATGGGCTTACGGACCTAGTGCTGTCCTGAGAGAGTGCTGCACTCTCTGTGGTGCCAATATTCAAGAGCGTGTTAATTTGAGACCAAGTCTACCCTCTCAGCTGAATGTAAAAGATCCAACATTCCTGTCTATGGGAGCTTGCTGTGTGCACATTGGCTGGGCTGGCACATTCTCCACCTTATATCAGTGACCAATCACACTTCAAAAAGCAGTGAGGCACTCTGGGACATCCTGAAGTCTTGAAAGGTGCTGGAGGAGTGCTTATTTTGTCTTTCTTCACGGATGTAGGTAGATGAAGAGAACCCTCTTTCCAACTCTTTCCCCCCCCTCCCCCACCCACAGCTTCCTCACTGCTGCCACAAAGCTTAGTTGGATCAGTGGCAATGCTGGGCAATAGCTTTAGATTTTTGAGGCATATTTCAGAACTACTATATACAAATACATTAAGTCAGTGAAGATTTTAGTCAGGATCAATGCATAGCCGAAAAGCTGCAGCATTAACACCAAATTTTGTTTCCATGTTGTAGGACCTATCTGTTTTTCCACTGGAAATTTAATTCAAGTTACCAAAGTCCTGGGGGAATACCACTGGACCTGGTGCCCAACTCGTTCCCACCCCCGCTCACACTGTCAGCCCAAGCGGAAGAGGTGTTTCACGCAGGGTGGACCTTAATTGGCCGCCCCGTGTGAAATCACGTTGAGAACGGGATCTCGCCCAGGAGCAGATTCTACATCTGCATCCACGCGTGAAATTCAGGCCAGAGAGTTGGGACAAATACGATCATTTTTCATATTGACAAACTATCACTAGTGGTGCGCCATGGGGATCAGTGCTGGAGGCTCAACTATTTATAATGTATATTAATCTATACCATTAAATTGGATGAAGGGCAGAGTAATTTGCTGATGATAGAAAGATAGGTAGGAAAGCTAGTTGTCAGGAAGACACAAAAGCCAGGATTTTCTGGCCCCGTCATGGCAGGGATTGGTGCAGTGGATCAGCCAAAATTCCACTGACATTCAGCAGGTCCGGATGATCGGTGGTGGGCAGGGCTGGAAAATCCTGCCCAAAGAGGCTACAAAACGATATGGTTACTCTTAAGTGAGTGGACAAAAATTTGGCAGATAGAGAATAACATAAAAAATGTGAGGTTGTCTACTTTGGTAGGAAGAATAGAAAAACAAACTGTTATTTAAATGGAGAGAGACAACAGAATACTACAGTACAGAGGAATTTGAGTGTCCTCGTACACGAATCCCAAAAAGTTAGCATGCAGGTACAGCGAGTAATTAGGAAGGCAAAGAGAATGCTGGCCTTTATTGCAAGGCAGATGGAGTATAAAAGCAGGAAAGTCATGCCAAAATTGTTGGTGAGACCATACCTAGAGTGCTGTGTACGGTTTTGGTCTCCTTATTTAAAGAAAGATATACTTGCATTAGAGGCAGTTCAGAGAATGTTTGTTTGTCTGTTTATTTATTTATATTCATTCTTGGGATGTGGGCACAGCTGGCTAGGCCAACATTTACTGTCCATCTCCAATTGCCCTTGAGAAGGCGGGTGTGCTGCCTCCTTGAACCATTGCGGTTGAAGTGTTGTAGGAACACCCACAGTGCTGTTAGAAATGGAGTTTCAGGATTTTGACCCAGTGACAATGAAGGAATGGCAATATAGCTCCAAGACGGGATGGTGTGTGTCTTGGGGGGAACTTGCAGGCAGTGAAGTTCCCATGCATCTGCTGCTTTTGCCTTTCTAAGTGGTAGAAGTCATGATTCATTCTAGGATGAAAGTATTGTCTTATAAGGAAAGGCTGAGCAGCTTGGGCCTATACTCACTGGAGTTTAGAAGAATGAGAGGTAATCTTACTGAAACATAAACATTGTGAAGGGGTTTGATGGCTGGATGCTGAGAAGATGTTTCCCTCGTGAGGGAGTCTAGAACTAGGGGGCACAGTTTGAGAATAAGTGGTCGCTTGTTTAAGACAGAGATGAGGAAGAATTTCCTCTCTCAGAGGGCCATCAATCTTTGGAATTGTCTACTCCAGATGGCAATGGAGGCTGGGTCATTAAATATATTCAAGGCTGAGTTAGACAGATTTTTGATCGACAAGGAGTCAAAGGTTATGGGGTCAGGCAGGAAAGTGGAGTTGAGGCCAAAGTCAGATCAGCCATGATCTTACTGAATGGCAGAGCAAGCTTTAAAGGTTGAATGGCCTATTCCTGCTCCTAGTTCTTATGTGATTATGTTCTTATCTAACCATATTAACATATACTTCTACTGCTTTCTCCATTATGCGGTGATCTCGCTTCCCCTTAAAAAAAATCTGTTACTTGACTCAACTATTTCCTGTGGTACTGAGTTCCATATTGTCACAACATTTTGGATATAGAGGTTCACCTTAAATTCCTTACTGAATTTATTAGTTGCTACCTTACATTTATATTCCCAACCTGACCAGAAAAAGGACTTGTTGCCTATGTGAAATGATTAGTACTTTTTTAATTTTAGTGAAACAGAGATTAGCAAGTCCCTAGGTTATAACCTGAGGTGTTTTTGAAGTTGGCTTTACACTGGTTGCAATAACATTGTAGCTGAAGAGGTACTTGTGCTACATTCAATCTGAAGCTACAGTTGTGTGAGATTATCTCTTCACTCAATCTGGGTGACTTCGCTCCTGACATATAATACACCATCTGAGGTGTAAATTCATCGGTGCCTGGTTTCAGTGAGAAGGCAGTGTTGTGGCTGCAACACTTCCCCGCACTAAGAAATTTGGCCTCAGACCTCATTAACATTAATAAAGTGATCTGCCGGCACTTGATGCACCTCAACAGGCAGCTCACTGCTGGAAGCAACAGATATCAGGCGTGAACCATCAGAGGTCCTAAGCTAAGTCCTGGGGAAGAGGTGGAGAGAAAATGGGGAGCTTTGCATTCAGGATATTTTGCACAGGAGCAATCCTGTTCACCTAGCTCCACAGCAATGACTTATTTTTTTGGAGAATTTCCCTTTTGGTGGCGGCTGCCAAGCGACTACCTAAGAATCCCAAGCAGAGCAGGCCAGACTCCTGCTTCATGCTGCTATATTGAATTTAGCAGCATGGGCCTAAAAGAGATGTTTGCTGTCTCACTTACAATGTCAGAACAGGTGTTTTTCAGGTGTCCTTTGGACATGGGATGTTGTTCCCCAAAATTGACACCTGTACCCATTATGCCCCTGTAAATTAGGCACAATTAGATCCAATTTCTGCCACTCTGTCTCAGCATGAAGTCAAATCTACTTTCTATCTGTAATGTATTTATATGTTATGAGCACGCGTAACGCACAGTGACATCGTGAAACATGTGAATTGAAATGCTGAAAGGCTCAGTGCAGAAAAGAACCTACGAACAGACAGTCAATGGATAGACAGAACTTGACCAGCGTACAGACGAGGAACTGAAACCTTTTTACATTCGTTATCATAGGCCGTAACTTCTGAGTTCCCCAGCATCGGATTGTGGGGGTACCCCAAAGATGCACTGGGGAACCCAACTCGGAGCTTCTCAGGTAAAGGTTTGCACAGCAATTTCCCAGAAGTGCAAACTTCCTCTGGACAATTGACCTGCACTAGGAACCATCTGAAAATGTGATTTAAATCACAAACTTTGGATGGTTCCGACCGGGTTACACCAATATTTACTCAGAAACGTTTAGAAGAATTAAAACCTCTTCTAACTTCTGGTTAACTATCATAAAGACCCAGACAGACTCCCCCACGGGACTTCCCCCCCATCCCCGACTAACCACCCCCCCAAGATATTCCCTAACCCCTGACCCTCCTTGGGATTCCCCCCAGCAGCTGCATGCCCCCCTGGGCCTGACTCCCACACCCCGACACCCACCCAAGGCTCGACCACCCGCTCACGACCCGACCTGACCCCCACCCTCTGACCCGACCCGAGCCCAACATGACCCACCCCCTCTGCCACAGACCTGACCCAGCTAGACCCCTCTGAAGTCCGGCACCACTCCGCAAGGTCCACCTCAACCACCGACACCAACCCCACCAAGCACCGTTCGCTCCCCCAACCCCTCACAAGGACTGACCCCACCCCCCCCCCCCACCTTACCGAGAACCGAACCCTTGCCCCTCTTCTTGAAATCCAACTACCCCCAAGGTCTGTTTTACCCCCCAATTCCCGCGGTCTAACCGCCCCCCCACCTCCCCAGAGGGCTGACCCCCCCACCCCCTCCAGAGGTCCAATCCCCCCACCCCAAGGTTCTACCACCCTCCCTACCTGCCGCACCGAAGACTTACATCCCCCATCCCCCACCACCCCTACACTGAGGCCCATCCCCCGTCAACAATGGCTGACACTTCCCAACACGTCTCCCATGGTCTGACCCCCCCCCCCCCCACCCCGCCACCTCCTGAGGTCCAACACCACCTCAACCCCCCCTGCCCCGGACCTTCAATCCCCACCCCTGGACCTCTAATACTCCTCCGGACCTCCAATGTCCCCCACTCCCCCCAAATACTATCCATTTACCTTAGACATTTACCTTCTCCCTGGCCTGTCAAGGACCTTTAAATTTCATGTGGGAACTTTAACTTACCTAATTTATGGCAGCTTGTGCCATAAAAAAAGGGGTATGTCTTTCTTCACTCGATGGAGCTGGGCTTTGACACTGGGCCTCAAGGATGAGCTGCTCTGTTTGGATCTCGCCTGACCTTGAAACAGACTTGGGAGAAAAATTACACATTTAATTGGGCACGGAGTGGCAATTCGGCGCTGATTGCCTCTCCGAGGAAGTTACAGTCCCCAACAAATTGTCGTGTGAACAGGGTCTTATCAAGTCAGCAGGTTCACAGTGGTGGTACCTAATTCTTTGAGAGAGAGGATTTTGGCAGAACACTTCCATTCTGAACACCCAGGAATAGTCAGTATGAAATCCATAGCAAGAGGATTTGTTTATTGGCCTGGTCTGGATTGTGATCTAGAAGCAGTGGTAAACAAATGTATTATCCATCCAAATTGTAGAAAGTTGCCAAAGACTCGGTTACACACCTGATGATCACAGTTGACTTGCCTATTTCAAGAAGTTCATGTAGACTTTTGTGACAAAGAAAATGACAATTTCTTGGTACTTATCAATAGCCACGTGAAATGGATTAAAGTTAAGCATGTGGCTCAGAACACCAATGCTGAATGAACAATAGACAAGTTATGGTCCATTTTTGCTTGTCATAGATTACCTGAGGAGCCAGTTTTAGGTAATGGCCCTCAATTTTGTTTTTGCTTGATTCCAAATTCCATAAACCAAAATGGCATCAAACAAACCCTTTCTCCTCTTTACCACTTAACATCAAATAGAGCAACTGAAAGATTTGTTGGGATAATGAAAGAGCGCTCAAATTTCGGTTTCGAATAGTAGTTGGCTAATTTTCTGCTGAAGCATGAAACCGCTTCGAAGTTCACGACAGGTTATAAACCTGCTGAACTTCAAATGAAGTGTGTTAAGGATACCTATGACTCTGGTTCTACTGAACTTGACTGTTATAGTTGAATGCAAACAATTCAATCAAAAATATCAGTGTGACACAAACTAAAGGGAACGTGGTTTCAGACAAAATGAACATGTTTGTGTTCTGAACCTCTGTCACAAGTCACACAAATGGAATGTGGAAAATGCCGTAGAAGTTTGTGGAACTAAAAGATACTTGATTGAAATTGATGGAGAGGTGAGAAATGTCTACATAAATCCCATGATCCCAGCAAGAGATGAATTTAAACATGAGCATGATCCATTTGGTCACAAGCTTACGTCAGAGTCTGAACCAGTTCAGACTTTAGTGTCTGAAGTACCAATTTCTAAAAAAAAACAGGATCTGCTTTGAGTACTAAACAGAAGCCTGACAGTCTAAAACCTGACTCTATACCAAAACCTGTTAGGAGATCAGGAAGGCTTCAGAAACCAGTTACTAAACTTGATTTGTAGATATAATTTAGAGAAAAAAGAGTCAGTTGTAATAATGCCAAGTGTGCGTATTCACAAAGATTTGTTTATTTACTTTTCAGTGTTGAAGTTGTATAGTTAATGAAACAGGAAATTGTAGATTTAAAAAAAAACTCCTTTATAAGGGGAGGCAACATTATGTATTCATATGTTATGAGTATGTGCAGTGAGCAATGATATCATTAAATATGTGCACTGGCCATCCTGATATCTGGCTTTTAAGGCAAGTGCCTCTCAATATGTAACAATGTCAATGTGAATTATGTAGTGAAACTGGTCAGCAATGTTAAAGTATGGACAGAATTAACCGTTGAAGCTCTTACTGAATGATTGGATTACTGGATATCAGTTCTGTCCAAAAAGCATGTTTTGCATTTTAACATTTTAATAGAATGCAAAAAGAAAGGATACTAATGTGTTGGGGGTTGGGGGGGGTGGGGTGGGGTTGGTGGTGGGTGTTGAATTATTGCCAGTGATAACTGACCTCCCTAGGGCACCGCCTATTGTCACTGGCATAAATCCTACAGCCTAAATCTTTGTTATTGTAACAGGGAGCTTTATCTGTCACAGATGTGACACAGACTCTGAACTGTATTTAAGAAGTGCTGTGAGCTTTTCTAAAAAAAACTTATTTTGTACATGAGTTGATACTGATTTGCTACATATTCAGACAAGAACTAAATGTGCCAAATTGTTTAAAATTGTAAATGTCTTAGTGTAAAATGAGCTAATATACAATAATTTGCAATTATGTCTTTGTATGTGCAAGGTAAACTACTATATAAATACTATGGGTTTTCTGCTAAATTACCATCTGTTTTCTGGTGTTTTTGAGGTATTAAATAGAATAGAATAGGGAGATAGAGTCCACCACCTCAAAACCACAAATTTAAAATGGAGCCAGAATTATCCTCCCAAAATATTGCCAATCCCTTTAAGACTCATCAAGAGCCTGTCTGTCACATTTACATTGTAATACCTTTGGCCCATTTTCTCCTATTTGGAGATCAGGATTTTTACAATTATTTTTTATTAAACTTGCAAAAAAACAGTACAGGTTTTGACGGAGAACAAGGCTTTCCCAATGGGAATCCCTCTATTCCTTTTTTATGAGGTGGAGGAAGATATTCAAGAGGTTAGATTGGAGGCACTTCGACTTCTATTTGGAAGATATTAGTTTTGTTATATATACACACAAGCAACAAGCAAAGGAAGATCATTCTATACCTCCTCTGCGTTTTTCACTGGCTCAGAAACTTTCTTCCGCATTGTCAGTATCAGTAAAAGCCGCCTTGACATGCCTTGGCATTGAGTTCTTTCAGACATGATTTGGTGACCTTTGCTGCATTAGTAGGCAGCTGCTCATCATTGCATAAAGGATAATACTAATGCTCTATTCAGGCATGCTGTGTAGTCCATTTCTTTTCCAATAGAACAAAGAAATAAAGAGAGGGTGTTTTCAACTCTACAGACTGGCATAGCACTCATACAAGTGGAAGAAACAATTAAAAGATTACGTGTGGCACTTAAATCCCCATATAACATTCTCTCAAATTCATGAAGAGGATAAGATTTCACGCTATTAATGTGCATCTACTGTGTGGTGCCACTGCATATGATTGTGCATATGAATGTTCTGAATCCAGGCAGTTGCCTGGATTTAATTTAGTTTTGCAAAAACCCTCTTTAAACCTCAGTAGACTTATTACCACTAAATTCAAGGCACACATCTCGAAATAAAATACAAATTGCAAAACAGTTGTGGCAGCTGCTTCAAGTTTCTCTCTGGGATTTGAGCAGCTGGGCATTTGCCATCCACTGTGCTATAACAGGTGGGTATTCCCTCTTCCTTGGCAGCCTGTGCCCAATGGAGAGACCTGCTGGTGGCAAGGGCCGCCACATGGGAAGACTCCTGCATACCATTTCAACTGAGCCTCCTCTCTCCCTCACCGGGCCTCCCTGATTTGCCCTGGTGATCCCGCCTCACCTGCTATCCTTCGGTGAAAGCGGTGACGCTTTCAACATATACCATTCCAACCATGATGACTCAGAGCCATTTTTATGTAGTTGATTGGTGATTAGAGCAATTCCCTGTGGTCATAACTAATGCAGGTGTCAGTAAGACAACCATGGCAGAATTTAGTGGCCGTGGCAGTGGGCCCATCTACTGGCTGGATAGTCAGTGACGCCCCATGGTGGACATTCCAGGAACCTCAACCTGATGTAAAGCCAATCAGGCACTTACTCGGTTAGTGATGTGGTGGTTGGTATCTTCAGGGTGGGTGTCCTGCCTCTGAGCTGCTGGCCAATCAGATGCTGGGCAGCACTCAAGAACCACTCGCGCCACCGGGAGTGCTGGCCACTACCCGTACTGCAGTAGGGCCTTGGAGCAGGTTCATCAGTGGAGCCCTGGGGGATAGGTAGGTGAGGCGGGATCAGGGCCAATCAGGGAGGCCCGGTGAGGGAGAGAGGAGGCTTAGTTGAAATGGTATGCAGGAGTCTTCCCATGTAGACCTTTGCCTCTAGCAGGTCTCTCCATTGGGCACAGGCTGCCAAGTAGGAGGGAATACCCACCTGTTATGGCACAGCATAGGTAAATGCCGAGCTGCTCAAATCCCAGAGGGAAACTTGAAACAGCTGCCACAACTGTTTTGCAATTTGTATTTTATTTTGAGATGCGTGCCTTGAATTCAGTAGTAATAAGTCTACCCAGGCTTAGAGGGTTTTTTTTTTACAAAGCTAAATTAAACATTTATTAATAAAAGAAAAGATTGTAAACACATGCATAGGCCTACAGATTATTACTATAATAACTCCTAAATCTCCTCATTAATTTGGCTGCCAGTTACACCTCAATTAAGACAACTGTAAAATAAAATATAATATTAAACAGACCCAGGCAAAGCATACTACACCCTGGACAGTGACATTCAAATTGAGTTTTCTTAGCTTTGGTTCCCATAGGCAGCAACTTGATGCATGGAGGCTGAAGGCTTTTCACACTTGTGTTATATCTTAGAATTCCTTCTCCCTTACACATAACCTCATCTCCTTTATACATGCTTCTCCCTTTTTAAAGTAAATTCCATTGTTCCAATATGTCTTTGCAACTTTACTTTTCTAATAATATAAATCTTTCATAGTACTCACATTATCAGTAACCTTTTGGAAAAATAAACACACTGTTTGGCTTCGCTTCTTATGGCTAAATGTAATATCTTACCATCTCTTTGAAATTCAAACTAACCTAATTTATCTAAAAATGCAAATTTTCCTCACACCTCACATACTAAAACTTCAGCCATGTTTACGTATTTAGCATTTCAAACCTAGCTTCCCTTTTAGTAACTCAAAAGCTCCAGACCAGCTATCTCCAATTCAATTAAATCCACCCCACCCCCCTACCCCACAACCACACACACATCCACACAGAGAAACTAATCCAAACCCCACTATTAACTCACCTTTACAGTAAATCACAATAATATTATGAGAATTATTATATTTTCATGTCATCACCAAGCCACAGGCAGACCTGCTAAGGTTTACCTTGCAGGTTTCCCACATGGCACAGCCTCCGCTCACCACTGGTAGAATACCAGTGGAATTGGAGTCTCCACCCCAAATGTTTCTGCCACATAATATAGCCTCCCAGTCCATCTCTGGGCGAACGTTGAATTCTTCCCCCATATACAGAGTGGGATAAGAGACATGAAAGCAGGAAAAATCTCACCCAACCAATTATCCCCCCATTAGCCTACTCCCAATTGTCAAAAAAAGTCCCCAGCAGTGCCATTAAATGGCATTTACTCGGTAATAAATATGTTCACTGATGCTCATCTTGGATGCTGCCAGAACCACTCAGCTCCAGGCCTCATTTCAGCCTTAGTCCAAACATGGACAAAAGAGCTAAATTTTAGTGGTGAATTCAGAATTACCACCCTTGATATCAAGGCAGTACTTGTAAAATTGGTCAATGAGGACCAGGGAGAAATCTCACCACAAGGAGGATTGTTATAATCATTGAAACCCAATCATCTCAGACCCAGAATATCAGAGCAGTTGTTTCACAGGCCTTCGCCCAACTATCTTCAGCTGCTTCATCAATAACATTTTGTTGATTATAAGGTCAGAAGTGATGTTAGCTAGAACTAGAGGCTCTGTACCTGATTGTGTGTAATTGGATGAATTATCAGCACAAATAGAAATAGATATGTATGACCTGATAGCCATTACAGAGAATGGGCTGCAAGGCGACCAAGGCTGGGACCTGAATATTCAAGGATGCTTGACATTTTGGAAGGACAGGAATCTAGGAAAAGGTGGTGGGGTAGCTCTGTAATAACCAACCAGAGGCCTGGTAATGTCCAATGAGACAGGATTAAATAATCACCTGAAATTAAAAGAGCCTCTTGGTAGCAGTGATCAGAACATGATTGCATTTCACATTCAGTTTGAGGGAGAAAAACGTGGGCCTAAGATGAGTGTTTTAAACTTAAATAATGGCAATTACAATGGTATGAAGACAGAGCTAGCTAAAGTGAACTGGGACATTAGATTAAAAGGTAGGTCAGTTGAGATGCAGTGGCAGACATTTAAGGGAATATTTCATTACACTCAGCAAAGATATATTTCAGTGAGAAAGAAAGACTCTAGGAGAAGGATGGACTGTATGTCGCTACCTAAGGAAGTAAAGGATAGCATCAAACTGAAAGAAAAGGCTTATAATTCTGTGAAGTTCAGTGGTAGGACAGAATATTGGACAGCATCTAAAAACCAGCAAAGAATGACTAAAAATGATGGAAAAATTAGAGTATAACAGAAAGCTAGCTATAAATATAAAAACAGATAGTAAGAGTTTCTACAAGTATTTAAAAAGGAAAAGAATAGGGAAAGTGAATGTTGGTCCTCTAGAGAGAGAGAGAGTCCGGGAATGAGAAATAAGGAAATGATAGAAGCTTTGAACGGATACTTTGTGTCTGTCTTTACTGTAGGACACACAAATAGCATCCCAGAAATACCTATTAATCAAGAGGTGAAAGGGAGGCAGGAGCTAAAAACTATTACAATCACCATGGTTGCCTGACATGTCCATCGGACTGATACATCTTACCCAGCCAATTGGAAATCAAGTAGACTCAATGCTATCCAATTGATTGGTCATTGACTGTCAATTAAACAGCCTCCTTGCCCCATCTCTGATACTTCTTATAACTAATTAACACATTTGCTCAAAGAAAACTGAAAAGCACACAATATATTTTAGTATCCTGATGATTTTTCTTCCAGGATTTTGCTGGCAGCAGTGTCCTGAAGATCAAGCTTATCTTTGTGCTTTGCTAACGCACAAGAAATTAATGCAGCCACGAAGAACAGAGAGTAATTCCTCTGCACTGTACTGTCATTGCAGGGGGATGTTTTTCTTTAGCTTCAAGAAGCTGCAGACATTCCTGGCTCAAGTCTTTACAACTATCCTCTCTACATGGATTTTTCTGCCTCCACACCAGTCCTGACTCCCTCTTTGTCCTTCCAAATACTTAAATTGGAGGTGTGATGGGTTTGTGAGTGTGTGTGAGTTGAGAATAATGAGAACGATGAGTTACCCTGGTGGAACGGGGAGATCATTCATCCTGTAGTGGTACCAGGTGGCTGTCCTCTTTCGCAGGGTGTTGGCGCTGCCACCGCCTCCCATGCAGGATTGGTGACCTTGCTTGCTGGTCTTTGCCCAGACCGTGGGGTAGAGAACTTCGCAGCTGGCCCCCACTGTGTCCAGTAGGCGCTCGGGGGAGGCATCACTAAACCTGGGGCAGCATGTTTCCTCCCTTTGGCAGCCATCAGCTCCTGGCCAGCTTCCTATCCCTTGAAGAGTGCTATCTCTGTGCAGGGCTGGCCTTAACCATGGCACCTGGTTTACTGAAGGCCTGAGGTGATGGTAGGGCAGGTGAATCAGAGGCTGCCCCGCCTGCGACCCAGCATGTTTCCCAGCAAAGTATAATCAATGAGGTGGGATTGAGTCAATATGGCGTGAAAAGCAATCACTGTGGCTGGCAGGTATAGCATCCTTTTTCCAGCTCGGTACCATACTTAGTGCAAATCTGGGATGATTCCACCCTAAGATTTTTCAGAGAAGATGCTGATCTATTACATATTGGCATTACCAACATTACTCATTTGGAAAAAAAACAATGATCTGCCTGGAAAGATTAAGTTAGGTCATGTATGAGATTTTAATTTAAACAAACATCTACTTTTGTACTCACTGGCTGGATATTCATGTGGGCAACTGTCCAATACAGCTTATCCAGTTAGCCATTCAGAGCTTTAAGAAAATCATTTATAATCCTCTTGCTCAAGAGAGATTTAAGCCTTTCCAGAAGAAAATAAATGTTTTATGGAAAGAGATGAATCTTGCCTGGCACTTCCATTTTAAGATATTGTTTACCAGGTGGATTTGCACAGGATTACAGTACCCTTAACTCTTCAACAAAAGAAAATCAAACCCTCTCCTCATGACATCCAACGCATTACCATCGCTGAATTCTGCACCATCAATCTCCAAGGGGTTACTATTGACCAGAACCCAAACTGGTCCAGTCATATAAATACTATGGATACAAGAGCAGGTCAGAGGCTAGGAATTCTACAACAAATAACCCACCTCCTGACTCCCCAAAACCTGTCCAGTATCTACAAGGCACAAGTCAGGAGTGTGATGGAATACTCTTCACTTGCCTGGATGATTGCAGCTCCAATAACATGCAAGAAGCTTGACACCGCCCAGGACAAAGCAGCCCACTTGATCAGTGCTCCAACCACCACCCTAACTATTCACTTCCTCTACCTTCAGTATACAGTGACAGCAGAATGTACCATCTACAAGATGCACTGCAGCAACTCACCAAGCCTCCTTTGACATCACCTTCTAAACACGATGACCTCTACCACCTAGACGGGTAAGGGCAGTAGTGGCATGGCAATACTACTGTCTGCAAGTTCCCCTCCGAGTAACACTTGGAACTCAATTGCTATTCCTTTATTGCCGCTGGGCCAAAGTTCTGGAAGTCCCTTCCTAACAGCACTGTGGGTGCACCTACAGCACACGGACTGCAGTAGTTTAAGGCAGCATCTCACAACCACTTTCTCAAGGGCAATATTGGATAAGCAACAAATGCTGGCCTTGCCTGCAATGCTCACAATCCCATGAACCAATGAGAAGAAAGGTCAATGTAAAGAGAGACAAATTAAAAGAAGAGAAAGATCTTCAGCCACATATCTGCCAGCGTGGCTCACCATTTTTAAAATAAAGCTGAGCATTGTTCCATGGTGACTCAGTGAAGAATAGTAAACAAATAGAATGAGCTTGCATTTGTATAGCACCTTTCATGATTTTAACATGTCCCAAAGGGCTTTACAACTAATGAAACCCTTTTGAAGTGGAGTCAGCATTATAGTGTAGGAAATATAACAGCCAATCTGCACACAGCAAGTTCCCACAATTAGAACTGTGATAATGACCAGATAATCTGTTGTGATGGCTTTGTGGTATAAATATTTGCCCGAACACTAGAAGGAACTCACCTGCTTTCTTCTAACTAATGCCATAGAATCTTTTATGTAAATCTGAGAGGTAAAGACGGAGGCATGGTTTAACATCTCACACTAAAGACAAGGGTTGTATCATCCGAGACCTGTGGTGGTGGGCTTGGAGGTGGGGGTGCCTAGAAAATGGGATGGGGGGGAGCTGTGTTGGGACTGCTCTCTGATGCATTCCTGCTACCAGAAAAGTTTCCCGGAAAGGGCTGCAAATAGGATCTTCTTGGAGACTAGCAGCCAATTAAGATGGTTAAAGCCACAGTTAGGAGTAATTTTGCAGTGGCGAAGTGGGTCCCTGCTGCATGCTGACAGCTGAGTTGAGGTGGCCATGCTGAGGCATATTTTGGGGAGGCAGGGGCAGCAATCAGAGAGGGAGGCTCCATACGCCAATGATGGGGCTGTTGGCAGGGAAGGTGGCACCCGCACCCCAAACAATTTGTCCAGAAGCATTTTCATCCACTCCGAGGGTTCTAATGGCTTCAGCCTTCATAATCATCAAATTGAACCCATATCTCCATGTTAAGGTGCCTGTGCAGTGCCCAACCTACCTCAGCAGTGCCCCCCTCTTCTGGTGGAGCTGCTGATGCTCCAGAGCTGCAGTACCTCCGATTGGGCAAGCAATAACAGAAGCCCATTTCCAACCTGAATAGGACGGCAAAGCCATCTCCTGGAAGATTGTGCTGCCAATTTTGGTGTCAGCAAATGATGGCTTGGGATCCTTATTTGTTCCTGATGTCAGGATCCCGAAACCCATGGGAAAATCCAGCCCAACATCTCTCACAGTGGAGCCCTCCTTCAATACTGCACTTAAATGACCATTTCAGATGACACACAATGATGTTCTTCTCAAGAAAGTGCAAAATAATTCCATTTTCTCTTAGAAAGTCAATGTATGCTTCAGAAAATAATATCATGGTAGAAATTACTGTTGCTTTGAAACATTACAGCAGCAGCAACTGTGAGAACAACCACTGCAAAATCTTGAATGGCTTAATGTGTGGTTTCCAATTGCTGACCATTGCACTTCATATTGACAAGCAGAAGAGCAAGGGATAGATTTTGGTCTGGACATATTTTAGAGCCCAGGCTGTATATTGCACGCTCATATGCACCTGAGTCAAAAGGTCTGAAGATCGATGGAAATCAACCCTTGGGCCTCATCAGCATAGGCAGCATGACCTGCTGGTGCTTGTCACACCTCTACAGGCAGTGTGCTCGAGCAAGGCCTTTCATTTTCACCTATCTTGCCAGTAGTAGCCCTCACATCAGTCCCAGGAGGTTGGGGTGGAGTGCACTATGAAAAATGGCACAATCCCAACTTGTGTAGAGCTGGGCATGTTTCTGCTCCTCCGGCTTCTCAGGGTAATTTGTTTAAAGAAACAAAATTACACTACTGGATTTTGGTTGGCAGTCAGCAGAGTTGCTCTTAACCTTCCACCCCACTCCCCAACCCCCCCATCCCCACAGAAATAGCCAAAAAGCCACTCAGTTCAAGTGCAATTAATTATTGGCAACAAATGTTGGCCTTGCCAATGATGCCCACATCCCATCAAAAAAAAAATGTAATCAGGGACAAATATTGCAAGTAGCAGTCAAAGTCACTGTGGTTGCCATCTGTTTTATCCACTCCTTCCCAGCTAGTGCTGGGGACACCTGCAGAGCTCCCTAATTTACGCCTCATATTGCATCAGTGAGGTAGCCGATGCTTTATTCAAATAGCAGTGTGTTGCAAATATCTCGTTCATAATTCACATGTTTTAGAATATAATTTTCATCTCTAGGGATTAGAGTTTTAAATACAAATGGGCATCTGTCACGACTCACTGGGGATGGTGCGCTGTAATATCGAGCCCCACTGTTCTCCAAGCCACCACAAATGTGAAAAGTTGGACCAAACCACCAGGTTGCCCCATTTCTGCCTAACTGTTTAATTTAGGTTAACTGAATACAAGCACCAGGTTTGTAAACTTAATAAGTAAATAACTGTTAATTGAACAAATTGACTTTAATTAGTAGCAAAAGAAAGAAATGTGAACTGCTAATTTCTAACTCTATAACCTAAGCTTTACCCATTTTAAATCCCTTTACACACACATACAAGACACATAACACACACAAAAACATGTTTTTTAAGGGCGGGATAAAACAGTTCAATAGCACCGATTCCGAAGTACAGGATTTGATGGGTTGATTTTGATTGATATCTTCCAAATTCCTTCCAGTTCTTTGTTAATGACACAAGGTGGTCTACCAGCACTTTTGGTCTTTAGTTCACTGGTTGAGAACTTGCTTTTTAATGTCTCTAATGGCTATTGACCCCTTTTCCTCTTGACAGAGGCTTTCGGAGAGAGCAGATTATAGAGATATGAGGACAAAAGGCCAGCTAACTATTATTGTGGAATTACTGGAATCTTACACACACAGGAGCAAGAGGTTTTAGGTATTTTTCCCTTTCAGGCTAAGAGCTATTCTTTTCTGCTGCACTGCTCACATAGAAATCCTGGTCACCTGGTTAGGAGCCATTTAAAATGCTGTTGCCAGGCAGTTCCCCCTTAGACCAGATTCCTCCTCGGCACCATCCTGTCTTTCATGGCACACTCTGTTCTAGGATAGCAGCATTGTATATATCCCTCACACTGTTCCAGTAGATATGTCTTTCAAATTGCAGCCATTGTAATTTTAATCCAGAGTCCATCAGAAATAAAAAGATATGCTCTTTACAACAGTCCAACAGAAATAAAGATATGTTCTTTACGCAGCTGATGAGAAACTGATAAGCAACACTGAAATAAATACAATTCAAATAAGCTTGGAGTTAATTACACTTATGCTTATCTTCAAGGTCAGAGTTTACAGTGTGAAAGCCATAAAGAGTAAGGCAGCTTTCTATCTTAGTGTAATGGAGCCAGTAGGTCCACCCTTCAATAAAAAATAAATTGTGCATGTAGTCGCCAGATCAAAAGAAGGTAAAACCAGCTTGTAGACAAGACTGTTCATTAATAGGGCTGATGGAATCATAAATCTCCATTAGATATATACATTTTTCATATGGGTTACAGAATGAATGAGTTGTGTTGAAGGTAAAATATTTATTTTGCATTACTGTTTGAATCATTGCAAAGCATGCCGTATTGTAATAGAGATAGTGATTCAGAGTGGAGCCTTGGGTAATACGTTTCTTCATTTAATTTATCTGTGTGCATTTGCTGACAGAAGCAGGCAGTTTAGTTTGGGTTTTGTGAGGGAAAAGTAAATGGATTATTTGCTCTAGGATGCAGCTAGTAGAAAAAATCTACAGTGGCCTTCACAGAGTTTTGTGGAAAAAAGCAGTCAGCTTGAATAGTTAGCTTGGAAAGAGCTGTACAGCAGCTTGTGAAGCAGGCTGGAAATAAAAATAGGCTATGTATGTCCAAAGTGAGGACAAGGAGCTGAAGAGTTTCGCAGTCATGAAACCTTTAAAGAAAATTGGAGCATTACTGAGCCAAAACTAATGGAAGGATCCCATGTGATTTGTATCTTCAGGAATAGCTGGAATGCTAAAGAGAATTAAACTAAGTTCCGAAGGCTTTAGCATGCCTTTGGGTTGGTCCCAGGAAGAGTGAATGAATCATCAGGATTTTGTAAGATAAGGGAATTCCTGGGGGGGAAGTAAAAATTAAAACTGAGTTCATAATATATGCAGTTGTAAACTATAGTGTTAAGTTAATAGTGCTTACTTTGTTTAATTATTTTTGATACAGAATGAAATTTGTTCTTGTTTAAAAACAGGAAATCTTATGGCGTCAGCCCGTTAGTTAATTGCTGGATGTTCAGGTTTCTTCTTTAAACATAACATGTAATAGGAAAAAAAGGAACATAATTCCATTGCACTGCTGACATTTCATTGGTAGAAAGAAGACATTATGACCCCTACCCATTGTGCTGGAATCTTCCTAAACATTATGGGTTTCCACTCTTTGGCTGCCCATCTAATTCTGCAACCATCATGCAACTCAATGTCCTATTCCATAACAGGTCCCACAATGCACCATTTGAGACAATCCTTTGTACAACTCGTATTTGAAAGGGGAGTTAATGGATTGCTCCTGGGATACCAAGGCTAACGCCTGAGACACTGGTCAATGACATCATGGCGCCTATGTGGACAGAAGTAAATGTGGATATAATGCAGCTCATAAAATCACAGATGATATGACTGAACACATCACTGACAGCTCAAATCAAATCTCTGAATGAGGTCTTGGGGCTTGTTTTGGCACAACTGGAGATTTGCCATCCATGAGTACTGCATGCTCCATAACTCTATTCTGTGCTAATCTTGGAGGGACAAAAGACACTCTCAGCAGAATGTACACATCAAATACACAAAATGTATTGAATAGAATAATTTAGCTATGAAAGATGTCCCGTGTTTTACCATAGTGCTACCTTTGGTAGTCGCACTTTGTTTTAAATATATCACACCTAACACTTAAGTGACTCACTTGTAGAAGTAATGATCTGGATTTTGCCATTTTAATGCTGGTGAAAAGGTCAGCTTTCACCAAGATTACCATGCGAAACTGACAGCAACTTCTGGCATCTGCACATGTGCGGTGAAAAACCAAAATCCAGGGGCAGAAGTTACCCCTCGTCGGGCAAGCAGGGCAGGTGGGCCCGGAATTGACCGCAAAATGGACCACCGCCCACGATCGGGCTCCGACCCGGCTTTCATGCTGGCAGGCCAATTAAGGCCCACCCAGCGTGAAACACGACCTTCGCACTTCCCGGGAAGGGCCGAGTGGGGCAGGGGCCTGTCAGCTACTGAGCCCAATGGCGATTCGGTGGCCAATTAAAAAGTGGCCCAGGCAGCCCCTGGAAGGCTGCCAGGGAGGACGTCACCTGAACATTTGTGATGGACCCAAGTGTGGCTGGACACGGCAGGTCGGGTGGACACTTGGCCCCTGCTTTTCTAATGAGTGCCTCGCCGTCCTCCTAGAGGAGGTGGCTGCCAGGAGGGACACCCTTGTCCCCAGGAAAGAGAGGAGGAGGCCACTGCACCTCAACAAGAGGATATGGGAAGAGGTGACAGCAATGGGGAGCAGCCATGATGTGGTGCAGCGCACATGGGTGCAGTGCCATAAGCGCTTCAATGACTTACTGCACTCAGGAGGGGTTAGTACCATGTTGGCATGGGTCAGTGTGCAGATGTGCTAAAGCCTAGCCATCCACACCATGGACCTCATGGGTGCTAGAGTCTGAGTGCCAACTGTCAATCACAGTTGGAGCTGACCAAGGGAGTGAGCCCTGACTGCTTGGCCTGAGTGCCTTGTGGCTCGAGGACCATGACTTGGAAGTCCCTGCCAGGTGCTCCTCAGCTGGCATTGGCCAGGCTGCATTGGAGCTGCAGGTACCGAGTAGACTCATCAATGCTCCTCTGTTGTTTCAGGAGAAGACGGCCCACAACAAAATAGGAAGGTCGCAAACTGGTGGAGGCCCCACTAGCCTCCTAATCCTCTCGAGATATGAACAAGACGCCCTGGACCTCGAGAGCCAGCACGCCCCGTGTGCAACCGGGTGTGGAGTGGCAAGGGTGCTAGACGAAGGTAAGAGCGCAGTGCACAGAGGTGAGACTTTCAGCCTGTGCAGCCATTTTAGTGTAGTCTCTTCATTTATGTGAGCCTCAGACCTGGAGTCCCCATTGATCATTGAAAGATGATGGCACCGTGATGCAGATCTCCATTGTCTCACCAGGGTACCTGGCATGCACGGTGACAGTGTGATGACTTTAATTAATGACATGTCCTTGTTCTCCCTTTTAGGTTTGCCAGCAGGCCTTCACTCTTCGGACCCTGAAGGGCCACCCCGCTGGAACGCAACCAGATGTCATTTGCACCTGTGTCACACTCATTCTCTGAAACAGGCACCAGCACAGATACCAGCACCTCATTGGGCATTAGAGCGGCAAGTAGTATCTTGGTGCACATTGGCGAGGGCACTTCACAGTCGCTCGAGGTGCAGGTGGAGGCAGAGAGTGCCCAGGGTGCCGGTAGTCGGAGGACTGTCGGGGACCAGGACAATGCTGAGTCAAACAGAAACAGAAATACCTGGAAAAACACAGCAGGTCTGGCAGCATCGGCGGAGAAGACCACAGTTGATGTTTCGAGTCAACCGTGCTCTTTTTTCTTTCACCCCTTTCCTATTTTTACTTAGTTCTGTTGAAGGGTCATGAAACGTCAACTGTACTCTTCTCCGCCAATGCTGCCAGACCTGCTGAATTTTTCCAGGTATTTCTGTTTCTGTTTCTGTTTCGGATTTCCAGCATCTGCAGTTTTTTGCTTTGATGCTCAGTCAAAGGCTGGTGATGAGCCTCTGGAGTCATCCATTAGGCAGCAGGTGCTGGATGTCCAGCGAGATATTTGGGAGGATCTAGCAGAGGCTAGATCCATATCCATGAGGGTACGTGCACCATGGTCTCTGATGTAGATGAGTCCATGCGGAGCTTAAGCACTGCGTTGACCGTCATGGTCGAGAGCACTGCCTCCTCCATTGAGATAGGGGTGACTCTCATGGAGAGGCAGCTCCAGGGACAGAATCAGGGGTTCCTGGGGTTGCGCTTGGACCTGCAAACCCTCACACAGGCAATGACCTCAGGTGGTCAGTGCCAGTGTGGGAGATGGATGAGGCACCCAGTATCCCAGCTAGGTGCCCCTCCATCAGTGGTGTTCAGGGAAGTCCACAGCGACCTCATGTTGTTGTATGTGCTACCTGTTGTCTCTGCGGGCTCCTCTCAGGGCGCTCTGGATTTCGGCAGCAGCTCCTCTGCCAGTGACCGTGGCATCTGATGAGGCCACGGCAACTGGGGAGATGGCAGCCACAGCATTGGCCGCTCCCTCCCAGGCGGGGCCAGCACAGGCTCCACTGGCCAGAAGATGACCGCCAACAAGACAGCAGAGTCAGCAATTCCAGTGCCAGTGAGGGAGGAGCACCGAGACTAGCACTTGCAAGCATAAGTTAAAGGCACCATAAGCACAAGAGGGACAGGTCATGGGTAATTTTATGTTCATTTATGTTAAATTTATGTCTAGGAATGAAGACCAGAGAAGTGTATGTAATAGTTTGGAATTGTTAAAATGAGATAAATTTAGCTTTTGGCGTCATGGCGCGTGTATGCTTCACCTTTTTGTTTTATTGGTCCAGGGTGACAAGTATGTAATACTGGCCGTAAGTGGCTCTGAACTTTATCGCACAGGCACTGAGTGTTCTTTCTGTTCAAATGAAAGGGTCCTTTCAGACTCCCGGGATGGAGGCAGCAGCCCTGGCATGTGGTTGAAGCTGACCTTTGGTAGCCTAGCTGAAGGAGCATTGGATCAAGGCGTTCCTGGTGTCCCAACCTTCTTGGAGGTTACCGAGGTCTGCCTCCATGCCCTCAGCATTCTTCTCACCCTGCTCCTCTTCTGAATCAATACTGGACTCTGTGACCTGTGCAGCTGTGTCAAGAACCTCTTCCTCCAGTGGGTTCCCCCTTGCCAGTGCCAGATTGTGGAGAGTGCAGCATGCAACCACTATCAGTGACACCCGCTCTGGGGGGTATTGTAGTGCTCCCCCTGAACAGTCCAGATATCGGAAGCGCATCTTGAGAAGACCAATGGTCCTCTCAACCACCACCCTTATGGAAGCATGACTCGTATTATAACGCCTGTTCTTGGGTGGCGGAGAGGCGTCGTGAGCCACCTCTTCAACTGATAACCCTTGTCACCCAACAGCATCCATCCAGTTGGGCTGGAGCACTGAAGAGCCTCAGCAGCTGGGAGTGTCTGAGGATGTAGGCGTCGTGGGAACTGCCTGGGTACCTTGCACAGACTTGCAGAATCTGCATCCTGTGGTCACACACTATTTGCACGTTCATGGAGTGGAATCCCTTCCTATTGATGAAGGCACCAGGCTCACCTGCTGGTGTTTTAATGGCCACATGTGTACAGTCGATTGTACCCTGGACACGGGGGAACCCGGCAAATGCTGCAAAGCCTTTGGCTCACTCAGCCTGGCTGGCCCCATTGTACGGTAAAGAGTAAAGGTTGGTACCCGCCTGAACAGAGCTTCTGTCACCAGCTTGACCCAACTGTGGACAGCTGATTGGGACACTCCACACAGATCCCCTACTGACCCCTGGAAAGAGCCAGAGGCATAGAGTTAAAGGCCGCTGTGACCTTCGGAGCCAGTGGCATGGGATGTCCACCCACACAGTTGGAGCTGATCCTAGGCCCAATCTTCTGGCAAATGGTGGCCATGGTCTCCCTGGAGAGGCAGAGCTTCCTTTGGCATTGCGCCTCAGGCATATTGAGGTAGCTGCACTGCTGCCTGTAAACCCTGGTAGCAGGAAAGTAGCATCTTCTGCGGCCCCTTCTGCCTTGGACCACCGGCTGGCTCTGCGCCCCTTGTGCTTGCTCCTCTCCTCCCAAAAGTCCCTCCCCTGGGAGCTGCACAGGGACAAGTGGCCTCCTCCCTTCTGCCCCTCCCTTCCTCTTCAGAGGTGGTGCCACCACAGAGACCACAATCCCTGTTACCAGGGTAACAGAAGGCTGTCTGATACCTGGAAGGATTCACATGGTCTGAATCCTCTGGGGGCCTTGGAGATACCAGGAAGTCCTGAAATGAAGCCTGGAAATGCTAAGAATGAAGTCCTGAACAGATATGAAGGTGCCAAGTACCGATAAACAGCCAGCAGCAAACTATCTCCAAAACTCCTCACTGCTCACATTGACGATGCTGCTGACCCTTTTCATCCCACCCTTGGATGAGGTTTGTGAAAGTGTCGGCTGGCTATCTGCCCGTTTTACCCATGCAAGGAGCTGGAAATCGCATAGGCAAGGTAAAATCACATTCAGTTGGACTCTTAAGGGCCTTAAGTGGCTGTTAAATTAATGGCGGGTGCCAATCTGGCACCTGCAGAGCGAAATATCATGCTGGTGCGCAATGACATCAGGACGCTCACCCAGGATCATTGCACACTATTTCACTCACGACCCGTGAGCAGGGTGCATGCCTGCCCACGGGATGTAAAACTCTGCCCCAGGATTTGCTGTCAGTTGTTCCCTGCAGGATGAACTGTTGAAGCCCTGCCAATGACAGCCTTTAGAAATCACTGAATTGATGGGAACCTCCCCATTTACACTCAAATGTCACTGTTAAAAGCCCCTGAAAAAGTCACATCATGTTAATGAGGTGTAACCGGGTTTCTAAAAGTGACCTAAGTTATAATCACAGTTGAGTAACCTCTATGACCCCTGGAAAATTATATTTTTTATTTGTGGAAGGACAAATTTTCCATTATGCTAAAATTCTGTAGTGTTTTTTTTAAAAACAATAAAACTCTTTTTAAAGTATATTTATGGTATTTCAGCATCTACTGTGTATGACTCAATCTTTATTTCACTTTCTGTTAAATTTATAAAAAGGGCAGGATAATCAATGCACTTTACGTCCTGGTTCCCTGTCTGAGATTCTTCAGTGTGATTGGGTATTTACCCAGCTTGCAGGATGCCTGGAGATTCCCTTTAACTTGGACCCCCTTCAAAGGTGAAATCTAACATCAGGAAAGGTGAAGTCTACCCCACAATGATCTATCCCTAGATCTCTGTGAGAAGCTTTCTTTGAAGTCAGCAGTGAATGCAGTCTCTTCACTGCTGACCACAAAATCTAGGCCAGTAAGTGTGTGGCTCTACAGGATTTCATTGACAGCCTGCCAGATTGCCTTTGACTCCAGACCTCCCTGGGCTGTATGTTGCTTAGGGTCCCCTTTATGGACAAGTCCCACCCAAGGCTCTGGGACTGGTGCTGTCTATTTTGAGTTATATCCTCCCATGTATGTTTCACCACATCCCAATGAGTGAGTGGTTATTAGCACCTCAAATTGTGTGCCTCCTTTCTTTTATTGCTTGCAGGAGTATTTGCAACTCATGGCCAATCAAACACTCTCCTAGTCAGCAATATTCAAATGAATAATAATTTGCTGATTTTGATTTTTATGTGCTCTTTCAGGTATTTAACTAGATCCTAAGTGTAGCTCCATTCTCATTGACTATTACACTATGCGGGTGAAAATTCCTGCTATTCTGCCCACAGATTGAAAACAGCAATATCACGCATAAACCAGTAAGACCACATTCTCCCAATGATTTTAATAGTCCAAAGTTTGTCCATGATCAGCATAAGAGCAATTTACAGGCAATGTTAAATAGCTAGCTTTCAGTTAACTAGTTTCTTGAACTAGTTTTTTTCTTCAAAAATCATTGCTGGATCTGTAATATCTATATCTGAAGTTTTATGACTACATACCTGCAATCTTATCCCAGTTAAAGATTTGCAGTTTAAACAAAAGATGCATATTTGACAGTAATGATTTGTAAACAACATCTCACAGAATTGGACCTAACTTTCATACCTCAGATACATACCGATGGGTTATTAAAGATGTTGCAACAAAAGGAATAGGTTTTTCTGTAATTATTATCTTGTTCATCTCATCTTTGGTGATTTCAATCTCCATACCAATTCATCATGCTCTCTCTTTTCTGAGTGCATGCCCTCCTATTCATCTTTAATTTCTCCCTACATCTAAACTCTCCAACCCATATTCATGGCCACCCTGGATGTGTGGCCTCATTACTCCATCGTATCAATCACAGGTAAGGTCATTTCTGATCACTTCCTTCTATCGCTGTCCATCCACATCCTTCCCACCCTACTTCCTTCTGTATACGCCCCTGGGAAAGACTGTACCAATTCATTCACAATTCCATTTTCAAAGTCCCAAGCCTTTGGTCCTCCATTCACCACAACTTTTCTGCAGCTAGTAATCTGTAAAACCACACACTCACCTCCACATTTGAAACCATGACTCACTTTCACCCTGTCCATTCCCTGGTACAGCCCTCATCTCTGCTCCATTAAGTCCAGATGCAGAATTGAATAGATATAGTAGATTTACTGCTAGATCTGACCAGGCCACATAACGTATTAGAAGGTCCTGCTGTCATCTGTCAAAACTGCTCACTATTTTGGAATCATGGTAGAATTCAAGGAAACCCTGCACCACCCCCACACGGGCCCCCCCCCCCCCCCCCCCCCCCCCCCACCCCCCCACCCAACTGTTTCTTTTCTCAACTGCAAACCATCTTTGTAAACCCCCCTCCCCTGTCTTTTCTAGCCCTCATCTCCAAAAACAAGTGCAAGGAGTTCATTAACTACTTTGTCACTATGATTGAAACCACCACTCAACTGCCTTGATCCTGTCCACCTTCCCCTTGTCCACTGGGCCAAATTTCCTCTAAATTTCCCCTGCTCCAGCCTTGTATTTGCATCTTTCTCTAGTTTCTCTCCGATCTCACCTCACACCCTCTCTAAGCTCATCTTGTCCATGAGACCTACCTCCTACTCCCTCGACCATATCCCCATTAAACCGCTGACTACCCAACATCCCATCCTAGTTCTCATGTTAACTGAAATTGTTAACGTTTCTTCCTCCTCAGATACTGTCTCATTCATCTGTAAGTCTGCCATAATCACCCCTTTCCTCATAAAACCAAACTTTGAATCCCCAACCTTCCTTGCACCCTACCACCTCATCTTCACCCTCTTTCCTTTCTGAAAGCCTTGAACATCTAGACACAACCGAATCCATGCCCAAATTCCCAGAGCTCCACGTTTGAATCCCTCCAATTTCTGCTCCTGCCACAGTACCAAAACAACTCTTACCGAGGTCACAAACCACATGCTAATTGACCATCGGAAAGGTAAACTACTGCTACACATCCTTCTCGATCGGTCTGCAGCTTTTGAGATGGTCGGCCACACCATCCTCCTCCAACTCCTTTCCACCATCATCCAGTTGGATTGGACTGCTCTCATGTGGTTCCATTCTTATCTATCTTAATTATAGCCAGCAAATCATCTCCAATGGCTTCTCTTCCTGCTCCCACACCACTATTTCTGATGTTGCTCAAGGAGCTATCCTTGGTGCACTCCTATTTTTCATCTACCAGCTGCCCCTTCACTACTTCTTCCGAAAGCACAGCATGAACTTTCACATGTATGCTGAAGACACCCAGCTCTATTGCACTACCGCCTCTCTTGACTGTATCATGATCTCTAAATTGTCAGATTACTTGTCTGTCATCCAGTAATGGATGAGCAGAAATTTATTCCAATTAGATATTGGGAAGACTAAAGCCATTGGCTGGAATTTTATACACACCTTCCCTCAGGAGCAAGATAGCGGGTGGGGGTAGCATAACATTAGGTGGCCCAGTGGGGGGGCAGCATGCCCATTGCCTCTGCACTCTGCTGGTAATTTAGCACCGGGTGAACTCTTGTGGCCTGGGAGGGGCTGGAGATCCCTCCTATTCAGGCACCGTGTGCCCAACAGAGGTCCCCCTTCACAATACCCCATACCACTCTCATTTCTTCACCCAATGACAGCCGTCCTTCACTGCCTTCGTGTAATATTCCAGCCATATCTTTGGTCACCGCTCTAAACTCAGTTCCCTAGTCAATGAATCCATCTCTCTCCCTGACAACTATCTGAGGCTGAACCAGTCTCTTTACATTTTGGCATCATATTTAATGCTGAGGTGAGCTTCTGACCTCATATCACAGAATCGCAGAATGTTATGGTGCAGAAAGAGGCTATTTGGCCCAGTGTGTCTGCACCAGCTCTCCGAATGGGCATTACGACTTGGCGCCATTCTCCTGCCTTTTCCCCGCACTCTTGCACATTGTTTCCACTCAAAAATCATCTAATACCCTCTTGAATGCCTCTATTGAACCTGCCTCCACCACACACCCAGGCAGTGCATTGTAGACTCGAACCACTTGCTGTATGAAAAAGTTTTTACCCGTATCACGTTTGTTCCTTTTGCAAATCACTTTAAATCTGTGTCCTCTCATTCTTGATCCTTTTACGAGAGGGAACAGTTTCTCCCTATCTACTCTAGAACAGCCCCAACCTCTCCAATGTATCCTCATAGCTGAAGTTTCTCATCCCTGGAACCATTCTTGTCGCACTCCAATGCATTCACATCCTTTCTATAGTGTGGCTCCCAAAACTTTACACAATACTCTAACTGAGATCTAGCTAGTGTATTATATAAGCTCAGCATAAACCCCCTGTGCTTGTACTCTATGCCCCTGTTGATAAATCCCAGAATACTATATGCTTTATTAACTGCTCTCTCTACCTGTCCCGCCACCTTCAATGAGCTATGCACATATACACCCAGGTCCCTCTGTTCCTGCACCCCTTTAAAAATTGTACCCCTTATTTTATATTGTCTGTCCATGTTCTTCCTACCAAAATGCATCACATCACACATCTCCGCATTGAACTTCATCTGCCACCTATCAGCCCACTCCACCAACTTGTCCATGTCCTTTTGAAGTTCTACACTCTCCTCCTCACAGTTTACAATGCTTCCAAGTTTTGTATCATCTGCAATCTTTGAAATTGTCCCCTGCACACCAAGATCTAGATCATTAATATATATCAGGAAAAGCAAGGGTCCCAATACTGACCCTTAGGTAACTTCACTACAAACCTTCCTCCAGCCCAAAAAATTACTCTCTAAAAAATTACAAAATGCTTACTCTCTGTTTCCTATTATTCAGCCAATTTTGTATCCATGTTATTCCATGAGCTATAACTTTTCTCAAAAGTCTGTTGTGTGACACTGTATTGAATGCCTTTTGGAAGTCCATGTACACCACATCAGCAACATTATCCTCATCATCCCTCTCTGTTACCTCTTCACTCCAGCAAGTTAGTTGAACACCATTTCCCCTTTTGAAATCCATGCTGGCTCTTCCTAATCAACCCATGTTTTTTCCATGTGACTATTAATATCTGCATCATCACTACGCCAGCCTATTTCCACCTCTGTAACAGCCCCTAGCTCTGTCCCTGCCTCAACTCATCTGCTGCTGGACTGTTATCAATGCCTTTCTTAATTCTAGGCTGGACTATTTTAATAGTTAGCCAAACTGCCTCCTTCTACCCTCCATAAACTTCAGGTCATCCAAAACTCTGCTGCTCATGTCCTAACTAATGCTAAGGGCCGGATTTTTGCTACCAAGGTGGGTAGCTCCTGTTGGGAAATTTCCTGCCTGAGCAGACCTGCCCAATTTTCACTCCAGGGATGTGTGGGCAGGATAGAGTCAGGCCTGTTAACCCCAGAGCCAGATCATAAGTGGCCACAGGGGCTTGCAAGTGCCATGACGGACTGGTTAGAAAGCCTGCCTCGACACTCTGGGATTGGTTCCAGTTGTTTTAGAAGTTGTTAAGCCCTCTAGTCCTCACAACCTACACCCCCTCACCATTCCACCCAGCCCCCTCCATGCTTCCTTCAAGCCACCTCCATGCCTCCCATCCATCAGCCCCCTCATATCCCCATACCACCTCCATGCCAACTTATGACCCCTCCATGCACCCTCGATGCTACCTCATACACTTATGCCACCTTCATAGCCATTCACCCAGTATCCAATATGGGCTGACTTCAGGAGCCATGTGAAAATGAAAAAAAAACTTCCAACGATCTGATGGAGCTCTCACTCAGATACAGTTGATACCGAAAAAACATACTCCCATTCATGAAACCCATTCAAATATTTTAAACCCCCTCAAGTGTTCAATCTGTAATAAAAATAAAACTCTATTCAGCAACTACATCAAAAACAGTTAACCCTTAATAGTTTCTTTAAACGGTCAATAAAAATGTGAAATCAGTCCTCCCTGCTGAGATAAGTGCTTTTATAGCTTTTGAAATTCAGCCAAGCATTCACAATCAGCTCAGCTGTAATAAAAACCCTTGGGAAATATCAACAAGAACTCCATTGAAACTGCAGGAACAGATGTTAAATGGCTTTTTTCTACCCTACACCAGATGGAATGTCAATCAAAGCAGTCCAGCACAGTGTGTGTGTTTTTGTCACTCTAACTGACATTTCACTCTAACTGACAGCTTCAGTCTGTTAATTTCATGTTAAAGGGCTGAGTACTTAAAATGCCAAACTATGACACTTCAACAGACCTCATCCGCCCTTCACATGCATTTATTACTACTGCATAAATTTATGGCGCACACCCTGTGGGTTAAGGCCCTTGGAACAGCAAGAATTGAGTCTGTTTGAACTCAGCGCTAATTTCAAATGGTCCTGCTGAGTTCAAGTTCCTGCCTATGTGATTCATACCCCTCCCTTCCAACAAAAATGGGATCTGTTGAAAAATGCATCCATGTTCTGCACAGTATTTTAAAGGTCTCTAGAAATAGCTCAGCTCAGTGAAAATATGGCCCTAAGCCCACTATGTCCATCAATCCTAAACTGATTGGCCTACATTAACTGATGGTCAAGCAACACCTCAATTTTGATATTCACATCTTTGTTTTAAAATTCCTCCGTGGTATTGCCCTTTCCTAGCTATGTAATCTCCTCCAGGCCCATAATCCTCTGGGATATCTGCACCCCTTTAATTCCGCTCTCATGGACCAGAATTTTTTGCTCATTGGGTGGGCGCGCACCCAACCCAAATGAGTGTAAAATGACGCGCGATGACATCAGCAAGCATCCCGACATCATCGCTCACTCGCGCGATATCTCGGTCGATGGGTGCGCGCAGGAGTCGGAGCTGTGCCTGCCATTAATTAAGTGGCCTATTAAGGCCCTTAAGAACCCGATTGACTTGAAATTTTCGCTGTCTGTCCAACAGTTCGGTTGGCAGGCGGGTGAGAAGGCCAAGCAGCCTTTGCATTTTTGGTGAAACCTCATCTATAGGTGGGTTGAGGTTTTGACCAGTGATTAAAAATGTTTAAAACTTTTAATACTTATATTTAACATGCCCCTGCTCATGCAACAGTGTCACATGAGGCGACATGTTTCCTTATTTTTAATATGTTTCAAGATAGTTAGCTATTAATTGGCCAGCCAGTGTGTATCCATGTTGGGGCCCGATCATGGGCAGTGGTCAGCCTTGCGACCACTCCTGGGCCCGCCCGACAAGGGCAAAATTCCACTCATGAGTCCGAATCACCCTACTATTGGTGCTCATGCCTTCAGCTGCCTATGCTCTATGCTCTGGCATTTTCTCCATAAAGCTCGCCGCTCTCCACCTCTTTTTCCTCTTTTAAGATGCTCCTTACAACTTCCCTCTTTGACCAAGCTTTTGGTCATCGGTCCTAATATCTCCTTACATGGTCATTGTCACATATATTTTCTAATGCTCCTATGACCTGCCTTGGGATGCTTTATTATGTTAGGTGTACTATATAAGTACAAGTTTTTGTTGTCTGTATCTGTATTTGGGAAAAATATTCTAATTGCTTTAATTTGTATTTTATCACCTGTTGCAACATATTCAGTTATTAGAAACCAAAATTTTCCTTTATACATATGTGCATTAAACCAATAATTTTGTTCAGTTGTTATTGACCAATTTATGTTTTTCCCCATTTAAATGTTATGTTAGGATTAAAAATAGTGAAATGACTCACTATTATCTTTGTAACAGAACTGGTTGCATCAAAGCTGCAGTATCTTTCTTATTGTTGGCCCACATAATCCAGTTTTAAAGCCATCCAAACGTGTGATACGTAATCTCCTTAAAGCAGCTCATCTTCTTTGGGGATCCAAGCAGTTTTTGTTGGCATTTGCAATACTGGAGATGACAATTGTATCGAAGTCAACTGTAATATTTGGCAGGGGTTTTTCATCCACAATTGCTCTGTATTGATTTGGTTCTTTGCAATGAATCTAAGCATACTTTCTGCTAAAAGTATGGTAATTAGTAAACAAGTAAGATTATTAAACAAATATAACAGCTAATGGTCCATATAATAAATTCTACAGCATTTAGCTAATGGTGACACACTTTCCCAAGATTTATGTTATTATCTTTTCTGATTAGAAACATGTTTTGGTAGCTCCACTGTTTGTTTTAGAACTTTTATCCATCTTTATGGATTGCATTAAATTGTCTTATGCTGTGAAGTTCAAGAAAAAAGTTGCATTGATTAAATACAATAGAGAAAAATTTTCCATTAATATTTCTGGATGAGACTTATTTGTTCCCTATTGTTTCTTTTTTTACAACTTGCAACTATTTTTAACTTCTTGTATGTCAGATAATTTTAAATATATTGTTTAATATTAGCAGTAGACTTTAATTAAGACACAATTGTGATATATTAAGGAACATTTGTGGGCCATCAAAGAAAGCTTTAAGAAGGATGCATATATAACAAAGTATTGCCCTGGCCTCTTTCCAATGAACTGAAAAGTAACAAATGTTATATTTAGCAGCTGGCTGCAGAAATATTCCTGTAGAATACAGAGCGTTAACATATTACCCACATTAGGAGACTCCAGAAACTCAGCAGCGTTAATGGGGTGGGTCTCAGCCAGTCAAATGCCATCTGGCTCCAACCTTGCACGATGAATGAACTGTCAGTACTTTATTTCCAGTGGATAAGCTCAGCCGAGTAAATAGTAAAACATTCAGTGGTTTGTTCTGATCACAGATCATGTCCTGATAGTGTAAAGCTGATCCCACAAACATCTCTGATCAGCAAGCATGACATGTCTGAAGAAGTCCGCTGACTGATTGATGGTCCTGCTTCTATTGATAACCCCTATCATTCTTGGAGATAAGTGAGATATTGAAGGTAGATGGTGGTTACTGGTTTCACTTGACTAAGTCTCAGCACATACTGTCTTTGCACAAATCTTTGCACAGATAGATTATGGAACAGGTTGATATATTAGTTGGGCAATTTGTGGGCTCAATGTACTTGTTTGTGTTAGGCTATTTATTTAAATGGTATTCAGCTTGGAGAAAATGCAAATCTTGTTATATTTGATTATCAAACATAGATACAACACACGATATGGTGCTAAAAAGATGTACTTTATTCCTCAGGCACAGGGACGGCTGTTTCATACTTTTTTTTCAAAACATACTGCTGTGGAAGCGGAATGTATGAGTAAATGCCTTACATAATTAAACATTACCTTTTTATTCTTCTCAAATTTAAGAAGTCTTGCAACCTGGCAAAGTGACTAATGAGATATTTTTGCTAGAATCGAAAAAGAATGGAAATTGGTGGTGGAATGACACATCTGCTAGTTAAGACTTTTATGTTTAATTAGCAATCAATGAATACAATAAAATAAACTACAGGGAAGGTTCACTAAGCAAATCCAACATCTGCTACAACATGCTGGCCAAAGTTGGACTTTCAGAACAGGTGGCCAGCAGTGGTTCCAGGAATGTGATCTTCTGAAACTCCTAAGAATAAAATATTATTTGTTTGAACAGACATATAACTATTGAAGAAAGAATCGTTGAAGCACTATTAGTTTTCAGTGGCCTAAGTTATAAATAGTAGGATACTAACTTTCAGGTACTTCTGAAAAAGTGGTTAAGAGCCATCTCTGAAGTTGGAATGGCAATGTATGTTGAAAAGCACTTGTGTAACCTCACAGAGAAGAATATTGCATAGTTTGCCTGGTGAGGTGGTTTAATGAAGGTACTAAATTCAAGTCCTGTGTTCACCAACCTGAAACATGTGTGTCAGATTTCACATTCCTTTCCTTCCCAGTGTGAGAACTTTCCCAGGTGATGACCAACTACTAAAACGCATGGATGTGGTAGAACAGCAAGTTCAAATTAAATAACAGGCAAACTGTTCCTGTAGCCTGCAAGATAAAGAGCTTCCTGCATTTATGTTTTAGCTTGAGGAGGTGCTTAAGGTATGCAGATGAGCCACAATTGGAAATCCCACAGCTAGGACTTCCCTATTGTTGATAGCCTTTCTCTGATCCATTATTCTGCTCTTTAGTTCCCAGAAGTGTACAGGAATATGTCAGTGTTCAGTCACCATGATGTTCTCATGTGGAAAATATTGTCTTTGTCTTCTATTTTTGATTGTAATTGTTTATTTTAAGAAGCATATGTGGTTTTACATTTTAAGTCAAGTATCTCTTCTCTTAACTCTACAATAGTTATGTTCATTTTGTTGTGTGGTTAAAATATTTTTTATTCTTTTAAAGCATGGTTGATAAGCAATTTGCAAAGATACAGGAGGCAATTTTATATGCTAGTATAAAATTTAAATAGTTTGTTATACATTTTTCCTGATTGTCATTCCCAAAGTATTAGAATATTAAATACAACATGGGCAGAATGGGTGGTCACGCATCCAACCTGCTCGAGCGTAAAATAGTGCGTGATGATGTTGGGTGGGCATCCCGAAGTCATCGCGCACTCGCGCAATATTTATGTTGGTGGTCACACACGGGACTCGGAGCTGTGCCTGCCATCAATTACAAGGCCAGTTAAGGCTGTTAAAAAGGCAAATAAGCTGGATTTTACATTGCTGGATTTTATGTTACCCGGGTGATTTCGCGCTCGTCACAGGGGCAAAACGGCAGCCGACAATTTGCTAAACCTTATCCAAGGGGTCAGGAGCATTGCCAAGAGCAATGAGGAGTTTTGGATAGGTTGCTGCTAGTTTCTTATTGGTACTTGGCAGCTTCATCTCTTAATTCTTACCATTTCCAGGCTTCATTTCTGGACTTCTTGGTGTCTCCAAGGCCCCTGTAGGATTCAGACCATGTGGACCCTTCCAGCCTTCCATTACCCTAGAAATGGGGATTGTGGTCTCTGCTAGTGGCATCTCCCTGAGGAGGAAGAGAGGGGCAGAAGGGAGAGGAGGCCAGGGGTCACAATGCAGCTTCCACAGGGTCCTGTGGGAGGAGAAGTGCAGACACAAGGGGTGCAGGGCCAACAGGAAGTCCAAGGCATAAGGAGCGACTGAAGATGCCACTATCTTGCTGCCAGGGTTTACAAGCGGCGATGCAGCTACCTCAATATGTCTGAGGTGCAATGCAAAGGAGGCTCCACCTCTCCAGGGAGACCGTGGCCTCCATTTGCCAGATGATTGGGCCTGAGATCCGACTGTGTGGGTGGACACCCCATGCCAGTGGCTCCAAAGCTCATAGCCGCCTTTAACTCTATGCCTCTGGCTCTTTCCAGGAGTCAGTGGGAGATCTGTGTGGAGTCTCCCAATCAGCTGTCCACAGTTGGGTCAAGCTGGTGACAGGAGCTCTGTTCGGACAGATTCTGACCTTTATTCTTTACCATATGGACAAGGCCAGCCAGACACAGTGAACCAGAGGCTTTGCGGCGATTGCTGAGTTCCCCCACATCCAGGGTGCAATCGACTGTACACATGTGGCCATCAAAGCGCCAGCGGGTCAGCCTTTGACAATAGGAAGGGATTCCACTCCATGAACATGCAGATAGTGTGTGACCACATGATGCAGATTCTGCGAGTTTGTGCAAGGTACCCAGGCAGCTCCCATGACGCTTATATCCTGAGACACTCCCAGGTGCTGAGGTTCTTCAGTGTCTTAGCCCATTACTGGGTGGATGGCTGCTGGGTGATGAGGGCTATCAGTTGAAAAGGTGGCTCATGACGCCTCTCCGCCACCCAAGAACAGAGGCAGAGCAGCGTTATAATAAGAGTCATACCTCCAGAAGGGCGGTGATAGAGAGGACCATAGATCTTCTCAAGATGCTCTTCCCCTGGCTGGACCATTCAGGGGGTGCACTACAATACCCCCAGAGCGGGTGCCACTTATGGTGGTTGCATGCTGCGCTCTCCACAATCTGGCACTGGTAAGGGGGGACCCACTGGAGGAAGAGAGTCTTGACACAGCTGCACAGGCCACAGAGGATGAATCCAGCAGTGAGTCAGAAGAGGAGCACGGTGAGGAGAATGCTGAGGGCATGGAGGAAGATCTCTGTAACTTCCAGGGAGGCAGGGACACCAGGAACACCTTGAACCAAAGATCTGGTTCAACCTTATGCCAGGGCTGCTGCCTCCATCCCGGATGTCTGAGAGAACCCATCATTTGCACCCAAAGTCCACTCAATGCCTGTGCAATAATGTATCCAGCTACTCATGTCCTGCATTACATACTGGCATACCCTGCATCAGAAAGATAAAGGGTGAAACATACTCAGGCCATCAGAACTGAAGCAAGTATAATATTATTGTAACCTTGAATGACATTACCTTTATGGTGTTGATGTCCACCCCAACAGCCTGTGCTGGCCCCGTGTGCGAGGGAGTGGCCATTGCCACAACTGGCATCTCCCTAATCGCCGCAGCTTCATCAGATGCCACAGTCACTAGCAGAGGGGCAAGGAGCTGCTGCTGACATCCAGATTGCCCCAAGAGGACCCCGCAGAGATGACAAGCAGCTCATGCGCTAATGTGAGGTTACTGTGGATCTCCCTGCTCACCAATGATAGACGGGCACCTAGCTGAGGTCATTACCTGTGTGAGGGCTTGCAGGTCCGAGCGAAACCCCAGGAACTCCTGATTCTGTCCCTGGAGCTGCCTCTCCATGATAGTCATCATTCTCTCGATAGATGAGGCAGTGCACTTGGGCATGAGGGTCAAAGCAGTACTCATGCTCCGCATGGACTCTTCCACAACATGGCGCACATACCCTCATGGATCTCTGCCAGTTCGTCCCGCACATCCCGCTGGATATCCAGCATTTGCCACCTAATGGATGACTCCAGGGCCTCATCATCTGCTGCTGTCTGAGGATCGTCCTGGTCCCCAGAAGTCCTCCAATTGCTGGTGCCCTGGGCACTCTCTGCCTCCACCTGCACCTCTAGTGAGTGTGAAGTTCCCTCACCAATGTGCACCGACATTCTAGCCGGCAGCCTAATGCCCACCGAGGTGATGGTATCTGTGTTGGTGCCTGGTTTGAGTGGTTGTGACACAGGTCCAAATGAAGCCCGGTGGTCCTCCAGCGTCAGGGGTGGCCCTTCAGGGTCCAGAGAGCAAGTGTGTGCATGCAAATCTAAAAGGGAGAACAAGAACATGTCATTAGTTAAAGTCATCACACTGTCACTGTGCATGCCAGGCACCCTGGTGAGATAATGGAGATCAACATCATGGTGCCATTGTCTTTCAATGATCAACGGGGACTCTAGGTTTGAGACTCCCATCAATGAAGAGGCTACACTAGAACGGTTGCACAATCTGAAACTCTCACTTCTGTGCACTGCACTCTTGCCTTCATCTGGCACCCCTACCCCTCCATGCCCGGTTGCACATGGAGCGTGCTGGCTCTCCAGCTCACGGGCATCCAGTTCAAACTTGGTGAGCAGCAGCAGGTTGGGTGGTCCTCTGCCTGTACGTGAGCTCTTTGATTGGTTATGGCTCGCCTTCTCCTGAAAGAATAAAGGAGCATTGATTCGTCCACTCTCTACCTGCAGATCCATTGCAGCCTGGCCAACCCCAGCTGAGGAACACCTAGCAAGGCACATCCGAGTCGTGGCCCTCGTGCTGAAAGGCACTTAGGGCTCACCCCTTTAGCCAGCTCTGTCATCATTGGCAGTTGGCACTCAGACTCTAGCACCCCTGAGATCTACGGGGACACACTGACCTATGCCAACACTCACCCTTCTTGGGCACAGCAGCTCATTGAACCTCTTCTGGCACTGCACCCATGTGTGCCATGTCATGGCTGCTAACCAGCGCTCCAACCCTCTTTGTGGAGGTACAGTGGCCTCCCCCTCCCATCTCTGGGAACTAGCATGTCCCTCCTGGCAGCCACCTCCTCCAGGAGGACCATGAGACGCTTATCCAAAAAACGGGGGAGCCAAGAGCCCACCCGACCTGCCCTCCCGCCTGCCGTGTCCGGCCGCACTCGACTTCGTAACTGGAATTTTGACAACGCAGAGGAGATGCTCTTCCATGGAAGCCTTCAAGGGGCTCCCTGTGCTGTTTTTAAACCAGCCACCATTGGACCCAACAGGCCCCCACCTCCGTTCAGCCCTTCTCCACCAGTAAGGAGCCGTGTTTCACGCTGGGCAGGCCTTAGTTGGCCAGCCAGTGTGAAATCGTGGTCGGGGGGCTGATCGCAGGCACCGGCCCCTTTCCAGGCCAATCCTGGGCCCACTGACCGCACCCGCCCGCCGGCCAAACTCAATATTCTGCCCCTTGTGTTTTGGTCCGCTAGACAGGCATGATCTTTGTGGAGTCTTCATCACAATTTAGGACCAAGTCTTATCACTGGCATGTTAATCAATCTCTACTTGTAAATTATCCCATCTCTGTTATGACTTATCCAAGCTTATTATAGGCAAGGTAATTTTAATTCGATAGATGATATTTTTCCTTGCCTACCTTTTGATATTGTGATAAAGTGGAGTACCATGTACCCTTAAGAGAATGCAAGTGGACTAACCATGTGACAGTACTGACCAATCAATGTACAGTGCAGGCTACTGGTTAACTAAGTCTACAGCTGGAGGTGGTTGTGGGAGCACACAAGGATTTAGTGCTCTGTCTTCTGTTGCAATAAACAATCACAGTTTGTTCCTAAGTTGGTCTCTGTCCATTATTGATAGTGAGCATCAACTAACAAGTGGTATATGAAAGTGTGCAATTCAAGTTTACTTGACTAGTGAACTCATGGACGCAAGACATAAAACTGGCGACAAGGAAAAGCAATAGCAAAATACCAAGACACCTGAGTGAGAATCTGCAAGGTGGGTGAGCAAAGCATTAGAAAGAGAATCTGTACTTTGTGGTAAAACATATGGCAGTCAGAGCAGGAAGCAGTGCTGTAGTTTTAAATTCAAGCCCTGCAGAATCACGATCGCGAGATCCTGCCAAAACTCAAAAAGAGCGCAAAACACAGCACAACAAAGCCGACAGCTGCAGAGACGGAGTAAAAAAAAGGCGACTGCTTTTAAAGTGGCAATACATTTGAAGAGGTGCATGCAAGGAAAATGGCTGTGGACAAAAAATCATAAGAGACCCCAGAGAGAGGGCAACTCTGCGGATCCCAAAACATGAATCGGTCAATGGCAGTCAAGAAAGTTGTGGTTAGCCAAACACCTGAATTTGTCATTAATAGGGAAGACCAGCAGAAGCGCTGTCCCCTTGCAGTCGTTCACAATGCCACTGTTCGGGCCTGTCGATCGGTTTGACCCATTTCAGATGACTGGTCTCAGCATGTCGAATGCCTAGCATTCTTTTTTACTGCTAACAACATCGCGGGGGAGGAAGAGAAGAGGTTGACTCTCTTGTCCACATGTGGGAGCAAAACGCACGGGCTGATCCACAGCCTCATGTCACCTAAGACCCCCGACTCGAAGACTTTCGACGAGTTCATAAAAATTGCACAAAACCACTTGAGACCGAAGCCCTCAGTCACTATGCAGCGCTTCAAGTTCAATTCAAGGAACAGGCTTCTGGAGGAGACAATAGGAGACAATCTATTGCCATTTTAAAGGCATTAACTGAACATTGTGAATTTGGGATGCCCATTAGTGATATGTTGAGAGACAAATTGATATGATGAATATGATACTATTCAAAGGCGTTTGCTAGCCGAAGCTAAACGAGACTTCAATAAGGTATTAGAAGTAGCCACAGCCATGGAGAGTGCTGTTAGAAATTTGGAAGCTATAAGAGATGCACAAAATGGCGCTGTCCATCTGGTAGGACAGGACAGACCGGCAACAAAAAGCGCGAAAACATCAGACCCCACAGAAAGGCGGGGAACGCCCCCTATGTACAGATCAGTAAAGAACAGCAGTACCACAGTGAAAACCCACTAAATGAATGAGAGAAATGCATCCAGGCATCCACTGGGCAATTCAAACAAGCCAAATGCTTTTTCCGCCACCGTTATGGTCACATAAGGCAGAGACAGGCTGAGACAGCATTTTAAAGACAAAGGGAGAAATCATGAAATATGTCTCATGGAAAACTCAGAAGAAATAGACTCAGACATCCATTCATTATATAACCTGAAGGTGAGTAGAACTGAGCCAACCCAAGTAGTCATTATAGCCAATGGACAACCCATTAAGATGGAAGTTGATACTGGAGCATCGATATCCGTCATTGGAGAGCATACTTCCAGATACTGAAATAAAGGAATCCAACCTTTAAGACTGGAAGTTTTGAAGACTAAACTGAAAACATAAACGCGTGAAGAAATAAGACCGAAATGGACACGTCAAGTCAAGCTGCAGTATGAGGAACAGTCTGAAAAATTACCCCTATTTGTAATATCAGGTAGGGGACCGAGTTTCCTTGGAAGGAACTGGCTGAAACAGCCATGATTGAATAGCGGAGCAGACTCGATGGGCCAAATGGCCTAATTTCTGCTCCTATGTCTTATGGTCTTATGGCTGGGAGAGATAAACCTTGAGGGCCCACTAAGTTCCCAACTGGAAACCAGAAGCACTACTGCAGAAAAAATTAAGCACCCAAAGACCCAGCAGTAGAAGTCCATAGAAGTGTTACACCGGGACAGAGTCCAAGCTGAAGTCAGCATCCTTCGAAAAGAAAAGGCAAACCAGTGCCACTGAAAATATATGACAAAGAAAAGGAAGAGTTAAGCCTGTCTCTGGCAGAGTTAAGGAATGAATTAGCTGAGAAAGGGCAACAATATGAGATTCTCCAGGAAACTACTAATGAGAATAGGAAAGAATTGAAAGACCTGAAGCAGCAGCTGCATAAAGGCCCTGAAGTTTTAAAGCTAGAACACCCTGAGTTCTCAGAAGAGCTGTCAGAAAACCCAACTATTGAACTCACTCAAGTTCAGCTCATGTGTGAGTCTAGTCCAGCCAATAGTGAAATTAAAGAGAAGACTGAGATACGGATCAGTGCTACCAAGAAAAGGACACGCAGGAAGAAAAATAGGAATTATTAACAATCCTCGAAAAGAAAAAAACATTATTTTTCTCTCTTTGTTGCTTTGTGCTTGTTACCCTTTATCTGTTCCAGCTTGGAGGGGAGGGGCAGCAGGAGTGAACGTGGCTGCACCCGGAAGATGGTGAAATCATCCACTGAGGAACCTAGTGGACAACTGGCCCCTGAAAATGAGACCTCAGGAAAACCAGCTGAGGTTGTTGAATTGCGACACTCAACACGTCCAAGAAAGCCTCTCGGGAGATTTGATTCATAAATAGTTTTTAGTGTAAATGGTTCACACGTTATTAAGTTTGTCAACTGTATTTTTTAAGTGAAGGGCCAGGGATGTGGTAAAGTGGAGTACTATGTACCCTTAAGAGAATGCAAGTGGACTAACATGTGACAGTACTGACCAATCGATGTACAGCGCGGGCTACTGGTTAACTGTAAGTCTAGAGCTGGAGATGGTTGTGGGAGCACGCAAGGATTTAGTGCTCTGTCTTCTGTTGCAATAAACTATTACAGTTTGTTCTTATATCCATTATTGACAGCGAGCATCAAGTAACAAGTGTATATGAAGGCATGCAATTCGAGTTTACCTGACAAGTGAACTCTTTGTCATATATTTTCAGTGGCACTGGTTTGCCTTTTCTTTTCGAAGGATGCTGACTTCAGCTTGGACTCTGTCCCGGTGTAACACTTCTATGGACTTCTACTGCTGGGTCTTTGGGTGTTTAATTTTTTCTGCAGTAGTGCTTCTGGTTTCCAGTTGGGAACTTAGTGGGCCCTCAAGGTTTATCTCTCCCAGCCATGCAAGACATAAAAGGTATCCTTTTTGAAATGGCCACCTGATGTTCTTCAGAATTCCAAACTTTTGGTTCAGAACCAGGTTGTCAGGTAGCTTGTTCAATGGTTCTATTCAATCATTATGGCAGTATGTCACTTCCTCCTCTACCTCCAATCCCAGTAGTGATTTAGAAAGTAATCTTGGTGGGTCCCCAATATCCAATGCAAATGTTGTAACTTATTTACTCTTACTATGCATTTACTGCCATACAGCATGCATCAGGGATGCGAACCTGTGTTTCCTGGATATTTGATTTAGTTTTCTGAGGTTCGAATATTTAGATACTTTCAAAGGCAAAGTTACACTTGCAGTTGGGCATTCAAACTTGTTACAGCAAAGTGGATACATTTACTAATGCAGTAACTAAGCACCTCGCTGCTGATAGAGCATAGTGGCCGCCTGATTCTGTAGTAGCCCTCTTACCTCTCAGTTAGATAGCTGTTAGTCCGAGCCCCACTGCATGCCTTAAACACAAAACATAGGCTGAGGAGGTGAGACGTTGCTTTAAAGGTGAATTATTTTAGATGAATTGTTGAACTGAGACCCTGTTGACCTATTCCTATGGCTCAGACCTAAAATATCCCTTTTGTTTTATAAAAAGAGCAGGGACTAGGTATCTCGATGAACACTAACTGGTCATTTATACCATTTGCTCCTTGTGGGACCTTGCTGTGCATAAAGAATTGCTGCAATTGCTTTTATAATAAGTGACTCTTTCAAAAATGATTAATTGGTTGTGAAACACTTTGGGACATCCTGAGTATATGTATATATGTGTTCAAGTTGGTCCATTCTTTCTATAAGATCAAACTTGGACCTGACACCCAACTCCCAACCCCCAATTAATCAGTCTATCACCCCATCATGAAAGATCTGATGCAATCCAAGAAAACATTGTTCAATCATTCTGAAGTTAGAAACAAAAGGGGTTTTGAAGTCTGAGGGCCTGAATTTGGCTACCAATGGAGTTTGCTCAAGTTGGGAAATTTCTTGACCTGCCAGACCCACCATGATAAAAAGTGCCCCAATACATATACACCTGCTCGGCGGTGGGCGGGCAGCCGAACTCCACTGTCGTGGGCCCAATTAAGACCCACCCAGCGGCCTGCCCCACAGGAAGCACTATGCACTTCCTGTGTGGGGGTTGGCGGGATTCCTCATCTGTCAAAATGCGCTTTTTCACACATGCACACAAAAGAGCACACTGCTCCCTGAGACTAAGCACTGTCTCAGGGAGAGCGTTGAATGTTTAAAAAACTTTAAAAATAGAGAAAGAAAAACATTATTACCATGTCCCCCTCATGTGACATGTCACACGAGATAGGTCATGTTAATAATGATGAATGAAACTTTAATAAACTTGTTAAAACTGAGATGAAACCTCAGCCCGCCAGTGGATGAGGTTTTATCTTTTCTCAGAAGCCCGCTGGGGCTCCTGGCCTGCCCGCCAGCCTTTAGGTTGGACGGGCAGGTCTTTCAATGAGCTTAATGATCCTGTCAATGGCCTTAATTGGCCATTGACATGTCGGCGGGCGAACAGCTGATTTCGCTGTCCACCCGCCTTCCTAAAAATTTAAATGGACTGGGATGACATCGAGGGCTCCTCCCGATGTCACCCCGTGTCATTTTCCCATTGGCGAGTGAGCCCCGCCCCCAAATCGCCAACAAGAAAATTCTGGCCACAACCTTTGATCTAGGCGGCTAAGTGTGGGATGGATTCAAGCCTGCCAACCCAAGAAACAGAGCACCAGTGACCACAGGGGTGGCCAAGTGCTGAGGTGGGCTGATTAGAAAGTCCCCCTGTGTTCTTTGTCCCAGAGTTGTTAGAAGATTTTAGGCTCTCTAGCCCTCACCCCTCACTCCCCCTCACCCTCCATAGCCCCTTATACCTTCCATGCCAACTCATGTCCCCACCTTCCCGCATGGTCCCGTACACTATTTGTGCCAACTCAATGCCAATTTATGCTACCCTAAACACCCCCATGGCCCTTTATATTCTTCATGCCAACTCAATGCCAATTTATGCTCCTTTCATGCCCTTTCACTCTGTATGCACCATGTACATAACCAATGAACCATGTAATTGCAATGGCAAGTGTGGAACTGCTGAGAGAGAAAACAATACTCATTCATAAATCTTCTTTTGAAAAAAAACTGCTGTCTCTATAACCCTATAAAATGTCAATCAGGCAGACCATTAAAATATCAATAACAGAGGCTTCAAACACTTCACACCTCTTATCCAAATAAAGATTGAGATGTAGTAAAAAAAGATTACAGAAAGAATAACTTATTAGAACCACTTATAGATGTCAATCAAGCAAAGTCAACAATTCACTTCAGTTGTCAGCTGCTGAACTAATGTTTTTATTGGCCTGGGCTTACAGCCAAGCATTGAATTGGCATGGAGAGTATAAGTGTGGGTATGAGGGGGGGTGTAGTGGTTGGGGGCATGAGTCGGCATTGAGTTGGAATGGATGAGGCATGCGGGGCATGGGTAAGACCTTTTGAACTCATTTTGAAAAGGTTCCCAAGCCCAGACTCTGGTTCACGACTCCTCTGAGAGCCTATAAATTAGGAATCATGGAAAAGCTGACCCAGCTCCACAAAAATTGTGGAGCCTAGGAAATGCCTATCCCCACAATGGAACCAGCCACGTCAGGAGTGCAGGATGCAGGCTCAGTACCCGCACCCTTATCCTGCTTCAGAGAAAATGGGGGAGGGTAGGGGGTTGGGGGGAGAGGCGGTTAGTGGGGGAGGCAGGGTGGGGGGGGTTTTGGTCATGCGGAAGTGCAGGGATTGGGGGAAGAAACCCCAGAATCAGATCCCGGCTGCCATTTGTAAATGGCTCAGGAGTTGTTCCAACTCTGGAATAATCCGGGCCTAAATTTTGTGAGAATTGTTACTTCAGTGATTGTGAATATGATAGTTAATCTGCCTCTACATCTCATAAATCAATTTATACATCTGTTAAGAACTTAGAATTCCTTCATTGCACATTACAAGGATATTCTTTAGAAGGATGTGATCTTTCTGAGGTTTTGCTGTTATGTATTAACTGGGTTAGCAATTCTCTCACCTCAGTTAATGTTTGCTAATGATGACCTTAAGACCTTTTTACTTGTTATTGAGAGCAATTATAATGAGTGCTTAAGAGGTTAGTAGAGGGTCAGATTTAAATACATCTCTATTGTAATAAAACCATTTCAAAGAGTTTTTGACAAAGATGTAGCACCCACAGTGTACGTCTCTAAAGTCATGTGCATTATTTTTATTGGTTTCTATTGATTTATTTTAATGGTAGTTTACCAAAAAGACTGTGCACAGATCCATGTATTTTCACAATGGGAGTTTAAGTTGGGAGTGTATCCTTTTGCAAGTCCATTTTTTCCTGGGGAAAGTCTCAGGTTTGAGCTGTGACCCTGTATCCATGCTGCTTTGGCAGGAGGGCTAGCACTATGCACCTTTTGTAGTCTTGCTATTGTTAAGAACAGAGATAACCGTTTCATTTCACCTGCACTGTCATTTTCGATCAAATGACAGAAATAAGCAACTTGGTACCAAGTAAACCTAGGTAGCATCATTGAATCTCTCCTGTTTTATTCCCCTTCTCCCTGTCATACATCTGCACATCGTTTTCTTTTCAGTAGAATTGCTTCACAAATGAGTGTTTTGTGAGTGATGTAGCATTAGCTGATGCCAGCAGACTGCCACTGTTGAAATGTGGGTTTCTGCTATCTTTGGAGTAGATAGAATGTAAACACATTGTAATGTTTACGTGATATGGTAAAGTGTACTTGTTAGAGACTCCAGGAACAGTGGGAGATTGGGAACATGTCTTCAAAGATGATAGGGTACATGCTTTAAAAGGTGAAAGGGCAAATGTCTGCCAACATGATAGAGCCCAGCTTGAGTTCCTGCTGTTAAAGTAATTGATTTCATTGCTTGACAGGTTAGCTGATTTCTACCTAAAATCAAATTTGTCCAAATGTGTGAGATACAACTCAAGCTGTAAAATTCTGCCACATATTCTATTGTTATGGTTAATAGAAAATAATAGGATAAATAAAAATGTGTGCACAAGATGTTTCTGGTACCTTTTGGGCTTTGCTGAATTGTAAGCTCCTCTAATAGAATTGGATATTCCATCTTTTGTGTCGTTTCAGTGCTGCCATTGGTTATTTGTTATTGATCACACTAATTTGGGGCTAATGACCACTGCCATTAACACTAAACCCAAAACAAAACAACTAAAATTGAGTTAGCAACAACTGTCATTGCACATAGAATACCAGCTGCAAAATTTGACTCCATAATACCAATAGTTTCGGCGTTACAGATGCTGGTTTAATAGAAAAATGGTATCTGCAGTCCTCCTATGTACTTCCAGCACGGCCTGTGCTGAATGTCATGTTGTTAAGGGTATGAGCACAGACATTATGTGTACATGCCAGGATTATGCATAGTAGTCACATTGTGATGTTAGTTAGTGTCAAATGCTGATTTGATGCCTGATTTGCCATTTTTGACCTCATCACTCTAGGTAACACCCACTCTTAAACACGCACAGCTCAACCTGCTTTCAGGATCATGTGGCTCCCCCCACCAGCACCATTTAAAGGCATCATCATTCAACTTGCAAGTTAATTGTTTATTACTTTCTACTGGCTCTTACTGAATTTGTGGAAGCACAGTGTGTTTGGAAGAGTTTATATTAGTTGGTAAAGTCTGCAGAGTGTGGTACTGGATGTTGGGAAGACATTGGTGGTTACTGCAAGGGTTCTGAGAGCACCACTTGCTCCCAGTCATGGAGGCAATAGTTACAGTTCCCCTTGGGCTGCAGTATTAGAGGGAGATGGAGCAGAGGTGGCAAAAAAGAAGACAAACTGCTCACAGAAAGAAGGGAAGGAGGAGGAGAAGGGCACTCAGTTGGATGCCTTAGCCACCTAGGATCTTCAGGGAGCATTCTTCTTACCTGCTCTTAAACCTGGAGCTGTGTGATCAGCGGCTGTGTTCACCAAGGGGATGATCACCAAACTGTGTTGCTTTCTGAAACCAGACCTACAGCCTCAGAGAAAGATGAGTATGGAGCTGCCAGTGGAGATCAAGATAACCGTGGCCCTCAATTTTTCCGTGAGCAGATTCTTCCAGAATGGAACAGGCACATTGACAATATCTCACAGATTATTGTCCATTGTTGCATCAAAAGGTGACAGAGGCTCTGTATGTCAGCAGAGGGAACGTCTCTTTTCCTAAGCTGGGCGAAGGAGGAGTTTGCATGTGACGTTGCCAGAACAGCAAAGAAAGAAAAAAGGCTTGCAATTATATAGTGGTTTACGCACTCTCAAGAGGTCCCAAAGTGCTTTACAGCTAATAACTTGTGTAGTATAAAAGGTTAACAGAAGGGATATGCTAACGTATGTCATAAACTCTTGAGGGGGAGGTTAGAACATGATAGCTAGGAGCAAAATGCCTCCTCTGTAACCAGATTAGATGTAGTACGAAGAAACAAGTGTCAGGCAAGTACCAGAGTATGACTGCAGTCTGTCCAGCAACCAAGTGCCACGCCTGGAATTCACAGATAAGAATGATCATCTCCGAACGTGGTGGCAGCAGTGATGACATGGATGTTAAAAAAAATACACCGATGTTATCTAAGGAACCATAGAGTGAAGAAATGCTTGATAGCAGCTCAACTTACAAAGAAAGGAAAGAAGAGGCACACTGGAGGGAGGTATTGAAGACTGCATCAGCCCCTGCTGTTACCCAGCCCCTTTGACTGTCTTAAGGGCCTGCAAAGAGGCCAGAAGTGAGAATTATGGAAACACCATTTCTCTCAATATCGAGCAGCATTGGGCGTTGACACTAAAGAGCAGAAGCATCAAGTCAGTTCCTTTCTTTATGCTGTAGGTCCAGTAGCAGACAGCGTTCTCCTGAGGCAGGGAGTGTAGGTATCCACCACAGACTTTGAGACCATTCTTGACACCTATCTTAGCCTGAAGTGAAACTTTGTTATAGATGGAGTACATTTTAATCAAAGGTCCCAATGACCTGGGGAATTGATTGAATTGTTTCGAACTGAGTTATTTCACCTAGCTAGTTCTAGATATGGGGAGCTGAAAGACGAGATAATCTGCATAGTTGTGGGCGTCCAGGATGCAAAACTCTCTGACTTTCTGTAGGCCAAAGGTGAGCTTATTTAGATCAAGTGGTCCGGTATGTGAGGCAGGCTGAGCTTACAGAATTTAACCAAACTATAATTTGGCATTACTCCAAGGCTTCACATGACTCCATTGATTGGCTTGGCCCATGAGCAATGGCCCCATCCACACGAAAGCCCGCCAAAAGGTGGGAAACTCCACATCAGCAGCCATTTTGAGACGCATGCATCGTGGCACAAGAAACCAACACAGATGCCAGGACTGCCCAGCAGGGGGCGCAGAATGCTTCCAGTGCAGCAAAACTGGACACTTCAAGCTTTTCTACAAATCTAATATCTTTAATCAAGGTAGAAGACAAGAATGTATTTGTGCAGCACACTCCTTCCAAGAAATTGGAAATCAAGATAAAGATGAAATTACAAAGTTTCTAGAGGAAGTTGATAGTCTTAGAAGAGACTATTGGTCAGTTACAGTGCAAGTTAAAGGCTTCAGTACCACCTTTAAAATCGATACTGGAGCTGGTGTTAATGTACTAGCAAATAATCTTGACTGGCTTCAGCCAATACCCCTTAACATATGAGACATCAGATTGCAAGGTCTAGATTGCAATGGCACAGACCTTCCAATTAAAGGGAGGATTATTGCTGCTCTTCATTACAAGGGGCGATATCTCATTGATTCTCTCTATGTTCTCCATGATCAGTGCATATCCTCATTGAATGGTGATGTTGGCATGCTTCTAGGAATCCTAGAAAAAACCGCCGATGCTCAGCATTTGAACAGTTCGATGTTTTTCATGGAATAATCTTCAACCTTTTATTTAGAACCAGCAGCATTTCAGCACACGCCAGCTCAAGAACTTTATTCAATCGGCAGCCAGTTCCTTTCTTTCACAGAAACATCGTCCACTAGACCGTGGGCAGAGATTGAAGTTATGAATCTCTCAGTTCTTCATGAAGTAAGGCCAGTGATGTTGGATACAGCAGACACTGCAGCAGACAATGACCATCCACATGAAGACCTGCTGAACCTGAATTGGCTCTTTCCTGAAGAAAGTGATGAGGAAGAAGTCAGTGCAGTACTGAGTGATCTGATGGAGATGGAGGTCCTAGAGGTTGATCTGTCTTTCTAATCAATAGACACACTATATGAAGTCTCTGTTGCCTTTTTTTGAGGAGTCAGTTGTGTTTCATAGTAACTGACCAGCATTCAGACCTTTGTTCCACTGAACCTACCAATGTATTTTCTAGTCTGTTTCTCGTCGTCCATGAAGAGTCTTCCAGACAGGATGCCTTGTCTGAGTCCATGTCAGAGCCCACAGAGGATCACACTGAGCTGGTACCTTTCAGGGGTGAAAGTCAGGTGGCACCCCTACTTCAGTCACAGCTGAAAATCTTCTCCCCTCTAGAGCTGGATGTCAGCGCAGATGCTGCAGCAGAATCTTTGGCGCTTCTAAAGCTGTAGAATCCTACACAACAATCTTGTCGCTGAGCTAATCATCAACAGGAAATTCATCCTGTTGCAGAAGATGGCGCAGCCCCCTGTCTCCATATCCTCAGCAATTTTTCCCATTGCACAGAGTGGAGCAGCCTCACACAGAAAATGTGTGACTCGTTTACCATTACCTACAGAAAGCGGAAAGTCCTCCCAAAACATAAGCCAAAGATCACCTCCTCATCTTTTCCTGAAAGGCTTACAGGGATTTTGTCGTATTTTGTCTTTGTTGTTGATATTCAGTGAAATCTCAGATTTTTAATACCTTTTCACAGAGTTCGATGCAGCAGTAAAAGGTACAGCTGTGACAGTTTTCCCTGGAGTTGAAGATCATTTCCCTTCTGAAAGTATTTCCTTGTGTGCTTCGAGGGAGCAACAAGATCCTCGGAGAATCCTGATTTCTTCTCTTCTACTCCCAGTGAGTCCAAAAGTTGATGCTCTTCAGTCTTCTCTCTTGGGTCAGTCTTTCATTGCAAAAGGCTCATTCTCCTTGCAGTTCAATCATCCCGAAATCTACACCCTGCTTTCCAGAAATGTTGCTAAATTGCTGTCCCATTCTGACAATTATGATTTCCTCCAAGACAAAGGAGAAAGACCTCAAGTCTTTCCTAAGGGCCAGAATACTATGGGAGACTGAATCCCTCAGGACTGTGACTTGGGGAGGGGAGAGTAGGAGTTAGAGTTGGATGGAAGCTGTAGTTGTAAATAAGGAGTTACAGAAATGTAATGTAAATAGTTAAAGATATAGTTTCATGTTGTTATTTAAAAGTAGGCTAGTATAGTTGGGGGAAGGTGTAATATAAAGGGTTAACAGAAGGGATATGCTAATTATGATGTAGCTGATGATATATCACTGATATCAGTCAGTCCTGTTTTAGGTTTGAGAGAGAAGTTGGAACACCATGCCCAGGAGCTACATACCTACCCTGTAACCTGTTTGGATGCCGCACTAATAGACAAATGTCAAGCAAGTACCAGAGTATGGCTGTAGTCTGTCTAGTAACCAAGTACCACACCTACAGTCCATAGATAAGAAGGACCATCTCTGAACAAATTGCTTTCAAAATGTATTAACTGTTGTAATGTAGGAAACATGACAGCCAATTTGCACACAGCAAGCTCCCACCAAAGGCAATGTGATAATGACCAGATAATCACTTTTTGTGATGTCGATTGGGTAATAAATATTCCCCAGCACATCAGGATAGCTCTTCTGGCCTTCAAAATAGTGCCATGGGATCTTTTACGTTCACCTCAGAGAGCAGACGGGGCTTCAGTTTAATGTCTCACCCAAAGATGAAACCTCCGATACTCCCTCAATATTGCACAGGACTGTCAGCCTACATTTTTTTTGCTGAAGTCCCTGGAGAGAGACTGAATCCACAATCTTCTGAGTCAGAAGTGAAAGAGCTACCACCTGTGCCAGGTGCACTTGACTGCGCATATCTCAACAGTGATAACTGAAACCACAAAGGATACTATTCAGTTAATATATAGCTGGCGTGTAAATCCTGCTAGTGAATGCCTGCTACCCTGGTAACAGTCATGATGCATTCATCCTGTGCCAACCTGCTGTTCCAGACATTACATAAACCAGAGGGTGGCTGCTGGTCAACAAGGACTATCTGCTCTACACCTGACTGCTGATCCCCCTCTACAACCCACGGATATGTGGCCAACATTCATATAATGAGAGCCATGCTGCCATGAGAAACATCATCAAGCAGACCACTGGGCTGCCAAAGGAAATGGTTCTGCTGCCTCGACCATTCAGGAGGAGCCCCTCAGTACCCGCTGTAGTGGGTGTCTCGATCTGTGATGGCCTGTTGTATCCTCCATCCATCATGGGGGCACATCCCTTCCCGCCACAAGTTCAGTGAATACCTAAGGAAGAGGAGGAGGGGATGAGTAGGAGGAGGATGAGATGAAGGAGGAAGAAGAGAAGCAGGAAGAAAAGAAGGAAGACAAAGAGGGGCAGGAAGGAATGAGGAGATTAGGTGCTTGTTCCCCTATATGAAACCCCAGATCCCTACTTTTCAATAATTCCACATCTCACCATCCCTCTTTAATAGACCATTACAGCACCCTCTTGGCCACAAACGTGATATAAAAGCCACCAGAAAGCAACTTTATCCAACAAATTGTCCAATACTCCAGACAATATTAAACTGGTCACACTTGTGCAATTCCTTAGCACCTGCCTTGAGGCTGCCATGGCGTAGCTTAGTTTTGTTACACGGTGCTATCGCAGTAGCTACAGAATCGCTGATGGAAGCCAGCTGCCTTTCAGTAGGGTAGACTTCAGGTGGCCTTAGGGGATGAACTCGAGCAGCTTTGGGCTTTGAAGGCTTGGCCTCGGACTGGTCCACCTCGATATGAACGATAGCAGCCTTTGTTGGCTAGTTGACAGGAAACAATAAGGACTACGTGACAGATTGGCAGTGATGGGAACACAAAGGCTGTCATCCTGTGGTAGGACACCAGATCGTGCTCCACAGAGGTACTGTCACTCCCCCAGGTTGGCACCTCAGCAATCATAGACTCATAGACGTTTACAGTACAGAAGGAGGCCATTCGGCCCATCGTGTCTGCTTCGGTCAGCAAAGGTCTGACTACGCTAATCCACTTTTCCAGTGTTTGGCCCGTAGCCCTGGAGGCTATGGCAATCCTAGTAACCTGCAGAAGGGCAGATTGCTGGACTGCTGTGATGCCCTGCAAGTCCATTTGAACACCAGGATCCAAAGCCATGATGGCAGCTGTCTGAGTCTGCATGGCAACAAGCCGAGCTTTCGCAGCAGCAAGCTGAGGTGTTATTACTTCGGTCTGAATTTCCATTGCAGCACTCAGATGTTGCGTGTCTTCTGACCATGCTACAATGGAAGCTGAGACATTGGCCATCAGACATTGCATAATTGTTGTGTCCACAAGTATTCTCAAGGAGTTGGCTGCCATTTTCACACTGGAAAGTTGTGGGTTCCAAGCCCTGTAACCAAGCTGGAGCCTGTTTCCTCCTTGCTGCTTGACAGTGACAACAGGTTTGCTGCATAGGCCTATCAATGCATGAAGCATTTGATTGTGCATGCCCCATCTTTACACTGCCCCATCCAAGTCCTTATCTGAGTCCTCTGCAGCAGATCTCATGTATAATCTTGCTCACTTTCTCCCTGGCCTGGTGGCTGCCCAGTGGATTGAGTGACCCATCCCTTGCAGATCCTCCCTCAATAATTTCTCCTAACGTACAGGTGGTGGCAATATCTGAACTGGCGACAGGGCCAGTTCAAGTGTTGGTGTTTCTTCCTCCTCAGTCTGTTCTACCTCTAAGCCTTCAGCCTCAGGCAACATTGACTGGCCTGGCAGCAGTTCTTGGGTATCTGCAGCCAGAAATATAGAAGGGCAGTGTTGTGGTGCTGTGGTAAGTGGGTGGTGGTGAGGGGGGCAATGAGGGAAGGGGGCAAGGTTATACGATCTGCACTTTGTACGTTAAAGCAGATTGTGGGACGAGGGTGAAGTGAGATGTGAGAGAGTACCTTAGGGCAGAAAATGCCACCATTCTTGATAGCTTCAGTGACACTGACCATAGCATCAATGACTCCTGCTGCAATTACTCCCAGCACTGTCTCCTCTCCAGCCCCTCACCTGTCAGCGGCTGCTGATATTTATTACAGGTCACCTTGTCCTGCAAACAAGAGGGAAGTACATCAGTACATGTGTTTGGATAATGTGCCGGTCACAGTTGAACTGCTGACAGTATGTGAAAGCTGTGAGAAGTAAGCCTGAGGCTTCCTGCAGTACTAAGTGTATGAGGGTGAGATGAAGCATGTGAATTTGATGTTTGAGTCTTTGTTGATTTAGATTGTTGGTAGGCAATTGATGGGAGGGTGGTAAATGGAGCCGTGTGAGGCCAGTGGTGCAGTTGGTCGGATTTGCCATGTGAAGATGCATTCATTACCTTGACCACTTGTGTGAGGCCATTAAACTTCTTTCGGCACTATATCCAAGCCTGGGGTTATGCTGCAGGCATTGGCTGCTATGGCTACCTGTTCCCACTGTCTTTTCAGCACTTGAGAGATCATAACCTCTCTCCTCCTGTCTGCCTACAGCACCGAGGCTTCCAGCACAGCATCCAAGAACCTTGGAGAAAGCTCGCTAGCCTACTTATACTTTTCCTGTTGCTTCCTCCAGGCTTTTCACTATTTTTCAAGCCATTTCACAGAACCACAGAATTGATATGGTGCAGGAGGTCATTCAGCCCCTGCTACAGCCATAATGTGCCTCACCGTTAACATGTGCAGCCTGGAGTCAAGTGGCACAGGCTATCTTTAAGAGGTGCTGGCTTTGCATGAATTTGAGCTCCCTACTGAGATGGGCAGCCACTCAACAGCACATTGAGCACAGGACTGGAAGCTGCAATCATTTTAATTATTAGGTGGCATGAAGTTCACAATCCCTGAACTCAAGTTAACCTCCAACAAGTTCTCTCTCACTCCTAAACTGGAGTTTTGGCAGGATTGCTTTTCTTTATCATATCAAATTTATCAAGCTTAAGTTTTGCGTTTTTTTCATGCAATCACTTCCTCTGGTGTTGGCTTCCACTGATCTGGATGGAAGTATTCCAGTCATTGCCTATCCACACTTTGAACTGGAGTTTACAGGATAAACAGCATTGTCAATGTTTGCATTTAGGACACGGAGGCATAATCTGAAAGGGAACAGAGTGCACCTATCCCTGACTGCCCCTGGCATTAATTACCCATGGTCACTGAATTACTTCAGGCCAGGGCAATCCACCATGAGCACTCTTGTGCCCGTGGCTTAAAATAACTATAACCCTGTGCATAGTTTGACAACAAGTAGAAGCAGTTCAAGCAACAAAACTCCTTAGCCTCTCAAATATGTGGGGCATAAAAAGCACTGCAGAAGTTTGCAGCACAGGAGGCTATAGACTACTGGTATGTGTTCATTCAAGTTCCATCAGCCTAGCTGTGCTCTTCTGGTATAGAAAGTATAAAACTGAGTCAACGTATGTGTGCAGTGGAATACCAAATGCATAATTTGAAAGACTGGACCAATTGGAATAGTCTCCCAAATGGCCTCCTTTTTTGATGAGAAATTATGTTATTCTATGATTTAACAGCTGACATATTCAGCCTGAAATACAGGAAATTACATGTGATGCAGTGTTTTATATGTATTGAAACAGCTAAATGGAACCATCATCTCACAGCCATGTTTTCACAAGAGTATTAGATAGGTCAATAAAACTATTCAAAAGGATAAGTAAGCCTGTCTCACAGCAAGCCCCAATATGATGCTAATGTCATCGTCAAGTGTATGATTCCAAGATCAGCTCCAATGGTATTCAGACTAGCTCCAAGGTCTGGTCATCAAATCTGTTTCAGAAATTAGGTTAACCTACAATGCTACTCAACTTGAAAAGAACAGAGTCGTGGATTCATGCTCAACACACTACGATGTATAGAACAGAATTGTTCAGCACTTTACCGTGTGGATAAAAGTCTTTAGCCCAGGATCAGATGCTGAAATACCCAATCATTTGAATCAAAATCTGGCACAAAAAAGTTTAACACCTCCTTCAAATGCCAGAGCCTGAGAAAGCTACTGACCTCAATGAATCAGATTTCTTGGGTTTGGAAAGTTCCGACTAAAGAAGTAGCTGCTCTCTTGGTCCAACAACTTCAACTGTTCCTGTCAGCAAATGCCATCCAATCTAAGTGGGAAGCAGTAAACTAATGGGCTGAAAGCTTCCTCTATCTGCTGGCTGTAAAAGTTCTATATGAAATGATCTGGCCAGTCTGAGTTTAGTTACTAGTGAGTATAGGCTGACAGCACAAAACTTCCCCCATTCGGCACTAACTAGCAGATTGTTTCTCAGAGAACTTATACATCATTAGATCAAAGAAACATTCATCTCAGTTTTAACTGGATTTGAGGTGACAGAAGAGGTGGTGTAGTGAGGGAGGCTGTGGTATTTTGACTGGACAAGTATTCCAGAGACCCAGCATAACGCTGTGGGAACCTGAGTTTGAATCCCACCATAACAGATGGTGGAATTTGAATTCAATAAAAATCTGGAACTAAAAGTCTGACGATGACCATGGAACTGTTGCCAATTGTCTTAAATATCCATCTGGTCCATTGATGTCCTTTTGGGAAGGAAATCTGCTGTCCTAACCTGGTCTGGCCTACATGTGACTTCAGATCCGCAGTAATGTGGTTGACTCTTAAATGCCCTCAGAAATGGTCTAGCAAGCCTCAGTTGTGTCAAACCACTACGAAGTCTATAAGGAAGAAAACCGGATGGACCGCTTGGTGTTGACTTGGCAGAAACAACAAACCCAGCCCTATCGCCCATGTAAAGGCCTCCTTACTAACATTCGGGGGTCTTGTGTCAAAGTTAGGAGCATGACATAGTCATACTCACCAAATCAAACCGTACAGATAATGTCCCAGGTACCACTATCACCAGCCCTGGCTATGTCCTGCTCCAAGGGCAGGATAGACCTAGCACAGGCACAAATAGAGGTTAATGGGTATAATCTTATCACCATTATGGAGATGTGGTTACAAGGAGATCAAAGCTGTCAACTAAATATTTAGAGGTATGTGACTTTTTTGAAAGGGTAGGCAGGAAAGAAAGGGTAGTGGGGTAGCTTTGTTAGTACAAGATGGAATAAGCACAATAGCAAAAAAGGATCTTGGATCAGAAGAAGTAGAATCCATATGGGTGGAGGTAAGAAATAATATTAGGAAGAAGACACTGGTGGGAGTAGTCTGTAGGCCCCCTGACAGTAGCTATACTGTAGGACAGAGAATAAATCAGGAGATAATGAGGGCATGTAAAAAAGGCAGTATATTAATCATGGGTGACTTTGATCTTCATGTAGATTCGGAAAATCAAATTGTCAAAGATAAACATGAACAAGAATTCATAGAGTGTATTTGGGACAGTTTCCTGGAACAATATGTTGTGAATCCAACCAGGGATCAGGCTATTTTGGATCTGGTAATGTGTAATGAGGCAGGTTTAATAAATTAGAGTGAAGGATCCCCTCGGAAATAGTGACCATAATATGGTAGAATTCAGCATTCAGTTTGAGAGGGAGAAACTTGGGTCGGAAATAACTGTGCTACACTTAAATAAGGGTAATTACAAAGGAATGATGGCAGAGTTGGCTGGAGTGGACTGGGAAAGGAGTTTAGCAGAAAAGATGGTTGATAAACAATGACAGACATTTAAGAAAATAGTTCATGACTCTCAACAAAGATATATCCCAGTGCGGACGAAGGGTTCAAGGAAGGGGATAAACCAGTCATTGTTAACCAAGGAAGTTAAGGACAGTATCAAATTGAAAGAAAAAACATACAATGTGGCAAAGATTAGTGGTAAGCCAGAGGATTGAAAAAGATTTAAAAACCAACAAAAGATGACCAAAAAATAATAAAGAGAGAGAAAATAAACTTTGAGGGTAAACTAGCAAATAATATAAAAATGGACAGTAAGAACTTCTTTAAATATATAAAAAGGGAGAGAGAGGCCAAAGTGAACATTAGGCCCCTTAGAGAATGAGGGTGGGGAAATAATAATGGGGAACCAGGAAATGACAGAGGAGTTGAATAAATATTTTGCTTCAGTCATCATGGTAGAAGATACTAATAGCATTCCAAAAATACGAAAAAATCAAGGGGCAAAATTGGGGGAGTAATTATCTCCAGATTGTACTCTGGGTGGGGACTTCAATGCCCATCACCAAGAATGGCTCAGTAGCACCGATGCTGCCTGGCTGGCTGAGTGCTAAAGGACATAGCTGCTAGACTGGGTCTGCAGCAGGTGGTGAGGGAACCAACAAGAGGGAAAAACGTACTAGACCTCATCCTCACCAATCTGCCTGCCGCAGATGCATTTGACAGCACAAAGTCCCATCTTCACACTGAGGAAACCCTCATCATGTGTGGCACTACCACTGTGCTAAATGGTATAGATTTCGAACAGATCTAGCAACTCAAGCCTGGGCATCCATGAGGAGCTGTGGGCCATCAGCAGCAGCAGAATTGTACTCAACTACAATCTGTAACCTCATGGCCTGGCATATCCCCCACCCTATCATTACCACCAAGCCAGGTTCGATGAAGAGTGCAGGAGGGCATGTCAGGAGCAGCACCAGGCATACAGAAAATGAGGTGTCAACCTGGTGAAGCTATAACACAGGGCTACTTGCATGCCAAACAGCATAAGCAGCAAGTGATAGACAGAGCTAAGCGAGTCCACAGCCAATAGATCAGATCTAAGCTCTGCAGCCCTGCCACATCCAGTCATGACTGGTGGTGGATGATTAAACAACTCACTGGAGGAGGAGGCTCCACAAATATCCCCATCTTCAATGATGGAGGCACCCAGCACATCAGTGCAAAAGATAAGGCTGAAGCATTTGCTACAATCTTCAGCCAGAAGTGCCGAGTGGAGGATTCATCTTGGCCTCCTCCGGAGGTCTCCAGTATCACAGATCAGTCAATCTGATTCACTCCACCTGATATCAAGAAAGGGCTGAAGGCACTGAATACTGCAAAAACTATGGGCCCTGACAGTATACCAGCAATACTACTGAAGACTTGTGCTCCAGAACTTGCTGTGCCCCTAGCCAAGCTGTTCCAGTACAGCTACGACATTAGCATCAACCGGCAATGTGGAAAATTGCCCAGGTATGTCCTGTGCACAAAAAGCAGGACAAATCCAACCAGGCCAATTACCGCCCCATCAGTCTACTCTCCATCATCAGTAAAGTGATGGAAGGGGTCATCAACAGTGTTCTCAAGCAGCGCTTGCTTAGAAATATCCTGCTCATTGTCACTCAGTTTAGGTTCCACCAGGTTCACTCGGTCCTGACCTCATTACAGCCTTGGTTCAAAAGACCTGAACTCCCGAGGCGAGGTGAGAGTGACTGCCCTTGACATCAAGGCAGCATTTGACCGAGTGTGGCATCAAGGAGCCCTGGCAAAACTGGAGTCATTGGGAATCAGCAGGAAAACTCTCCGCTGGTTGGAGTCATACCGAGCACAAAGGAAGATGGTTGTGGTTGTTGGAGGTCAATCATCTCAGTTCCAGGACATCACTGCAGGAGTTCTTCAGGGTGGTGTCCTCAGCCCAGCCATCTTCAGCAGCTTCATCAATGATCTTCCCTCATAAAGTCAGAAGTGGGGACGTTCACTGATGACTGCACAATGTTCAGCACCACTTGTGACTCCTCAGATACTGAAGCAGTCCATATCCAAAGGCAACAAGACCTGGACAATATCCAGGCTTAGACTGACAAGTGGCAAGTAACATTCACGTCAGATAAGTGCCAGGCAGTCCAAAGAATCTAAGCATCGCCCCTTAACATTCAATGGCATTCCCATCGCTGAATTCCCCACTGTCAACATCCTTGGGGTTACCATTGACCAGAACCTGAACTGGACTAGCCCTGTAAATACTGTGGCTATTAGAGCAGGTCAGAGTGTAAGAATCCTGCTGCGAGTATCTCGCCACCTGACTCCTCAAAGCGTGTCCACTATCTACATGGCACAAGTCAGGAGTGTGATGAAATACTCTTCACTTGCCTGGATGAGTGCAGCTGCAACAACAATCAAGAAGTTTGACACCATTCAGGATAAAGCAGCCCGCTTGAATGGCACCCCATTCACAAACATTCACTCTTTCCACCACAGATGCACAGTAGCAGCAGCGTATGCCATCTACAAGATGCACTGCAGGAACTTACCAAGACTCCTCAGACAACACCTTTCAAACTTATGACCACTATCAGCTAAAAGGACAAGGGCAGTGGATGCATGGGAAGACCACCACCTGGATATTCTCCTCCAAACCACTCACCATCCTAATTTGGAACTATATTGCAGTTCCTTCATTGTCGCTGAGTTAAAATCCTGGAACTCCCTCCTTAACAGCACTTTGGGTGTACCTACACCACATGGACTGCAGCAGTTCAAGAAAGCAGCTCACCACCACCTTCTCAAGGGCACTTAGGAATGGGTAATAAATGCTGGCTTAGCCAGCAATGCCCACATCCCGTGAATGAATTTTTAAAAAAGAATCCAGGTTCCAGAGTGGAAGGCCAATGTCTAACCCACTGCCATTCAGTGTCTAGTATAAAGTTAGAGCAATACCCTTTGGAATTTTGGATTTTGGAATTTTTAGTGCTTTGACAATATGTACAGTCATTATTTTTCATAAATCTTTCCCTTATGTTATACGTATTGAATTAAATATGCAGCTTTCTCAGTAATCAGAAAGAAGCATTGGGTCCTGATATTTGGTTTCACCTGCAACATGTGCATGACAACCCCACAGAAAAGCATACTTGGCCTCACTATTTCTCATTTTATTTGGTGATGTGTTTTTTTTATCAAAACTAACATTGATCTCTTTGCTTACTTCTCCACCCTCTGCACCTCCCCATCTGAAAGACACACAGTGAATACATTACTCCTGGCAGATTTAAACATGATTAGACAGTGGGCAGACAAATCATGGATTCACTTCAGTGTTGCAAGTTCCAAGTCAATAACTCTGTCAAGAAAGATGGACTATGATGTTACCTGCCTACATTACTCTATAAAGGTTATAAACATTACAGCTAAGGGTATATCAGGGATTGGTAGAGTATAGTGGGTGTAGTGAACCCAGACTTTATTAATGGACATTTTTCTGGTGTGAGATTTTGTGGTCATTAAAGTAAAGAGCGATGTTGATGCAGAATGTGACATTTTCCTTTTTAGGCAGACTGGGTCATCAGCAAGTCTGGTGAAGTTTCCTACACTTTGTCTCTGGCCCACCCTCAGCTTTGCAACATCAGATACTCCCGTTTGACATTTTTTCTATTTCTAACTCAAATCATCCTGTGATTTTTGAGTGGAATTGCTAATCTAAGATAAAATTAGAGGTAGTCATGGGTCCATGCCCACTGACAACTGGATTGAGACTACTTAAAATCATTTCACACATGACCTTTAAGCACAACATTATATTTGTCTATGCTGTAATTGAGCCCTGAGATGTAAATAATACCAATCCCAGTCAACCATATTTTCCATAATTCGTTTTCAAGTAAATCATGACCTTAAAAAGACTGTATGCTCCCAATTTGTACATAGATGAGTTTGACTGGATCATTAGAGATGTCCTAAATTTCTGACATCTAGTCATTTGAGACTTGTTCTGGTATCATTTTTGCACTAATTGGTGTGGTTGGGGGGAATTATGTTATTTTTGTAACTGGAACACCTATTCCCCCCAAGGTGTTGCATTTTATCTTTTAAAATATATTTATACATTTTTTGATGAAATGAGTGTCAAAAGTATATAAAATCTTGAAATTAGAAATGAGGGTTCATACGAGAGAGGCCATTCAGCCCATCTAGATCGGTACCTTCTAAGCATACTTATGATATTTTGTATTACACCATCAAACTGCGTCTTTTCCCACTACATACTTGGAAGACGATTCAAAATATTGATCACTCTTAGCATAAAGAAATACTTCCTCACATCAGTTCTGAAATGGCCTTTTGCCAGTTTGTCCGCCTATTCCACTGTTGATATTTAACTTGAAGTAGTGCTCAGGATTAATCTTTTCTATTCTACTTATTACCTCAGACCACTGTAAGGCCACCTTTCATTCATTTGTTTTCAAGGCTGAAAGCTCAAACTTTGTCTGTAAGTCAGCCCTGTCACCGAGATCTTTTATGATGTATAAAGTGGTATTGATTTTTGTTGATTTTTGTTCAAATATACCCTGTAAGCAAGAGAGTGTGCATGTGAGAGGAAATGGGGCAGCAAAGATAGCAACTAAATATAAGGTCAGGGAAACATTGGTGAGCCTCCACTTCCTGTTTTGTCAATAAATACCAAGTTTTTAAAATGTCATTTGGCGGTCTAATTTTCAGAGCTTCTGAATTATTTCTGATGCTAATTTAACTCCTAGGAATTCCCTATGTTTTTCTGATTTAATCGCGTAACCTCACTGAATTGACAATAGGGGCATACGCAAATCCTGTTAAAATATTCTTGGAGATTATTATCACAAGAAGATGAACTTTAACAGTCCAGATCACTTCTGAGAAATATGCTACATGAAATGCACTTGATACTTCTAAGAGTTTTGAATGGCAAATACATTTTTGTTAATTTAACAGGTTGATGGCCCATCATGTCGGAGCTTCATATTATTCTTTGAATGAAACAGTCAGTTCTTTCTCCTTAAATGCAAAATTGTAGGAGAACTAGGACCGTATTGCTGTTAAAAGAGAAAATCAGTGGCGGTAACACAAGATGCAAAATCCAGCAGAAAAATTTGAATGGGCCAACTCAATAACACGGGGAGAATTTTTAGCTCGGTGGGAGGGCGCACACTGGACCTGACTGAGCATAAAATGGTGCACATCGGGCAAGCGTCCCGACATCATCGCGCACTTGCGTGATATTTCGGTTGGCAGGTATGCCTGCCGACAATTAAAAGGCCTATTAAGGCCACTAAAGTCATAATTGGAAGGAATTTTTCACTGCTCGTCCAACCTTACAGTTGGCAGGCTGACGAAGAGGTCAAGCAGGCCTTTGCAATTTTTAGAAAACCTCATCCACGGACGGGATGAGATTTCCAACAGCAAATAAAAATAAAATTTAAAAATTTAAATTTCGTTTGTAACATGCCCCTGCTCGTGACAGACTCACATGAGGGGACCTGTTTCATAAAAAATGTTGAAATCTTTATTTTTTGATGTTTTGAACTGTTCAACTCCCGGAGGCAGCTCTGTGCCTCAGGCAGCTTTTCCAGTGCGCACCCGCGTGCATGGAAAATGGGCTCATCCTCCTCCCCCACCCCCAAACAGGCAGCGCTGAGCGCTGCTGAATGGGGTTCACGCTGGGCAGGCCTTAACTTGCCCGCCCAGCGTGAAATTGTGGTCCGGCCCCGATCGCAACTGCCTCTGCCGAGCCTGCCCGACTAGGGAAAAATCCTCCCCATAAAGGAAGGGAGCCTATAAAAGAGGGTTAGAAATGTGTTGTACAACGTAGATTATAAAGATTATGGCCAGGATTTTCTGCACCTGCCGGTGTTGGGTGTGTTCAGTAGCGTGAGCAAACAATATGGCCCAATCGGTTTCATGATGGCGTGAAACTAGCTCGCGATCGTCTGTTTAGTCTGTCAGTGGCGAGCCACGTTCTCTACCATCAGTCATTGGGAACCTCATTGTAATACAGCGGCATACCGTTATTAGGCCAGCCCACTGGAATCATTCCCCCACCACCTGGATCGTCCACCCACATCAGGGGAAAGCACACCGGTGTAGAACACGTCTTGACAAGTGTGACGTGCAGAAGTCGGGACTTACCCATCAGGGCCTTGTCACATCGCGGACATCTGAGGAACAGAAGATGCTGGAGCCCAACACCAGTGGCACACTGGAGGAATGTCCGTGGATGCTGGATTGATTCTAATGGACATGGCTCTGCTGCAAAGAAGCGTGCGGAATTTGCATAGTTACCATTGATGCTTACAATGGGTGATGGTCAATGGGGTGGGAGAGGAATGTCTAGGCTTGGCTGGGAGTGGAAGAGGTGGCACGGGGGTGTGGTTGGGAAAGGGGGAATGAAGGTGTCTGGATGTGGGGAGGTTGGGAGGGGGAAATGAAGGTGTTAGGATGGGGGGAGGTTAGGAGGGACTGAATGAGTTGGGGGTGGAGGTTGGGGGGAGGAGGGAGAACGGTGGGGGGAGGAGGGAGTAATGGGGGAGAAGACCACAACTGGAGATCTAAGGAGATTGGAAGATGCAGGGGACGGAGTGCAGAAAGGGTGTCTGCAGGGTAGGAAGGGGTGTGGAGAGGAGAGGGTGTCCAGGGAGAGGAAGGGGTGTGGAGAGGGGAGGGTGTCTAGGGGGACGAAGAAGTAAGAATGGAGGAAGGAGCCAGGAAAGGGGTAGGAGTAAGACTAAAGGAAGAAGAGAGGCTGGAGGAAGAGGTAAGGCTGGAGGAAGGAGTCGGGAATGGGGAGGGACTAAGCGGGGGGTGCCAGGGGTGTGAGAAGACTGGTGGGGGGAAGGGGTTGTGGGGGTGAAGGGGTTACGGGGGTGGTTGGGGAGGTGTTCCGAGGGGGAAGGGCTGTGGAAGGGGGAAAGGGTGCAGAGGGGGGAAGGGGTACAGAACTGGGGAAAGGGTATGGAGGGGGGAAGGGGTGCTGAAGGGGGATGTGCAGGTGGACTTGCACAGGAGGGGTTGTCTGCCCCCTGGGGGGTGAATTAAGGGTGGGTGTGGTATGGAGGAACGGTGAGAATGCCTGAGGGCAGAATGAGGTGGTAAGCTTGGAGGGTGAGGGTTCGATGGTAGTGATAAAAGGGAGCGCGAAGGTGTTGGGTGGAGGCAGACACAGACCCTAAGGGTGGGAAGGAGGAGGTAGGGGAGGTGAATGTGGATGGGGGTGGGATTTTCAGGAAGGAAAGGAACGTGCACATTCGTCCGGACATCCCTGAAGGAAAAGAGTTGTAGCTGGTGAGTAACAAAGGGGAGGTGGAAGGTGATGCCAGAGAGGTCAACAGTGAGGAAATGGGTGACTGGGGGAGGGTAAAGACAGGGGTGGCGGAAGTGAAACCAAATTAGCAGCATGCTGTCTAAATTGAAAGTGGAACAAGTCATGGCGAGATCAGCTGCTGCATGGGAATGTGGTCAGTGGGTGGGCGGAGATGCAGGTTAGCTGGGATGGACACCTGAAAGTGAACCCCAGAAGGCAGCATTCAAACTGCTCAGGACATTGAGATGAGTGTGAAACAATAAGTGCGAGAGTGCTTACACAAGGCTCCAAAAGGCCCTGCCACGCACACACTTTTCCCTTCAGAATCATTGGTGGGCCGGCTGCTCCCTCTGCAGTGACGGGTCTCCTGGGCTGCTTATCTTCACCTCTTCACTGGAGGAGGAGTCCCCCTGGCTGCAGATGAGGATGTGGATGGAGCTGAGGGACTGGCTGAGAGTGTCAGTCACTTGACAGAGCTCCCTGTGAACCAAGGTAGAAATAAGTATGCATGGCAGCAGGTTCAAAAACAGGAGAGAGACCACTCACCGTTGCGTTGAGGGAGGGATCATGTGATTCAAGATCCTTGGGTGGGTGTTCACTGCCGACCTTGCCATTACCACAGACAGGGTTCACATCCTTACCAGTCAGCATGATGGCATGCTCATCAAAGTGAGTGAGGGGTCTAATATGGGCCACTCCACCCCCAGTATGCGGGCCTTGCCCTGCTGATGTGAGCAGGTTTCTCCAGTGTGAAAACAGATAGAGTGTGAGCAGGATGCATGGCACTGCACGGAATGTTTGCGTGGTGAGCGGAGCCCTGGACAGGAATGAGGATGTGGTTTTGAGAGGGTATGTGCCTGATGGAAATGTGACGGGTGTGTGTGAGAGTTAGTGGTGTTATGGGATCCCTATAGATGTGCGATTGGTTTGTGAGCGCGCGAGTTGAGAGTGACGAGAAGCGTGAGTTAACCTGGCAGAACGGTTGAGACCACTCATCCTGTAGTGGCAGTGGGTGGCTGTCCTCTTTTGCAGTGCTGACCACCATCTCACGCCGCTGCCCATCCTGCGCCCAGAGCAGGGTTAGAGGACATCGCGATGGGCCTCCACAGCATCCAAAAGGCATTCTAGTGCTGCATCATTAAACCTGAGGGCTTTCGTGGACATCTTCCCTGCAAGCAGCCGTGGGCTGGATGCACTGAGCTGTGCGTGCGGCTGGACTTTAAAAAAGGCGCCCGGCATGATGAAGCAAATGACAGCCCACCCACCATCAAACCGCCGTGTTGCTCGGGAGCGCATAAATAATATGACAGAATTGGGACGATGCAGCATGAAAACCCACCATTGCGGCCAACGGGTAAAAAGTCACTTTACCCACCCACTACCACACTTAATGCAAACATGGGATGATTCCGCCCTATGTCACCCCAACCCCTTTATTGTGCTATTGTCTTGAAAGCCCATGCTTTGTTCATAATCTTGAAGCTGAACTGAATCCAAACACCATGATTTACCATAAACTTGGGTCTTATTGGTCTTGGTGCCAAACATGATGAAAGACCAGTGGGATGTCAACAAACTGACTTTCATGACATGATCCTTGTTGCCAGCATCTTCTATTGAAACCATGCTCTAATGACCACTCAGCTGTGAAACTCACTTTCATTTCAGGTGTAGCTTAATTTGGATTTTTTTGGAATTCAGGCTGAAAAATCCTAACATAATAAAGAGGCTTACAGGAGAAAGGTGTGCATATGAGGAGACTGATATGTGGACTACCTCATGCTGCCTGAGGAGCAGCATTTTTGTTAACTGAGAGAATTGTATCCCTTTCACATTGCAGGCTGAATGTTAAATTTGGTGGTTTTTAAAGGAATACTCAGTGAAAGACCTCAATATGACTGTGGGTGATGATGGTTATTGTTAGTAATGAATCACAATTTCTGCTGCTATAATGAAACGAGCCATTTGTAGCTGAGTGATTGAGATTCTGTCCTTCTCTGACGGAATTTTCTTGTGCAACATACAGATCATGAAAGCAGCAGCCTCACTCTACCTCTCTCATCCTGCAGCCCACTGAAAAAAACAGAGGCCCACTGAGGGTTTAGAGATTGGTGCTCCAGAAAAGAATGGACAAAAAAGGAAGATCATGTTATGGTGTTAAATGATGTGGCAAAGGTTTATTATAGAATATTACTTTAATTTAAACTGTGCAAATAGGATAAGGGACCATAGGTTGAAACTAGTGAAAGGTCACTTTACATCTGATATCAGGAAGTTCTTCATGCAGTGATTGATCAACACTTGTGCTGAACTTTCCAATAAAGTGGTGGAGGCAAAAAAAAACTCTGGATGCATTTTAAAACAAGCAGTCAGATTCTGCAATGACAGAACTAAAGGGTGCTTCAGGATGGATGATATATGATGAATAATGCACCACATGCATTGTATTCGGTGATTGTGCTCTTATCCCTTAGAGCAGCCTTACTACAAGTAGCCCCAATACTATTTTTAAATCAAAACAGAGATTCTCTCTTTGAATTCAAACAATTCAGGACATGGCAAGGAGGTAAATAAAAAAAAGGATATAAACATGTGTTCAAGGCTGTTGCAGGCATGATGCCCTCTTGAAAGACCTTGTAACACATTACCAAGAAGCTTAGTTTTGAGTTAACTGGTTAATTGATTCTTTTAAGTAACTTAATGATAGCATTAACATGGTACAGAAAGGAATTTTCTGCAAACACTCCATCCATTTCCGTACTAAAGGAAATTTAATCTCCAATGGTTGTTTCATTCTATAAAGATAACAAAAGAATGTAAATTCCTGAAGGCTGGTCTATGATACTTTCCAACATGTTTCTCATTATTTAAAGTGTCTCAGTTATTTATAAGAAAGAATCGCTTTCACATTTTTAAAGTTTCCATTAAATTTGGTGTAAACATTTGATTGCTAAATCATTTCACTGTATTTTGTAATTAATGTGACAGTGCTGTAAATTATTATTTTATATATCTTCTTCAACCCAATGATATTTGAGTCTGCCAGCTACATAAAAACTGCATGGCATTCTCAGTAAAATAGTTACATTAAATGATTTTAGTAATCTGAATCACCTTTACCACAGTAATCTATTTAGATTATTGTCAAGCAAAAGCAGTAACATTGTTGTTTATTTGAAACTTGCCCTTTAGACAATTCACAGAGTTAGAGTTTTTAAAAAAAAATCACAAAATGCTCCTAGGGCAATATTTTGCTAATTCATACGTAACCATTTTAACAAGTGTCAGATAGCAGCTCACATGGACCAAAAATCCATATATTTTCAATTGGTCTTGCATCTACTCTCTAACACCCAAAAGAAAACATAGTTCAAAAGATAGTCCTTTTTTTGTTTGGAATTCAATGTCATTATTTCAGCAAATTGATAACAGTAGAATAATGAAATCTGCTATAAAGGTCAGGTTAAAATCAACAAGAATGTCGTTCCACATTTTAGTATCGTTAGTCTTTTTTAATTGTTTATGAGATTCATGAAAATGTCACAAGCCAGTGACAAATGTCATGGCCGTAAATTTCTAGGTCTGACATTGAACAGAGATACAACCAGAGACAGCAAAACAGTGATCACTGATGATCCAATCAACTGTTTGACCTTTCGACCTCTTTCTCAGATATATGATCAGGAAGGATCACTACAACACTTCATTGATGGCAGTGACCCCAGCAAGTCAAACTGGATGAGATATATCCGATGTGCAAGACATTGTGGGGAACAGAACATGACAGTTGTTCAGTACAGGTAGGAGATACTTACATTTTTTTGACCTATCATTATGATGATTAGTCCAACTTTTAGTTTGACTGCAGAAGTAAAATAAAATCAGGCAACAATGTATATCAACTTCAGTGGCTTCATTAACATCCATTGCTTCATCAATGATCTTCCCTCCAACATAAGTCAGAAGTGAGATTGTTAGCTCAGTTCGATTAACAATTCCACCAAAAATGAAGTCACATAATAAAATATTTTATTTATTCTTGGTACATGGGTGACACTGGCAAGGCCACATTTATTGCCCATAGCTGATTGCCTTAAGAAGATCTTACCTACGATCTACTGCAGTCCTTGTTGTGATGGTGCTCCCATTATTGTGCCCCTTAGGGAACTCCAAGATTATGACCCAGTGATAATGAAGCAATGGAAATCTATGGTCAAGTAAGGATGATGAATGACTTGAAGTGCAAATATTTCTATGATTTTTCTGAGGTTGACAGTTATTTTTAGAGTTGGTTGAATTGATGCAGTGCTGTTTCCTGTAGAGCGTATGTTGCAGCTTGACTGCACGAATGGTGTAAGGGATAGATACTTAGTAGCTCACTCTAGCCTACAGTAGAACAAGGCTTGGGCTGGCAAACTGCAGGTAATATTCATGTCACATAAATGCCGTATAATAGCTATCTAAAATAAGAAAAATCCCAGCCCTCGCCTCCTTACTTTTCTACATCTCTGCCATCCTCAAAGCCACCCACCATCAACATCTTGGCAGCCACCTTTGACCATTAGGTTAACTGGATCAGCAATATCAACACTACGGCTTCAGGAACAGGCCAGAAGCTCTGTATTCTAAAATGATTGGATCACTTCTTAAGCCCTAAAAACCTCTCCACTATATATAAGACTCAGGACAAGTGTGTGCTGAAATACTCACCGGTTACCTGCATGGATGCAGCCATAACAACAATCAAAAATACTCTATTATGCAGAACAGAGGAATTCACTTCAGCAGTATCTGCATTACTGTACTCAATTTCTCAACTTCCTCCATCGCCAACAGACTTTGCTGCAGCATTTATGATTTATACAATACACTGTGGTAACTCATTGAGATCGCTTCAATAGTGTCTTCTTTCTTTGTAGCCTCTAAGACTGAGAATGCCAAGAGCAGTGATCTCTTAGAACCACCATCACCTTCAAGTTCTTCTCTAAGTCACACACTTTCCTGACTTGGAAATATTCACTGTTTCTTCCTTGTTGTTAGGTCAATGTCCTTGAATTTCCCACCCAATAGCATTGTGAGTATCATCACCACAAGATTTGCAGTAAATCAGGAAGAAGGCCCTTCAGCAGCTTCTCAGGACAGCTTTGGATGGACAATAATGTAGCCTTGCCAGCATTACCCGCATCTCAAGAAAATAATTTAAAATAATTCTGCCCGATCAGAGCTTCAGTATGGAGTTGGTATCTATCCCTTACACCATTGCACAGGAAAGCTGCAATGCACAGTCCACAGGAAACACTGCATCAATTCAACCAATTCCGAGAATAACTTGCAGCCTCAGTAGAAATATTTGCACTGTAAGTCATACATCAGCCTTACTTGAACATACATTGCTATTCCTCCATTGTCACTGGATCATAATCCTGGAGTTCCCCACAATACTGGGAGCACCATCACAACAAGAACTGCATCATATCACAGGTAAGATCTTCTTAGGGCAACCAGCTATGGGCAATAAATGTCAGTGTCACCCATATATCAAGAATAAATGTAATACTTTATTATGTGACTTCATTATGTATGTGAACTGCGTAATGGATAGTTGTGAGACCTTTATTTTGCTATGGAAGGACAACCGTAATCATAATACAGGGGCATTAAATGCCCTATTTTTTTCTTTTGACCAGATGGATACCTAACACATGCTGATTGAGGGAGTGATCTATTTTAGGAAATGTTGTTTTTCGGAAGAAACTGTAAAAGATCTTATAGCATTATTTAAGTAAAAGTAAGGAGTTCTCCTAGTGTTTTGACCAAACAATTTACAGGCCACTTATCTCATTTGTTGCTGCTCCCAAATTGGCTACCGCCTTTCCCAGCATAACAACAGCTACTATGCATCAGAAGTAATTAATTTTCTGTGAAGCATGTTACGACATTCTGAGGATGCGAAAATGTGATTTATAAATGCAAGTTATTTATTTCTTTTACTGAGGGTACATTCCTTCCCCATTGAAACAAGTCCCACTTGCTCATATCTCGAAAATTTAAATAGGGGTCGGAAGAGTCAAAGCTTAGGAACCTCAAGTGTTTACAGTGGTACTGCTAGAGGTTAACCAGCTATAAGTGTGCAATTTGTAAGTATAAAGCACTGTCAGGCTTTCTTTTGCTTGTTAGTTAGGACCACTCTGCCAATTAGATCAGTGATTTGCAAGATCATCTGAAGCTGAGTGTGAAGAACGCTAGTTGTTAGACCTAAAGAGGTGATGACAAAACTAAATCTAAAGAAAAAGACTTATGAAAAGTGCATAAACAGTAAAGGAGCAAATGACAAAAAAGCGATGGGTTTAGGAAAGTGGTAGAACGTTTCATTGATACGGCAAAGAAGAAATATGAAATGAAAATATAAAAGAACGGAAAAAGAAATAGTTTTGTATAGTACCTAAAAGAGAATTAAGTAGGGATAGAGCCACTAAAGCATGAACTAAATAACTCACAGGAAATGACACTGATACGGCAGGGCTCCTGAATAGAATCTTTGCCTCTAATTTCACGGAAGGGGTGAACACAGAGCAAATAATAATAGAAGAATATGTCAAGTGGGATATTACAGCAGTGAATATAGAAAGGAAGGAGATGTGAGATAAACTAGCTGAACTTTAGGAGAACAAAGCTTTGGTTTCAGATGGAGTGAACTGTGGATACTCATGGAAACTGGGAAGAAGATAGCAGAGGGACTCATGTCCATACATAAAAATTCAATAGAGAATGAAGCAATGCCAGAGGACTAGTGGACAACAAAATATAATTGTATTCTTCAAAAAGGGAGACAGAACTAATCCCTGGAACGACAGACCAGTTAACTTAATGTCAGTGGTAGGAATACTACATATTTGCTAAATAAACAACAAAGCAGTTAAAGGTGGTTAAGATAAAAAATAGATAAAAACAAAAAATTGCGGATGCTGGAAATCCAAAACAAAAACAGAATTACCTGGAAAAACTCAGCAGGTCTGGCAGCATCAGCGGAGAAGAAAAGAGTTGACATTTTGAGTCCTCATGACCCTTCAACAGAACTGTGTTCTGTCGAAGGGTCATGAGGACTCGAAACGTCAACTCTTTTCTTCTCCGCTGATGCTGCCAGACCTGCTGAGTTTTTCCAGGTAATCCTGTTTTTGTTTAAGATAAAAAATAGTATGGATTTCTAAAAGGAAGGTTATCTTTAATCATCCTGATTTGATTATTTGAAGAACAGAAAGAGTAAATAAGGACAATGCAGTGGATGTAATATATATGGAATTTCAGAAAGTCTTTCAGTAAGGGATCCATGAGTGAGTTTGAATCAGGGTCCAGGTACCAAAATTGATTGAATGATGGCTACAAAACTGAAAACAGTTGAGGGAAATTTCCTTAGACTGGCAGCAATGAGAAGCGGTATCCCACGGGGATCTGTGCTAGAACCACAGTTGTTTACCTTGTGCATGAATTATTTGGACTCAGGAATTTTAGGTTTGGTATTGAAGCAGGCTTGCAAATTTTGTGGATAGTAACAAATTCAACATAGTGACATATAAGATGGTTAATTTTAGTAGAAAGAATTAGGAAGCCACTTATTCCTTGAAGGGTAAGCAGCTAAAAGGGGTGAAGTGGCAGAGAGTTCTGGGAATACGGGCACATAAATTGCCAAAAGTAGCAATCTAAGATGATAAGGCCATTAAGAATACAAACAAGGTACTGGGGTTCATTCTTGGGAGGAATAGAATATATAAGCTTGCTGCATACAAATTTACATGAAATCTTGGTTATACCACATTGTCTGCAATTCTGCTTTCCTTATGAAAGAAATGGATATTGAAGGACCTTAGAAAGTACAGAAAAGATTTTCAATAATGTTATCAGTATTGACAGGATGCAAATATCAGGAGAAATAAAACAAGCTGCAGAGAGTAACTCACCTCCTGATTCCCCAAAGCCTGTCCACCATCTACAATGCACAAGTCAGGAGTGTGATGGAATATTCTCCAGTTGTTTGGATGAGTGCAGCTCCAACAACATTCGAGAAGCTTGACACCATCTAGCACAAAGCTGCCTGCTTGCTTGGCACCTCATCCCCCATAACCTTAAACATTCAGTCCCTCCATCACCGACGTACAGTGGCAGCAGTATGAGCCATATACAAGAAACTCATCAGGCCTCCTTCAACAGCATCTTCCAACCCCACAACCTGTACTGCCTAGAAGGACAAGGGCGGCAGATGCATGGGAACACCACCACCTGCAAGCTCCCCCCAAGCCACACACCATCCTGACTTGGAACTATGTTGCTGTTCCTACAGTGTTGCTGAGGCAGAAACATGGAACTCTCTTCCTAACAGCACTGTAGGTGTATCTACACCACATGGACTGCAGTGGTTCAAAGAAGGCAGTTCACCTTCTCAAGGGCAATTAGGGATGGACAACAAATGCCAAACACACCCACATCCCATGAAAGAATTAAAAATACAGGGAAGGGAATGTTGTATATTGAGCAAAAAATAGAGGAATACCAGGGCAGGATGGGAAGTGATAATGGAATTGGGAGCTGGCTCATGTGGAATATAAACACGCGCATTGACCAATAAGCTTTCATGCCTTGTTTCTGTGCGGCAGATTTTAGACCATTTCTGGCTGATAACAGTTTCATTTCTAAGCTGGTACTTGTATTTTTGCCATACTTGGCTTGCTATCCCCTACACAAATGCAGTGATTGACTGCTTAAATTATTTAAATGTTGCCTCACTACTTCAGTGCCAATATTTCAGTGAACAGCCTGCAAGAGTTAGCACATCTTATACATGCCTGAAAAAACAATATTGGGAATTGTAGAATTTCATTACTCTAACTTCCATTACACAGGAAACATGTGGACTAGAATCCTAAGCATTATATCAGATTCCCAATCAATGTATAAGATTCCCTACTCAAACCATAACCTATTTCCAATTATACCTGCATTTGTTTTTCGTGGGTGTAGATCCCAAGACTATAAAAAGCATATGCTGGACCTAGGCGCCCCTGATGGGTGATCCTAAAAAAAAATTAGAAAAATGTCTTTGGCCATATTAGAAGTGACAGGCTGCTGTTAGTGAGGCTGGTGCCTGTAATCCATTGCTAGAGGCACAGATACCTGCCATTCATGGAATGTGGGCATCACTGGCAAGACCAGTATTTATTGATGATCCCTAATCGCCCTCGAGAAGATAGTGTTGAACTGGAGTCAGATTTCCCTGTCCGCAGGTTTTGGCACAACAAAGAAATGAGGGTAAGTCCATTTCATTTCTGACTCCTTGAAAGGGCCTGCTGTGGAATTTTCAATATATAATATTTACCATATTTAACATAATGAAATATTCTAAATCAGTTAGTAAATTTGCTAATCACAGATTGCCTTTCTGTTTGTTCAGCGCTCTTGAATCACTTCCTTCAACACCAACTTCAATAATTTTATCACTGTATGTATCAAATTAATAAGTTTATTAAGCCAAGGCTCATGCCTTTGAATATTTTTTTAAAATCAGACTCACATTAACTATCTGCTAGCCCTCTGGTACTTCTCATATCTATTAATCTCCACAGCTTTCTGTCAGCATACCAATCTTGATTGAATTTCTTTTACTATTCTTGGCTGAATTCCATCTAGACCAGGTGCTTTTTGAACCTTTACCTGCGTCATTTTCTAAGCAACATTTCATTGTTGCCCCCGATTTTCTTTATTAATTCAGGTACAACATAGGATTCAGATTCTATGAACAGTGGTCAAGTGATGGCATTCACCATTGACTCCAAAGAAAGTTGCCACAAAGATCCAACAATTTCTGTGACGTTGATTTCACCTTTCCCACCATTTTTATTCTAGGATCAACTGTAGGGCATCCAGGAACAATGATGTCATCAAGAAGGCTAAACAGCCAATCACATTGAAGAATTCTAACAGATAGCAAACTAGGAAGGAAAAAGCTTTGATTATCCTTTACTTATTAATCATTTTATAGACAGCAAAATAAAGATGGGAATATATACATGGGATTAAGGGAGAAGGTGAAATCTGATGAATAAACTTAAAAATAAATAATTTTTATTATTTTAAAAATCTGTGGATTTTTTTGTTCATAACGAAAACAGTTGACATTCCACAGATAAAAAAATAACTTTTTAGTGCCAGCGAAATTGTTTAGGCATAATTATGACTTAATGCACTATTAAAAGCCCAGTTATGCTCATTTGACAAGACTTGTTGAAGCGTTTTTACAACAAGACTAATACAGGCTATTAGGTAATAGTAGAAGTTCACGTCAAATCAAACGATTTTGAAGATTTCCAACTTTTTAAATTTGTTTACTGAATGTGGATGTGCTGACAAGGCCAGCATCAATTGCCCATGTCTATTGCACTTGAGAAGGTGGTGATGAGGTACGTTCTTGAACTGCAGCGGTTTGTGTGGTGTAGGTATACCCAGAGAACTGTTAAAAAGGATGGCCCAGGATTTTGACCCAGCAACGATGAAGGAATGGTAATCTTTTTCCAAGTCACAATGATGTGTTACTTGGAGGGAAACATTTGGAATGTTCCACACCCATTGGTGGCAGGTGTCTTTGGTGGCATGAGTGGACAATACGGTGAGAAGACCAAAAAATCAGTTTCATGACATTGTGAAACCAGTTTGCAATCGTCTGCTCTGCCCATCAATGGCAGACTGTGTTTCCCGCCATTGAATGTCAGGAACTTCATTGTAATACATCTGTATATCATTATAAATCCAGCTTGCTAGAATCACCCATCCATCACAATGACGTGTTTCACAATTGAACATAAACAACGTGCACCTGGTGAGCTGCACTTTGCTTGGGACTTCGAGGTTTGCTTGTCTACATTGCTTCAGGCAGCACTCATGGCTATGAGCGCCAGGCTTAGTTGGCCGCACCACATCACTTTTAGGGCGGTGTATGGTCAGGCCCTACTTACGAGACCAGCCTTGAGGTAGGGGTGGCTTTTCAATGGCTTCAGGGCTATGGCTTGCTTGGGAAAGGGGAAGAAGTGGCCTCAGGCAAGGGAAAAGGCTGCAGGGCTAGGACATTACTGGGGAAGGGGGGTATCCAGGGTGTGTGTGGCACATGTTGATCTGTGCAAGTGACCTCAAGAGGGTGAAGGATGAGGAGACAGTCTCCAGAGGAGATGAGGCCAGATGGAGATGTGAGGGTGTGTATGAGAGAGTGAGTGGTGATGTCCCTTGATCTGTCAGTGAATAAGATGCCAGTGAATGAGTGATGGGCTCGTGAGTGTGTCAGTTTAGAGTGTTGAGACGGTTGCCTTACAATAGCAGCACGGATGAGATCATTCATCTGCTTTCTGCACTGGACGTTGAACCTCTTGTGTGCAGCGTTGACACTGACTACCTCTGCCAATGCCTCCCAAGCTGGAGTGGTGACACTGATGGGCCTCCTGCAGCCAGGGCGGGGATAGAGGTCATCGCGCCAGGTTCCAGTGCTGTCCAGAAGTCATCCCAGGGATGCATCACTGACTCGGGGGACTGCTGTCTCCTTGCCTTTCGGGACCATGTTTTCTGTGCAACAGTCCTGGGCTGGAAGCACTGAGAGGTATGCACTGCTGCTACTTTAAATCAGGTGCCTGGTGTGAGGAAGCAGCGAAGTGACGGTGTGATGGGTGAACCGAGGCTGCCTGCCAGTGAAACGGGAATGCATGATTAATGAGGCGGGATTGGGACGATATGACATGAAAAGCCGCCATTGTGGCTGGAGGGTAAAACATTTTTTTCTTGCCTGCTACTGCACTTAGTGCAGATCTGGGATGATTCTGCCCTGTGGGTAGTGGTGTTCCCATGCACTTGCTGCAACAACCATTCTAGACAGTAGGAGCGGTGGGTTGGAAGGTGCTGATGAAGAAGATTTGTTGAGTTGCTGCAGATGTTACACATTATAGTCACATTGTGCCAGTGATAAATGTATAACGTGGTGGATTTGGCACCAGTCAAGTGAGCTGCTTTGTCTTGGATGCAGCCAAACGTCTTGAATGCTTTTGGAACAGCACCTATCCAGACAAGTGAAGAGTATTCCATCACACTTCTGACTTTGGTCTTGTAGATAGTGGAAAGGCTTTGGCAATCAGGAAGTGAGTGACTTGCTGCAGAGTTTTCAGTCTCTGATCTGCTCTTGGAGCTGTGTCATTTGTGTGGCGCCAGGAATCAGTGACAGCAGCTTCTGGATTTCTGCATTTAACAGTGCATGTGCAAAAGCCAGAAGTTGCTGTAAGTTTTACAGTTAGAACGATAGTGAACACTGACAGTTTCCACCATCATCACAACTGCAGAATCTGGGCCATTTCTTTATTCAGCGATTTGTGAATAATTCTGACATGTTTTGTACTGCCGAGCACTGTGAAGACATGAAATGAAAATTCTGCTATATTGGGGGCTTTCTCTACTGTCGTTGCTCTCATCTTTAAGGGATCCCATTGTGTACTGAAGACCATTAGCATGTGTAAAGCATCTGGACATTAAAGTGGTTCTTCATCAGTTCATCAAGCAACTGAGCAGCTGAGTCATTGAGATCGCTGCTGATTTCAGTCAGAGCAGCTGCAAAGGTGCGACAAGTAGCTTCAGTTTTCCTGGGTTGGAAAATCGGGCAGGATTTTTATTCTTGATCACTCACCATTGAGCACTGAATATTGGGTGAGGACAGAATTAATCTTGGGTGTGATTTTTTTTACCCCCAGTTGGATTGCCTGTCCGAATTCACTCATTAGGATTATGAATAATAGTTACTTTCTTCCTTTGTAAACTGGATAAGATCATGCATGTCTCTCCCGTCAGGCACTGTAGAATGCACACCAGCAATGAGTGAGCACCTTAGCAGAAGAAAGGAGGAGAGTCAGTGGTTGGAAATAGGAAGTGGAAAATGTCATTTTCTGGAGCATGTTGTATCTAGAATTTAGCCTACCCAAAACTCCAGAAGTGATAATTAATCTTTCAGTAATTTAGCATCAAAGTTGTGAACATAACTAACCTTGGTGATTGCTTTTTTTTAGTGATTTTTTGATTCCTTTGAGTGGAATTTCTTTCTTGCGAGGGTATCTTTGTTAATTGAGAAATAGGTGTCACTAGTCCCTGCAAGTAGTGTGTTTTTTGTCTGGAATCTCCACTGAACATACTTGCAACAGCCATCATCAATGTTGCCATGAAACCAGCAAGAGTGAAATCTCTTCGTTCAAGCTTCCTTTCTCTGCTCAAGATACAGATTTGTGCTGAATCCATGGGTCTTTGCTAGGTCCAGTCCTGAAGTTCATGTGTGATCTTTGATAGAAAGTGTCAAGGAACTGCTTGTCAGTGGCTAAGATGGAGGGGCTTGGGAGCACCCCAGCCTAATTCAATCCTCATATCATCTGTAATCCACATGTAGGAGTCATTCGATACTGATCAGAACCAGGAACTCAGCCTGATATTTCCCATTCTGTTGCTAAGTTGTCCCACATATACCCTGGCTGAGATTGGCTCCATAAGCACTAGCCCAGGGTCAAATTTGGGATCTTTCTGGTCCGCATGTCCCATCACTGCACTGAATTGTACATTTACCCAATGAGCCATAGGAAAGCTAAGTTTAGAATGTAAGTAAGGCCGCTGTCATATGCTATTAATTTTACTTAACATGAAAAACACAATGCAGCAACATCTGACACTAGCTCCAAGTACTATTTTACAAGACCTCACTTTTTCAGACAAATCTATGGGTAGCAAATACATTGTCCATTACAATGAGCCAGTACAGAGTAATATCACCAGAATGCTAGTAACTTGTGTTGCAATGTTCCATTTGCTAAGCAAGTTATATTATGGCAAGTAACTGGTTTGATGTGATTTAGATGTGTAGCATAGCAGACTAAGTTTTTGGATGCATGTTATCACATCAAAATTGTAAATCCAGGTACAGGGAAATTTAAAGAATAATTTGTTGCAGTAACCAGGCATATTTCACATTGAAAGTTATTCTGTTTCACAAACAATTCTGTTTTGTTGTAGGTTGCTTTATTGAAATGTCAGAGCGGCCTAAAATGTATTAGTTTTGCTCCGTTTTGAAGATACAGCTGGCTGGATTTTATCTGCGATGGGAGAGCCCACTATTACTAGGTAAACTCTGGCACTCTCCTGGTGGGCTCTGGGGCAGGGACCTCATTTTTGGGCACTCTTTGGCCCAAGGAAGGGCCCCCTGACAGCAATGGTCATCCCAGTGGCAATGGTGCCACCTGTCCTCATGGCCCACTCACGCACATAATTGGCCGCCGCTCGCAAAATGCAGCCCAGATCACTGAAGCAGGGTCGGTCCCTTCTTTCAGACCCAGCAGTGGGATTTCTACTGCCTGCTCAAAATTCTGACCAGCGTGGGGCACTCTGCTCATGGGAATACAAAAGCAAAATGCTGCAAATTCTGGAAATCTGAACTAAAATTGGAGAATGATGGAAACACTCAGCAGTTCAGGCGGCATCGGTGGAGAGAAACACTAAAGTTGTGATGAAGTGTTATCAACTTGAAATGTGGGGCAATATGAGGGAGATGGTGGTGTAGAGAGGTGGGGCATTATGGGGCAATGTGGGGGAGATGCTGGTGCAGTGATAATGTCACAGGACTAGTAATCCAGGGTAATGTTCTGGGGACAAGGGTTTAAATCCCACCATAGCAGCTGGTGGAATTTGAATTCAAGCAATAACCTGGAATTGAAAAGCTAGTCTCAGTAATGGTGACCATCAAACATTTGTCGATTGCCGTAAATACCCACCTGGTTCATTAATGTCCTTTAGGGAAGGTGGTCTGGCCTACATGTAACTCCAGACCCACAACAATGTGGTTGACCCTTAACTGTCCTCCAAAATGGTGTGGCAAGCCATTCAGTTCAGGAGCAATTGGGCCTTGCCAGCGGTGCTCACGTCCCGTTAAAGAACGTTTTTAAAAATTTATCAGTTGAGTCACAGTCAGAAATACGTGTTGGCAACACACGCGGATGGCCAGCGGGACTTTCCCCCTCAATTTTACCAGTGGCAGTTCATTAACAAGCTCCTGCTAGGGTCGCCATCCTATTCAGGACAACCACCTGCTCCCCAAGTGTCCCCAGCCCGATCAGAGGTAGCTGCAGCTCAGCAGCAACGGGAGCGGTGGTCACAGCTGAGATATGCAAAGGCAGCACAGGCAATCGCGAGGTAGATCCAACACCTTTAGATTTTAGTAAAGTTTAAGTGCTGGAGTGGAATTCCTTCTGAGCAAATCGCTGAGGTCACTGGGGCTGCCTCTCCCTGCCAACAGTCCCCACTTTGATTAAAAAAACTTGCCCCCCCCACCCCGGGCTGCTGCTGGGAGGCTGCCTGCAGTCGGCTGGTAGCCCCTCCATTCGGTGGTGGGAGTTGGGGGGGATGGGGGGGGGGAAGGGGAGGTTGAGAGGGAGTGCTGGTGGTGTTGATACGCCTCATCAAGATCCCAATGGCCTGTTGAAAGGCCCTTAGAACTTTTGCTAATTGAAATTGGCTGTCCACCTCGTTGTGATGGGAAGCCTGTGAGAAGCCCTCCCCATCATCGGTTAAAATTCCCTGACAACGGGACATGGTGAGGGAGCTAACCTGCCGTGACTCCCTGTGATTTTACTGACCTCAGCGCTGTGTTCCTGACTCCTGTAGGCCAGTAAAATCCTCCCCGTTAACTCTGTTTCTCTCCACAGATGCTGCCTGACCTGCTGAGTTTTTCCAGCATTTTCTGTTTTTGTTTAAGTGCTAATTGAACTTGTTAACAAGCCAATTGGCCCCATTAAAACACTGCCCATGCCATGATATGGTTGGCATGGGAAGTTGGGTGGGAGTGGGCAGGCATACTTTTAAAGTTTTTTGAAGGGTGGGAAGGAGGGGGTTACTATCTTCAGGGGTACCCCTTGTGCAATGGGGGGGGGGGGCAGCCCTCCTAAAATAGTACCCCCGTTTCTTCTTACCCACCTGCTCTCCAAAACCCAGCCCTTCACACCATCGCCTCTTGCCCAATACCCCGAACTTAACGGACTTACCTCACTCTGGGATCCATTGGGCCTTCTCCTTGGGACTGGACTCAGTCCCGCCAGCGCTCATTACTGAGCTCTTTGCACTGCCAGCTCCTGGGCGCTGGACTTCTTCCCCAGCGAGGAATGGGAGTCCCACTCTCCACCAATTTAGCCCACCCACAGGGCAGGCTGGCATGGAGCGAATCGGCCTCTGACTGATTTCCTTCTGGGGTGGCAAGCCGTCCACCCCTACCCCCTGTAAAATGCAGCCCTAGTATTTACTAACTGCAAAGGAATAACTCACCCAAAATATAACAGTTTCCTCTGTTTATTAAGCTTCTATTGTGATTGTCAATATGGATCAAAAATGATAAATACACTATCAGTTTCCCTCTGCACTGCCCTTAAAGTTAGCAATGTGTAATCCAAAAAAACATATCTTGGAAAGCATAAATGAAGAAAAGATTATTTAGCCTACCTATCTCATTTCTTCCACAAATTACATACAATCTGCTTCATTGTGGGTTCAACTCAATCCATTTATTCTCTCCAAACAACTTCTTTTAGCTCCCAAAGTGTAATCAAGCAAAACTTTAGAAGACGGAGCTCACCTTAATCCTATATTGTATAACCTAGTGAGGCTGGTTAGTATTACACTTCCAGGGTCTCTGTATTCAGTTCAAGCTAGTATTCTAAACTTATGGTAAAGCTGAGTAAAACTCTTCTGTCCTATGTTATGTGAACTCCTCAATTAATCTGCTTCCCATGTTTTGAATTCTGTGGATAGTATGTATGGGGTTTACTGTTAAAAGGGTCAGCAGTATCAAATGGTGATTTAGCATTAATTTGAGTTTTCTATTGTGTAAAATAAGAATCAAAGTGAATAGTGACTTTGAATCTGAGCCTCCGGTTTTCAGATCATTCGATGACATGTACGCACAGAACTCCTCCAGTCAGATTGCATTGCGTGTCATATGCGCACACAGTGCCTGTGCTGGGACTTCCAAACTTCCCTTACTGATGTTCAATAGCACCCCAACTCACTGCCATTCCTACATGCAGTACAAGTTTAGGAGACAGTGTGACCCGGGTGCAAGAGGAAATAGGAAGAGCAGAATGCAATCCAAGTGTAAGTTAGGGGGGTGATGGTGGGGATAGGGGAACAGCATTATCCAGGTGTAAGGGGGAAGGAAAACATGATGTAGGTATCCTGTTAATACCCACTGAGATAAAAATAACCTACTTCAGGTTCTTTATAGTGAAGACAATAGAGAGATTACTGAAGGGACTGAAGAGATGTTACTAGAAATGAAAGGCTTTAATTTTAAAGGGGCATTAGATAACCTAGTGGTAAAATTTATTGGAGAGTGGGGTGGAAGGCATGAGCGGTGGGGGAGAGAAAAGAATCAGGAGGGGGGTGTGGAAGGGCATTTAAGGGCCTTTTCCAGCCATCATTGGCATCCTACCAGTGTGGGGGACCCTCCAGCACACAGAGAGACAGCCAAGTAAAACCTGGTGGCCTTCCTGCAGCTTCAGGGTGGGAGGAGGGTCTCTCCTCCTCGGCCACTCTGTGGTCCAGTGAGGGCCAGCCCTGCGGAAACATTCCCCCCTGTCCTCACCAACCATCCACCTCTCTGGGGCCTGCCTAACTGGCCCCAGTGACTCCAGCCCAACTTACTTGGTTTGAGGGTGACATTCATGATTCTATTCTGGGCTGTGTGCAGTCCCAGCAGTGACCACCACTACCAAAGATGCTGCTGGGATGGAAGAGCTGCCAGCCCTCTGATTGGCTGGCAGATCTCGGGGACAGGACCTTTCCCTTCAAAGGACAGAACCCCAAACACCAGGCAGTTAATTGCCTGTTTGTTACAGAATCAGGTTGGAGCTCCCAGCAACCATATAGGTGGATTTGGTGCTGGCTTTTCAGCCTGCCTAGGGGCCAGCTGACAAGATTCAACTTTAGGACTCTTTTTACTGAAACAGAAAAGGTGATGAGGAGATCTCAGAGAGCAGTTCAAAATTATGGAGGGTTTTAATGAGGTAAATCAAGAAAAGCCTAAAATTAAGATCAATACCAAAAGAATAAAGGGAAATTTTTGAAGAACGTTCTTACATGGAGAGTTATCAGGACATGGAAGTTCCAACCAGAAACAGTGGCGGAAGCAGGTTTCATAATAGGTTTTAAAAGGGAAGTGGATAAATATTTCTAAAATAAGAATTTATGTAGTGTGATGGGGAAAGAGCAGATGAATGGGGCTAAGTGGGTAGCTCTTTTAGAGAGCCAACTCAAGCTGATGGGCTGAAAGGCTTCCTTTCATGGTTAAAATTGTATGATTCTATTAACAGAGACAGGTTGGGATTGGCAAGGCTTCGTGCATTAACAATAACATCAAGCCAGTGAAACACTTCTATTAGTGGAAAATGTATGGGAAATCAAAAAGAATGTTCACACAAATTAACCCCAAATAAGGATAATGATGTTCTGAAAAGCATTGTGGAAAGCATAGCTGCCTGTAATCTTTCACAAGTCTCCATTGTTTTATTCTATGACAGAAGGATTGCTAGGACATTTACTTTGCACAAGTGATCCTTGGACAGCATTTCAACTGCTCCATTGTGGAAATAGAATTTGTCATGTGGAAAACAAAAAAAACTAGTGAGTGATTACTTAAGTAGGTTTTATATATCTCCACTCTCCAAACACTGTCACATAATAGACACAGTCAAAAGGTGCACATTGGGATTTTATTTTATCTACGAGCACAGACACATTCTTACAGATGAGTTAATGATGTTAGATCAATCTACTATTTAGGATCAGTAATAAATGAAGTGTAATTCTGCAAAGTTCAGCCGCTTACACAGAACCAGCTTGTTGTTGGTGAGCAGAGGTTATGTAATCGGGGTGATAGTGTTAGAGCTCTATTTCTGACCCATGCTTAGGTATGGCAGAGCTTCACAAAATTGATTCCATGGTATTGCTTCAGTGGAAATGGTTGTGCAAAGGTTTGCTTGTCAGTAGTCTTCACGTTAGCAGATTTCTGTGGGACAATTTCACAAGGTTCTGCTATGGATGTGGAGACATGGGGGCAACAAACCCTAATTAGGGCAAAAGTGTTAGCATTCATTGTTGATCCACATTCAGGTCAACAACAAAGTCTCATGAAATTATCCCTTGATATATTTGGAATTTCTTTTGTGTGACAAATTTGATTGGCTTCATACCCCAATAGAGTTCCAGGCTCTGTTATTTCTTGTGTTCCTGTGTTCTTAAGAGTACTGGAAATGCAGCACCAAGGCCACTTTAACTTTTGAATAGTAATGATTGAGAAGCATTGATCTCCTGAAGCAAAAGAACTGTCCTGAAATACCTTTAAAGCTTGGGCTACTGGCATGTCCAGCAGAATGGCCATCGTCTTGGACTGGCCAATTTTAAAAAAAAATTGACTTCATGCAGAATTACGCTGAAACAATCATTAATATTACAATAATAAAGATACTCAACTAATAGTTATTGTTTTATTGCTGCAATATTATCCTTAAACTACAGAAGTAAATGCCTGAGAAACTATTTTAAACAGGAATTAATCAATTATTTTAATTTTTCCACATCTGCTGTTCTATTATTTTAACTTTCTTTAATTTCCTTTTTTTCTGAGCACGAGCTACAAATACTTTTTAACCTGTTTCCTTCTGTTTTCCCACCATCCGCTTTTACCCGCTGGCCATAACGGCGGGTTTTCATGTCGCATTACCCCAAACCCGCTGCGTTATCTATGGATTCTTGGGAAACTCGCCATTCCCATGGAGGGAGGGCTCCAATTCACCCGCTCGCTGTCACCTCGCCACATTTAAAGTCCAGCCGCCTGCACACAGGTCAGTGCTTCCAGCCCATGGCTGCCGCAGGGAAGATGCCCACAAAAGGTAAAAAGAGTACAGCCCCCTGGTTTAGCGATGCGTCACTGGAACACCTTTTGGATGCCTGCCGGGATATCCTCCACATCCGCTGTGGCCGCAGGATGGACAGTGGTGTGAGCAACCAAGCTTGGGTGGTGGTGGTCAGTGGCAATGCCCTGCAAAAGAGGACAGCCACCCAGTGCCGCTACAGGTCTCATCTGTTCCGCCGAGTTAACTCACTCTTCTCATCACTCTCAACTCACACACTCACAAACCTATCACGCATCCACAGGGATCTCTCGAGCTTGCATCCTCATCCTGTCCTTGGCTCCACTCACCACACAAGCATTCCATGAATTGCTATATGTCCTGCTCACACATCTCTCCATCTATTTTCATGCAGGAGGAGCCTGCTTACATCAGCAGGGAGAGGCCCCAGGCTGGAGTTGGGGGGGGGATGGGGGTGGGGGGGGGGGTGGGGGAGGTGTGGAGTAGCCCACATTAGGCTGCTCACTCACTTTGAGGAGCGTGCCATCGTGCTGACTGGTGAGGATGTGGACACTGCCTGTGGTGACGGTAAGGTTGGTGGTGAACGCCCTCGTGAGGATCCTGCACCACATGATCCATCCTTCAACACAACGGTGAGTGCTCTCTCTCTCTCCTGCTTTTGACTCTGCTGCCATGCACTACTTATTGCTACTGTGGTTCACAGGGATCTTGGCCAAGGGACCAACACCCTCAGCCAGCCAGTCCCTCAGTTCCATCCACGTCCTCATCTACAGCCAAGAGGACCCCCCCTCCAGTGAAGAGGTGGAAATAAGCAGCCTGGAAGACCCGTCACTGCAGAGGAAGCAGCCGGCCCAGGAGTGATTATGGAGGGAAAAATGTGTGTGTGTGTGTGTGTGGTGGGACCTTTCGGAGACTCGTGCAAGCATGCTCACACGCACGCAGGTCCTTCATGTTTCACACTCATCTCAATGTCCGGAGCATTTTCAATGCTGCCTGCTGGGGTTCGCTTTCAATTGTCCATCTGAGCTGACCTGCATCTCCGCCCACCCACTGATCACACTCCCATGCAGCACCTGATCTCACCCACCACGACTTACGCTTCACTTTCGATTTGGACAGCATGCTGCTAATTTGGTTTCACTTTTGCTCCCCCCCCCGTCATTACCCTCCCCTAGTCACCCATTTCCTCTGCTCCGTTACCTACTGGCATAACCCTTTTCCTTCAGGGATGTCCAGACGAATATGCGTGACCCCTTCCGTCCCCTGAAAATCCCACCCCCCATTCACATTCACCTCCATGACCTCCTCCTTCCCACCCCAGGGTCCGTGTCTGCCTCAGGGTCCCCACCAACCATCCTCGCCCCCCCCTTCTATTGCTACCGTTGAACCCTCACGTTCCCAACTTACCACCTCACTCTGCCCTCGGCCATTCTCACCCTTCCTCCATATCTTGTCCACCCTTACCTCACTCCCCAGGAGGCAGACATGGAACCATCCAACACCCCCCCATGCATATTCATGCACATTCACCTGCACATACCCCCTCTGCACCTCTCCCCCGTCACCCCCCCCACCCCCCCCAACATCAGAACCCCTTACCCCTCCTCACCCCTTCCCACCTCCGGAACCCCTTCCTCCCCAGAACCCCTTCCCTCCACGCTGCTCCCTCCCGGAACCCCTCCCCTCTCTGGAATTCCTTCCCATTCCCCCGAACCCCACACTCACTTAGTCCCTCCCACTTCCTGACCCCTTCCTCCACCCTTTCCTCTTCAGCCACACTTAGTCCCTCCCCCCCAACTCCTTCCTTAGCCTCGCTTCTTCCTCCAGCCTCACTTTTTCCTCCAGTCTTACTCCTACCCCCTTCTTGAATCCTTCCTCCACTCTTTCTTCTTCCTCATCCCTTATTCCATCCCCTCTCCGCACCGCTTCCTCTACCTGGGCACATTCCCATCTCCGCACCCCTTCCTCTCCCCGGGCACATTCCCCTCTTCTCATCCCTTCCTTGCCCCAAACACCCTCCCCTCTCTGCATTCCTTCCCTTGCACCTTCCACCCTCCTACCTCCCCAGTTGCAGCCTTCTCCCCTGTTACCCCCTCCACCCCCATCGTTTCCCCTCACCCACCTCCCAACCTCCCCCCCCGACACCTTCATTGACCCCTCCCAACTTCCCCTCTTCCTGACACGTTCATTCCCTCCTCTCAACTTCACCCCACCCCCCCCCGACACCTCTTCCTCTCCCAGCTGATCCTAGCCCTTCCTCTCCCACCCCGTGACTCTCACCCATTGTGAGCATCAACAGTGACTATCCAACTTCCATGTGCTGCTTCACAGCAGAGCCATTGTCCATGAGCAATCACCCAGCATGCCTTGGACCTCCCTCCAGTGTGCCATTGCTATCAGGCTCCAACATCTACTGCTCATTGGATGTCCACAATGTGAGCAAAGCCCTGGCAGTTAAGTCCCAATTTCTGCACGTCACACTTGTCAAGATGTGTTCTACACCGGCGTGCTTTCCCGCTGATGTGGGTGGACGATCCAGCAGTGGGGACGATTCCAGTGGGCAGGCCCAATAATGAAAGGCGGATGTATTACAATGAGGTTCCCAACGTCCGATAGCGGGAAACGCGGCTCACCAGCGGTGGGATGAGCGGACAGTCGCAAGCTGGTTTCACGCCATCATGAAACCCATCGTACCATATTGTCTGCTTATGCCAATGAACACTCCCGACGCCGGCGGGCACAATAAGTCCCAGCCTTAGTTTTAATTCCTCATCTGAAAAGCCAGGCTAATCCTTGTACAACCCTTGTGTCAACCAGGGAGGGGTACTGATTAAACACCTTGACATCTCTCAGAAATAAACTGATCCTTGGCGAGGGTTAGAAATAAACCAGATGCAAGCATGCTACTAATTTTTTTTTTATAAGTTACATATTTTATTTCCCATTTTTCCCCATGTCTCCTGCAGCAGTGAAAGCATGTGGCCTGCCAATCCTCCACCAATCTTGATCTACAACCAGCATTAGGATGTCCACAAGTACAGCCAAGTAAGGCTTCCCTTTAATTTATCATTCCTCTCTGCAGGGAAGTACCAAGGCAACTTTGGGCAAGTGTGTAAGGAAACACAAGGCAGAATTTAAATGAGCCCACTGGACTGGGCATGATGGTGGGCGGGAGAATCAGATGACAGAACTCACACCAGATTCCTGGCATCAGGAAAACTCTTCCCAATTAAGTTGGGGGCAGGAAAGGCCTGATGTGGGAATCCTGCCCGCCGGCGGTGGGATGTCAATAGGCTCATTAGTGAACCACTTGACACCAATTATCCTTGCGCCCACTGGAATTTAGTAGTGACTGAGGGATTTGACATGAGTCATATAGCTCTCCATGCATACAGTATCGTTGGGAGGTTCCTCATTGTCAGACACTCAGTGCTCAATGGAGGGACCCAGCGCCAGGAAGGGGTGGGACCACTGGAAGTCAAACCCTGCCCTTGCACCCGCTCCCAGACACCCCCCCCCCCCACCCCAACTTCAACAACCCTGTCCCCTCAATCCCTATCCTGGCCCCACTCACTTGTGCCCTTGAATCCAGTGTTGATCATTGGTTTGTGCTTGGGAGCATTACTGGCAGCAGCCAGTGCCCCCAGAGTCCCAAACCCTGTGGAATGCCCAACACTGGTCAGTGTAAGTACCTGGCAGGCAATTAATTGCATCGAGCCTCCCTCACATGGACCGCCCCATCGTTGGAAATAAATCTCGGCCATGTTTTGCATCATTTCAATGTTATTTTAAAATTGTTTTATTTATTCATTTGTGGGATGTAAGTGTTGCTGACAAGATAAGCATTTATTTCCTGTCCCTAATTGCTCTTGGAGAGAAAAAGATGTACACTCATTAAATTATAACCAAGGGACTGAAAGTTCTCAGCCCTTGTGGGAGTATAACGGAATATAGACCAGATCCTGACCTTGTCCAGGTGTTTACTGGGCCTTTCCTGGGAGTAGATTCTTCACCTTTTGCAAAACAAGGCCATTGACACATAGGGATTTCCCATGTTCCTGGTCTGTTTTGTGGATCCTTGGCTGACTGCACACCGATTGAAACAAAGCGTCTAACTAAATGGAACCTACTTGGAGCTCCAGGTATGCATCATGACCTCAACCCCTGAAGACAACTGATAATTTTTTTAGACAAATAATTTTTAATGCAGACCATGAAGGAAGGAGTCCCGTGACACTCTGCATTTTGATGGTATCCAGTTGTAGAGAGGTCTCTGAACATATTGCCAAAATTGTGGTCTCAAACATTTTCAAAGCTTATAGTTTAATAGTTGCAGTTCTAAATATATAACACAAACCAATGAAAACTGAATCTAGATAGCTACACATTATTAGAAAGGGAACAATTTCTCCTGTTCGGTGGTAAATGGTAGACAGAGACAGGCTGCTAGCCTGGAGCCCTGCTTCTCTTCTGAGGCTAAACAGTGACTGAAGATAGAACCAAAAGCTGTATAATTAAAGCGATTCAAGCAGCTGAAGTCTCAGTCATGTGACAGGGTGGTTTCGAGTTGAGTTATTCAGCCGATGAGGCCCCCTTGTTAAGATCCATTGTGTTTTGATCAGGTAACTGTAGAACCATTAGCACAACATTGGAGATGAGGAATCCCAAGTGCTCTGCTGGCTGGTGCAAAGGCCTCATCTACTAACCTTTTGTATGAACCTTGACAGTAAGAGTCAGCAGGCTGTTCAACCTGCGGAAAAGGAGGGGGTATCATTGCTGAATCTTTTAAGTAAGGATAGTTGGGTGGTAATCAGAAGTAGGAATGCTTGCTTTTCTTGCATTTTGCAACACTAATGCCTGCTGTGGCATCTTTACTGTAAGTTGACAACAAATGACTTGGCACAGAGTGGAACTCTAACTTGGGGACATCCTGTCTCTGGCTCAGATATTCACTGGATAATTAAAATATAGCACCCTTTGAATGCACTTTAAAATATTCAAAGTGCCCTTGTGGAATAATTGAGGAGACATTTTTACCTGCTGCAAGCTGAGCTTTTCCTCAGATGACTGAGGGAGAATATTTTGCTTTATGAAGCTTTTAAATTTTATTTATATAGACAAGAGAAAAAAGAAACTGCTTCTCTTCCAGCGTATAGAAATTCAGTAATAGTGAAACACTTCAGTTGTGCAAAAACATCTATTCCTTGTACAAGTCAGCTGGTTTGAATTCCATATGTTTTGATTTGTGATGTCTTAATGGAATCCTCTTCAAAGAATTTTTAAGATTGATTGACGATCCCGACCACCCCATCCCAACACTTTGTTTTTATTTTGTGCTGACAATAATGTTCATTGGCACGAGTTCTACTATAACAGAGACAGGACATCATGCAGTTATCTTTATGAGTCATCCAAACACAATACTAAATACATGTCAGCAAAGGAAATATTAGTCAAGAGAAAAAATGCCTTTGATGTACTTCAGCATGCAGTGATTTGTGCAAAGCCTGAAACTGCTGCACTCTTGTAAGAAACAGTGTATGCTTATAGTTTTGTAATCTTTCTAAGAGGCTCTGAGACCACCCATTGTTTTAAAACAGTTCTGTCGTTTCAGAAGAAACTATACATTTAAGTCTAGCATGGGTCTTCTTACATACAGAACTTTGAACTGTCTTGTGATGTTTCTGTTGGAAGAAGTCAAACCGAGAAATGAAATCAGTGAAAAAAATTCTCCCCAATTCGACCCCCGCGCCCCCCCCCCCCCACCCATCCCCCCCCCCCCACCCCCCCCACCCCCCCATCCCCAGCAAGTTATCACTCATTTGAACTGTATAGTGCAGATCTTGTCAGAACCTGTGAAACTGTGGAAAGAATTATGAAAATTTTAGAGGCCTTTGCAATCGATGCACATGGGCATAGTTTTTGTTAGGTATTCATAGATACACCAAAAGCATTCTGCTTAGCTTGCAACACTCCAGTCAAATAGGATGGCAGAATGCTCAGTAAAAACAACACAGATGGAATTTTTGCAGCTGCAAGTGAAACTTAGAGATTCTCCTATTTATTTGTATTGATCTTCATGATGCTGTTGCCAAGAGTCACTTGGCAATGACAGAGTATGTTGACAAGTGCATATCTCACTATTAGGGAATTGTGCCAATGGATTCTCTCTTGTCTGTGGTGTTAAGCAAAGAGCAAATTGTATCGGCACTCACAAATCTTCATGATGTGACTTAGTCAGAGACAATGCTACATATTTCTTCCAGCTAAAAATGGCTACAGCTCACATTTTATAGGTTGGTTTTTTTATCGCTTGCTCTCATTTTCAAGCCAACTGAGTTTTCTAGTAGGTTTTACAGTGAGAAGCTATCATATGGACCCAGAAGGTCCCGTGTTTGTGCTGAGCTTATTGATATCAGAGGATTCATGGTAAGGATGTTATGACTGGCCTCAGCAATCCTAGATGTTAGGAAGGGAAAGATCAACCACGGCTCCCACCCTTGATCCAAAAAATTCCAGCAGGGTGCAGAAATGTGATGGGATGGGACTTCGGCCCATTGCTTTTCTGCTCCTCTAATCCAATCCCAAGTCTAGGAATGGAATCATTAGGATATTCAGGTTGGGCTTCACGCCTGTAATGGTGCAATAAAGGTCTCATCCCCTAGGAAGTGGTGATACTCAGTGTGGCACACTGCCATTCCTATGGATGCCACCCCAGGTCTGATTCAAGCTGAAGATACATGCCAGAACTTTTTTGGAAATCCCCCATTTATCTTTCTATCCCATATTCACAGGGTCTTCACAAGATCTATTAGGAACTAGCTGGACAGCTTTCCTGGGGTAGTCTTGGAACACCCTGAGAGGCAGCCTCAAAGTCAGGCAGCAATCTAACAGGGGCAGGCTTAAAAAGAACAATTTACTTGGGAACCTCTGAGCAGCTGAAACCCAATGGATGCAAGTTCGACCCCGAACTGCAGCCCACAATGCCCCAGCTAAGATCAATCTTTAATTCCATGCACTCCCTCCCAGTGGGAATTTCTGCTATTTTATTTCCTGAGATACTACTTTCTTTCAAGGTACAGCTAGCTTCTTAAATTATTGGCACTTTTTCTTGGACAAGGCACTGAAGAATACCTAATAACCGTGGAATTGTACTCCACCAAAGAGCATATGCAGGCATGGGAAACAGAGAAAATTGGAAATTTAAAAAAAACAAGCCTCTTCTAATATTATTCTGTGATTGAACACTGGGAAGTGATTCAGTGGAGCAGAGGTAACTCACCTTTTAATCTCTCCTTGCCTGGGGGAAGTGTTACCTGCAGTGTATTTCCCCTAACAGTCAGATCTGAATTTGAAGCTTACCAAAAGTGCACCAGTGGCGTCGATCCATGTCCTAGCAAGCTGTGGCACAACTTGGGTCATACGCTAACATGTTGAACCATCGTGCCTCTTTTGAAAATAGATTTGTAAACATCAACATCTCATTATTTAGTTCCTATGTTTTATGTTTTGAAACTTTCTGGTCATTGTGGGTAGCAATATTATTGTTAAGAATGGGGCACTTTCTATGTATCCCTCAGTGTTAACAGGAAGCATTACCGGTCCAGGTACAGTACAGCCAGATGCACATTAACGCTTGCTCTACACAGCCCCAAAAACATGTCATAGTCCGCTTCAGTCGAACATCTAGGGGGCAATTTTGTCAACGGTATGCCATTCCTGCCAGGATAATTGGAAGTGTGCACCACGTCCGCTCTCTTGCTTTTTTCCTTTTCCCACGCAATTCCAATTAAAATTTAAAGTGCCAGTGAGTGCATGGGAGACTCATGTGATCACCCGGTGGGGAAAGCTTTTCAGTGGTGAAACCTATCATCAGCTGACAATGCAGCAGATATATGTGGGCTATAAAGGAGACTCGTGGCCCACAGGGAGGTTCTGCATCACAGCCTTTTTTGCCAAATTCCATTGCCATTAACATAACATCAGAGTACAGGGGTGGTGTGGGTGCTTTTCAAAATTAAATTACACTTATAAGTTTTTCACATTATTTTATTCATATGTGCATCATCGTTATTTGCTGGGACAGTTTAGTCAGAGAGTTAAATGCACTGGCACACCTCATAGTTGGTACACATTGTTGGTTACAGGAGAGTGAGGGACAAAACAATGTTGTGTTTTTTGTTTACTCTTCATTGAATGTTCAAGTAAGTATCCAATATTGTACTTGCCACTCTGTGGGACATGGCTGAACTCACTGGCCATCCTTTCCATGTGTTGTAAAGGACATTGTCTGAGGTAACTCTCACAGGGATAATTTAAATGTTGTAGGTAAACTTAAAGCCCTCTAAGGACCCTGCAAACCAACACCCTGAGATGGACCCAAAAGTGGACAGTACTTTAGGTCCCTCATTTTCCTATCTTGACTGACTGTTCCCACCACCCAGGATGCCACGCTCATCCCACTTCACTACCACCTGCCCCCAACCCACTCTCTGTCCTCCCTGCATCTCTCTTCCACTCCTTCATGCCCTGACTCCACTCCACACACCCCTCCCTGCTCACCACTGACTCACCCTTGTCTGTTCCAAGCCTCCAAGCTCCCATTCTCCTACTCTTTTCCCTTGTGCTATGGAGTTAAACAAGGAAAACAGCTGACCTTACACATAAGTGCGCAAAGTCAACTGATGCAGGCCACCTTTAAACAAATGTTAACTGGGTGCTACGAGATTCTTATGTGCTGCCGACTTCATCTTGAAGGTAAGGTACAATTAAAAAACGTCTTACGCTAATGAGTATTCACGGCATGCAAATATATTACAAGTATGAACCTGCCACAGCATGGTGTAACGCTCGACACATCGCAAATATGCTGTTGACTTTATCAGTGCATCTCAACGTGCCATCAGAAAATCGAGATTTCACATCCTGTCCCATCAAGTCACCCCACACATCATGACAAGGGTGAGTCAGTGGTGAGCAGGGTGGGGTGTGTGGAGTGGAGTCAGGGCATGAAGGAGTGGAAGGGAGATGCAGGGAGGACAGAGGGTGGGTTTGGGGACATGTAGTGGTGAAGTGGGATGAGCTCTGGCATCCTGGGTGGTGGGAACAGTCAGTCAAGATAGGAAAATGTGATGTGTGGGCTGACTTGATGGGACAGGATGTGCTACTTTTTGCTGGCTCCATAAAATTCCTCCTCTACCGTACCAATGTAACTTTCCCTCTTCTGCATCATCAGCATTTTGGACTTTTTGAATGAAGTTGCTATTTTAATGGCAATTTATGAGGCAGAATATATAACTGAGTGTATGTGATTAAGAATTTCTCTTGTCACCATGTGTAACAATATCATAAAATCGCTTACAAAGACTTTCATTAATTGGTAAACGTGAACTGTAAGCATTTCAACAACCAGAGGAATCCTTACTTTATTTCAAAATTATTTTCAAAAGTCACCATTCTATGTATTAAAAATATATCTGTTGTATAATTTTTCCTATTTAAAAATTATATATCTTACTTCCATCTTTTTAAATGTTTCACCCACCCTACTCTCTTGATATGCAGACATACGTGATCCTGACTGATTTGCTGTCCAAATTTCACTGTCCATGAATAAACAACATTTTTTTTTACACCTCATTTGATTTGGATGTGGTCATGTGCCCAGTTACAGAGGATGAGCTGTATCCTACCACTTTGTAACACAATACTCAGCATCGATTTGTTGCTTCTTGAAAGCCTAGCATCATTCAAGAAAAAAATGTGCTTTTCATAAGTTATCAAAATTGAAATCACTTTATTTATGTGTTTTACCAATGCTTTTTATTTACTATTTATCAGGTCATGCATATTCTACAGAGCCTGTGATGACATCCCAAGAGGAATGGAGCTTTTGGTCTGGTACAACGATAGCTACACCTCATTTTTTGGGATCCCCTTTCAGTGCATCGCACAAGATGACAATTGTAAGCCTTTCTTTTAGTGGCTTTAAAATAGTCTGAATATAGAATGTACCCCTTTCACTGCCATACTCTATTGGCACACAAACTCTATCTGGCACTGCATGTGTGGAGTTTGTAGAACTAGTAAAATCAGCTGAAAATCTCACATGTGAAGGCTGTTTTTCTTAGCTGTGCTGTTAAATCTCAGGACATCCTGATTAAATGGTACAGTTGAGAGGTGTGGAATTGAATTGTGATGGTCACGGTGTTGTTCTAGTAGTTCTTAGTTTTATAAATAATCCTGTTCAAGTATTTGCTGTTCTGTATGCTACCAGCTTTTATTCAAATAATTGTTTCAGATTTTATTAGCTGCACAAAGAAAGAAACTGCAACTTTAAATAGTTCACTGATAAATGCTCTGTCAGGAATTTCATCCTGTATTGCAAAGTCATGGGAAAATCCCACTTGTAACATTGCATTTTGTCAGCAATTGGCAGCAAGCTGGCTTCTCTTTCCTGTGGCGCATTTTGGGTAAGACTCTAGCCAGTTTATTGCCACCTTGGCATGGCAGCATACTTGAAATTATGTGAAGCCCAGCTAAAGAAAACAAGCTGGTTGTGGGACCAGGTTTCTCTGTAATTAGGAAGCTAGTAGAACACATGAGAGTGGGTTTATTTCTGGGTAAATTGTTGAATTACTTATTTTGTATAAAAGAAGTTGGACCTTCTTGCACTATAGATTAATGCCAACTTTTACACATGCCCAAATCATTATAAGCTGTAGGCTTATGCCAGGGAGGTTGCTAAGAATATGCTCATTTATGATTATTCTGTGAAAGTTGTAAATGTATTCAAAAGTTCAAGCTAATAATTTTTGTTAGTTACTTCACACAGAGATATGAGATCATTAACATAGAATTTGCTGCATTTTCACAGCAAGTGTTGTTACATGCATGGGTCATTGATGGATACTAGCATTGGAAAATATTTCTTTATCTTTACAGAAGAAACACTGCTACAAATTCACAAACATTTTGTCCCATGTAAAGTATTCTTAATAATTTGGAATGCACATGGTTAGTTATTACCATGGATTACCTAATAAAATGATCCATAAATAAATTGTAGGATATAATTTCTGTTGTACATTTGATGATAAGTTTAATTATGAACTTTGAAATATTGCAAACTTTCTCTGCAACTTGCTCAGGGCGTGGTACTAGATGTGTGAAATGTTTCTCTCTGACTTAAGGACATATAAAACACTCAATGTTTAACACTTGGGTAACTTTTTTATGAACAGCTTGGTTGCTTCAGAAATGTTATCACTTCCAAACTATAAACAAAACGGAAGCAAACAAGACTTCCAATGAAATGAATTATATTCCAAAGATTAAATCCCTCCCCATGGCAAGTTTGGTGGTGAGGGGGTTTAATCAGGCAAGAGGTCGGGATCATCCTGTCTTTCCCTGAATAAATCTGTGGTGGGAACTCCCATGGATGGTCTTCTCACCCCTCCACCAATTGAGGCCCTTAATCAGTATTAATCTAGCGATGAGTGGGGGTTCACCATGTAGGGAGCACAACAAGCAAATCTGTGTGGGGCTGTTTGTGGGCTCCCAGGGGGCCCCTCTATCAAAAGCACTCAGGGTCCAATGGAGGGACCTGGCATCGGGAAGGGGTGCCCAGTGAAAGCCAACTCTGCCCTTGCTGCTGACCCCCCTCCCTGTTCCCCAGCAACTCAAACCCAGAGACCCCCCACAAGCCCCCCACAACCCCTGCCATCACTCATCTATGGCCTGGGATCCAATGACAATACTTGACCTTGTGTGAGTTTCATACCAGAAGCAGCCAGCACCTCCCCGGTGATTGGCTGGCAGCTCTTGGCAGGCAGCGCTTCCTCCCCCGGGGTACTTGATTTCGGGTAAGGCACGCCACAGATCAGTGAAGCACCTAGGTTGCACTTAATTCAGCGGGTCTTCCCTAAAAGAGGCAACAGAGGGCTCCAGCTGCTCTCCAGCCATCACATCCATTAGATCTAGCCCATAGCGTGGTGCACTGTCTCTATAACAACTGCCTAAATAATCTCAGTCTTCCTTTTAGGTTATTAGTCTAGGTCATAATTAAGAACCTTATTAAACCTGCTCCAGAAAATGAAATTAACGTAAGTAGGTCTGGTTAAAAAGTTAGCAATGACTCAGGCACGATGGCTAAGTTACTCCTTTCTGTGCTGTAAATTTTATAGTTCTATGAAAACCAACAGGTAACTTGGTTAATTTTACTGCAGAAACCTGATTTCGATTGAAGCTTTAATAAAACAATCTATCTGTTGCATTCATCCCACACAACCCTCAAACCTTTCCTTCCGAGTGTGGAATATTCCCGGTCCTACCAAAATGGGGTTGAAGGAGAGGCTGGGAGGAAACTCCGATATATCAGCCTTGGGCCAGTGGCCCAGCATGTCCCCACTTCAGGGCAACCTTGCTGGAGGCGTGTCATTACTGACAACGGCTATCCATTTGGCAACAGCAGGTAGTCAATCTGTGTAATTATTTGCCCATTTGTGAGCTGATTAGGGAAGCCACCAGGATCCAACCAGCGTTTGGTCTGAGGCCAAAGCCAGCAGGTGCCTGGAGGTGGCTTGCAGCTGGATGGCTGGGGGAGGGAGGACGTGTTGCCAGCAAGTGCTTGCTTGGGACCCAGAAATGGTCCTGCCCCTCGATTATTTTTAAAGTGGACTAGATTCCACCTGAAGTGAGCCCTAGATCTAACTAAGGAACAAGCAGATTACCATCCTGGAAAAGCCCCACGGCTCACGTAAACCATTATATAGGCCTGGAATTTCCTGAAATAGTGCATTTGGTCACAAAGTTAGGCCATTGTGCAGCCTGATCCACCAGTGATGAATTTAAGACAAGATTAATTGAAAAACTGCATAAGATACACTGCAGCAAATGGTACATCCTGTGACTGAAGGGAGGTAGTAATCAGTGTTCTCCACCACACACAGTTTGGTGTCAGAGTTCTGAATCTATTTTAGCAAATAGAGCATCTTCATTCTACTAACAAACAAAGCTACCACTTATTCAATTTATACACAATATAGATGTAAACAATAGCAGCAAAATATATGTTTCTGTGCACACTTGAGGTGTCAACCTGATGAACCTATTACACAGAACTACTTTGCATGTCAAACAGCATAAGCAGCAAGCAATAGACATGGCTAAGCAATCCTACAACCAATGGATCAGATCTAAGCTCTGCTGTCCTGCCACATCCAGTCGTGAATGGTGGTGGACAATTAAACAACTCACTGGAGGAGGAGGCTCCTCAAATATCCCCATCTTCAATGATGGAGGAGCCCAGCACATCAGTGCAAAAGATAACACTGGAGCATTTGCTGCAATCATCAGGCAGAAGTGCTGAGTGGATGATCCATCTCGGCCTCCTCCGGAGGTGCCCAGCATCCCAGATGCCAGTCTTCAGCCAATTCGATTCACTCCACGTGACATCAAGAAATGACTGAAGGCACTGGATACTGCAAAGGGGCCAAGCATCTTTACATTACAATGGCATGCAGACACATCATACCACGTCCCCCTTTCTTTGCCAAAGAAAAGTTTGATCCCTTCCAATGGAGTAATGCAATACAATCTTCACTTGCGATTCCTTCTCCCCCCATCTCAAGTCTCTGCCTTTACAAATTTGGATGTTCTTGAGGCTTGACAGTTCTTCCACGTCTCGGTCTGACACTTTTGGGAGTATTCTGTGTTCCCGGTGCTTGGCTATCTCCATTCACTCCTATGAGTTGTGTTTCTCTTTAACAATTCACTTGCTTTTTTTTCAGACACTGTGGATTTATCCCATTCCTTCCGCAGGGAATGTGCATTCCATTCATTCCTAGGGTGGACTCGAATTTTCTTTCTCCATGGTGTTGGCCATGTTCTTGCTGTTTCACTTGTTTCACAATCTTAGCCAAACATCTGTTCGCTGTTTTATTTTCAAATAATTTGCAAGCTTATGAATCCTTTCGTTCAGCTCGGCTTTTTCTTCTTCTAGAGCCTTGCACTTCAGTGTTGGATTTACATTTCCAATATTATTTCTATCTTTTCTTTCTGTGTCTGCAACAGAACTTTGTCCTTGTGCTTCATTTTGGATTCACTGTTGGCCAGGTCTGCGTCTGGCGAAATCTTAACTTGTTAAGTGAGCAATTCAAGCCTTCATTGTCCAATCGCAGCTTGGAAAGTTAGGCGGCCTTTCCTTTCAATGCCTTTTTTCCAGTCAGATGCTTCTTCTTTTCTTTGGTCTGTTACTTGTAGCTTTCAGGTTCCCCCTGGAATATAGAGCAATGCTGAGTATTCTCTGCCAACTGCTTCTTCAGTTAGTTCAGAGCGATATTAAAGTAATCTTCCTTCTCTTCATAATTCTCCAGAGGAATAAACTTTGCCCTAAGGAATTCTTGTAGCGTGCGAAGGTCTGTCAACAGGTTTTCCTTTTCTTTGTGAAGTTCGCTTGCTTCATCTTGAGCTTTCCTGTAATTCAGCATGGTTTCCTCAAGTTTATTCTGCTGTGCTTCCATTCTGCTGTTTAAGACAGTCTTCGTTTCTTCATGTTTCTGAATGGTTAAGTATTTCTTTTGCATTTGATCTTGAAGGACAATCAGCTTTTCTTTCAACTATATCATTTCTTGTTGACCTCTTGCCAACTCACTCTGGGCTTCAGTGCATCATTTTGTTGCTACTGATATTTCAAATGCAGTTTTTCTCAAGTAATATTCAACATCCTTTTTAGCTCCTCATGTTTTTCTATGGCTACATATTGATTCTTAAAGGAGTAGTTCAGGGTCACAACTTCTTTGCATGCCTTTTCTGCCTGCTGTTTTGCATGGCTATTTTTCTGGTTGAGTTATTCCAACTCCTGCTTTCATTTGGCAACCGAGGAATTGAGGGTCATTATCTTCTCCTTTGCGTCATCTCTGAAATTTGTTTGTTCAGATCTTGAACAGCTTGGTTCATTGAAGACTACAGTTTATTGTACATTTTTGAAGGTATATACTCAGCTTGAATCTTGTGCTTTAAATCTTCCAGTTCAGCTCTGATGCAAACATTTTCTTGCAGAACAGCTTCATTTATTTATTTCACATTTTGCTTCTTTTTCGGTACCTTAGATAGCTTTCCTTCATTCATAGCTATCTGTTCACTGTGCACTGTTACCTGACCCCCTCACCCTGGGGTCTTTTGGCTCTCTCTCCCTGAGTTGTCTGTTGCACTCTCTCTGGGGTCTTTTGTTGCCCTAGGCAATTTATTGGGAGTTGCCCTTTCTCCAGGGTCTCTTGTTATTGCTCTCAGCATTTTATTGGGAATTGCCTCTTTCTAGGGTCTCTTATTGCCTTTGACTCTTCATTGAGAGTTGCCTTCTCTCTGGGTCTCTTGGTGCCCCACTCATGGGTCTGGTTTAGCCCTTTCCATAGCATAAATGTGTCTGGCTCTTCTAATTTGCTGTCCATGGCTGTTTGTTCTTTTGTCTTGTAGTTATCATTTTAAATGTTTTTACCTCTTTAAGACTGTCATTGAGGCAAACATTTCTTTCTGAAGCTCTGTAATTCTGAAGAAGGGTCATACAGACACGAAACGTTAACTCTGTTTCTCTCGCCACGGATGCTGTCAGACCTGCTGAGTTTTGTCCAGCATTTTCTGTTTTTCTCTCTAAACGTTTCTTTCACTCGGGCTGTCTGCAGCTGCCGGCTTTCTCTGCTTGAGTTTCGCATACTTCTTTATGGTTTTGGTGAGCTCTCTGGCGATTGTGGCTGCTTTCGTTTTTGAACTTCTAAACATTCAAGGTAGAATTATTGGTTTTCTCTGTGATTCTTTCCTTTTTTTCCTCTGCAGGTCCTCTTCTTTGGTGTTTTGGCAGGCTCATGGTCTGATCAGGGCCCTTTTTTTTAAACTTAAAGCGACAGCACTTTTCTCCTCTTCACTGCCTACCCTTTGCTTTTTCTTTCAGGTAACTTTCTTTTTGTTCTTAGCAGCTCCTTCTTTACTCTGCAGTTTTTCTTCTTAAACTTTTGACTCTGCCGGCTGATTTTTATTTAACTTCTTTTCTTTTTAACCTCGGTGCAGCATGGCCACCACTGCTGCAATCTGCTGAGCCCTGGGACTGCCATCTGTTGTATAATGTAAGTATAGCTTCTTTCCTGTGACTTTGCTCACCCTCTCATAAACTGACCAGATTCTTTGATATAAGCAAAATACTGCAGATGCTGGAAAGCGGAAACAAAAACAAAAATTGCTGGAAAAACTCAGCAGGTCTGACAGCACCTGTGGAGAGAAAGACAGAGTTAACAGTTCAAGTCCATATGACTCTTCTTCAGAACCCTGTTCTGAAGAAGATTCAACAGGTTCTTTGACTCTGCATTACTCAGGGTCTTGCAATTTTTGTATTTTTGCTCACCTGTTTTTGTGATCTGACCAGGTTTTTTTTTCCATTTACTCTGCACCACCCGGGGATCTTGCAATAAACACTCACTCACTCTGGTGGATTCCTCAACTTCTAAGGCTGTGGTGAAGCTTCTTTATTTGTTTAATTTTTCTTTTTAGGAGCTTGACTCTCTAGTTTGGCTTCAGCTGTTTTTAGTTTCTCATACCTTGAGACACTGTTCTGGGTTCATTGTTTAAAACTGTGCCTTTCATATCACTGCTGATGTGATATCTTTTGAAGTGGCCACTGCTGCCAACCATTTGTAATATGGGTTCTTTAGATGTCTCAGTGATGAAATCTTGAGACTTGTATATTTAAACATAAATCCTTTATTGCTAACCTTTAATTATTTACAGATCCCGTGTAACTGTCACACATGGAGCTGTTACCTCCATGCATGCTGGTTCCAGAGTGTTGTCTCTAGACTGTTCTCTCTGAGTTTGTTACCATGTGACTTTATGTGTCATACCCTAGGCAGCGCTCTTCTCCAGTCCCACATTAACCCTTGCTCTGCCGAGGACCTTAATATTACAATGGCATGCAGGCACATCATACAACAGGGGTATATGCACATAAATCATTGAAGGCAGCAGGACAGGTTGAGCAAACAGTTAATAAAGCATGTGGGATCTAGAGCTTTATAAATAGGGCATAGAATACAACAATAAGGGATTTATGATAAACCTGTGTAAAATCCTGGTTCAGCCTCATCTGGAGTATTGAGCCCAGTTCTGGGCACCACATTTTAGGAAGAATGTGAAAATATTAGAGAAAGGATTGACAAGAATGGTTCCAGGAATGAGGAACTAAAGTTATGTGGATAGATTGGTGAATTTGGAGCTGGTCTTCTAGAAGAAGAGAAAATTAAGTGGAGAATTTATAGAGATGTTCAAAATTATGAAGGGACTGGACAGAGTACATAGGGAGAAGCTTTTTCTGTTGGTGAAAGGATCAAGAACCAGAAGAAATCAGTTTAAGGTGATTAACATAAGCAGAAAAGAGAAAAAACTTTTTTACACAGTGAGTGGCTAGGATCTAGAATGTGATGAAGGCAGATTCAATGGAGGCCTTTAGAAGGGAATTGGCCAATTAACTGGACAGAAAAAAATTGCAGGGCTATGGGGAAAAAGGGGTATGAGGGATTAGATGAGTTGGTCTTGCAGAGAACTGGCACAGACATGATGGGCTGAATGGCCTCCTGTATTGTGACTATTCTATGGGTGGAATTTTTTGGACCCCTGCTGGAGGGTTTTAAGGTGGGGGCAGGTAAAATGCAGCGTGTGGTCTGCCCGCTGCCTACCTAACTGTCCTGACCTGTATCCCATTTTACAGAGGGTGGTGGAGGCATCAGGCAGCCTTTAATTTAACACATTTTTGAATGCGCCTGAATTTAAACCTCAGATATGTTATTTTGCCCAGATTGATGGTATTTAAGTCAGACAATATGGGGATTCTAAGTGTTCCAGGGAGTTTACAGGTTCTGACTGCATGTCTGATGATTCAGATGTTAACTGTGTAATTATATAATTTAGTTTTTTTTTCTTTCTTGACAAGGTATCCCTGGCAAGATTCAGCTTGTATTGATTTCATGTAGTGCATGTCACTGCTATTTAAAACTTCTATGTTGGAATACTTGATTCCATTTATGTTGAGTCACTTCTAATAATTGACAGGATTGAAAATGTAGTTGAAGCACGTCCATGTATTTTGCATTGTTTACAGTGCCTTCCACCTGGTGCAGCCTTTATTATTGATCACGTTAGACAATGTTGCTGAAGCTGCTCAACCCTCTGTGAGCTACTGTTACATAATAAACATTTCCATCTTTGGTTTACAGCGCAACAATATGTTTAACATTACATAGTTCAACATTGAATATTGACCACACTACCTGATAGTCAAACGTCCTTCTTCCACAACCTTCTCTGAAAGAACCAGTCTTTACTTTTATGCCTCATCATGGTACAGCTCTTAGCGTTATACGGAAATTTTGACTGGACATTTGCATCATATCTTCATATCCATCGGTATGACTCTCCTTTTCCACAGGGGTCATTGACTGTCAAAAAATGTACAGCCAGAGCAATTCACCTCTCCAACACCCTCACAGTCCCAGTTGTTAAGAATAAAACTTGTCAGGTATATTAAACTTATTCATTACTTCTACCTCCTTCATCTAATTATAGCGATGCCATATAAACTTACTAGGACTTGCAGAAATAAGATGGTTAGAATCTGGTCAGATGGAAAAGAAGAATCATGGGCTTTTCTTCTCAGGAGGTGAGAAGCATAGGAATGGAATAGGAACCCTAGTAAACAAAAGATACATGAGATCAGTTCTAGGTTACTGGCAAAACTCAGAAAGAGTGATCATGATTATGGTCAAAGGAAAGCCTTTTGACCTGGTTGTCATATAGGTTTATGCCCCAACACAAGATCACAGTCAGCAGGAAATAGAGATATTTTGTAGTGACATCTTGAAGTGTTTTGATCAAACCAGATCAACTGATGAGGTAATTGTAATAGGCGACTTAGACACTAAAGTCAGTGATGGAACATCAGGAATGCATGTTGGTCAATATGGCCTTGGATCAAGAAATGAAAGAAAAGAGAGACTGATTTAATTTTGTCAAGAAAATGATCTGATGGTGGCAAACACCCTCTTTAAGTGACCAAAAAGAAGATTATACACTTGGAGAAGCCCGGGCGATGTGCTTAGAAGTCAAATAGATTGTGTGATGGTGAAACAACCTTTTAGTAGCAGTGTAAAGAACATTCATATGTATCCCAGCATGGATATAAATTCAGATCATCGTCTCCTTGTGGCAAAAATTAAGATGAAACTGAAAATATCAAGAAAGGAAAAGATGCGTAGCCGTTTAAACCTTGACATATTGAAGGATAAGAATGAGTAAAAAACATGTATGAATGTCTCAGGACTGAGGAAACAGAACAATCAGAGGTCTTAGAACCAGAAATAGAAAACAAATAGAAAAACATGATAGAGAGTATGCGACATGCTGTAAAGGAAATATTACCAAAGCAGAAAAGAAAAAGAGACAAGGAGTGAATGACAGATGAGATACTAGCAGTGATGATAGAAAGAGGAAAGGAAAGAAACACACTTGAGTATGACGACATTCAAAAGAAAATAAAGAATGCATGTGGATAGCCTAAAGAGAACTGGTATATCAAAGTGCATTATAAAGTATTAGGGCTGGAAAGAAATCACAAAATCTCACACCAGTGTTATGTACCAGAAAGTAAAATCTCTGACAGATAGAAAGAAGGGATACCAACAGATAGTGGGTGCATAAGAGACAATGGTAAAATAATGTTTGAAAGGGATGCAGTAGCAAAAGGATGGACAGAATATATCAGTGAATTGTACGATAATCCAAATCGAGGGAGTTCGCAATATATAGAGGCAAACGATGGACCAAACATTATGATATCAGAGGTAAAGAATGCTTTGAAATTGATGAATACAGGAAAAGCTCCAGGCATGGATGAAGTAACAACAGAACATCTAAAATCCTTTGGAGGAACATAATTAGAGTGATAAGAGAAATGTCTGATCAAACATATACAAAAGGGTACATTTCAAATGAGTTGAGACAATAATTATTCATTGTTACCTAAAAAAACCTAAAGCAATGGAGTGCAATCAATTTAGAACTATAAGCTTAATGGGTTATCTCATTAAATTGATCTTAATAGAAAGAAATAATAGCACATTTGAAGCAGAAATTGCTGAAACAGAGTCTGAATTTAGAGCTGGAGTAGGAACAAGCGAGGAATATTTAACCTAAGAACAATCTACGACAAATATCCAGAAGTAAACAAGAACATTTACATATGCTTCATAGACTATGAAAAAGTGTTTGATCATGTTTATCACCAAAAGCTAATAGTTGTGCTGTTGAAGTGTGATATTGACAGTAAAGATGTGAGATTTATCCAGAGCCTGTACTGGGACCAAATAATGAGCATTAGGCTAGGCATGAACAATCAGATGTGTTTCAGGTGAAGACAGGAGTACGACAAGGCTGTGTAATGTCACCAGAATAATTCAAGCTGTACACAGAATAAATATTCAAAGGATTAGATGCACCTGTAGAGATAAAACTTGGAGGCAAGAACATCATAAACTTGCGGTACATTGACGCTTTAGTGCTACTTACAGAATCAGAATATGCCCTACAAAATATCATAGATCAAGTAAAATCAAGACATTTAGAATATAGATTATAAACACCAGAAAGACAAAAAAACAATGGTAGTTAGAAGGAAAGCATTAGAAAAAAAGAGTGAAGATTGAAGTGGATGGTGTCGCACTGGAACAAATAGGTACCTTTGTCTATTTAGGACAAATGATAACAGAAGATGACAGATGTGATGCAGAAGTTAGAAGGAGGAGAGGCAAAGCCGAAAGTAATTTTGTGAAGATGAAGAATGTGTAAAGAAGAAGAAAGCTCAAGTTTGTAACAAGAAAAGAATTCATAAGATGCTACTTTCTATCCACCTTCTGTATGCCTCAGAACCCTGGACAATAAATAAAGATATGTGGAAGAAAATAGAGACTTTTGAAATACGGATAAGATGGTTGCTTAAAATTCAATATATAGACCACAAGACCAACTACGAGTTGCTTGTATTGCAAGAACAAAATGAACTCTAAAAAGTGACATCCAGAAAAGGAAATGTCAGTATTTTGGGCCACTTGATCAGAGCTGAGAAGCTACAGAAGTCTCTTCTAGAGGGCAAATTGGAACAGCGGAAAGAGGGGTTGACCTAGGTATAGTTGGATGATGGACGTCACAGAGTGGCTGCAGACAAGCTACAGTGGATGTGTGAGAATTACGCAAGACAGACAAGCACGACATACCAAACAGCAGATCCCCTGTTAGGAGTAGCTATAAGCAGCAGATGTAAAGCAAAGAAAATCAAATATTTCATTCATGCTTTACCTAAAAATATTGTCGAATCTACACATTAAAATTTTAAGAATTCTACATGAGCCACCATTAATATCCAGGTGAATCTCACAATGCGCTTCCATTCTTGTAGTTGCTGAAGCCTCAGGAGTCAATCTGGAATGCAGTCATTCTGACCCCTGACAGAATCCCTTTAAATAGAAGCCCTGCCTATGACAGTCAAGCATGCCTGCACTCCATAGTTGGTGGGAAAACCTGGAAGCAGCTAAGTGCGTTCAAGAGCCACAGCAAAGTCTGCTTTCTCACAATGGGGTGCCTGAACCACTGGTGCCTCCACTGTTGCAATCTGGTCGGATAAGTAAACTTATGTTTAAGTAAACAACTCTGCCCAACTTTTCTGTTGACTAGACGGGTTTGGGGACTTTCTGCACCACGTCCTAGAGAGAGCGCTTTGGATCGTAGAGATCTATCCAGAACTTTATTGTGTAATGGAAACAGCAAATTCAGCCTGTACTGGATGAAAACTTTCTGGCACCCGATGAGGAAGATGCAGTGAGGATGATAAGGAGGTGGGATGCCACCAACTTCAACCGCAGCAGTTAGCGTTCTTTGGGAACACTTAATTAACCAGCACTTCACCTGAACTAGTCTTGCTGCCTGCCACAACCTCTTCCCCAACCTCCTCAACCCTTCACTCACATCCTCCACCTCTCACTCTCCCCCACCCCCATGCACCCCAAGCTGGGCCCCCAACCCCATTAATTGTTTTGACCAATACCTCCTTCAATCCTTCCCCCAGGTAATAAAGGAGCTGCAGCCAAAGACCAATAGAATATTCCTTTAAGTTAAATTGCAAGAGTGGGATGAGGAGGCATAGCGCAAAGCTAATAAGAGGAAAGTTACGACTGATGTCAAGAAATTATTCATCACACAAAACATCATCAATGTAAGAATTAGAATTCCAGGATGAGTAGTGGAGACAAAAACTATGAATATTTTATGGTGTATTGTATGGTGAATTGGGGGCAATTGAGGATCTTTCTGGCTGGATGAATGAAGATGGGCCTGCCTGCTTTGTCCATAGCTGCCATGTGATTTTGCGATTATAGTCAAAGAAACGCAACATTTTTTTCATAGTGCAAGTCAATTAATCTTTTTAGGGCTGTCACTATTTGTAGTCTTATTTTAAACACCGAATCCCCTGCGTTTCATTCCAGATTTATCAAGAAAATGGTTCTGATATTTATTTAAAACTGCTTTATTTTTGAAAGAAAATTACTAGCACAAGTTTAGTGCAAAGGTTCAATTGTTGATAATATGATCAATAATATACATCTTCTGTCACTGATAAAGTGCAAGTGTAGTTGTTATGAAGCATATTTTTATTTATTCTACACCTCACCAAATCAAAATAAAAATGGCCAGAGCTTTGCCAGTCTATTATCTCATTCTATTCTCTTAGAACTCAGCCGGGATGAAACATTACAGCTGGATCTTTCCCTCATGCTGCTCGACTTCAGTTTTCCTAGTGACATGTACACTGGGACAGAGGTAGCAGATTAACTCGCCCCACCCCCACAACCCCCCCAACTCACTCCCATCTGCTCCTCTCCCTGCTCCTGACAAACCATGGAAACAAGTAGTGCAGCCATTTGAGGATGTATGTCTCTAATAAGAAGGAAAAGCAAAACTTACTTACAGGTATTGAAAAGCTAAACAGAATGCCTTTGGTTTGGATAATATATTCACAAGTGTTTGAGATTATCTTGCCTCAGTGCTTGAGTTAAAAATTTCATCTTTTTAAAGCAAAGGATGTTTCTTTTTTTTTTATTCCCATAGTGAATGTCCCATCATCTCTTGCTGACGTAATGACCAGGCACGAGACGTTACAATCGTTCAACAAAACTGGCAAAATGCCACCCACGGGCATATACCGTTCCCTGAGGTTTCCACAGACATCATGCAGCAAATCACTGTGTGACAAACCTGGGCCACATGACTCCATAGCTAACCATATCAATACGAAGAACCAGCGAGTACTGGCAAGTCCAACCTCAACCAGCCATTTAAGTGGAGAATTCAGTGACTGGCATCTATGGAAATGTGGACAATGCTTTAAGACCTTTACCCAGCGGATTCTTCTACAGATGCATGTGTGTCCACAGAACCCAGACAGGTAACCAGAATCGAACACAGACACAGGAGAGTGGTGAGAATGTGGAACTCGCTACCACAGAGAATAGTTGAGGTGAATAGCGTAGCTGCATTTAAGGGGAAACTGGATAAAGACATGATGGAGGAAGGAGTAGAAGGAAATGCTGATAGGTTAGGATTAAGAGTGGTAGGAGGAGGCTCTTGAGGAATATAAGTATCAGCGTAAGCCTGTTGGACTGAATGACCTCTCTATATTGTAAATAGTATGTAATAAAAACAACTGAGAGCTTAAATTTGCATCATTCTGCTTTTGCACTTTTGGGGACTCAGGCCCAACTATTTTATGATTTGAATGAGGAATGCAAGCAAATTAACCTTCCAAATAAGTTATTTACAAAGAGTTTGCTATCGCTCTTAGCTAAAGATGACAACTCTGGTTGGGCTGATCCTGGGGATTTGGTCTCAAGACATCCTGTCTCCAACACCGCTGCATACTAAAGCAATCAATTTTCCGCTTCCCCGATATTTCTGTAACTAACAAACACAAGTGGTTAAAAATAAATGAAAAAATATAATATTTTAAACTGCCTACAATTTTTCTCCTGGATTCTTCACTCATGGCATTGTCCAGATTACCCTTCAACTCCTGGAGACTCCAGCGCAACCCTGGAGGTTTCGCAAGTCTCAGCTGAATTTTCCCATGGGCTTCGGGACACCGATGTCGGGCCGAAAGTCAAGTCCCGAGCCCGCACTTGGTGGCAGTGGGACTGACTTGATGAATTTACCAGAAGCGACTTCCTAATTCCCAATGAGAGGGCTGGCAACTCTGAAGCCTCAACAAGCCCACCAGAGTTGGCCACTGCTGAGAGAGGTAAGCATAAAAATAAAAATCCTAAGGAGCTAAATAGGCAGGCCCTTCAGGATGACCCATTAAGCGCAAGGGTGGCCTTCCCTGCCCATGATCCCCTCTTTGGTGCATGGATCCTCCTCTGGACAGCTGCAGGGAGGGGCAGCCCTGGAACATTTTCCTCAATAGGGCCTTTAATTATTTAGCCAAGTAGCCACCTCTGTCTGGCAGACAGCCGATCTGCAGACGGTCCCACCACTGGGAAACTCCCCCAGCAGCAGCACTGCATTTGGGGTGCTGTCACATTGGTGCCCCCCACTATTTTCCAGAGCTCCCCACAATTTCCCAGGACCCCCCCCCCACACCCCCCCACCCCCACCTCCCAGCCTGTCACCCAGTGGGGAAGACCTGCCCTCTGTGAGGCATTTGCACCACTTCCAGTTGAAACCAATGGGACAAACCAGTCCAAGGCTTAAAGTGCAACTATTTTAAGTGAAGCTGAGAATGATTTGAAGGGTAGATTATTCCATGCCTGGCCCAATAACCATGCAACGTTCCTTTAAACTGGGATTAAGTAAACAGTTACTTTCACCTTCAGAGCACTCACTGGTTGTCTGAAGGCTGTTACTGCATCAAGTATTTTACTCTGTCAGGGAGGGGCAGTCCACGTACAAAAACAATCACCATACATAACTCAGAGATGAGGGTGAAGTTTATGTAAGAAGCAGAAGCATGTGTGGTTCGTATATTATGGATTGGAAATTATGCTGGGCATGAAAGGCATTATGTGAGCACCACACGCCCAAACAGAGAGCCATCCACATGTTAGCTTGCTCCATGAGAGAAATTTATTTCAGGCTGCAACAGGTGAGAGTACCAGAGGTGGGGACAGATTGGGAAATTGGGGTGGGGTGGCAGGGCACAATAAGCAGGACTGTCAAATTGGGGAAAACACTCATGGTGTCCTGATTCTGGTTTCTAAAACAAAAATGTTTTATAAACTTGACAGTCACAGAATCCTGAAGCTAGATGCATGACTGCATTGTGAACACATTTTGCAGAGGGGTCCTTCAATTGGCATTGAGTCCCTAATTTACAGAGGTAAGGGGTCCAACTCCTTCCAGAATTCCTAATAAATGGTCCCCATGAGTTCAGCAGTGGCACAAACGCCTGAATGATTGGCTGTAGGCAGCCCCATTTCTTTGTGCTTGTATGGCCGAAAAACAGGTGTAATGCCAGGAAATTTCTACCGCTATGCATTTTGCACTGAGCTGACACAAACGTTAAGGAATAATCACAATGTATTTCAATTTTTTAAAAAAACTTCCATATTCTGCATTATTTTAACAAAAGAATTTATTGGATTTTTCAAACCACACAAGTAAAATAAATTAAATTTTGAAGTTGTGCTGTGGGATAGAGTTTAGTCCTGATAATTTTTGCTATAATAATTCAAATTAACCTGATATTCAAATGAAGCAATGTAAGTAGTATAACAATGTGGAAATCTAGTGGCTACAAAATTTTCAAAAATGGATGCCATTTTGCTGAGGATGTTAGCACATGCACCAAGAGTAGGCAGATTGTGATATCAGACAACGTGTAACACTAGTTGATGCCAGTGGTGCCACTTTTGACCTCAAGTCTCCATCTTACACCATCTCTTAACCTTGCACATCTGAGCATGCATTCAGCAGCAGGGAGGAGCCCCCACCAGTGCTATTTAAAGGGATCACCAATTACTTCAGTTTAGCTGCTGATTGATTTCTACTGGCACTTGCTGGGTTTGTAGAGGTGCTAAGAGTTTTCTACTGTTGTTTGGCGAAGCCTGCAGTGAGTAGTGCTGCAGGGGGAGAAGGTTTTGGTTCTCTTTTCAAAGATTCTGCTCAGATCACTTGTACCTCGTTATGAGTGCGGTAGTTACCATTCTCTTTGGCCTGCAGCAGAGGGAGATTTAGCAGAGGTGATACGGAAGAGGACAAACTGTTCACAGAGTAAGGAGGAGGAGAAAAAAAGGCTCACAGCAGGTGGTCTTAACCACCTAGGGTCTTCAGGAAGAAATTCCCTTATCTCAATTTGTGTGTGGATCAGTCTGTGCAAAGTCTTGTTTTACGATGGAAGTGCTCACTGAAATCTACTATCTGTTGCAGGCAAACCTGTGGCTGTGAAATTGATTGTGGCCATTAACTTCTTCATGCTGGGACCCTTCCAGGCTGGAGCAGGCGACATCCCTAAAATCTCCCAGTTTGTCCTTCACTGCTATATAAGAGAAGACTGACCTTCTTTATGTCAGGAGAAGGGAATATATTACATTCTCTCCATGCAGCTAGAGAGAAGCAGGAGTGTGCATGTGGCTTCACCAGGATAGCAAGCATCCCCATGGTGCAGGGTACCCTTGACAGCACACATGTGGCAATGAGGGAATCACAGCTAAATGCAACCACAAAGGGTTCCTCTCCCTAAATGTTGTGCAACCATGTTCAGCAGATCATGAAAGCCCATACTCGGAACACCCTGTAGTGGCAGCAGTGATAATGGCCTGGATTTCCATCATCGAGGTGGATAGCAGGAGCCAGGAAAATTCCAGGCTCAGCTCCCCTGCCACAGGAGAGAGTGCTTGCCAAGACGGGATCTTCATTGCTGGGGAGGAGTTGCCGGCTGGAGTTGGACCAGTCGACCCAGGAAGATGTGTAAAGGCAGCCACAGGGGCCACCAAATGCCAAGGCGAGCTGCATAAAAGGCCCTCCTTGGTGCCGTGGGACTTTGTCTCAGTGAAAAAAAACACAAAGGCCCTCCAGCCCTCAACCTTCACATTCCCCTTTACCCTGCAAACAATTTCCATTCCCCATCCATCCAGCTCGTGCACCCCACCCAGCCCCTATGACCCCTCATGCTCCTTATACTAGACTCTGCCCTTCCACCCACCCCCATGTCCTTTCATGTCCCCTATGCTGTTACGCCTCCCCCCACTCATTTCCTTAGGCCTGTAATGCCCCTATGCGAGGCTCTACCCTTCCACCCACCCCCTATGTCCTCCCATGCCCCTATTCCAGGCTTTGCTCTTCCACCTACCGTCTATGTCTCCTCCTGCCCCCATGCCAAGCTCTAGCACTTCCATGCCCATCAACCCATCGTACACTTTCAACAACCAATGAACACCATTATGTATGTTTGGCTGAGAGCCCAGATAGCTATTAAATTACAAGAACACCTACTCCCCAGAGCAAACATTGATTGACAGCTCAGGCTCTCTTATCTCTGTGGTCACCTTCAAATGCTTGTTGACATAAGTAGTTTCAAGAGTTTGTGGTTTTTGAAACTTGAAAGGACCTGGATGATTGACACTTCTATTAACTTGTCTTCCAGGCTATTTTTCCATAGGAGAAATTTATCAATTGATTATATTTTTGGTTTGAGAAAGCGTACAGTAGATCAATGGGCATAGAAGTGCCAGAGCTTGGCATGGGGGCATGAGGGACCAGAGGGGGTGGGTGGAAGGGCAGAACTTGGCATGGGGGCATTAGGGGCCTGAAGGAGTGGGTGGGGGACATAAATTGACATGGGGGAATGAGAGGGACCTTTTAAACTTACCTTTTAAAATGTCCCCTCATGCACAACTCCTCGAAGAGGTCACAAACCACAACTCTTTAAAAACCTGGCCCGACTCCATAATAATTGTGGAGGAGTGGGAGATACCTATCTCCGACAGGATGTGGACTTCCGATGTTTTAGAAGCTCACACCCTATAAAGGCAATCCTGAAAATTAGACAGCCCAGGAATGGGGTCGCAAATCCGGGAATTGGGACCTGCCCACCGTTTTTAAAATGTTCCTGAGCCAACCTGACTCAGTGAAAATCCTAGCAGCTGTCTTAATTCTGCAGCTGTCCACTGTACTATCAATATTTAGAGTCATAGAGGTCTAAAGCACAGAAAAATGCCCTTCAGCCCATCGAGTCTGCGCTGGTCAAACAAGTACCTGACTATTCTAATCCCATTTTCCAGCACTAGGCCCATAGCCTTGTATGCCATGGCATCACAAGTACACATCCAAATACTTCTTAAATGTTATGAGGGTTTCTGCCTCTACCACCCTTTCAGGCAGTGAGTTCCAGATTCCCACCACCCTCAGGGTGAAAAAATTCTTCCTCACATCCCCTCTAAACCTCCTGCCCCTTACCTTAAATCTATGCTCCCTGGTTATTGATCCCTCCACCAGGGGGAAAAGTTCCTTCCTGTCTACCCTATCTGTGCCCCTCATAATTTTATACACCTCCATCATGTCCCCCTTCAATCTCTTCTGCTCCAGGGAAAATAACCCCAATCTATCCAATCTCTCCTCATAACTAAAACTCTCCAGCCCAGGCAACATCCTGGTAAATCTCTTCTGCACTCTCTCTAGTGCAATCACATCCTTCCTATAATGTGGATTCCAGAACTGCACGCTATACTCTAGTTGTGGCCTAACCAGCGTTTTATACAGTTCCAGCATAACCTCCCTGCTCTTATATTCTATGCCTCAGCTAATAAAGGCAAGTATCCCATATACCTTCTTAACCACCTTATCTACCTGTCCCGCTACCTTAAGGGACCAGTGGACATGCACACCAAGGTGCCTCTGATCCTCGGTACTTCCCAAGGTCCTGCCATTCATCGTGTATTCCCATGCCTTGCTTGTCCTGACCAAGCACATCACCTCATACTTATCCGGATTAAATTCCAGTTGCCATTGATCAGCCCATCTGCCCAGCCTGTCTATATCCGCCTGTAATCTAAGGCTAACCTTCTCACTATTTACCACCCCACCAAATTTCATGTCATCCGCGAACTTACTGATCAATCCTCCTACATTCAACTCTAAATCGTTTCTATATACCACAAACAGCAAGGACCCAACACCGATCCCTGTGGAACCCCACTGGACACAGGCATCCAGTCGCAAAAACACCCCTCAACCATCACCCTCTGCTTCCTGCCACTCAGCTAATTCTGGATCCAATTTGCCAAATTGCCTTGGGTCCCATGGGCTCTTACCTTTGTTATCAATGTCCCATGTGGGATCATATCAAAAGCCTTGCTGAAGTCCAAGTAGACTACGTCAAATGCATTGCCCTCATCTACACACCTGGTCACCTCTTCGAAAAATTCAATCAAATTGGCCAGACATGACCTCCCCTTAACAAAACCATGCTGAATGTCCTTGATTAATCCCTGCCTCTCCAAGTGCAGACTAATTCTGTCTCTCAGAATTGCTTCTAATAGTTTCCCCACTGAGGTTAGACTGACTGGCCAGTAGTTCCCTGGCTTATCCCTTCCTCCCTTCTTGAATAACAGCACCATATTGGATGTCCTCCAGTCCTCTGGCACCTCTCCTGTGGCCAGAGAGGTATTGAAAATTATTGCCTGTACCCCTGCTATCTCCTCCCTTGCCTCACTCAACAGCTTGGGATACATTTCATCAGGGCCTGGAGGTTTATCTACTTTTAAGCCTGCCAGGCCAATTAGAACCTCCTCCCTTTCTATGCTAATTTCTTTTATTATATCACAGTCCTTCTGCCTGATTTCCATACCCATGCCGTCCCTCTCACTTGTGAACACTGACACAAAGTATTCATTTACAATCCTACCTACATCTTCCAGCTCCACACACAAATTACCACTATGCTGGTGGTTCTTCCTACACACGTGGTCGGTCAGAGAACAAGGAATGTCTAGAACTTCCCACATGTTGCAGGCAGTACATAACATGGAACTGAGGCCCTGTCATGCCTCTAGTTGAAAAAAAACCCTTATTTTAAGTTAAGTACAGTAAAAAATGTTGAATTGTTTGTGTACTTTAAATTGAAACTAGAACTATTACCTTTCCTTAGCTTCATCTATTAAAAACTGGAGAAAAACACTTACCCACTACTCATCAATCAGCTCTCACCTTTGTGCTGATGTCACTTTTTGATTCTTCCCCACACTCGCACTGGTTCTGATCTCTCCGCCACTCTCTCGCGCTGTCTTGTGATGTCACTCTTGTTATTTTCAACAAGAACTGACTGCAGATCACTCCTCCAAGACTGCTTCACCGCGATGCTGACTGCAGGGCACTCTTCCCAGAATGCTTCACTGCGATGCTGATTGCAGGACACTTTTCCCATTCTTCTGAACCACTATGTCAAGCCAGGGGGTGGCCATATGTGACAAGAACTATCCACTGACCACCTTGTTCATGACCCTGGTGCACAACCCAACCATAAGCAGACAGCATTTATATAATGAGAGCCATGCTATCACATAAGATGTCATTGAGCAGACCACTTGGATTCTTAAACAACGTTTCTGCTGCCTCGACCTCTCTGGACGTGTCCTTTAGTACTCGCTGGAACATATTTCGCAATTCATTATGGTCTGCTGTATGCTGCACAACCTGGTCACCATGAAGAAACAGTCCGTGCCAGCAGGTATACAGTGAGCAGCTGAGAAGCAGGAGGAGAAAAGGAGGAGGCAACCAACACAGTTCCTTCCTGGCCTGGTTATCCTTGACCAGCTCTTCCAACAGCAATACCAATGAATACAACACTGATTCCCCATTCATCAACAGTTCCACATCTTACCTTCCCATTGCTACTGGACATCAGTGTCCACTTAATGAAACAAAAGCCACCACAAATAAGCATTCCAAACTAAATGGATCAAACAAACTTTCCAATATTCCATACAAATGTCAATGAATCATTCATGTGCATTCCCTTCCTGTCTGACTTCCTTGTGCCATTGTCTGGCCTAGCGCTCCTATGCAGTGCTACACAAGTGGCTGCAGCATGGCTGCTGGCTTTTAGTGGAGGAGATGCACATGGCCTTGCAGGATGGCCTCAACCAGATCTGGCCCTATATTTCCAAGTCAGGATAGTGTGTGGCTTGGTGGGGAACTTGCAGATGGTGGTGTTCCCATGCATCTGCTGCCCTTGTCCTTCTTGGTGGTAGAGGTCATGAGTTTGGGAGGTGCTGTCAAAGGGCCTTGGTGAGTTTCTGCAGTGCATTTTGTAGATGGTACACACACTGCTGCTATTGTGCATTGGTGGTGGAGGGAATGAATGTTTAAGGTTGTGAATGGGGTGCCAATCAAACAGGCTTCTTTATCCTGGATGGTGTCGAGCTTCTTGAGTGTTGTTGGAGCTGCACTCATACAGGCAAGTGGGGAGTATTCCATCACACTCCTGACTTGTAGCTATGGGACAGGGTTTGGGGTGTCAGGAGGTGAGCAACTTGCCATAGAATTCCCAGCCTCTGACCTGCTCTTGTAGCCACAGTATTTATATGGCTAGTCCAGTTCAGTTTCTGTTCAGTGGTAACCCCCCGAGTATGTAGCAGAGTTTCAGCAATGGTAATTATCTTGAAAGTCAAGGGGAGATAGTTAGATTCTCTCTTGTTGGAGATGGTCATTGCCTGGAACTTGTGTGGTGAAAACGTCACTTGCCACTTATCAGCCCAAGCTTGAATGTTGTCCAGGTCTTGCTGCATGTGGGGCTGGATTTTATGTGCCTCCGCTGAGTGTATTTTCCGCAGGGGGGGATCTCGTAAAATAGATTAGGTGGCTAGCCCACCATCTTCACGTCCACCCCCGAGCAGACCCCTATAATACACTAGGTGGGTGAGTGCTGAAATCAGCAGCCCGCCCACCATATTTAAATAAATAATTTAATATCAATTAGGCTTGTTAACAAGCCTATTGACCTGAATGATATGCTGGCCGTGCCATATTTCTACTACCCGTGACCTCACTCGCACCAAACCCTGTTCTCCCATCACCCCTGTGCTTTCTGGCCTTCATTAGCTTCCAATCCAGCCATGCCTCAAACTTACAATCCTCATCCATATGTTCAAAGCCTTCCATGGCCTCATTCCTTCCTGGGTCTTTCTCTCTTCCGGCCCCAGTCCCTTCTGAGAACTCTATTTTTCCAAGTCCAGCCTCTTATGCATCCCCAAATTCCTTTGCCCCACCATTAGTGGCTGAGCCTTCAACTGCCTAAGCTCCAAGCACTGGAATTCCCTCCCTAAACATCTCCACTTCTCTATCCTTCTCTCCTCCTTTAAGATGTTTGTTAAGACCTATCTTTTTGTCAAGCTTTCAGCCACTTATCCTAATATCTCCTTATGTGGCGTGATGTCAAATTTTAGTTGCTAATGCTCCTGTAAAGTGCCTTGGGATGTTTTACTAAATTATTGGCCCTATATAAATTCAGGTTTTTGTTGTTGTTATGGTAGAACCTTAGTGGCTTTTTAAGGGCTTATGAAATGTTTGTGCTGGAGACATTTTTAAACTCTAAAGCTATTTTCTAAAAACATTGTTTTGTGTATATAATTTGTGTGTATTTAATGTGTTAAATAATGATCATGATCAAACTTTTCTAAAAATTCATATTTATTACAGTGTTCATACTTTTATTTTCTTTGCAAGCAAGCATGTCCAAAATAAGAAACAGGACAAAACAAGAAATCATGTAACTAGATCAGTCAAAGATTACATGACTAGATAGGAGAATGGTCATCTGATACATGAGTAGTTGGCATCCATTTTGAAAGAATGCTCAGTTTCAAGCCAAATATAGCATTAAGCTGGTCTCCACCTGAACCGATCTGGGACCAATGTTCTAGCGAAAAGGGTAAATAGGGTGGTTAACAGGACTTTAAACGAGAAAGTGTGGGGGGAGGGAAGGGTAAAACTCCAAAAAGTATGACTAATGGGAAACAAAGCAGCAGGTTAGAGTGTTGGGGGGTGGCGGGTGCGGGGTGGTGCTGGTGGGGGGTGGATTCAACTTCATGGAAAATTATGAAAAAACTGAAAAGAAAGGAGAGCCCAGGAGAGGCTATTAAAGTCTCCAGAACACAACATAGGACAGTGTTTGGAAAGGGCTAGGAATCTAACTTCAAGCACATCAGATAAAGGGACGACAATGAGAAAGGGGATGGGAAATACAGGACTGAAGGTGTTGTATCTGAATGCACGCAGTATACCAAATAAGGTAAATGAGCTTGTAGTGCAGATTGAAATTGGCAGGTATGATGTGGTGGGCATCACGGAGACATGGCTGCAAAGGGATCAGGACTGGGAGCTAAATATCCAAGGATATACATCCTATCGAAAAGATAGGCAGGTTGGCAGAGGGGGTGGGTTTGCTTTGTTAGTAAGAAATGAAATTAAATCGATAGCAAGAAACGACGTAGAGTCAGATGATAAAGAATCTGTGTGGGTAGAGTTGAGGAACCGCAAAGGTAAAAAAAACCATAATGGGAGTTATGTACAGGCCTCCGAACAGTAGTCAAGATGTGGGGCACAAGATACACCAGGAGATAGAAAAGGCGTCTAAGAAAGGCAAGGTTACAATGATCATGGGGGATTTCAATATGCAGGTAGACTTGGAAAATCAGGTTGGTAGTGGATCCCAAGAAAGGGAATTTGTGGAATGTCTACGAGATGGCTTTTTGGAGCAGCTTGTGGTGGAGCCCACTAGGGAACAGGCAATTCTAGATTTAGTGATGTGTAATGAGGCAGATTTGATAAGGAAGCTTAAGGTGAAGGAACCCTTAGGAGGAAGTGACCATAATATGATAGAATTTACACTGCAATTTGAGAGGAGAAAGGTGGAATCAGATGTAACGGTATTACAGTTGAATAAAGGCAACTACAGAGGCATGAGGGAGGAGCTGGCCAGAATTGACTGGGAGATGAGCCTAGCAGGAAAGACAATGGAACAGCAATGGCAGGAGGTCCTGGGAGTAATGTGGGAGACACAGCAAAAATTCATCCCTAGGAAGAAGAAGCATACTAAAGGGAGGACGAGGCAACCATGGCTGACAAGGGAAGTCAGGGACAGCATAAAAGCTAAAGAGAAAGCATACAATGCGGCGAAGAGCAGTGGGAAACCAGGGGATTGGGAAGCCGACAAAGACTAACAGAGGACAACTAAAAAAGAAATAAGGAGGGAGAAGATTAAATATGAGGGTAAACTAGCCAGTAACATAAAAGAAGATTGCAAGAGTTTTTTTAGATATATAAAGGGTAAGAGAGAGGCAAAAGTGGACATTGGGCCACTGGAAAATGACGCTGGAGAAATAGTAGTGAGGAACAAAGAAATGGCGGAGGAACTGAATAGGTACTTTGCATCAGTCTTCATGGTGGAAGACACGAGTAACATCCCCAAAGTTCACGAGAGTCGGGGGGCAGAGGTGAGTATGGTGGCCATTACCAAGGAGAAGGTGCTAGGAAAACTGAAAGATCTGAAGGTGGATAAATCACCTGGACCAGATGGATTACACCCCAGAGTTCTGAAGGAGATAGCTGAAGAGATAGTGGAGATGTTAGTGGTGATCTTTCAGGAATCACTGGAGTCAGGGAGGGTCCCAGAGGACTGGAAAATCATTAATGTAACCCCCCTGTTTAAGAAGGGAGTGAGGCAAAAGATGGGAAATTATAGGCCAATTAGCCTGACCTCGGTCATTGGTAAAATTTTAGAGTCCATTATTAAGGATGAGATTTCAGAATACTTGGAAGTGCATGGTAAAATCGGGCAAAGTCAGCATGGTTTCATCAAGGGGAGGTCATGCCTGACAAATCTGTTAGAATTCTTTGAGTAGGTTAGACAAAGGAGAGCTAACGGATGTTATCTAATTGGACTTCCAGAAGGCCTTTGACAAGGTGCCGCACAGGAGGCTGCTCAGTAAGATAAGAGCCCGTGGTGTTAGAGGCAAGGTACTAGCATGGATAGAAGATTGGTTGTCTGGCAGGAGGCAGAGAGTGGGGATAAGGTGGTCCTTCTCAGGATGGCAGCCGGTGACTACTGGAGTTCTGCAGGGATCAGTGTTGGGACCACAACTTTTCACTTTATACATTAATGATCTAGATGAAGGAACTGAGGGCATCCTGGCTAAGTTTGCAGATGATACAAAGATAGGTGGAGGGACAGATAGTATTGAGGAGGCAGGGAGGCTGCAGAAGGATTTGGACAGGTTAGGTGAATGGGCAAAGAAGTGGCAGATGGAATACAACGTGGGCATGTGTGAGGTCATGCACTTTGGTAGGAAGAATAGAGGCATAGACTATTTTCTAAATGTGGAGAGAATTCAGAAATCTGGAGTGCAAAGGGACTTGGGAGTCCTAGTCCAGGATTCTCTTAAGGTTAACTTGCAGGTTGAGTCGGTAGTTAGGAAGGCAAATGCAATGTTGGCATTTATTTCGAGAGGACTAGAATACAAAAGCAGGGATGTGCTGCTGAGGCTTTATAAGGCTCTGGTCAGACCACATCTAGAATATTGTGAGCAATTTTGGGCCCCGTATCTCAGGAAGGATGTTCTGGCCCTGGAGAGGGTCCAGAGGAAGTTCACGAGAATGATGCCAGGAATGAAAGGCTTAACATATGAGGAACGTTTGGGGACTCCGGGTCTATACTCGATGGAGTTAAGAAGGATGAGGGGGGATCTGATTGAAACTTACAGAATACTGAAAGGCCTGGATAGAGTGGACGTGGGGAAGATGTTTCCATTAGTAGGAGAGAGTAGGACCCAAGGGCACAGCCTCAGAGTAAAGGGAAGATCTTTTAGAACAGAGATGAGGAGAGACTTCTTTAGCCAGAGAGTGGTGAATCTATGGAATTCATTGCCACAGAATGCTGTGGAGGCCAGGTCATCGAGTGTATTTAAGATTGAGATAAATAGGTTCTTGATTGGTGAGGGGATCAAAGATTATGGGGAGAAGGCGGGAGAATGAGGTTGAGAAACTTATCAGCCATGATTGAATGGCGGAGCAGACTCGATGGGCCGAATGGCCTAATTTCTGCTCCTATGTCTTATGATCTTATGGTCTAATACTATGGTGAGATTTATGAACATGGGATTTTTTTGCTGCCTATGAAGGGCTAAGGGAAACATACTTTGCTACACCATGGAGGTTTACAATGATAGTTGTAAAATGCTTTCCCTTTAATTTTACACATGGAACAGAATATAACCTGAGATCTTTCAGGAACAGGAAAAGGCCATAGGGATCAGCAATCTATCCCTTTGATTAATTCTTAATCCTGTCTATCTGAGGTCTAACCATAATGCCTCAATCATTTCCCTCTTTATAAATACATTTATTGTACCCAGTAGTTATTACACAATTCTATTATCCTTTATGTTAGAACTTTCTATCTGATGTCCTCTTTCATTACCAAATATCTCATTTTTGACGTGTACTCCCTAGTCTTTGAATCTTTTACCATGGTGAACAGCGTGTGGATTAACTTTGTCAATCACTTTTATTTGCGGATTTTTAAATTTTGTTATACCTTCCTGCTTCCTTCCATATCAGTTGATATGCTAGACATGATAGTGAACAGTGGCATTTATCAGTGCCCTTATGGTCAGCCTTTGAAATGTGTATTGTGGGGTGTGGTGTGTACATGGAGAGGAACAAGCAACCGAGGCTCTGGAAGGTTTGTAGAGGCATTGCAATTTGAAATTTAAAATAAAGTGTTAAGTTTTAATAGAAGGCTGTTAGTCACGTTGCTATACATTAATCAGTCCAGAGTGCCAACTAAGGAATGTTGCTCCTTTAACTCTGACATAGTTTAGATGATTTACAAAATGTCTTTAGTTCAAGTTTTTTTTTATCATATTACAATGAAGTTATGCTTTTATCTCTGCAAAAATTCTCTCATCTGTCAATTTAGCCAGAATGACTGAGCTTTTGGACACGTAGAAACTGATCAAAGAGAGTGTGGGTTTGTGAAGGGGAGGCTATGTCCAGTTGAATTTTTTGAGGAGGTCACTTGCATGGTGGATAGAGGAGTATCTATGAGTGTTATTGATATGGACTTCCAAAAGACATTTTATAAGATATTGCGTTAGAGATTATGCAATAATGAAAGTGCATGGAATTGTAGTTAACCTTGTGACAAATTGATTGAGGAGGTAGGGGACTGAAAATAGGGTAAATGGAACATCCTCTGATTGGCAGGATATGACAAGTGATGTTTTCCAGAGCTTGTACTGGGGCTTCAGCTTTTCATAATGTTTATTAATGACTTGGATGAAGGAGAGAGTTGTATATCTAAGTTCGGAGGCACAGTATGTTATGCAGATGGGAGCAGGCAGGGACATAAACAGATCAAGTGAGTATGTCAGGTGGAGTTCAATGTGGGGAAGTGTGAAGTGAACTGCTTTAGATCCAAGAGAGGCTAAGAGTTCTGGAAGATCAAAGGGATTTAAATGTCCATGTACAGAAATCACTAATAGTTCGTGCAAATATACAAAAATAATCAAAAAGGCTAATGTTGATCTTTATCTGGTGGAATACTAAGGGAAGTCATGCTATAGTTGTACAAAGCTCTCAAGTCAGACCTGATCTGGAATATAGCATGTAGTTTTGGGCAATAAACCTAAGGAAGGATATTTGACCTTGGAGGTGATTTAGCCCAAACTCACCAGAATAATAGCAGGAATTAAGCAGATAAATTATAAGGACAGGTTGAATAATTATGGTTCACATCCCTTTGAGTTTAAGAGGTTAGGGGTGATCTCTTCAAGGTTTTCAAAATGATAAAGGTATTCGATAGGTTGGAACAGATAAACTAATTCCTCTGATGGGAATCCTGAACAAGGGGCATAATATTAAAATTGGAATTAGGACATTTAGGAATTTCATCAGGAAGCACTTTTTCACACAAAGAAATAAAGGGTGGAATTGTCCCAGATTTGCAGACCCACCGGCTGCGATGCCGGGTTTTCACGCTGTATCGTCCCAAACCTGCCACATTATTTATGCGCTCCCAGGAAACATGTCGTGTCCATAGCGGGATGGGTCTCATTCACCCGTCTGGCATCACCCTGCCACTGCATCATGCTGGGTGCCATATTTGAAGTCCAGCCACAAACACACATCTCAGTCTTTCCAGACCAGCATTGCTGCACAGAAGACAGGATGGCCCCGAAAGGCAAAAAGACTGCAGCCTCCCACTTCAGCGATGCCTCTCTGGAACACCTTTTGGATGCAGTGGAGTCCCACTGGGATGGGCTATGCCCCCGCTCTGGCCGCAGGAGGGTCAACGGCGTCACCAACTAGGCTTGGGAAGCGCTGGCAGTGGTGGTCAGTGCCAATGCCCTTCAAAAGAGGACAGCCAGTCAGTGCCACAAGAGGATGAATGATCTTTGTTCCACCAGAGTAAGTCACTCTTCTCATCACTCTCAACTCACACACTCACAAACCCATCACACATCCACAGGGATCTCACTGCCACTTCAATGGACATCACCATTCACTCTCTCACACACAACTTCGTTGTCCTCATCCTGTCCTTGGGACCACTCACCACCCACACAGGCCAGGCATTCTCATCATCTGGCCTGGCAGGCATCCTGCTTACACTCTCTTCATCTGTCTTCATGCAGGACAAGCTGGCACACAACAACAGGGAGAGGTCACAGACCAGTGGAGGAATGCCTGAGATCAAGGTCCTCACTGACTTTGAAAACAGAGCCATCCAGCTGGCCAGTGACGATATGGACCGGTCCTGTGCTGACGGTGAGGTCGATGATGCTCTGTCAAGTGAGGGTCCAGCAGTGCAAAATACATCAGGCAACCAGGCTGTGAGCGATGTGTCCTATTTCACAGGCCACTGCCATGTACTAATTATCTGCCCTTGCTTCTGCAGGCACATCTGGGAAACAGCCAAGAGAATCCATGACCCAGGGCCTCCAGTCAAGCCCCAAAGACACCTCGGAAGAGGAATCTGAAAGTACCCTCCTTGAAGTCTCGTCACAGCGCACACATCCTCCACCAGTGCAGAGACACACAACTTAGTGAGGTCCAGCTTAGAGTAGCCTCAGGATCACAATCTGGTGAGTATATCTCACTCTCTGATCCACAGCAGTTGGAGGCAGGGACTTCCCAGGTGTCTGGCACACAGAGGACTGTTGAAGGCCAGAAATCTGCTGAGACCGAGTCAGGTGAAGAGCCTCCGGACTCAGTCGTGTCACGGTTGCTGGAGCTGCAAAGGCAAGCTCGGGAACATCAGGAAGGGATGTCTGCTGCGCCCCTCAGATTGCAAGGCACGATGGAGGAGTCCGTCCACCTTCATGCTGAGGTGATAATGCCGGCATGCAACGCAGAAGGACCTCTTCTGCACTCTGTCATTCTGTGATGCTGTGATTCTGTGAGGTCAACACTGGTAGGATGGCAGCCGCCATGGAGACCTTGGTCCAGGACATCGGTCCTGCACTGCTGCGTGAGCTCAACTCCATCACTGACGCCATAGTTGGCCTCCAACAGTGTGTATGTGAGAGGGGTTCAGGGTAGCCCAATCTCACTCCAGTTATCCCTTCTCCTCAGGAATCAGCCTGGGGCCCTCAGGCACCCATAGGGAGGAGGATGAACTGGTGCAAACTCAGGGGCCATCCACCCATGTGACTCCGAGAGTGTCTGGCCCATCCGAATTCTCTCTTCCTGTACCCTCAGCAGTTCCACAGGCCAAGGAGGGTGCCACTGACACACAGCAGGACCCTGAAAGCAGGCCAGGGCCCTCCAAGTCTCGTCCCTCCAGAGGATGCCCGCTAGAGTCAACAGAGACGGGGTGTCACAGTCAGCAGGCTGCCTCAACCTCCTCTGTGGCCGTCTGGGGAGCATCAAGATGTAGTGGCAGGGTTAGGAAAGTTAAGAAGAATTAGTTGCACAACCTAGGCACGGGTGTTAATCATTAGTGCATACTGTTCACTATCGCCAATAAACTCCCAAGAATGTGTCCCTGCCTATGGCTCCTTGTTCTAATGAGCAGTGTTCATGTCACTCAGATGTGAAACCTTTCTGCACAAGATAAAGGCAGGTGTTTCAGTCCAGGGCCATCTTCCCTGTGCTCTGTGCAGCCTTCAGACCACAGTGATGGTTCAACCTCACACTCCCTGGAAACATTACTGATGCCTGCACCTCGGCAATGCTGGTCATTGCTGCCAGAATGTAGTAGGCAGGCACCACAGAGTTCTCTCATTCTCTCTGTGTGCTCTCAGCACCTTTAAAGTGGGGCTGGCCCCATCTCTTCAGCATCTGCGGCCAGTGACGCTGTGGTTCTGAAGGGCTCAGATGCTGAAGGCAAACAAAGGATCAGATGCTTCTAAAGTTTCATGGCTGTTTCTCTATGATATGACCCTGATCACAGAGCGCAAGCGATCTGCCCTCGGCCGGGCAGGAGTCAGATATTCTCAAAGGCTATGTTAAGATCTATGAAGTGTCCTCACTGCATGTCGTCATCACCTTCCTGCAATCGAGTAACTATTAGAGCATCTACTGCATCTCCATGACAGGAGCATTCTCACAGAGGGTATTCGCACTGCCATAAGCCAGACTGGAGTCAAACGTTCACAGGTGCAATGTGAGGATCTACATGGTCCCCTCACTGCATGTCGGCATCATTCTCCACAAATCTAGCAGCTATGAAGACCTCCCGAGCACCCCTGCCTCTCTAAGCCGTGTGGGGCTTCATCCCCATCATTGTTGCCTCCGAGGACCACCTCACCTTCATCCCTGTCGGCGTCCTCCTCAGCCAGCTCCTCTCCCTGTTGCAGTGCCAGGTTGTAAAGGGCTCAGCAGATGATGACGATGAGTGACAATCTCCGTGGACTGTATTGCAGGGCTCCACCAGACCGGTCCAGGCACCGGAACCTCACCTTCAGCATCCTGATGGTCTGCTCCACCAAGTTGTGAACTGCAGCATGAACTTCATTATAGTGTCGCTCTGCTGCAGTCGGAGGCCGCCGGACAGGTGTCATCAGCCATGGCACCTGCAGATAGCCCTTGACCCCGAGGAGCCAACTCTGCAGCTTCTGTGGAGCCTGGAAGACGTCAGGGATCTGTGACTGACTGAGGATGTAGGCATCGTGCACACTCCCTGGAAACCGTGCGTACACCTGTAGGATGCGTTTCTGGTGGTCTCAAACCAGCTGCACGTTCAGCGAATGGAATCCCTTACAGTTGATGAAGTTCACCATGTGTTGTGACGGAGATCTGAGGGCCGTGTGAGTGCAGTCCATCACTCCCTGAACCTGTGGGAAACCCGAGATCTGGGCAAATCCACTCGCCCTTGCATCCTGGCTGTCCTGGTCCTGGGCGAAATGCACAAAATTGTGTGCCCTTAGAAAGATGGCATCCTTGACCTCATGGATGCAGTTGTGGGTGGAGACTTGTGAGGGCCCACAGGGGTCACCTGTGGAGCCCTGAAAGGAGCCGCTAGAGAAGAAATTGAGCACCGCGGTCACTTTCACGGCCACTGGCCCTCCATGTCTTCGTGGCGCCAAATCCTGCAGCAGGTGGCAGATGAGAGCAAGCAGTTCCCTAGACATTCACAGTCTTCAGTGAAGCTGGTTCCCAGTCATCTGCAGGAATGAAAGGCAGCGTCTATAGACCCTGGGTGTCACTAGGCATCAGCCTGCAATGGCTCGCTGTAGCTCTTCAGCAGCGTGTGCAGGGGTCCGAGCCACCCTTGCTCCCTGAGGCTGCTGCTCCTGCCTCTGCACTCTCTCCTTCATCATCTTTGCGCTCTGGAGCCTATCAGGCATATAGTTAGATCACCAGGCTCCATGATCCTGATGTTCTCCTCCTGCTGGATGAAAGAGAGAGACGCGTACCTAGCATGCGTGCACTAAGAACCTGTCCTGGTTAAGTGTGAAGGCCGCTTAATGCTTCCCAGAGAGTGTTGGCCACCACTTGGATGGCAAGAGTTTAGTGCCCTGCATGACTGCCCGAAACCCCACCCACCCCCCATTCCACTCCACCTGACATGCAGCTTTGCCCATTAGACTGCAGGCTGTGCTCTCAGCTCAGGCACAGGCATTCTCCTAACCCGCACTGCAAGGCTGCACTGTTAGTTTGAACCATAGGGGAGACTCGTCCAGGCCAGGATGCTGACATTGCAAGGAGCTGTGAGCACCTCCACCAGTGACTGCTCCATGGCCAGCTTTAGCAAGGAGATTGTACAACATGTTCAGTCGTTCAACTGTTCTGGAGTCCACTAAAATACTCATGACTTTGCAGCCTGTGCCAGGTGTGGGGGGCGGGGGGGGTGGTGAAAAGCTCTGGAGCATTTGGTGGCACTCGAACTCAAGTTCTGTCGAAGGGTCATGAGGACTCGAAACGTCAACTCTTTCCTTCTCCGCCGATGCTGCCAGACCTGCTGAGTTTTTCCAGGTAATTCTGTTTTTGTTTTTGTTTTCAATCACATCAATGTGGCTGCATCTGAACTGTCTTAGTTGCAGAGGAATAGTCACTTTATACAGGTTTGCCTAATGCGTGGCCACTTCCCTCACCCACACTACCCCCCACCCCAAATACTTGTGTACTATATTCAAAGGCAGGCCGGTGGTCCCCCACTCCAAAAGTTGCCTCAATGGTAGGGCTGCCCTTGCCACCCCCGACAAGTCACCTCAACGGCAGGGCCGCCCTTATCCCTGACCCCCACAGCACCCCTCAAGCTTGAAGTCCAACAGGTGACCCTGGTGAGCACTGCACAACGTTACTGTGAACTCACCTCCAAGTTCCCCATCCAAGTGGTGGCCAACACTCTCTGGGAAGCATTAAGCAGCCTTCACACTTAACCAGGACAGGTTCTTAGTGCACGCATGCTAACCACATGTCTCTCTCTTTCATCCTGCAGGAAGGGAACATCAGGATCATGGAGCCTGGTAAACTAGCTGTATGCCTGATGGGCTCCAGAGCACAAAGATGATGGAGGAGAGAGCGCAGAGGCATGTCGCTTATGTGCTGTTGTGACATGACGTGGGTGGGCGATCCGTTGGTGGGGCAGGGACGATTCCAGTGGGCAGGCCCAATAACGATATGCTGATGTATTCCAATGAGGTTCCCGAGGTCCGATGGGGGACCTGAGCGGATGGTCGCGAGCTGGTCTCACGCCATCATAAAACCGATCGCGCCATATTATCCGCTCACGCCACTGAACACGCCTGATGCCGGCGGGCATGGAAAATCCCGCCCAAAGACTTGCATTTATACAGCACGTTTCCCGACAATCGGATGTCTAAAAATAAGGACGGAATTTTATGTTGCATGGGCGGGAGCATGCCCGACCCCATTGGGTGCTATATCACGCGAGAGGACATCAGGCAGCCACCCCGCGCACGATACTTCACTCAGCAGACGTGCACTAAAATCCAAAGCGCACCCGCCGACATTTAAGAAGGCAATTAAACCCATTAATGGCGCAATTGCCTCCGATTTTTCGCGGCCCGTTCAGCCTTACTGTTGGCAGACGGGCAAGTCGGCCAGGCGGACTTTGCATTTTCCGTCAAACCTCATGCATGAAATTTCCATGTTGCAATACAATAAAAATTAATATCTGTGGGCAGCATTTTTATCAGGTATATTTTCAGATGATTGATTGTGGTGCATGGACATTTCATTCCGCTTTTAAAACATTTACTAGAGCTGTTTCAAGTCTCCAGCTTCCCGAGGCAGCCGTCTGCCTTCAGGGAGCTTTCTTGCAGCCCTGACCTACGCCCATAGAAATGTCATCGCAACCCCCCCCCCCACTCTTCCTGCTCTCCCCCCCACTCCCCCCGCCCCCACCCCTGCAGCACTGAGCTTTTCAGTGTGCAGTTAATTGGCCAGCCAGCGTGAAATTGGGGTTGGCTGCTGATTGCATTCGGGGGTCCCGTTTCCCGACCACTCCTGGGCCTGCCGATCGAGCACGCCAGCCGAAGGTAGAATTCAGTTCCTTTCAGTCATTTTGTGGTTTATTTACTCGCGTAATGTAGGAAACACGATAGCCAATTTGTTCACAACAAACTCCTACAAGTATAAGAGTAGAATGATAATGATAATCTGTTTTAGTGATGTCGATTGAGGGGTAAATATTGGGCAGGACACCAGGGATAAGTCCCCTGCTTTTCTTCAGAATCGTGCCATGTGATCTTTTGCCTCCAGCTGAGCAGTCGGATGGGGCTTCGGTTTAACACCTCATTCGAAAGACGGCACCTCCAACATTGGAGCGTTCCCTCAGTACTGCGCAGCAGTGTCAGCCTTGATTTTTGTGCTCGAGCCCTGGAGTTGTAGTGAAAAGATGGAACTCTCTCTCTCTCTCTCTCTCTCTCAAAAGGCTGTGGATGCTATACCAACTGAAATTTACAATGCTGAAATCAGGAGGCTTTGTTATGCGAGGGAATTAAGGGATATGGAGCAAAGGCAGATAACTGGAGTTGAGGTACAGATGAGCCATGATCTAATAACACAGGAACAGGCTCAAGTGCCTAAATAGTTTGTTCTTCTCTGTATATTCCTAATGTGCAATGCACTGTCTCGATCTAATTAACTTCTGGTAGGTAATGAATTGTGAATTTTGCTTAGCAATGTTTTTTTTGAATGCATACACAAACATCAATCCAGTGGGACTGTCAGAAGGAAATAACTGCTCAATAACATTGAGGAATATTGCTGTCAATCATTCATTGCTGTAAAGGGCTTGTTTCAATGAATATAAAATAATTGTTCCTTTAATTCTTATGGCTTACTGTAAAAGTAAATTATTTTGCTGCAGTTATATTGACCTTCACTGCGAAATTATTTCTTTAATTTGCCACGAAGAATGAATTTAACCATAACATATCAAAAGCCATAAAATATTTTCCTCCTTAGTTTCTCCTTTATATAGAGTGAGTTTAAATATAATTGTATAAGAATAATCTTAATTTAGAATTTGAAACTGAAATGTCCTAATTTCCCGATAAAATGTTTAGAATACTACATTGTCACTGAACATAACTTCCACTCTGAATTTGTTATACTCCTAACCAGTGTCAGATTCTCAGATTATTCCAGAACTTCTGTAGAGTCATGGGGCAGAATTTTACAGTCCCGTTTTGGCGGGGAAAGGGCTGTAAAATGCGGCGGGCCATTATAAATCCCATTGATGACAGCGGGAACATAAAGTCCCGCTGTCGTAAAATTCTGCATGTGGAATTGAGGACAACCATCGAAACTTTACGCAAAAATAATTATTTTCTCAATGAAGACAAGACATAAACATGTTTAAATGTTTGGCTGTAAGATGACTGTTATAATTTAATACAGATTCTGTGAAATAATCCCTTTAAGATATATATGGAAGATGAATGTTTATGGATACCTTAGATTCCACAGGGCATAAAAATGGTCTGAAAGTTTGTCAATATCAAATTTTATGGCTTTGAAATGTGGTTGAGATTTAGCTGAACCAGATTTTTACTCACTGAATTGAATGTTGTTTAAATATTTTTAAGCTTCCTTATTTGTCATTTTTTTTCTCAATTCCCATCCGATTTGCTATTTTTCATAATTGTCAATTGTAATACCATCGCAAACCGAAGATCAAGTAAAATCTATGGCCCCTTAGTTTATGCCTGATTCCCCTGATAAATTCACAGCTACTCATTCAGTATTGAGCACAATGTATAATCTATATTACAAATATATTGGCAAAGATGATCAAAAAACATTCTCGAAATATTTCAATACATCTTGCACCTTGGCCATGTTGCCTCATGCTTGGAACAGTTAGTTTATCAGATGACAGTTCTTCCAAGAGAAGATTCTGCTTCACCGTCTCCACCATTCTTATTTAATGTTTTAGGAATTAGTTTCTAAATATCTCTATATATACAAAGAGGATCCTTCAGTTCTGTGATATAGTGAAAAGCCTCAGGCTGCTTGATAGAGTAAATAAATCAATGTTAGATGGCTTTGGACTGAACTTTTTCTTTTACATATGCTTTTTTTTTCAGGCCAACCCCTTATGTACCACATTCTTGAAGTTTTTTTTATAATACATAGTGATAATGATATGAAATTGGCACCATTATAATAATAATGGATATTACTCCTACTTCCCTTTGGCAATGTACTACAGGAAAATATGATTAAGTGTTGCAGTTGTTAAGGATTTACAGTGTACAATATAGATAACAATTTTGGATAATATTACCATCGTTGAAATAGACTGGCAATCAACTATGCAGACACATTCCTGACATCCTTTGGAATCAAATCAATAAATGTAGGTGTATGTGAAGCTGCCTGAGCTCACAATGCTGAGTCACATCTGTTGGCCTTAACCAAGTGTACCGCAGCATAGCAAGCAATATTGTATTGACAAAAAGTAGGTAATATTGCAATCCAGCTCTGATTTTGTCAAGACATTAAAACATATTTTAAAATGATGTGATTACGCTCAATTATCAATTGAATATTACAATGCATTTCATTACATTGCCTGTCAAAGTTTGTCAGAAGATCTAGGACCTCCCAGAAAGACACTGTCAGTTTTGATCTTCACCAATTATGACCGGTTTTATGCAAGTATCGAGTGTAGTGCAGGCCCACAAGGTTTACAGAAGAGTGACAAAAGCATAGTATACACTGCCTATTTACATCGACACTCTGTCAACTTGAGGTGGTTTATTGCCTTAAGTACTTTTATAGGCACAGTGCAATATACAATGCCAATCCAATAGAATGCAATAAATAAAAAAATAATCATAATACATCCCACAGTTAATCATAACACCCCACTTGCATCATATAATTTGAGTGGGGGTGGGTACCAATACTCCCTTACTGAAATGCAGCTAAACCAGATGTGATGTTTATATATATATTATCTTTTAATTTTTGGCTGTACATTTTGTAAAAAAAAAGTTTTGAAATGTTGTAAATGTAAGGTTATCCTCCAGTGATAACATGAAGAAATAAAAATTCATAAGATCAGCAACAACACAAACTTGTGTTTATACAGTGCCCAAGGCACTTCATTGGAGTGCTATCAACTAAAATTTGATACCAAATCACATACGGAGATATCAAGCCAGATGACCAAAAGATTGGCCTAAGGCAGGTTTCAAGGCGTGTCTTAAAGGAGGAAAGAGTGGTAGAGAGGTGGAGAGGTTTAGGGAGGGAATTCCAGAGCTTAGGGTCTTAGCAGCTAAAAGCATGGCCATCAATAGTGGGGCAATTAAAATTGGGAATGCTCAAGGGGCCAGATTTGGAGGAGTGCAAACATCTCGGAGCGATTTGGGAATTAGGTTATCTATATTGTACACTGTAAATCCTTAACAACTGCAACACTTAATCATATTTTCCTGTAGCACGTTGCCAAAGGGAAGTAGGAGTAATAGGAGGAGATTACAGAGATAGGGTGGAGTGCAGACATGGAGGGATTTGAAAACAAGGAAGAGAATCTTAAACAAAACAGAAAATACTGGAAAAACTCAGCAGGTCTGACAGCATCTGTGGAGAGAAATAGAATTGACGATTTGAATATGTATGACTCTTCTTCAGAGCTACAGAGAAGTAGAAATGTGATGAAATTTATATAGTTTAAGGGGGGGTGGAGCGGGTGAAGCTGGATAGAAGGCCAGTGATATGTGAGGGCAAAGGAGAGATTGACAGATGTCATGAACAAAAGGACAAAGGGAGTGTTAATGGTAGTGGTAAGAGCTAAGAAAAATAGTGGCTTTAAGGTGAAAAAGCAGAATGTGATAATAGCAGGACAAGGGTAAGCACTCTGAAAAGAACAACATGAACAAGTAACAGATGGCCCTTGTGGAGTTTGGGTGGGGAAGGGGACGGTGGTGGAAGGAAAAAAAAGGGATCGAAAATGGGATCAAAAGGGAGGGGATAAAAAGAAGGGGGATAAAATAATGAATGAATGAATGAAAATAATAATGAATAAAAATAAGTGGATAAAAAATAAAAATGAATATTGAAAAAAGGTATACAAAAGGGGTGTCGATAGAGGAGAGAGTTCATGGTCTGAAGTTGTTGAACTCAATATTCAGTCCGGAAGGCTGTGAAGTGCCTAGTTGGAAGATGAGGTGCTGTTCCTCCAGTTTGTGTTGGGCTTCACTGAAACATTGCAGCAGGTCAAGGACAGACATGTGGGCACAAGAGCAGGATGGAGTGTTGAAATTGTAATGACACAGCAGTTGATAAAGGCTGTTATTTAAAATCCAAGAGGGAAACTTTAAGCAACTGTCATAACCTATATCTTCAATTGGTATGTTTGAGTTGCAGCTCTAAATTCTGGAATAAGACCACCAGTTCTTGAAAGGTTTTTATATCAAACTAAATGAGACATTTATTAACTTACAATGAATTAAACATAATCACATGGCTACAAATGACTACTATCATAACTTGTAACAAATTACCAAATTAATCTCCACTAAGGCAACAACAACCCATAGACTTTAACCAGACACCAAGCAAAGCATTTTCACCTAATGAACACACCACCCTGCTCTCATGCCCACATGTCTGTCCTTGGCCTGTTACAATGTTCCAGTGAAGCTCAACGTACACTGGAGGAACAGCACCTCATCTTCCGATTAGACACTTTACAGCCTTCCGGACTTAACATTGAGTTCAACAACTTAGACCATGAACTCTCTTCTCTATCTACACCCTTTTTGTATTCCTTTTTTCAATATTCATTTTTATTTTTTATCCACTTATTTTTATTCATTATTATTTTCATTCATTCATTCATTGTTTTATCCCCCTCTTTTTATCCCCCCTTTTTATCCCATTTTCGATCCCTTTTTTTCCCTCCACCACCATCCCCTCCCCCACCCAAACCCCACAAGGGCCACCTGTCACTTGTTCATGTTGTTCTTTTCCGAGTGCTTACCCTTGTCCTGCTATTATCACATTTTGCTTTCTTACCTTAAAGCCATTATCAACACCTTTTTTAGCTCTTACCACTACCATTAACACTCCCTTTGTCCTTTTGTTCATGACATCTTAGTCAATCTCTCCTTTGCTCCCACCTATCGCTGGCCTTCTATCCAGCTTCACCCGCTCCACCCCCCTTAAACTATATAAATTTAAACACATTTCTATGTCACTGTAGCTCTGAAGAAGAGTCACATGGACTCAAAATATCAACTCTGTTTCTCTCTCCACAGATGCTGTCAGACTTGCTAAGTTTTTCCAGTATTTTCTGTTTTTGTTTCAGATTTCCAGCGCCCACAGTACTTTGCTTGTATCTTGATGAGAATTTTAAAACTGAGGCGTTGGTTAACTGGGTGCAAATAGTGTAGTTCAGCGAGCACGGGGATGATGGTTGAATGGGACTTCTTGCGAGTTAGGACATGGGCAGTAGGGCTTTGGATGGCCTCAAGTTTACGGAGGGTAGAAGGTAGAAGGCTAGCCAGGAGAGCATTTGAATAGTCAGGTCTAGAGGTAACAATGTCATGGATGAGGGTTTCAGTAGCAGATTAACTGAGGCAAAGTTGGAGTTGGGTTATGTGGAGGTAGCCTTAGCGATGGTGTGGATATGTGATCGGAAGCTCATCTCAGGGTCAAATGCGATACCAAGGTTGTGAATAGTTTCGTTTACCTTCAGATAGTTGTCAGGGTTAGTCACTTAGGAACAGAGTTTTTGGAGGGGACCGAAGACAATGGCCAGGAATCTATAGCGTGTCTCTCCTCAGCGAATGCGGCAAGCCATTTAAATCTCCATTCAGTTCGGCAGGACTGTAATATCCCACCGGGTGGGAGGGCCCCTAAAATCTTTGGTCTTCTCCGTATTTAGTTGGTGCAAATCTCTGCTCATCCAGCACTGGATATCAGACAAGTAGCCTGACAAATTAGAGACAGCGGAGGAGTTGAGAGTGGTGTTGGTGAGGTAATTTCTTAGGAGGAGCAAAATTAAGGTGAGAGGGAGGCCAGGTGACCTTATTTCAAGCCCTTATTTAATGCTGTAAGCCAGGGAGTTGGAGCTGGATGTAACAGATGAGTGAGGAGTCTCACACTACTTTCTAGTTCTTTTGTTGGGAGAAAGTTGAGACTGGAAATTTTAGCAGAGTAAATCTGAACTTGCATCCTATTGCAAACTGGTAGCTCAATGTTTGCACTATTATGTCACTTGGAGAACCTCACTCTTTAAAATATCTAATTTAATATTTCTAGTTAATGTTAGCGGGGAGGGCAAAGCTATCTATACCTCACCTGTGATTTAATCACATGATTTGACAACTCATGATGCCAGCAATCAGCTAACTGTGTGTGAGAGAGAGGAATGTCACAGCTTAATTTTAATTCTGTGGCAGTTGTATGTAATTCCAGTTAGTTGTCCAGTTAGAGAACTCAGGTTATAAATATGAAACACATGAACAGCAAATGGGCAGTAGCTGAATATAAGGGAGGAATTCATTATTGAATAACACTGAAAAATTTATAAATAAAAACATATCTCTAATTTAGTGTAATAAAAACAATTTTGTTTAATTTAATAAATGATAGAGAGTATATTTGGTTGTTTTCTAGGCCCTACCAATGTGGACACTGCTCTCAGTCATTCTCCCAGCCTTCAGAATTGAGGAATCACGTTGTAACCCACTCCAGTGACAGACCTTTTAAATGTGGGTACTGTGGACGTGCCTTTGCTGGAGCTACAACATTGAACAATCACATTCGAACACATACAGGGGAAAAACCATTTAAGTAAGTAAGGTATAGCAGTTACCTGCTTTAGGCCTTTTCATGGTTGAACAATGCTCTTCTTATCACTGCAACGTTTTCTGCATCGTAACTAATTTTATTTTAATCTGAATTCCATTTAGGTATATGTACTGTGATTAGATCTTTGTGGATGACTGGTGCAGGTCCAAGTTCCCTGTGAGTGCAGGTCTAAGTTTCCTGATGATGACGCAAGCACTTTTAATGCCCCTACATTTTGGTCGTAGGTTCAAGTCTTAGTTCGCCAGGTGAACCAGTCATTCAATGTAACTCATTTTCACACAGTTGTGGAAATAGAGGCATCATATTTTCTCTTCAATATTATTTCTTCTTACAAAACAAATAAGTTACTCGTTTTTTTTATGGGAACAATGAGTCAACATTGCTTATTTAGCGAATGAAAACCCCAAAGCCAAAGGATAGCCTCCTCATTTGCTGAGTTTATGATTAGTCCACTACTTAGTCTGTAGAGGAAACACTCCTCGGTGATGTGTGGCACTGTTTGTGTCTCTCTACAAGTTCATAAGGGGTTTGTACCGAGGTCCTAGTGGTAGAGATTAGCTGCACAGGGGCCCTGACCTGGCCTAAACCTATTTAGCAAGGATCACTGTTGCTGTGGCAGTCCAAAGCCTGCCATTTGACAAGGGACTTGTTAGTGACTTCCTGTGTTTCCCATTCCTTGCTCTACAGAGTGTCTGCTGGTAGACCTTGCTCAGGGAGAGTGCTCCATATGGGGCACTGAGATGGAAGGCAGGCAGTAGGTGGGTTAAACACGTCATCATGGAATGGAAAGTGAGGTGCAACATGGATGGTTTGAAACAGCTTGTGGGTTTTTGTCAGTCAGCAGATGTGTAGCGGAGCGATGTGTGCAAGCACAGGAAGCCAGGGGAGGAGCTTTGAGCAGAGAGTTCCAGTTATGATGTGCATTGTTGTATTCAGTTGAGCATCAACAAGATGTGTGGGTGATGACCTTTGTCAGGCAGTTGCATAGTACTCTGCTGCAAAGTATGATAGGGCAAGTGCTGATGTCCAGAGTGTTGTGGCAGCAGCACCCCAAGTAGATCCAGAAGATTTGATTAGTAGGTTGTTTCTGATCTTGTTTTCTTCAAATATTCCCGGATGGACAGAGTCCTAAGTAGAGTCACTCCCAACTATTTTGGGTTGGGATCATGATTCAGTCTCTGGCCATCCATGTAGATATGCAATTCTTTCTTGGCACTGACATTGTGGAGGTGGAATTCATGAGGGGGCTGGACAGAGTAGGTAGGGAAAACCTGTTCGTGCTTGTGAAAGGATCAAGAACAAGGGGGCACAGATTTAAAGTGATTTGCAAATGAAGCAAATGTGACGTGAGGAAAGCCTTTTCACACAATGAGTGGCTCGGGTCTGGAATGCACTGCCTGGAAGTGTGGTGGAGGCAGGGTCAATTGAAGCATTCAAGGGAGCATTAGATGATTATTTGAATAGAAACAATGTGCAGGAGTTCGGAGAAAAGGGAAGGCAATGGCATTAGGTCATAATGCTCATTTGGAGAGTTGGTGCAGACATGATGGGTCATATGGCCTCCTCTGTGCCATCAAAATTCTGGGCTGAACTCCACCCCCCCCCCACCGTTGGGGGGGTTGTGTGGGGGCAGGCAGGAGTGAGCGGGAACCCGATCGGCGCCCCTGATCGGGTCCGCGTCGCCATTCTACATGGGCAGGCCAATTAAGGTCCGAGGTCCGCCCAGCATGACGCTCGCCCGGAAGTGCTGAGCACTCCCCATGCGGGCAGAGAGGGATTCCCTGAGTCGGGGCCTACTCTCCTTCACGCATATGTGCTGCACGCACGGAGCTGCCTCAGGGAGATTAGTCTAAGATTTTTAAATTTAAATCAACGATTAAAAAATACTTTTAAAGCATGCCCCCTCTTGTGACAGTGTCACATGAGCTGGGATGCGCCAATGAATTTTTAATTAATTTTTATTGAATTTAAAACACTTCATGAAACCTCATCCCGCCCATGGATGAGGTTTCATGAAAAATGTGAAGGCCGCCTGGGCTCTTCACCTGCCCGCCGACCTTAAGATTGGACGGGCAGTTCATTTGACTGTTTTCATTCATTTTTAACAGGCCTTAATAGACCTTTGACTGTTCGGTGGGCGCGCTGCTGACTCGGCTGTGCGCCCGCTGACCTGAAAATCTAAGTGACATGCGGTGACATCGGGATGCCCGCCCCTCCCCTGCTCACCGGCCGGAAAATGCTGCCCCCTTGTGATTCTGTGAATTCACTGGATATGATTTTAGAGGGATTGAATGTGAGACACCAGGTGCTGCAGTAGTCCATCAGCCTTTCAACGTCTTTGTTAAGAATCTGGTACAGAGTGCGAAAGGATGGAGCTTGGATGGCATAACAAACGTCAGCAGCATAGATAAGCTTACAGGACGTGGTTGTTGGCAGGTCATTTGTTTCTGCTCTGAGCAGGATTGGGGCTATCACACTGAGCCTTGTGGTAGTCCATTGGCCTGTCTTCACCATGTACTTCTCCCTTGTCCAAGGTGGACTCTGACTCGTCTGTTGCAGAGGAGTGTTTCAACAACTGTCCTGACCCAGATTGGAAGTGTTCTGGACAGCTTTAAGAGCAGGCCAGTGTGCCACACTGTATCATAGGCAGCTGGGGGTCCAGTAGCACTACGCCTGTTGTCAGGTCCTTTTGGAAGCCATTTTCAATGTAGAAAGTGAGTGCTGTACCGCTTACGGAAACCAGCTTGGTCCATATTAAGGATGGTCTCTACTTCCAGAGATATGCGTTGCAGGATAAGACACACAAAAAGTAATGAAATTGGTCGATAGCTGGCTGTTGATGTGAGATTTTTTCCAGGCTGTAGAATGACAATGATTTTTACCATTCACCACACCTTTAGGAGTGAGTTTGAGCTGATGATTCTTGTGTAGAACTGAGTCAGTCAGACACGAATATGGGGGCTGAGTGGTTTCAGGGATTCTGCTGCAATGGTGTCTTACCCCACTGCTTTGCCACATTTCAGTCCCCTTTGTGCTTTCTCCAGTTCTGTGATCTTGAACGGATCAGGATGGCTGTGTTCTTCATGTTGTTTCTTCAGTTTGTTTTAAGTGTGTTTTATTTTCCAATGGTGCCCTTGCTACATGGAGCAGTTGACTGGGATCTTGGTTCAGGGTGACCATTGGGTGATTTAATGCAGGTGATTTTTGGACTGCTCCAAGGCAGTGAATCAGGCTCCAGAACTTCTGACTGGAATGAGTGAAAATATGCTCTCCTGTCGTTTTCTCCCATGTGCTGCGTGGTGCAACATGGTGAGATTCGATGAGGTGGTCTGCTACATCAGGGTCGTCAGAGAGTCATATTCCTTTAGGAGTGCTGTACTCTCTGCATCAAGGCATGGAATGTAAATGGATCGGTAACCACAAGGGATGGCTATGCAAGCAGCTTTGTGAATGGCACCATAAGAGCACCTATATGATTCTTCCACAGGTGTATTATGAATAGGTATAGCTACAATGCTGCATTTTACCTATCTACTTTATGGAAGTTCCACCACATCTTTGCGCCGTTGATGACTAGAAGGCAAAGGCCAGTGTGAATAAGCAATGGCCTGTGTTGACTGTGTGGGAAGTCATCCAGGACTAGAAACTGTGCTGGTTGGGGTGACCATGAAGGGAATTGACCCAACACAATACAAATGAGTAATTCCAACCCCATCTGGCTGAATAGAAGTTCCTCATTGCTCGGGATCGTTTATCAGAGTGAAATTGTTTCTGGAGGCCCACTCTAGGAGCTGTTCACCATCACTGCCTGGTGCTGAGTAACCCCACTGCGTGGTTGCTGTTGAAATCTCCAATGCAGGTGGCTGGATGGGGCAGTATTGGCAGGGCTTGCTGTTCCCAGCTGGAACTTGGAGACTTGTACACATTGTAATACATCTGCATATCATTATAAGGCCAGCCATCCGGACTCATGACACCCCCCCACTGACCTGAATTGTCTCACAGAACATGGATGACAGGCCAGTTGCATCGGTAATGCCAGATCGGACTTAAGTGGCACGGCATGAGGGTATAGCACACTAGGTCAAAGCCTTTAATATAGTAGCGACCTGCTTCTTTAGTTCCAATATGGGTCTCTTGTAGGCAAATGATGTCAATGGAGTATTGGGTGGAAAGACATCCATGAGGTTTCGCTTGGCGGCTGATAGTCCCTCAACATTAAACTGTAAGATTTGGAGAGCATGCCCTATTGTCATAAAACCAGAGGGCTGCTCAATGTTGGCATTGGTGGTTCTGGGGGCGACAGGGATACCGCAAGGAGGCTCTTTCAGAGTCCTTTACTTTTCTCTTGGCGTTCAGTCTGCTGGTAGGATCATTAGCTTCCACAGCGGTACCTGGGTGCTGAAGGGTGGGGATGGGTGGGGGAGGGCATGACATGAATGCTGATCCATTGTTTCCACCAATCAATTAACGTCATTCCAATTTATCTAACGTAGGGCGGAATCGCCCTGCTCGCTGGTGGCAGGCATGCTCAGTGGTGTGAGCGGACAATATGGCAAGAAGGAAGAATTGGTTTCACAATCGTCTGCTCAGCCCATCGATGGTAGACCATGTTTCCCGCCATCGGACTTTGGGAACCCTATTGTACTACATCTGCATATCATTATAAGGCCAGCTTGCCGGACTCATGCACCCCCCCCCCCCACCCCCCCACACCCCCTCCCCACCCCCGACCGCTGGATCATCCGCGTGTGTCGGCTTGATTGTACGCCAATGTATTTCACAACTGCACATAAGTAATGTGACCCGGCGAGCTGCAGTTCACTTGGGACTTCGAGGTTTGTTTGCCTATCTTACATCAAGCAGCACTCACTGTCATCAGCACCAGGCTTTGCAGACAGCACCGCATCTCTTTTAGGGGGGCTCACGAGGAGGTCTCTACCTACCAGACCAGCTGTAAGGCAGGATTGGCTCTGTACGGCAACAGGGCTTGGGCTTGCTTGGGGGAAGGGGGAGAAGTGGCCTCAGGCAAGGGAAGAGGCTTCAGGGTGAGGGCTGTACTGAGGAAGGGGGGTATCCCAGGGTTTGTGAGGGGACACAAGTTGATCTGTGCAAGTGGCCTCAAGAGGGTGAGGGCTGAGGAGGCAGTCTCCAGAGCAGATGAGGCCAGAAGAGATGTGAGAGTGTGTGTGAAAGAGTGAGTAGTGATGTCCCTTGAGCTGGCAGTGAGTGAGATCCCAGTGAATGTGTGATGGGCTTAAGTGTGTGAGTTTAGAGTGATGAGATGGTCGCCTTACCCTGGCAGTATGGATGAAATCATTCATCCTCTGTCTGCAATGGATGACCAACCTCTTCTGTGCAGCATTGGCACTGATCACCACTGCCACCGCTGACCAAGTCAGTGTAGCAATGCTGCTGCCCCTCCTGCAGCCAAAGCAGGGGTAGAGGACATCAAAGTGGGCCTCCACAGCATCCAAAAAGCGCTCGAGGGATACATCCCTAAACTTGGGGGCTGCAGTCTTCTTGCCTTTTGGGGCCATGTCTTATTTGCAGCAGTCCTGGGCTGGAAGCTCGGAGAGGTATGCGAGCAGCTGTACTTTAAATGTGGCGCCGGCGTGATGAAGCGGCAAGGTGATGGCGTGGCGGGTGAATTGGAGCCCGCCTCCTATTGAAACAGCGTGTTTCCCGGGAATGCATAATTAACGCAGCGGGTTTGAGACGATACGGCTTGAGCAGCCGCCATTGTGGCCGGCGAGTAAAACGCAGTTTTACCCGCCTGCTACCAGATTTACCTGGGGCAATTCCGTCCAGAGGTCAAAACAAAGGTCTGTGTGGAGCACAGGGCATGGCATTCACTGAGCAACAACCTCGTGACTGAGAATGTGCCAGTTTACATTTTTGTCCTGTTCAGATCAGAAATCTGTAGCAAGTGCTGGGGAGCTGAAACTAGAGCCTTAGCCTTGCAGCGGACTCAGAATAACTCACACCGATATGAATCTGTAGACAAAAATGGGCATCACAGGCAATGTGCCACATATTTAAAAAAAACCCTATATCTGGGCAATCTAAGAATCTGACAGAAGTTCCAGCACACAGGTCCATGTGCTATGCTGCAACGTCATAACAACAGCTATTTTAACATTGCAGAAGTCTCCCCTGTTTAAAAAGTACTGCATTGTTCATTTTCAAGCAGGGGTAGGACACATCATAGACATGCTTCACTTGAACAGTTACACTCTACCTAGAGGATCTCATAATACAAATTTGACCATGAAACATGGATTTCCTCATAGCATTTTACACAGATTTATAATAGGGTGAATTTTCCATTCTGGGTGGGCGTTGGCACCAGTGAATCAGCAATCAAGGGCTGGAAATCCAGAAAGAAATCAGAGTTGGCAGATCTTGGCACATTGTGTTTCATTCAGCATCTTCGGGTCAATGTTTTGGGTCAGGCAATAGTGCTTTCGCTAAAAATGAGTGAAAGCTTCATTTTAATAATATAATTCGTACAACCACAATTTCTAGACATTTTTGCACTGTGCCCTCAGATCATTGGTGTAAAACAGGCAATCCGCTTCAAAAGTACTTTGGCCTGTGGAATTTGTTATTTAAAAAGGAAGGAACTTTCTTAGAGCATATATGAATGTCGACTTGAACTTTAGCTTTGTGACAGTTGGAATGTTCGGCATAGTTGGTATTTTGTATATTTTTCTAGGCTTTTATCCAAATTCTTGCCAGCAGGATTTATCATTATTGCAAGCAGATTTTTGGATTTCAGTTGTAATGGGCACAACTGTCTTTTTGTGTTATTTGGAGGAGGAAAACGAGAATAGAATTGTAGACTCTTGAGAGACAGATTGTCCCACTTTTCCTTATCCACACAGCTGTGTCTACATATATAGACGTACGTTCCTAGGAATGGCCAGAGAAAACTGCTTTGCAGATTACACTTCACCAGGGCAGCTGAAACAGAATTGTGACATCTGTTCCAAACTAATGTCCAGCCACTTTATTTTGGAAGGGCGTTGCTGGGAACAGTCAACATCACCACAGCCTTGAACTTCCCTCAGACTCATGCCAAGCCACTACATGGGACCTGGCACAAACTGCAAGCATTGCCATTCATTCAATGTACAGGTGGTCTGTGACCAGCAAAATAGAATCATTGAGGTGAGTCCCAGCTTCCCATGCAGCAGTCGTGATGTTTTCACCTTATGAAATTCTTGAATGCATGGGCTATTAAAAGGAGAATCCAGGGACACTAAAGTTACCCTCTTCAGCCTTGGCTCACATTATTGAGACAACCATAAAGACCAATTAAACATAAGATCCTTGCAGCTACCAGAGATTTTGACATAGTTATATAGTAGGATGCTGCTTGGTCTTCCAGACATCTGAAATGCTGTTTCAGGTTGGTCTCTACATTCACTCAAACACCTTGAATGCTAGTCCATTAATCTGCTAATACCTTATTCCTTTGGACATAATAAAAAAAAAGCCTTGTATTTACATTATGTCTTTCATGACACCAGGACACCCCAAAGCACTTTATAGTCAATTAAATACTTTTGAAGTGTACTCACTGTTGTAATGTAGGCAGCCAATCTGCACACACAGCAAGCACCCACAAACAGCAGTGATAATGCCCAGATAATCTGTTGTTAGTGATGTTGATCGAGGGATAAAGATTGACCAGAACATCAGGGGTAACTCCCTGCTCTTCTTTGAAATAGTGCTATGGGATATTTTCTGTCCACTTGAGAAAGCAAACAGGGCCTTGGTTTATCACCTCATCTGAATGAAATAAAACGTAATCAAATTTCATTCAGTACATGCGAGGAGAGTATGTGCATTTTAAGTTCTATGCCCTGATGCTTCTTCTCGTGTTTGACCAAGAGGAACATATGTTGAATTCTGAATGCAAAGACCCCCTGCCCTTTCAATAAAGGTTAACTAATAAATGAGCCATGGGCTGGTGTGCTGGAAGAATGCATGCAGCTGATTGCTTGACTGTGTGGTGGGTATATCAGTGAGTCGAAAGAGTGACAAGAAAAGGAGGGCACTAGTCCTGAGCTTTGTGGAGGTCTCTAACTTCATCATCCTCTACTCCCTGTATGTTCTTACACTTGAAGTTGGTAAACACAGCTTGTTCAGATTAATTTAAAGGCCCAAAATTAGGGGTCCTCTCTCAGTTTGAGTTTGCTCCTTGCTGTTATATACTGCCTTGCATGACAAGCAGTGAAGTGTTGAGGTTTAAGAAGTTTGAAAAGCACATGAAATGAGAGCCAAGTGCCTTCCCTGCACCCCAGTAAATGAACATGCACCTCATAGGTAGGTTGCATTGTTGGCTCACCTCATCAAATGGAATTTTGACAGCAGCTCCAGCTGAAGTGGCAGGAATAATGTATGCCTGTTGCAGTACGGAATTTGAAGCCTAGAATGAAGTATTTTATAAATCTTTAACTTGGAGCCTTGGTCAGGGTTTAGCCAGATGAAACAAGACATTTTGTGGCATATATAATCTGCCTATTCACCTAATATAATACCTTTCTGTGGATGATTTCCTCAATTCCTTTGTCATTTAGCAGTTAGAGTCTTTCGCCCCATATGTATCAGACCGATGGAGCTACTGTGAGTGAAGTACCATGGAATCCTTCTTTTGCTCTGTTTCTTCCAGAAGCAGTTCCAAAGCAATATCATAAAAGCAGAGCTCATGTCCTTGACCAGCCCTTTCGAGCTTTGCCCAACCACAATTTAGGAATCCCTTTAAACGGCATCTACAACCTTTAGGAGAAGTAATTCTTTTGGGAATTGACTATGCATAATTAATTAGATTGACTATGTCAAAGTTGGTAAGGTTAGACCTGGTATAAAATTTGCTGCAATTCAGTCTTGCCACTTCAACGCCAAGCTGGGAATATTTACTCTCATGTTTATCGGGCACACTGATACATTGTGCCAAAGTGTTGGTAAGGTTCATACAGGTAAAATTGTCCTAAAGTTGTTGCCTAAATTCTCCAGTACTAAATCTGCATTATGGAACAAAATCCAAAAAATGAACTTTTATGGAACTCAACTAACACACTCAAACCTGTCCTGGTACCGATATATTGCAGACATCTTCTGCTGGTACACTCCAAACCTTAGGAAGATTCATGGAAACACTTCAACAATCTGATTGATTTTAACCAGGTTACTGTGTAAATAGATTTTTATAATTAATTGAAAAGGTTTCGGGGTCAGAATGGAAAATAGATTTCTTTTAATCTAAACGCGTTACTTATGAGTGACCTTGTTGGCTCTACATATTTTTTAACACCTTATTCCTGTCATCTTTTGGAAAGGGTTATGATGCAGTAGGGACTTATTGTGGCAAAGCCAGGGACCTGATTTTACCTGATGTCTTTTGAAGTGATAAGAGCTTTCATTGCTAATCTTTGAAATGCATCAAAATATTATAATTCTACTGAAAATAATTCAGAACACACGTTGCCACTACAGAAATTCTAATTAAATTTTGATCTTAAGGAAAATTAATTGTGCGTCTTGGCATAGAAAGAAATTAAGTTCAGGGATGTACTTGCTCAATAAAGACTCCATTAGACAGATTATAAGTCCCCCTGTTACTAAGGATGAAACCACAACATTTAATAAAGATCTAGTGAATCTTCAGTGCTGTTACTCATTGTAAGGTGGAGGATAGTGGCTGTCCCTTATCTGCTGTATTGTAATCATGGGCTGGATTTTCATGGAGTGCTGGAGACACCACGGATGTTTAAAAATGACGGATGGTACCTGATTCAAGGGTTCCCGCTCCCATTCCCGGCACCCTCAATTTTCACTGGCACAGGAGAAGGGTGCAGGCAATGAACCAACTCTATTTACTCCCAATCTCACTGACTCTGTTGCATGAATAGGCATTTCCTAGCCACTACAATTTTCATGGAGTTGGGCTAGCTTCTCAAGAGCTCAAGGTTCAACGCCTCTCAGAAGTGTCATGAACCTTGGAGGCAGGAACATTTTGAAAGATAACTTCCAACACTCTTACCCATGCCCCCATGCCAACCCATGCCCCACACATGCCCAGCAACCCCTCATACCCTCCATGCCAACTCAGAGTACTTCCATGCCATTCACCCAGTACATACTCTGTACAGACCCAATATAACCTATAGTAACATTGGCATGGATGGGGCATGAGGACTGGTGGGGACATGAGGGAGTGTGAGGGGTGAGTGCCTGAGGGCCAAATATTTAACAAAACAACTGGGATAAAATCCCAAAAAACTGAGGTGGGCCTTTTAAACAGCCCACCTCACCACTCAGCAGCCCCTGTGACCGCCTCCGATCTGTGTCTATGGGCGGCAGGCCTGACTCCATCCTGCACCCATTCCCCACACGCCCCCTCCCCCCTAGCAAACACCATGCTATTCAGACCTGAGAAGTGCCCAATTTACCTCAAATTACCCCAGAAGAGTAAAGCATCTCAATTCTTTGAGTAACAGTTGAAGTTAACTGTTTCACACTGTTACTATGCTGTGGCAATTTAGGACATCACTGCAGGAGTTCCTCAGGGTAGTGCCCTCTGCCAAACCATCTTCAGCTGCTTCATCAATGACCTTCCTTCCGTCATAAGGTCAGAAGTGGAGATGGTGGCTGATGATTGCACAATGTTCAGTACCATTCACAAGGCCTCAGATGCTGAAGCAGTCCATGTCCAAATGCAGCAAGACCTGGACAATATCCAGGCTTGGAATGACAGGTGGGAAGTAACATTCGTGCCACACAAGTGCCAGGTAATGACTATCTCCAACAAGATATAATCTAACCATTGCCCCTTGATGTTCAATGGCATGACCATCACTGAATCCCCCACTATCAACATCCTGGGGGTTACCATTGACCAGAAACTGAACTGGACTAGCCATATAAATACTGTGGCTACAAGAGCAGGTCAGAAGTTGGGAATCCTGCAGTGAGTAATTCACCTCCTGACTCCCCAAAGCCTGTCCACCATCTACAAGGCACAAGTCAGGAGTTTGATGGAATAATCTCCAGTTGCCTAGATGCGTGCAGCTCCAACAACACTCAAGAAGCTTGACACCATCCAGGACAAAGCAGCCCGGTTGATTGGCACCACATCCACAAACATCACTCCCTCCACCACCGGTGCATAGTAGCAGCAGTGTGTACCACTGCAGGAATTCACCAAGGCTCCTTCGACAGCATCTTCCAAACCCATGACCACTATCGTCTAGAAGGACAAGGGCAGCAGGTAGATGGGAACACCACCACTTGGAAGTTCCCCTCCCACTCATTCACTATCCTGACTTGGAAACATATCGGCCTACTGCTGTTTATATTTTTATGTTCCCACCAATGTCGGCTGTCATTTGGCCACTACAGCAGGCAAGTCCTGCTTCCTCTCCAGCATCACTCTTGCATCTCCACCGTGGCTTCTCCTGACCTCATTACAGCCTTGGTCCAAACATGGACAAAAGAGCTGAATTTAAGAGGTGAGGTGAGATGGATTGCCCTTGACATCAAAGTAGCATTTTGACAGAATGTGGCATCATGGAGCCCTAGCAAAAGTGAAGGTAAAGAGAATCAGGAGGGAAAACTCTCCGCCGGTTGGAGTCATACCGAGCACAAAAAAAGATGGTTGTGATTGTTGGAGGCAGGATTTTGCTGCTAGAGTTCCTCAGGGCAGTGTCCAATGCCCAACCACCTTCAGCTGTTTCATCAATGACCTTCCATCATAATAAGGTCAGAAGTGGGGATATTCACTGATGATTGTCCAGTGTTCAGTACCATTTTTAACTCCGCAGTTCATGTTCACATGCAGCAAGACCTGGACAACATTCAGGCTTTGGTTGATAAGTTACAAGTAACATGCGTGCCACACAAGTGCCAGGCAATGACTTAAGAAGACTAATGGAATGCTATCCTTTATTATGAGAGGAATTGAACATAAAAGTGAGGATGTAATGCTTCAATTCAAATACTGTGTACAGTTTTGATCTCCTTATTTAAGAAAGGATTTAAATACGTTGGAGCGAATTCAGAGGAAGTTTGCTAGATTGGTAGCTGGAAAGGTTATTCAGGAAAGGTTAGACAGACTTGCCTTGTTTCTACTGGAGTTTAGAAAATTGAGGGGTGACTTGATTGAAGCATATAAGGTCCTGAATGGCCTTGAAAGGATATTTCCACTTTTGGGTGAGTTCAGAACTAGGGGGCACTATTTTCAAATTAAGGGTCACCCTTTTAGGACAGGGATGAGGAATTTTTTTTCTCTTTCAGAGGGTTGTGCGACTTTGGAACTCTGCCACAGAAGACAGTGGAAGCAGGCTCATTGAATACTTTTAAGGCAGAGGTAGATAGATTCTTGTTAGGCAAGGGAATCAAAGGTTATCGGTGGTAGATGGGAATGTAGAACTCAAAACAGAAACAGATCAGCCATGGTCTTATTGAATGGTGGAGCAGGCTCATGGGCTGAATGGCTTACTTCTGCTTCTATTTCATATGTTCATATGTTTGTATTTAGAAATCTGTCAATCTCTGCTTTAAATATACTCAATGACTGAGGTTCCACAGCCCTCTGGAGTAGAGAAGTCCAAAGATTTACAACCCTCTGAGTAAAGAAATTTCTCCCCATCTCAGTCCTAAGTGGCTTCCCCCTTATTTTGAAATTGTGTCCCCTGGTTCTAGACTCCCCAACCAGGTGCAGAGGAAAGGGTACATACTGTGATTTTACAAACACAGAGCTAGCAGACAGAGTTGTTGAGTTGGCGATTGCATCCACTCTCCTGGAAACATTCCCGAAAAATCTGCCAGACAAGCCCAAAACGTACAGCTTCGAAGAATTACTCAAGGGTGAACATAAGTATGAAGTGATCCTCGCAGGTCGATGAAGCTTACAGGTCCTAAGCACTCACTAACACACCTAAACCCAGCAAGGCATGTGGTAGGCCTGGCCTTCTGCATGCACCAAGGAAATGCCCAGTTTTCCACCAATTCTGCAAGGCATGTGGCAGAAAGGGTCATTGGCATGGCAGAACACTAGAACAAAGACTGATGCTGCTACAAAGAGCTGTGCACTGATCCAAACAGACTGCACACAACAGATACCTTCAGGCAGGAAGAAAGACTATCCGGTATCCCCTCAGAAACATATACATGGGCTGATGGACAAACCAAAGCATGACGATGGTGTGCATGATGAAACAAAGATGAACACATGTTTTACACCATCATTCTCATGGGAAATTTTGATGCCATCACACTGGCTGAAGTGTTTGTCAAGATTAAAATTCTTTATCCTAAGAAAGTTGGCAATTACTTGTTATTGGCCAAGATTGGCACAGGGGCAAGTGCCAACATCCTACCTCTGTAGATTCTAAAAGACATGCATCCACAGACATGGAAGGCCATGGCGAAACATTTTACTGTGCAACTTCTGGTGTAGAATGGTTCACTAATCCCATGTGCCAGATCCATGGTCCTGGAGTGCAAGCATAATCAATCCTCCTGGTTGTCACAGATGCTCTAGATCATGGAGACTAAAGGCAGATGTACTGGCATCACCTAATACGAGTGACAATCTATGAATCCGTCAGACCTCATACAGCAGGTCAACCTCAGAAATTGCTCCTATTGCTTCAGTTCATGACCTATCATCAAATATCCAGAATATTTCAACAATTTCAAGGGAGCTGCAAAGTTATGCTTGCAGTAGAAAGCAAGTCCATCAGTTGATCTGGCACCTTTGCACAACGCAGATGCCAGAAGCTACAAGAAGAAAGGATGAAAGATTATACAACTACAGAAACTGTGGAAAATCATCATTGCAGGATAGCTTGATTCAATTCAACATGTCCACGAACATGTGAGACCATTTTGACCTTACCAGGACAAGCTAGGCAGCTCCCGGGCAGTCTTTGTCAGCTTTGTGACCTGATATTCTTCAACAACTTCATCACTCACTCATGGGCATAGTTTGGGTGAGAAGACTAGCAAGAGAGACAGTCTATTGGCTGGGTATGAACAATGACATTGAAGTCATCATCAAGAAGTACAAAGCATGTCAAGAGCATATGCCAATTCAGCACAAAGAACCATTGATTCCACATGAAGTTCCAATTTATCCTTGGTCCAAAATCACATTTGACCTCTTTCATGTCTATGGCACTGACTTCATCATCATCGCCAACTACTTTACCAAGTACCCTATTATTCAACAATTCCACAATATGCCAAGCACAACTGTTACACACACTCTAAGTGCTATTTTCAGTTTGTCTGGTGCACCTAGAGAAATCATTACAAATCAAGCAAGATCTACACATTGCAACATTATGTCTGAGAGCAAAACCTTTAAGTGCAACTATCATCACCGGCAGAGCTCAAATTCAGCAGACCAGTGCATATCAATTTACCTACCCTTGTCCATTCTACTCTCTTAGAATCTAGAGAACAACTTTTAAAACTGCAAGAGAAGATGACCAACTTACATGATAATAATGTGGGTGCAGAATTGCCAAGTTTACAGTTGGGACAACAAATTTGCATCTAGGATCCCACAGAAGATATGTGGCAACCTGTCAAGGTGACAAGGATTGGTCGGAGTCAAAATCCTATGAAGTCATTGCACTGAAAGGTGCAAAGGTGAGGCATAACCGAGGTCAAATCAGATCCATCCCAACTCCTCAACCACCGTTCAGTCCTATTGCATCTAGGACAAGACCCCAAATGCAATCAGGCACATCATCCAAGATTGACAATCCCACAGATCACCGTGAGCAATTAAAGAAGCCTCCAGACCAAGGTTGCCATTACAAGATCTGGATATAACAGCAGGTTACCTCTATGCTTTAGAGGATCATAGATTCATCAGTTCTATGGGCTTATGTAGTGGTAACTAAACATGAACATGTATTGTAAATGGTTATACTTCTTTGGAAGGAGGGAAAGTATATTTAAAAAAGAAAAGGGGATGTTTTAATATGCCTTTAAGGGATAGCAGTATGCCATCACTAGATAGGAAGTGTGTCCTGTGATCTAGTCTCAGTTTCACTTTTGCCTGTGAGCAGAACACAGCTCTGATGTCTTCAAGCTTTCTATCCAAGTATAAATGCTCTCGTATGCCTAGTCTCAAGAAATGAACCCACAATGAGTTTTACAATCCCTTATGAGTGATTAGTGCCTTTATATCATTATAAAACATGGCAGTTATACAGTTATGGCTCAACCACTAATTGTCTTCCAGTTATGCCACTGATAACTTTAAATTTAAGTCATCATTACCTAATTACTTAACTTGTATTCCAGCACCAGGACTTCTAAGCCATTTTCAGTTATATTAAAATCACCATAGCAGTAAAAGTTTCTTTCCCCCCCCCCCTGTGCATAACTGTTTGGGTAATGCAGCAAACAAGAATTAGAAGCTAGGGACCAAATTTCTCCGCTGTTATGTCTGTGAATGTGATCAAGCAGGAGCTGGGAAATAAAGTAGGGAGATATTTCCAATGACTGCCAAGCTCCCCACCAACTCTAATACTTTCCTCTCACTTGCAGCTTGGGAAATCGTTTGGGGACAGGATGCGAGCTGGAGGTGGACTTATGTTCCATTACAATGAATAGAAAAGCCTGCCCCGATCCCTTGACTAAAGTTAAGGATACTTTCAAATAACTTGTACAGATTCACTTCTTGGGATTGATTTTATTGACGTTTTCTGAGACCCCACGCCATTGGCAGGACCTGGACACAGGGTGAGGAAGCATTTTGGAAAATCACTGCAGCACTGCCTGCAATTTTCTGTTCCACCCACTGCAAGTGGCACAGAGTCTCAGGAAATTTGTCCCTAAATCTCAAGTCTATTACTGAACACTACACATCCTTTAGCTTATCTAAATCCTGTCATCGAATTAAAGTGAAAAAAATAATAAATGTTAGTTCGGCTGTAAAATTCTCACATTCACAGAACTATATCAATCCCTGTGAAGAAATGTTTGCTTTTAAAAATAGACTGAAGCATTTGAAAAAAAAACTTGAATATGTTAAAAGCTATGTTCAGAAGATTTAATGTTGGGGGGTTTTAAATTATGGTCTTAGTAAGCCAATAAAAACAGATAATCGCTTAGCACAGCATGAGCAGCACCCCTGGGATCCTATGGTAAACAAAGGTGGAATTCTGTGGCAAGTTCTTTCTAATACTGCAGTAGACAATCTAAATCAGTCAACATTTCAGAAAGTTTGGTTTGTGGATAAAATATATACAAACTGACCTCTGGGCCTTTTCAAAGCAATTCTTTGCTGTCCAAAATCATCCATCAAAAGTAAAAAGGCAACTATAGCTAAGCTGTGTCTCAATCAACATGTGCTCTTTATTCATTGACCAGATCTGTCTGCGACAACATCTATTTATCATAATTTTCTTGGCACCTAATTTTGCTATGCATCTCTTGTATGCATGCTCTGCCACGCATTCTTCAGACATTTTAGACATTTAGGGTAGATTTTATGAATGTGCCATTTCCGGCATGGCATCTCGTCTGCTGGGAGTGCAAGTAGGAAATCATAGGAATACTTCACCACAATTCTGCGCTGCTTAATTGAATGGAAAATTGTGTGTAATATGTATTCAAAGTTCTAATATGCGACCCCAGTAGAAGGGGGTCTGTGTCAGGAGTACAATTTATCTTTCAAGCTAGTACTTTGCAGCTGAAAAAGTGTAAACAGCATCACAACTTTTTAAAGCCATATCAACCAACTCCTCACTCCTCCATGTGAAAAAAAAAACTGCCTGTATTACTCAGTTTCCTCTAAACTGAGCTCTGGTTTAATCAATTGCCATTTGTTGCAAAATATGGAACAGTTGGGACATGGTACAGTCGATTGACAAAAAGGGTTCTACAGAAAATAACCCAAAGGAGTTGTGCTGCCATTGTTGCAGCCAATAATATAAAGAAAATCAATTTTCCATTGTTTTCCTGACAATCTGTAAAATGGAACAAATTTTATGGCTGCAGAACCAGGGAATTCCGAGATCCTTGCCTCTGAAAAAACAAATGAAAAACCAATGGTAGGGCACTTCAACATATGTTGGTTACATTTTCCAATCTAGTACTACCGTAGCTGTGTCAATCTTAAAGGAATTCCTGTCCTCATTTTATATTCATTACGAGCTTTTGGTCTGAATTTCCCTTCACAGGCACTTGCTCAGGCAGAACTGAACAGCTTATAACCTCAGTGTCATGTTTGACTTGGAGCTGAGCTATACCCTCATATTCACAAAGACTGCCTCTAAGACCCTCTGCTTGCACTCCTATCTCAACTCATCTGTCTCATTCATGCCTTTGTCTACAGGCTTGATATAGTCCAATGCTCTCCTGACTGACCTCCCATCCTTTACCCTGCATAAACTTCAACTCACCCAAAGCTATGCTGCCATATCTTAATCTGCACCAGTTCCACTTGCCCACCATACCTATCCTCGCTGAGCAACTTTGGGTGGAATCATGCCAGATTTGTATTAAGTTCGGTAGCAGGCATGAAAACTAACCGCAAAGGCAGGTTTTCGCACCATATTGTCTGCTTCCCGCCTCGTTAATTATGCAGCTACAGGAAACATGCTGTCTCACTGGCGGGCAGCCTCCAAATCGCCTGCCATACCGTTACCTCACCGTTTCCTCATTCTGGGTGCCATGTCTAAACTGCAGCCACGCACACAGTTCTCAATGCTTGCAGCCCAGGACTGCTCCCGTGAAGACATGGCCCTGAAAGCCAAGCAGAGTTCAGTGACCTGTCACTGGAATGCCTTTCGGAGGCCTGCCATGATGTTCACCACCTTGCTCTGGCTGCAGGAGGTCCAGTAATCTCACCACTCCGGCTTGGGAAGTGGTGGCAGTGGCGGTCAGTGTCAATGCTGCACAGAAGAGGTTGGCCAGCCAGTGCAGAAATAGTATGAATTATCTTGTCCACGCCACCAGGGTAGACAACCATCTCATCACTCTAAACTCACACATTCACAAGGCCATCACATATTCAGTGGCATCTCACTCATCGCCAGCTCAAGGGACATCACCATTCATTCTTTCACACACACCCTCACATCTCCATCTGGCCCCATCTCCTCTGGAGACTGCCTCCTCAGCCCTCACTATCTTGAGGTCACTTGCATAGATCAACATGAGCCTCACACACATCTTGGGTTCCCCCCCCTCCTCCCCTCTCCCTTCCCCAGGACAGCCTACATCCTGCAGTTTCATCCCTTGCCTAAGACCATTCCTGTCCCTTCCCCAAAGAAGCCCTAGCCCTGCAACTGTTGAAAAGCCACTCCCGCCTTACTGCAGGTCTGGTAGACAGAGACCTGCCTGTGAGTCCCCCAGAAAGTGATGTAGTGTTGCCTGCAAAGCCTGGTGATGATGAACACAAGTGCTGGCTGATGCAAGGTAGGCAAACAAATCTCCAAGTCCTGAGTTAAGTGCAGCTTGCCAGCTGCACGTTGCTTATGTGCAGTTGTGAAACATGTCAGTGTGCAATCACACCGACATGCCTGGTTGACCCAGTGTGGGGGGATGATTCTGTGTGCAGGGTTTACAATGAGATGTGAAAGTATTGAAATTAGGTTCCCAATGTGCAGCAGCAGGAGACACAGCCTGCCATTGACGGGCAGAACGGACATTTGCAAATTGGTTTCACGATGGTGTAAAACTGATTTTTGGCTTTCTTGCCTTATTGCCCACTCATGCCCACCATGATGCCTGCTGCCAACAGGAAGGGAAAATTCTGGCCTTTGGCTCTCTTGCGATCTAGGTGACTGAAGCTACAGCTGTCAATGAAGGGAGAAAGAGCAAGGGGATGCACAAGACACCAGAGTCAGAGGAGTGGAGTTTGGTAGGGAAACTTTGTAGAATGGGAGGATGTTACAGGGACAAGGAGGGGTGTGACAATAGAAGAATTTAAGTGTAAGGGTAAGAATTTTAACTTTGAGATGCTGGGGGAAAGAAGCCAATGTAGGTCAATGAGAACAGATGTTATGGATGAATGGTTCAGTATGAACATATCTGGCTGCTGTCTTTGTCTTTCTCTGTTCTTGGTATACACAACCATTAAACAAAAACACATTAAGATTAAGATTCAACTTCAATGGGGTGCAAAACAGGCAGGAGTGGATCAACTGCCTGCTGTACATACTGCCCAATTTTCATTTCCATTTCCATTGACAGATGTCCATTATTCTTTATCTCAAACTATGTCTTGTTCTTTATTTGTATTTCTTTTGTATATAAACAGTGGCAGTAATCATACTACCCTTACAGGCATTGAAAAATTGTACTTTGATATATTACATGTTGCCAGAGAAATCCAATATCTCATTCCTGTTTAAGAGGGCCAAAGGAAATTCACTTCATTGAACAACAAGTGACAGCCTTCACCTACTGTCGCCTGTCACAGGGGCAAGTAGAGTGCCACCAGAATTACAGTTTCCCTTTCTGCTGTTCAACAGGTCTGAAATATAGTTGTCTGCGAGCCTCTGGTTGCTTCTCTATGGATAACATAACCCTGATATTATTATTTGCATCCCCATTTCACTTTCAACATCCATTTGAACAATAAACCACCTTATAAAGTTTTATTAACAAATCAATCATCAACCTTTTTATCTGTTCCATTGTTAGACAAACATAATGTTAGAGGCACTTTGGTTAAGATGACAGCCTTTCCAGAAATTCAGAGTTGATTATCCATAATCTGACTGACTTCTAGATAGAGCACCTAATGCCAGTAGAACATCCCTCCTGGTGAGGAGGAGGGGGAGTGAAGAGAGATAAGTAAAACTACAAGAATGATTTAGCTGATCCACAAGGCATGGCTCCTGTTGGATAATAAACTTGGCCTGGCAGAAGTAGTTGAGAAATTCAATTAGAATGTTCTGTCTGCTAACTTGAAGGAGGACAGTGAGAATTAAAGTTCCGCTTTTAAAAATTAATGAATATCACATTTCAGCAGTTAATTTGTGATTGTCTAACAGCTGTTGGTGTGTGACTTTATAAGACTCTCTTTGATGTAATGTTAGAAGTTGAAAGACTGAAGAAAGATTAATGATAAAAATGTTATTTATAGTTTTTCTGACATTTATGTTTGAACATAAAGTGCAAATATTCAGCCAATTAGTCCAATTTAGAGCTCTATTAAGGATCATTTTGCACTGATCTTGCTTATCTAGACCATTCAAATCTATATTTAATGAAAAACTCATAATGGACTCAGGTTTCTGTTGCCACCTTTGAATTAAGGCCCTCAGACTAAAAATTCAGTAAGAACCATTAATGGGCTCAGGGATCACATTAAGCAATTAATCCAGGCCCATTCAAACTAATGCAAGCAGCATGCAAACTTTGGGCAGAATCTTGTGGCGGCAATGGGGCCTTGACCACTGACCGGAGAGCCAGCAAGAAATCCGCATCACCTCTTTTTGGGAAGCGCCACTGCATCTTGTTCCAATCAGGCACTTCACAGGCTTTCCCCCGGGATCAAGGACCACAGGGGCGGAAGCACTGCCCACTCAGAGCTGCTGGCCAATCAGAGGCCAGCAGTTCTATTGAATGACAGCACCAGTGAGGAGGTGGTTGCTGCTGTCAGTGTAACGCCCATCCAAGGCCTAGGTGAGTGGTGGCAGGAGGGAGGGTTGTGGTGAACAGTAGCCCTTTGAGTTGCAGTACCATCACATGTACGCTGTCAATGGCTCCAAGCTGCATGGGGAGGCCGCCTACCCTGATGAAAGCGATTGCCCATTCCTCTTGCTTCTCTCTGCTAAGAGAGCAGACAATGGAGTCCCTTGTCTGATGTGCAGGGCCTCTGTGACCTCTCGGATGTATCAATGAATGGTGAACTGCAATATGTTGATAATGTCATTGGCTGCAGCCTGGATGGATCCACTGGCGTTGAGGGCCACAATGAGCTTGATGGCCACTGGCAGTGCCATTCCTTGCCCTGCACTATCCACTTCAAGGATGTGGCATAGTTCTATGACCACCTCCTTGGTGAAGCACAGTTGCCAGAGGCACTGTTCCTGGGGTGGAGGTATGAAATGTGCTCCATGAAAACCCCTAGTGTCTATGACCGCCTACTGAGCCCTCCTCCTCCTCCTGCTGTCTACAGCTTCTCCTCCCTGTGTTCCTTGTCCCTGTGATGCTGCTACCCAAGGGAAGTGTAATTAAAGTCTCTGTGACTGGAAGCAAGTGGCCTTTCAACACCACATAACTCCTTCCAAAGGTCCGTTATCATTACCTTCCAACGGATAAAGAAATTCTGTCAACCCCTCCAGCAAAACAATCCTCCCACTAGCTCCACGGCAATAAGTAGATAGTCAAAAGCACTGCACTTGAAAGTTGGATGCTGATCCTTTGAAATAGTATTGGTAGGTGTGCAGCTGAAGACATCTCCAGCTATGCATGTTTGAGGGAGTGGCAAGGTTCAAAATGGCAGGGCAGGTATTAAATCAGTGTTACACATTGACTGGTGTCACAAGCTACCACCTTACATACTTTTGATGTTCCGATAGGAAGCACACGTTATTGACCTTCACAATATGGTGATCAGCACGGGCCAGATTACCTGACAGTTTCTCCTGAACTGGCTCCCATAATATCGGAACTACCAGCACTAGGAACCCAATTTTGCAGCCTCGATATTTTTATTCCCACAATCACTGGATTATCCACAGTAATAAAACTGGCTTCGTTATCCTGATGACAATCACAGAGCCACCTTTTTGTGAATCTGGTTTTTTTTTATTCGTTCATGCATGTAGGCATTGCTGGCTAGGCCATCATTTATTGCCATCGCTACAGGGCATTTAGAGTCAACCACATTGTGGGAGTCACATGTAAGCCAGACCTTGTAAGGATGGTAGATTTCCCTCCTTAAAAGGTATTAGTGAACCAGATGGCTTTTTACAACAATGGTTTTATGGTCATCATTAGACTTTGAATTCCAGATTTTTATTGAATTCAAATTCCACCACCTCTATCATGGGATTTGAATTTCAGTCCCCAGAGCATTATCTTGGGTCTCTGGATTACCAGTCCAGTGATAATACCACTCTGCCACCAGTTTCCTATTACCAGGATAGGAAAGACATTCTTATTTCAACCATGGGGTGTAGCTGATGAAGGGAGACGTGAGTAGTTAGTGGAGGGAGACGTGAGCAGTGGATGGAGGGGGATGTGAGCAGTCGATGGAGGGAGATCTGTCCATTTTCGGTTGGCTACTCCTCAACCTGATTGGAGGAATGAGATGAGAAGCATCAATTCATTTTTGTGCTCAGTTATAGTAGAATCCGTGTGAATGTGCCTAAAGGTACTAGTGGTGGGACCCTGGTAAATTGGCAAGTTAGTCTCATTTGTTTATTACCAATGTGAGGGAGATGGTCAAGGCCACAGATACATCTCAGTGGTCATGGGAAGGCAGCAAGTTTGGTTGCCTGGGTAGTCGATGAGGGCTAAGGTGAATCCCATGATTTCTAAGGTGAGGGGAAGAGATTGGAAGGGGGAAAGCTCCTTCCAGCTTCATATTCAAGTAAGAATATCCTTTTAAACTTCTTTTCTTAGTGGCAACCTCTCGCAGTCCCATCAAGAAATGACAGTTAGTCTGCATGTAGACCTAGTAATTCTGAATGCAATAGCCCTGACAGTGAAACTAATTTCCAGTGTGGATCCTAAAACGTACATTCAGATAATCAACGGACCTAGTGGCTACTGGGGGCTAATGGCAGGATGTTTCGCCAGTGTGTGATCCAAAATGGCATCAGATGTATTTCTATTGCTATTTGGTGAAGGATGTTGACCTCCTAAATTGGGTCGGTGCACTTACTCAGAAAACAGTTGCAGGGTGATCCAACTTCTAGGCCATTTTATGACTAGACTATTCCTTAATCATGTGTTGTGACTGGAACTAATTAATTTATTTCAGAAGCCTTGTTGCATTTAAAAAAGCATTGCAGTTTGAGAATTTGAAGCTTCCCTGACAGAAGACAATAGTTTAACAACAGCCTCAGTATCTAATCAGTTTTCAAATAAACATTCAGATTACACTAATGTGTCATCAGCACTTTGGGAAGTCCTGAGAGGGACAGCATTACACACATGCACTAATGAATAAAACAGAAATCTTTATGTGAACAATACTCATGGGTCCTTTCATTGAACTGAATGATTTGATGGTTTGAAGAAGGATGTTGTTTTTTCGTTGACAAGATTTTATCTATTATGTTGAAGATGATTAACCCATTCAGAGCAGGGCTTCACAAAATTACAGTGGTAACATTATTAAGTGTCCAGTAAGCAACTTCAACCTTTTCCCTTCCCTTTTCCCCTCACTAACAAACTTTGTTTCAGGTTGATTTCCAGCCTGCCCATTGGCAGCCTATTCTTAATTTGATGGCTAAAAATTCGTTCACACCTCTTTCGGGCAAAAGGGGTCACGACTCGCAATCTGCCCACACCTGTTCCCGTTGAGACAGGCAGTAGGCAAGCTTCATGCTGCCTCATTTGAACCATTTCAGCAACTTGCACTTTTGCCTGGCTGCATGTTCAGCACGTGGTGTAACAGCATGCATGGCTAGCATATGTTCCTCCTTATGCTCTTAAAGGCAGTCTGGCTCTCCTAAAGGTAAATTGCATTGAATGTAAGGAGACGGCTGCTGACTGCCAGTACTGCAATTGAAGAGAAGGGAAATGAAGCACCGAGGCAGAGAGTGGGTTCTGCAATTCATGAATGTGGTGCTGGAGGTAGTCATGGAGGTTGATGGGACAAAAGGCACCATGGGCTAAATAGTATGGGCAGGGAGGCAGGAGGACTGGCAAGAAGGCGGTGGAGGTGAGGGAGGCTATGCATTGGGAGGTGAGTCCAACATCTTTCTGCTGCCCTGGGATTTTTCTGGCTCCAGGAACCATAATGGCTCAGCTTCCACTGGGTGGCCTGTTCAGCCACTTATGTGGCCAATTAAGGGTCATTTTCCCCACCCTCAGGCATTTTGCCCATGTCAGGAGGGCCCATCACTGTGTTGGGGGACTGCCAGATAAACCCTGGTGGCCTCCCAGCAGGATCCAGAGGGCCTCTTTGGTGGGCAATTCCTGACCCACAGAGGCGCCCCTGCAGCAGCAACGTCACTGGTACATTACAATCCCCACCCCACCCCCTCCCCCCCACCCTCCCCGAATCACTGAGGCCTGCCAGCCTGCCTGGCCCCGGCTTCCCCCATTCCTCCAGCCAAACAGAGCCCCCTGCTATTCAGGGGCCTCTCCCTGGAGCTGCAGCCTCAATGGTGGCACTGCTGAAGCTGCCAAGCTGCTGCCCCTCAATTAGACGCTGGCCCTGGCAGTAACCTCTTAATTAAGCACCGATGGCAAAATGCTGCCTCGGGGACCTCCTGCTGCCCATCAGAACCGAGTTGGCTCTTGTTTCAGCCCTGGCAGCAGATCTTGACCATCAGGGAGAAAATTCAACCCCATGTTTCCACGGGCTGCCAAGGGAGGCTGTCAAGGACCACCCTCTGAAGGGAATGGGAGCAGATGTCCAGGGAGTTCGACCCTTGGAGTCTGTCCCGAAAGACCTACCAGCAGTGCCACAGGAGGCTAGACTGGAACTGCCCATTGTGGGTCCTGTTGGGGATCTAGCAGGGAAGCCCAGTCAGTTCCCTTGCAGAGGCCGAACAATATTAGGCACTTAAGGGGCCACCATCAGGCTTTCCATTGTTGGGCCTTCCATTGAATTCAGGGCCCCGGCAACAGAAGCCCAACCACTGAGAGCTGCCGGCTAATCAGAGGCTGGCAGCTCATCATTGCAGGCAGCACCAGGGGGAGACATGGCAGCTACCAGGAATGCACCAACAGAGCCTCAAGGTTGCTGAGGGCCCCTAGGCCAAAGATGAGTAAGGCTGGGATAAGGATCATGGAATGGATGTTGCCGGACAAGGAGATGGAGGGGAGAAGAGACAAAGTCAGGGCGGTGGCTTTCAGCAACCCCCTTCTTGATGCTGGGTTTTAAAATCATATGAAATAGGAGCAGGGTTAAGCCATTCAGTCCATGAAGCCTACTCCACTATTAAATAAGATCATCGCTGATCCGATTATGGCCTTAACTCCACTTTCCTACCTGACCCCCATAACCCTTGACTTCCTTGTATATCAAAAATCTGTTTAACTCAGCCTTGACTATATTCAATGACCCAGCCTCCACTGCTCTCTGAGGAAGAGAGTTTCAAAGACCAATAACCCTCTAAGAGGGGAAATTCCTCCTCAAATGTGTGAAATGGAAAACCCCTTATTTTTAAACTGTGCCCCTGAATTCTAGATTCTCCCACAAGGAGCAATCTAGATCCTCCCAGCATCTACCCTGTCAAGGCTCCTTAGGATCTTATATATTTCAATAAGATCACCTATAATCTTTCTTAAATCCAATTACTATAGGTCCAACCCGATCAACCTTTCCTCATAAGACAACCCTTTCATCCGAGAATCAGCCTAGTGAACCTTCTCTGAGCTGCTTCCAATGCAAGTATGGCTGGGATTTTCCAGACCCGCCCATGGCAGGACCCATCATGGGCGGGAACGGAAAATTTGGAGAGCTAGTCAGAAGTCCATTGACTTTCGGTGGCACCAGAAACTCCCGGCCATGGGCAGAGTCTGAAAATCCCAGCCGATACCTCTCCTTAAGTAAGGCAACCAAAACTACACAGTACTCCGGGTGCGGTCTCACTGGTGCCCTGTACAGCTGTAGCAAGTCTTCCCTATTTTTATTCTCCATCCTCCTTGCAATAAAGGACAACATTCTATTAGAATTCCTAATTACTTGCTATACCTACATACTGACATTTTGTGATTCATGTACAAGGATACCCAGATCCCTCTGTATTGCAAAATGCTGTAGTCTCTCTCTATTTAGATAATATTCTGCTTTTCTGTTTTCCTGCCAAAGTGGACAGCCTCACGTTTTCCCACATTATACTCCATCTGACAATTTTTTGCCCACTCAATTAACCTATCTATATCCCTTTGCAGAGATTTTGTATCCTCCTCACAACTTGCTTTCCTTCCTATCTTTGTATCTTCGGCAAATTTGGCTACAGTAGTCAATCCCTGCATCAAAGTCATTAATATAGATTGTAAATAGTTGAGGCACCAGCACTGATTCCTGCAGCACCTCACTGGTTAGATTTTCCCAGCCTGAAATTGATCATTTTATTCTGATTCTCTGTTTCCTGTTAGCTAGCCAGTCCTCTATTCATTCTAACGTATCATCCCCAAGGCACGAGCCCTCATCTCCTGCAGAACCTTTTATGTGGCACCTTATCAAATTGCTTTTGGAAACACAAATATACTACATCCACTGGAATCCCTTTATCCACCCTTGTTTCATTCTTAAAGAACACTAATAAATTTGTCAGACATGGTTTCCCTTTCATAAAACCATGTTGACTCAGCCTGATTATATTATGCTTTTCTAAAATGTCCGATGACCTCCTTAATAATGGATTCCAGCATTTTCCCAATGACAGATTAACTGGCTTATAATTTCCTGCTTTTTGTCTCCCTTCTTTCTTGAATAGTAGTGTTACATTTGCGGTTTTCCAATTCGCTGAGACTTATCCGGAATCAAGGGAATTTTGGAACCAATGTACTTACTAGCTCTGCAGCCACTTCTATTAAGATCTTAGGATGAAGGCCGTCAGGTCCAGCCCTTTAGTCTCAATAGTTTTCCTAGTACTTTTTCTCTAGTGATTGTGATTTTTTTTTTAAGTTCTTCCATCCCTTTTGTCCCTTGCTTTCCTACTATTCTTGAAATGCTTTTTGTGTCTTCTACAGATACAAAATAATTGTTCAAAGTCTCTGCCATTTCCTTGTTTTGCATTATTGATTCCACAGTCTCACCTTCTAAGATACCAACATTTACTTTAGCTACACTTTTCCTTTTTATAGGATAGTATTTTACCGTCCCCCCACTGGTGGATTTGAAGGCAGAGCGGCTCATACAATGCAGCACATGGCCTCCTGCCCCCTATCCACCCACACCCGATCTGCCTCCCATTTAACAGTGAGAGATGGAGGTGTCGGGCAGTCCATGCGCCCTTGGGCTGTTGAAGGGCCATTAGTGACCAATTAATGGCCACTTAAGTGCCTCACCTCGCCTCAATGGCTATTTAACCCATGACAAGGGGAAATCCAGGCCAAGCGCTGTGTGGACTGGTGTCAGGCAAGGGGTGGCACCTCCTGAAGGGTCCCCTGGATCCTTTGGAGGCACCACCCCCAAGGTCATACCCCCCGCGCTCCCCCCACCCTCCCCCTCCCCACTGCCATCACCGGGAACTGCCAGCCAGGCACCACTGATCACCTGAACTTACCTTCGGTCCAGCCTCCATTAGCTCCTCTTCTTTAGGGACTGACTGTAGCCACCGTTCGAACCTGGCGCTGCTTGGACTACAGAGCTGCCAGCCATCCAATTGGCCAGAAGCTCTCTAAGGCAGGACTTCCTCTCCAGATGGGGGTGGGGCTTTCCTTTAGCCAGTTAACGCCCCAGTGAACATTAACTAGCTACATGGGAGTCGGTATTGGCAGGGATGCAATCCCTGCTGACTCTTTGGGTGGCAGGTAAGAAAACTGCTATCTGAAAAATTCCGTCCATAGAAGCTCTTACTGGCTGTTTTTTTGCTAGCTTAATAGTCTTATTTCTTGCTAGTTTTCTCTCATGCTCCAATTTCTCCCTTTTTTTGCCATCATTTGCTAATTTTGAAACTTCTCCCAATCTTCTGGACTACCACTAATCTTTACAGTATTCTACTTTCCTTTCCAATATGATACCAAGCTTAGCTTCCTTAGTTAGCAATGGAACATGGATCTTTCTTGCAGAGTTTTTCTTTCTCAGTAGAATATATCTTTGTTGAAATTTATGAAATATTTCCTTAAATGTCTGTCACTGCTCCTCTATCATATTACCTTTTAATCTATTTTCCAATCCAGTTTAGCCAACTTGTCTACATACCTTTGTAGTTGCCTTCATCTAATTTAGCACACTAGTTTTGATCTAAAAATCTCACCTCCAAACTGATTGTAAAATTCTATCATGTTGTGATCACTTTTACCAAAATGATCCTTTATTATGAGGTCATTAATTAATCCTGTTCGTTGCACAATCTTCTTCATCTTCTTGAGTTCCCTGCCTGAAGACAGGCCCTTGACAATTATTCACCGAACCACAGCAAAGTGCCATGATTTTTATTATAGGTAGGGTGAGGAGGCAGGGTCTGAAACCACTTCAGCCAGAAGGGGGATCGAATTCCAGCTGTTGGCACTAACTTGATCTACATACTAGCCACCTAGCCAATTGAGCCCACCTTATTACCCGTTTCCAGGTTTAAAATAGCCTTTGCCCTGGTCAGTTTCAGAATACGTTATTCTAAGAAGTATTCCTGGGTACACTCTATGAATTCATCCTCCAGGCTACGTTTGCCAATTTGATTCTTCAATCTATTTGAAGATTAAGATCAATTATTGCAGTATCTTTCTTACAAGCCCCCATTATGTCTTGAATTATACTCTGTCCTACAGCATAGCTACTGTCATGGGTTTATAAACCATTCTCTCCAGTGGCTTCTTTCCTTTGCTATTTCTTATCTCCATCTAAACTGATCCTACATTTTGATCCTGCAAATCAAGATCATTTCTCACAACTGTACTCGTCTTACCATTTATTAACAGAATGACACCACCTCATTTTCCTTTCTTCCTGATAATGAGCAAGCCCCCCACCCTTGAGACCACTGGGAAACCTGATCGGACAGGGTTTGCTGGGCAGCCTTTGGGAGGTGCAGAAAAACCATGCAGCTCCCACTTAATCATCAGCCACCACTGAATTGAGATGGGCTCAGGGATAATGGGTGTCAATTGGCTCATTAATGAGCCAATTTAATAGACCTAATTTACATCCCACCGCTGGTATCTGGGAATCCTACATCAACCCTTCCCAATCTCTGAATTATAGAATCCTAGAAAGTTTATGGCACAGAAGGAGACCATTTGACCCACTGTAGGACAGAGTATAAATCAAGAAATAATGGGGGCTTGTACGAAAGGTACTACATGTTACAAATGAAATGTAAAACGTTTTATTTTTATTTACTGCTGGAAACCTCATCCTGCCTGTGGATGAGGTTTCCTAAAAAGTACAAAGGCTTCTTGGCCTTTTCGCCTGCCCGCCAACCATAAGGTTGCACAGGCAAGGAAAAAATTAGGTTAATTATCTTTTTAATGGCCTTAATAGGCCTTTTACTTGTCAGCGGGCACGCTGCCGATTCCCGCGTATGCCTGCTGACTGAATTATCTCATGACTGTGCGTTGATGTTGGGGTGCTTGCCTGATGTCAACGCGCATAATTTTACGCTCAAGCAGATCAGGCAACGCCCACCTGCCAAGGTAAAAATTCTGCCCTTGGGGTTTTACTTTTTTAACCAGTCTGCCATGTGGGACCTTGACAGAAGCCTTGCTAAAATCTATATACATTATATCAACTGCAGTATCCTCATCAACCCTCCTTGTTACTTCCTCAAAAAATTCAATCAAATTAGTCAGACATGACCTTCCCTTAACAAATCCATGCTAACTGTCCTTGATCAATCCCTACCTTTCTAAGTGACAGTTTATCCTGTCCCTCAGAATTGATTTCAATAATTTGCCCACTTTTGAGGTCAGATTGACTGACCTGTAATTATTTGGTCTATCCTTCGCTCCCTATTTGAAAAAAAAGTACAACATTAGTAGACCTTCAATCCTCTGGCACATCATCAGTATCCAATGAGGATTGGAAGATGATGGTTAGACCTTCCATTATTTCCTCCCTGGCTTCTTTTAACAGCCTGGGGTATGTTTCATCAAGCCTGGTGATTTACCCAGCTTCAAGGATGCTAATCCCCTTAATACTTCCTCTCTCCCTATGTAATACTTTGTCTCTCCACATTCCTCCTCCTTAACTACAATGTCTGCAATGCCCCCCAGTTTTGTGAAGACAGATGCAAAATATTCATTGAGAGCCATTCCACCTCCACACATAGGTTACCTTTTTGGTCTTTTATGAGCCCTACTCTTTCCTCAGTTCCTCTTACTCTTAATATATTGATAAAACATCTTTGGGTTCTCCTTGATTTTGCTTGCCAATATCTTTTCATGGCCTCTCTTTGTTTTCCTAATTTCCTTTTTGACTTCGTTACTCCTCTTTCTATACTCCTCTTGGCTTTCTGTCCTCAGCTCATCTGCTTTATTTGCTATACTCCTTGAATTGAAGTATATAGCCTGGAGCACTGGCAAACTCCCTTTTTTTTATTTTCTATCTTTTGTTTCCTCAGTCCTCCAGATTCATTCACTGATTTTTTTGCCTTCCATTACCATTTCTGATTTTGTCTCATCTGAGGCTACCTGCAGTTTCCCATCCCCCCTGTCAAACTACTGTAAGCCGTCCCCAACACTACCAGTAAATCTCCCAGCAAGGAAATTGATCCTGGCCCATTGAGGTGCAAACATTCTGGCTTCTACAGGTTCCACCTCCCCCAGAACCAGTCTCAATGCCCTAGGAATCTGAATCTCTCCCTCCTACACCATCTCTCCAGCCACGCATTCATCAGCTCTAACCTCCTATTTCTATGCTCACTAGTATGTGGCAATGGTAGTAATCGGAGATTGATGCCTCTGATGTCTTGCTTTTTGATGTCTTACCTGGCTCCCTAAGATCTGCTTTCAGGACCTCATTCCCTCTTTCTACCTAATTAATTGGTACCAATGTGAACCACAACCTCTGCCTGTTCATCCTCCCCCTTAAGAATGTCCTGAAGCTGCTCTGTGATATCCATGATACTGGCAACATACCATTCCTGGAGTCATGTCTATGGCCACAGAAACGCTTGTCTGTTCCCATAACTATCAAATGCCCTCCCACTATTCCTCTTCCACTCTTCTTCCTTCCCACCCATTCAGCTAACCCGCCCATGGTGCCCCGAACTTGGTTTTGCTACATTCCTCTGAGGAAATATGGAAACATAGAAAATGGGAGCAGGAGTAGGTCATTTGGCCCTTCAAGCCTGCTCTGCCATTCAATATGATCATGGCTGATCCTCTACCTCAATGCCATACTCCTGTTTCCTCCCCATATCTCTTAACGCCTTTAGGTGTTGCCCATTGCCCTCCCCATTGCCCTCACCGGCATCCAAAATGGAAAACTGGTTCATGAGCAAGATAGACTTGGAGGACTTAGAGCCTGGTCCTCTTAGACTTTCTGGTGGTCACCCATTCCTTCTCTGCCTGCATGCTCCTAACATGTGGTGTGACACCTCCACATGCTATCCACATAGTTCTCAGGGTTAATGTCACGCCACAGTGACTCCATCTGCCGCTCGAGTTCCAAAGCTCAGAGCTCAGGTTTCTGCAGCCAGTGCACATGTGCTCGTCTAGGCCAAGTGAAGTGTTCATGACTCCCCACACACCACGGAATGGGCATTCTGTGTGGCCGAGCTGCCCTGCCAATATCTTAAGCTTATTTTTTAACTCTTTACTATAAATTGGAGACAAGAAAGTGAACTAGGCTTACTCACCAATCAGCCCCATCTCTTGTTCCTGTTAGATACTTAAAAAAATGTAAATGTTTTACATAACCCTTATTTTTCTAATACAATAGAGTCTTACATTTTCCTAGCTTAGAGACAAGGAAAGAAAAACTCACCAACTACTGGAAACTGTTTTAAAAAAAGGTATCAGATGGAGCACCTCTTTCGCCCTGTGCACTGAATTCCCACATGAATCAATTTCCCAATTCCATACTTCATCTAAATTTCATTCAGCGTAGTCTCCTATCTCTTCGTGCGCCCCTTACTGTCCCTTAATCTGGGAGGACATTTTGCTGCCACTGGTAAACTGACATGGGGTCTCTCCCACGATGGAGTGGGCCCAGCCACCATGGTTCCCACCATTACCTGGAAAAACTCAGCAGGTCTGGCAGCATCGGCGGAGAAGAAAAGAGTTGACGTTTCGAGTCCTCACGACCCTTCGACAGAACTCTAGTTCTGTCGAAGGGTTGTGAGGACTCGAAACGTCAACTCTTTTCTTCTCCGCCGATGCTGCCAGACCTGCTGAGTTTTTCCAGGTAATTCTGTTTTTGTTTTGGATTTCCAGCATCCGCAGTTTTTTGTTTTTTGTTTTTTTTTATGGTTCCCACCATGATGGACTGCATTAAATCCAGCCCAAGAAGTTTAATAACCTCACTTGGGTGGTCAACATCACAGAATGTATCTTTAAAGGTCATCTCATGCCCACTGCACTACTAACCACTCATGCTGCTTAATGCACACAGCTCTCATCTATCAGGAGTCCCTAGCAATCAGGATTCACACCTAACGTTTATATGCTCCACCTCACCATCATACGCTTTTCAATTCTATCAGCCTCACCACCCCCCCCCCCCCCCACTTTCTTGCAGTGTCCACGTACATCCAGCTATTCGATTGTGACAGGTACATCACCTAAACACATTGCAACACATCGCTGATCTTTTGCTCTCTCTTTCTTATACACCAGGTTGCCCACAATAGAAGGGTGCAAAGCTGAACTAGCAGAGGACAGGCACAGCTTCACCCCTGAGCCCGATGGAGGGGATGGTGCCGCACATCATGTGTCTGGCTGCAACTGAGCCTGTTGCATCTGGCATTACTGAAAGCATTAGGATTATGGTGTGTTGCTGCCGATGGTGTGACCATAGACCTCTTGCTTTACACCCAACCTCCCCCTTCTGACTTTCTGCTTTCAAACTCCCAAGAACTGCTGCCTGCCCACTTGCAGCAAACTCAGAAACAAGAGCAACAGCAAGGCCACAGCACTGATGAAGAAGCACCATCGGATCTGACACTCACAGTCACCAACTCAAATACTAACACTGTACAAACTTCAGTGGCTAGTATAGAGTTAGAATCTGCATATGGTGAGTCACCTGACACAGGTGGGTTGCAGCCAGGCCAGGGGAAAGGATAATGTGTGTGCCAGCTTACTGGAGGGCGATGTTACAGACAAATTCTGCTACAGGAGATTCAGATAAGAACTTTGATGGGATGGCATACAGGAGAACTTTGATGAACGTGCACATTGAGATGTTTGGTGCAATGGCAGGTCCACCAGACAGCTTCCTATCACTGTCAAGGAGTGTGGAGGAGACCGCCTTCGACATAGCAGGGTGCTTCTTGCAGAGCTTGGGCACCCCATTCTTTCCAGAATGGCAGTAGTAGCCAACTTTATGACAGCAGTCACAGACGCAGCTATGATGCAGTGTGTGATGGTCACTGTATTAGCTTCCACTGCAGCACAGGTAGAAGCCTTCCAATATCTGAGTACTGTAGTGGAAGTTCAAACTGAGGTCATGAGGTCCATGCTTGCATACATACAGGCTCAGACTGCTGCCATCATGGGAGCTGACTTCAGTATTTAGGGGCATGCAGTATCTGACAGCAGTCCAGCAATCTATTCTCGAGCAGATTACTAGATTTGCTGAGGTGCTGAGCTGGGGGAGTGGCACTGGCTCAGTGGGGCTCAGGATTTCATATTGCTGTCAGTTTTTGATTCCGTGATACTGGGAATCTTCAAGGGCGGACTTGTTGAATTGGGTTCACTAGGAGGATCATTGGCTTCCCCAGTGCAGGCTGGGTACTGACAGGTGGCATGACAAGAATGCTGATCCTTTGGCACTGTCCCCCAAGCTGGAATATGCATTAAACTATAATATTGCGAAGCTAGCCGACTACTGTAAGACATGGTACCTACAGCTGAGCACCAGTAAAAGTCCTTAGCAGCTCCCACCTTCACAATGCCAGCACTAAGAGAGAACTCAACATCACTCTGGATGACCAGAGACCAAAGCATGATCCCCACCCTGATTATTTAGGCTTCACCATTGACAGAACCCTCACGTACAGACAGAACCTCAACAAGAATGCAGAAAACAATTAAAACCCGCAACAACATCCTCAGTAAACTGGTCGATATCTCATGGCGATCACAGGCCAAGACCCTAAGGACTTCTGCTCTTGCACACCAGTATGATACAAATCTGCCCAGTCAAACTTATCGATGTGCAACTGAACTCAACAATGCAACAATGCGCATCATCACAGGTGATCTCCAACCAGCTCACCTCCCCTGGCTCCCAGTCTGAACACCAATGCTCCCCCCCCACCCACCCCCACCCCACCCCCCAAACCACCCCCCTCCCCCCCACCCCCTAGCTCCCACCACCCCCCACCACCTCGTCCACATCAGGAGGGAAAGTACAACAAGAAAGCTACTGGTGAAGGTGTGCTTCAATACATGCCTGCCCTTAATGACCTCCTCAACCACCAGGAGTATGTTTTCCCTCTTGCTACCCCTTAAGGTTAAACCCACCACGCTAAGGAGTAAGAGCTGATGATCCATGGCAGGAAGATTGGCAGGAGAAAACACCGGTGACACCAGAAGCCATTCTCTCATTGCAGACCCCAGCTTTGATCTCCCACGGTGACAGTGGACTATTTAAACCATTTCCAGACAGGCCAAAGCCTTTGTACAGCCACCCAACATCAGTGGGGTTGTCAGGACCATCCAGGCTATAGCTGTGGTGCAATCCAAACAATGACTCACATTGACGAGGAGTGCCCAATAAACTTGTAGGTGGGATGGAAAGAACTCCATCTGACAAGGCTATGCACATGCTAAATAAATAGTGTGGCATAAACCTGCTGTCCTCTCTCAGGATGACAACATTCATCCTCCTATGATGGTTCTTATTGTGGGATCTTAGCCAAGAGAGCTCTATAATGAGGTGCCCTAAATGGATGGTGAGGTGAGCAATTGTAGAACCATGTTGAGGAAGGGAAGTTATGCCATGGGAAATGGAGTATGAGTAGGTCCTGTTGGACAGTAGGTCCAGAGCAAAGAGCAAAGGAGTTTGGATACTTCCTCCCTGTGACCTCTTCCTGCTCCTCTTCCCAAGGTGGTCTTTGGATTCCTGGTGGCAATGTTGTGGAGGGTGCAAGAGACCACCACAAACTTGGAGACGTGCTCCAGCCTGTACTGAAGGGTTTCCCCAAAATACTCCCAGGCATCGGAAACTTTGCTTCAGGGCACTGATGGTCTGTTCTACAATGTTCCTCGTAGTTTTAGCGCTCTCATTATACACTCACTGTCCTCATGAGGTCAGGTGGCAGACAGTGGGGGTGCAGGGTGAGGTGTGGTGGAAGGAGGCATCAGATATGCTTATGGGGGTAGCTGCTGTTCCCATGCAGCCACCCTCTGATTGTTCTTGGGGTTGCAAAGGTGATGGGAATTGCAAATTGCCTCAGAATGAAGGCATCATGGCTGCTGTCAGAATAGGGAACATTCACAGCCATGATGTATTGTACATGGTCACACACCAACTCCAAATTGATGGAATAGTAGCCCCTGTGGATCCTATATCTCTCCCCGTTGATATGGGGCCCTTGCAGATGCAAATGTGTACAGACAAAGCCACTCTGCACAATCAGGAATCCCACAATCCTGGCAAATCCATGTGGCTACTCACCCTACTTCTTCCCCCTTATGGCATATAGGGCTATCATCAGATACTGGGTGCTTCAATGGATAGTGTACTGGGAGATGTTGGATATGTCACCTGCTCGCACCTGGAAAGATCCAGTTGCACAGAAGCGTAATGCCACAGTGAGCTTTGGGGGCACTGGCAGTGCTGTCATCACCCTTGTGTGAGTCTCCACGTCGTATTCAAGGAGGGGGCACAGTTCTGTAACCACCTCCTTAGTGAACCGGAGTCACCTCATGTATTGCTCCTGGCTCAGGTGGAAATATGAGAAGTGAGAAGAATAGAGGCATAGACTATTTTCTAAATGGGGAGAGAATTCAGAAATCTGGAGTGCAAAGGGACTTGGGAGTCCTTGTCCAGGATTCTCTTAAGGTTAACTTGCAGGTTGAGTCGGTAGTTAGGAAGGCAAATGCAATGTTGGCATTTATTTCGAGAGGACTAGAATATAAAAGCAGGGATGTGCTGCTGAAGTTTTATAAGGCTCTGGTCAGACCATATTGTGAGCAATTTTGGGCCCTGTTTCTCAGGAAGGACGTGCTGGCCCTGGAGAGGGTCCAGAGAAGGTTCACGAGAATGATCCCAGGAATGAATGGCTTAACATATAAAGAACATTTGAGGACTCTGGGTCTTTCTTGATGGAGTTTAGAAGGATGAGGGGGGATCTGATTGAAACTTACAGAATACTGAAAGGCCTGGATAGAGTGGACGTGGGGAAGATGTTTCCAATAGTAGGAGAGACTAGGACCCGAGGGCACAGCCTAAGAGTAAAGGGAAGACCTTTTACAACAGAGATGAGGAGAAACTTCTTTAGGCAGAGAGTGGTGAATCTATGGAATTCATTGCCACAGAAAGCTGTGGAAGCCAGGTCATTGAGTGTATTTAAGACTGAGATAGATAGGTTCTTGATTGGTAAGGGGATCAAAGGTTACAGGGAGAAGGTGGGAGAATGGGGTTGAGAAACTTGATTGAATGGCGGAGCAGACTCAATGGGCCGAATGGCCTAATTTCTGCTCCTATGTCTTATGGTCTTATGGTCTAAGTGATATCAAAAAACCCATGGTGGGTAATCCTTCTGTGGAGCACCCTCCCCCACCCTCTCTCTTCATGGAGTTTCCCCCCTCTATAGCCTCTGCTCCATTTGTTGAACATGTTGCAGACCCAGAGGCTATGGAACCCAATTTTGTGGCCCAATATTCTTCTTGCTGATGTTCTATCTTTTATTCTAAATACAGCCAATAACAAATACTCACTTTCAACAAAAATTACCAGCACTGTGGGACGGTTGTTCTATACCCTATTTATCTATAAACATAAAAGTTTCGGTCTGAAATTTATAAGAATGCAATTCTGTAAGATAGTCCAGACCCATCAGCATTGTTGATTGTGGAGTTATATGGTTGGAGAGACAAGGGTGGCAACCCAACAGTATAAAAATAGATTGTTTGTCCTGTGTTACATTCTCCTAGACACATCATGCATAGGATGTAACTACTTTTGGGTGATGGTGCGAATTGGATAATAAACACCTCACCTGATGATCCTTTCCATTGAAGTCAGTGGAAAGGAAGTTCAGTCAATGTGTACAACGAGTGTTTAAGTTCATAATCACTCATTTTATAGCATTACCCAAAGTTAAAATAATCCTTATAATGTCAAGTTTTGGCTCATAGGAAGCAGGGGCTTACCATTTAAAGCTGCTCTTTTCAGCAAGCAGGCATGAGTGTTTAACAAAGGCTATTAAATCATCAGATCTGACAAACGCAACACGTGCAAATATTGAAGACTTTGCCAGCTCGGATCAGTTCTCAATCAAATATTAGTGTCATACAAGAAACAATGGGGGTGAGCTGGGAAGGGTGGGGCATTAAATGACAAGGGAAGGTGGGTGGGTGGTGGAATGCCCATCATCTTCACACTGCCATACCATTTTGCTAGCAACGGGGAAGGTGGAGGATGACCTTTCTGCCCAGAGGCCAATTGAGCCACTTAAGTGGGCAATTAAGGGCCTCTTCCAACTGCCGCTGGCACTTTACCAGCAGTGGTTGGGCCCTCCACCACCTGGAAGTCTAGCTGTGGCTTCACAGTGGGCTTGGAGGGGTGGCTTCATATTCATGCAACCTTTGGCCCATGAAGGAGCCCCCTGGCAGCAATGGCTGCCCTGCAGCAAAGGCATCACCTAACCTCAGGAACCCATCCCTCTTTGTATGGGCCTGCCTGACTAGCCCAACTGCCCCCCAGTACCCAATTACCTGACTGGCAGGGCAGCATTCATCCATAGTGTTCTCTTGTTCCAGGTGCAGTCCCAGCAGTGTCCACTGTGCCCGATGGTGCTGCTGAGCTGCCAGCCCTCCAATTGATCAGCAGCTCCTGGAGATGGGTGGCTGTTCATTAAAGGGGACGACAACCCCAATGCCAACCAATTAGTTACCTGACCCCTGTAAAATGTGACCATGGAGCTGCATATGGCCAAGTCTGGGATGCCCCTGGCTTTCAGGTCCATCGTGAGAACTGCTCGGTGAGAATAAAATTCTGGCCAATACATCAGTGAGCAAGTGGTCAAACCATGGAGCACCACTTCTGTGATATTTTACCCTCCCTCCCTCCCTCCCTCCCCTTTTTCAAAAATTGATTTATTACACTTTTATTTTAATGTCTTTCACTTTTTTCCCAATTCATTTATTTCATGCACATGATGAGCGTTAGTACCAGACAATGGAAATCTTTCAATTTCAGGCAACCAACATCAGCATCAAACAATTTCAGGTTATATTAAAAACATGATAAAGTACAATGCACTGTACTATCTGTACTCTGCCCCAGCAACCAGCCTCAGCCCCAACCTTCGCACACCACTCTCTCTGAGATTATTAATTTGTGTCCAACTAGGTCCATTATGTACTGGAGTAATGCCACCCACACACATTTCACATTAGACCTCAACAGCCAGTAGCTAGAGGGCCCTTTCTTCCTCCCAATCTGGGCTTTAATTTGAATCCATGTCCTAGAGATAAAGGGGCAGTCAGTGACCCACTGCAGCACCTAATTCTCCATTTTATACCAATAATTTATCAAATTTTGCACACTCTATTTAAGGAAGCATGTCAAAGTTATAGAGAAAGTACAGAAGAGAATTATTAAGGTGCTAACAGGTATATGAGAGGCTTTAGTCCTGAGGAATGACCAGAGAAAAGCGGAATTTTTTCATTAGGAACAGGAAGGTTAAGAAAGACATTTGATTGGGTAAATAGGGAAAGTTCATTTTCACTGCTTAGTGAGTTGAAAGCAAAAATGAAGGTTCAGGAGTGTATGTCAGAGGAAGGGAAATTGGTTCATATAGCACCACTTCTAGCACTGCTATGCAGACTTACCTTGATTCCCTGCTAACAGACAGCGCTGTGGGCTGCAGTAATGTCATTAAAGGACACTGTGTGGGCCGTGCAGGTAGTGTCCCACAGTAATACCTCATTGAGGTAATTGGTAATGGTATACAAATAAATTTCTTCCCTAGAGTTGTTAGAACATGGAAAGTTCTACTAGAAACATTATTGGAAGCAGACCAATAATAACCTTTAAAAGGAGATGCAAAAAAATGTTTGAAAGTTAAAAAAGCTATATAGGAGGTTGAAAGGATGTTCCCCCTTGTGGGAGAGAATAGAACAAGGGGACACAGTTTAAAAATAAGCGGTTTCCCATTTAAGACGGAGATGAGAAGAAAATTTTTTTCTTAGAGGATTGTGAATCATTGGAATCTCTTCCCCAAAAAGCGGTGGAGACAGAGTCATTGAATGTTTTTAAGACAGAGGTAGATAGATTCTTGACTAACAGGGAGTCAAAGGTTACTAGTGAGTAGGTGGAATGTGGAGTTGAGACCACAATCAGATCAGCCATGATCTTATTGAATGGTGGAGAACGCTTGAGGGACTGAATGGCTTACTCCTGCTCCTAATCCATGTGTTCGAATAGGGTTAGGGGAGAGCAACACAGTTAAATGGATAACTCAAGAGTGCAAGCATAGGCACAATGGGCCACAGCCTTCTCCATAACTTTGACATGCTTCTTTAAGTAGAGTATCCAAAACTTGATATAATAGTCTTTCTTGGTGTTGCGTAATTCTGTGACTTTACTAGTCACAGTACGTGATATCTACAATTGTCTTCTGGACAAGAAGTTCCCTTTTAAGATCGATAGACATCAGAAAGTGAGTTGAATGTTTTTGCAAAGTTTATAAGCCTATTACTGCATCCTCTACATATTCAACAAAACTTTCTCCTGTTCTCATTATTCTGTTGAATCTTACAAATTTCCAATCAATCTGATGTTGCCTCTTAAAAGCCATTTGGATAACGCAGAGGAATTTATAGCTCAAGTTACAAGGTTCTACCCTATTAGTCTGAAGTACATATAGTTCCATGAACTGCACAGAGAGTGGAGGTCTTTCCAGTTCTGACTGATCTTTTGGTGTATTTACAGTAAACGCTTCCAAGAAGCGTTTCCTGCAGTTGTTGCCATGAAAATGAATCTCTGCTTAACAATTCCACAGTGAGGCTGTATCACTCGATCTATGTGATGTTATTTTGCCTTTCTCTTACATCACTTTGATGACTTTTTTTTTGGAAGTAGCGTTTTTTGCGTATTAGCGGCTGGTCACTATTTTCGCTGTACAATAAAGTGTTTGGAGAGAAATTCAGTCATTTTGATTTAAATGTGCACTTCTCAAGTAGCTTGCTGAAGAAGAAATATATATATATTTAAATAGGTTTGTAATCTATCAAAAAAAACACAAAATGCCAGAAATATATAGCAGGTTTCATCTGAATTTTGAATAGGCCAATATTTTGGCTGTCAACCTTCAACTGAGCACAAATTTGCAGTCATAGATTTCATTCCAAAATACCATTTCTTTTATAAGCTCCGAAGTAAAATTTATACATAGATTTAAATCTGTACAGGTGAACCTAGCTTCAAAAGCAAGAGGAATCCATCCACTGACCCATCCCACCCTGCACTGCAAGGTGCACTGAATCTGTCTAGGTGCACAGAATTCCTAGTTCTGCATTATTTTATTAGTCCTAGGAGGTACTGGTGCCGGTGAAGGGGCAGTGAGGTCAGGTACAAATGCAGGTCACTCCCTCAGCAACCAAAAGATCATGAATTCACCTGAGAACCGACTTGACCACCTTCAGCCTACCACCACCCCAAAACAGACCTGGACCCTGGAAAATGCTCATCAGCCAGGTTTTGGGGCAGGTCACAGCACCACATTTTCTTGGTGTTGTCAACTGACATCCAACCAGGAAAATGATGCTGTTGAACATCCCTTCCTGCCTCATTTAAATTACTCCAATAGGCCTGTACCTAACCCTGGCCAAGCACAGTGCCCCAGAAATCGAAGCCCCAGAAATCCAGGGGGCTTTGTAAAAAGAGAAGGGGGAAGGACAAGTGAACCAGGTCTCCATCCTCTTTCCTGCTCTTGACACCCAATGAAAATGGTTAATTCCTAGCAGCACAGATCAGGTAAATCAGCCTTTTAAAATCTCAGTTTTAGAAGGTAGACTTCATTTACATTTTTAGTATACGATTGAAGCTTTGAAAATTCTCAAGATGTTCCATGCATTGATTGCTATGATGAAGGGTTCATAAAACAGGAAACTCAGCACTGAATTTGCCATCATTAATAATCTGTTGCCACAATATTTGGTTTATTTCAGAGGGTAGCGAAAGCAGGACATTCAGCTTTTAAGCTGTTTTCCTGTCATAAGACTACCAATAAAAAGACCTGTTGTTATTAAAACATGAGCAATACCCGCACTGCTATTGACGTTCAGTTGAGGCCTTCTTTCTCTTACAAATTTAAAAATTAACAAATTGCGTATTGCACAGTATTACAAAGGGTGGGATTTTCCTTGAATTGTACTAAGTGCGGTAGCGGGTATAAAAATCGGTGTTTTTTCCACCAGCTGCAATAGTATTACATCGCGTTTACAGCACAGAAAAAGGTCATTCAATCTAACAGATCTGTGCCAATGTTTATGCTCCACATGAGCCACCTCCACCCTTCATCTAACCCCATCAGCATATTTTTCTATTGCTTTCTCCCTCATGTGTTTATTTAGTTCCCCCTTAAATATATCTATGCCAGTCAGCTGTTCTATTCTTTGTGGTGACACACTTCACATTCCAACTGTTTTTTGGGTAAAGAAGTTTCTCCTGAATTCCCTATTGAATTTATTAGTAACTATAATATATTTATAACCCCTGATTCTGGTTTCCATAATATTAGAAGTAAGGGGGAGAAGTTAAATAGAAATATTTTTACATTAAGCTTACTAAGACTATGCCATTTGTTACCAGAGAAACTACTGAAGCTGACAGTGTGTATTGGTTTAAAAGGCAAAAAGATTTATTTCTGACTGGAGAAGGCATCGATATATATATTGACAAGGTTGAATGACGTGGTTGAGAAATATTTAAAAGACTTGTTGGGACTTGTGGCCATTTGTTAAAAAAAATCAAGATTGTGGAGAATTGGTGTTTTAAATACCCTTTCCCTGTGATGAATGTTGTTGGTTTATTAGTCCATTTCCCCTATGAGATTCTGACCCTGCACAGTCCAAATTCTATATCGACACCAGCATGAACTATTTTTATTTTGTATAAAATTTTCCTTAAATTTCCTTTGTAGGGGAAGAAATTGCCCCAATTGTTAAGTAACTCCATTGACTTCAGTTGACATAAGATGCATCAAGGAATTTTTGTACACATACTCACAAGATTGACTAATATTTTGTTTTCTTATTTTGAGCACAAACCTTTTAACCTGTGCTCTAAGGCAATTAGGTACATCTTTTTAAAATATCAGTGAACCCTGGCTAATTCTAACATTTGCTGCCTTTTATCTGCTTTTACAATGACAGAACCTAAGAGTTAGATATTTATTAAATATTTGTAAGGTTGTACAGTTGCCATTCAAACACTGCCACATAGAAGCTCTTTAGAAAGGACAATCTTTAAAGGAAAGGAATTTTATTGCCAGTTTGCAGCCAACGATAGAATGGTCTGAAAACCTGAGATTAAATTGCATTTTTCAGCAATGAAGGATTCTTGAATGCTGCTGAAAAGGTAACTGTGCCTCTGATATCTGAAGCATCATTCTATATTTAAGCATTGAGACTATTTTCCTGAGTCTTATGTGCCATTTCCAGCACCTTCCATGTGATTTTGAATTACTGAAAGGTGAGATTTAGTCTGTCATCAATTTCTCCTAGGACTCTTGAGCATCCGACAGGCCTGCTCCTTTGATGGCATGCTCCTGAAAATCTCTTTTTGTTCTTTATCTATTTGAACTGACAGTGATCAGGACCATAACAGGACAGGCATCTCTTGAGAAATCACCTTCCTCCCTGCCTATTGACAGATTCCTCTGTTCTGAATCAAGCAGACCTTGTCCCGTCACTTGCATCAAGGCTGGGGAGTAGCCACCAATTAGACCCTGGGAGCCTTGTAAAATCTGCAACCACTTTTAAGTGTCTGTTCAGATTAGTTGGGATGAGAATATGCCCATCACCCTTTACATGCAGCTCCCTGTCTCAATTTTATCTTTGCTTCCACAGGTGCGAGAAGTGCGATCGGAGCTTCACACAAGCCACGCAGCTGAGTCGACACCAGCGGATGCCCAATGAGTGCAAGCCAATAACAGAGAGCACAGAATCAATTGAAGTGGATTAACTGATTGACTGGCTGGAATTAAACTGCAAGGAAAGTCATGATTAAATGTCATGGACACTTAAGCAAAACCAAAGATTTCCTCTGAGCAACTTTCAATCAGTCCCAGAAAACCAAAAGCAGTAATAAAATAAGTAAGATGTTTAAAGATATTGATCTTGGCATGGGAGAGAGAAAAAGAGACCAGAAGAAAAGATTATTTATTTATGATTAGAGATACGACGCATTTCAGTGGACAAAATCAAAAAAATAGGAGACTTGCATAGATTCTTATGCCCAGAATATAATACATTTCTAAGAACCTTTTAATTGTTATTTAATACCAAAGCTAGAAAACATATTAATTAGTGGGTTCAGCAATCCACAGTTGTGACTGAGAATGCACATTGTTTTATTGCACCTTTTTAAGCATGACTTGAGGGACACGGATCCTTTCTCCTTTTTTCCCAGTCGTAATGTCTACATGGTAACATGAAAAGCAAAACTTTGCGTTCTGAATTAAAGAGTCCCTGATTCATTGTAAAATACAAACAAAGGTATGTTCAGTATCTTTTCCTTGTCCAATTAGGGCTCTCTGCACTGTTCAGTACTATAGACCTTTCAAAACAAAACAGTTTTTCTATTTTACTAATCAGACATTCAAAATGTAAAACGGCATCAAAGGAACATTAACTGAAAATGTATCGCTGCAGGACAGCTGCTAACCTGTCTGCCAACAGAGCCACTATATCAGAGGCACATAAGTAAGTTGGAACAAACATTTGGCTATAAATTCTCTGGCAGAATAATAATTCAACTTGTGTTTGGCCTAAGGGTGAAATGCTTCTTTTGATTACATTATCCTGCATGATTAATTCTTCTAAACATGTCTATTACTTTTGAGCACTAAACTTAATGTAAAACTAATGAAAATGTGTTTAACACTTGTTAAGCTAGCAACTTGGTACCAGTACACCCTAGATGCAGAGTAAAGGCAATACCAAGTTTGTAGTGTAACAAGTTCCTCTCACACCCTCTATGCAAGAGGGCCTGTCTACACTTTCATGTTGTGTGAGCTCCATTACTAACAGCTGAAATCAACTTAAAGTGAATGAAGTTTGGTCATTGATGTGACTGGTATGAGCCTGCTCCCAGAACTGAGGTTGGTACTTGTGTGGCTGGAAAAAGTGAGCACGCACACTGATCATTCTGGTATATCTGTAACTCTAAGAATGCATAATACACTTGATGTGAGAGAAGCTTCTTAATTCTGTCACTTCATTTAAATGGCATTGGTGTTCTTGTCCTTCTCTTACAGCACAACAGCACCTTCAGAAAGAATTGTCTAACCTATTGAGTGACATTGTAAAAATTTAAGATGAATGCACAGAATGAATATTGTTAGCCATTAATATTGTTCACCATTCCCTTCACACACAAGTTTTCATTGATTATATTACTACAGTGAGCCATAGAGAAAAACACATTAAAATGCTTAGATATCTACTGATATAAAACACCCAATGCAAGCTACTAAATACTGCATTTTGTATTTTCATTTACTTCTGGCCACAATGAAGGACTGATACTTAACTCATGGGCTAGAAAGCCAAAAAAAAAAGCATAATGACAGGAAATTGCCCATATAAGAAACCATGGTTATTTATACTCTGACTACTTTAAATTGAGATGCCTAAATGTGCCTTAAAGGTACTAGCATCCCTGAACCACCACTGTACTGGCCAAAGGATTGATTTTCAGAAGACATCTTTGTTCTGCCTGACTGTTGAGTGATGCAGTATTACTGAGAACACTTCACGCTGGAATAAAGGCAAGGGGGCTTTTTAAATTACAAGACAATGTCACTGTGTTTTAGCCATTTGATGGCTGCCATATTTCTGCACTACTGGGTTTTTTTTAAGTTTACTTCAAATGAACTAAGAAATGTTTGTAACAGTACAATTTTACGTTACTCAATTTAAAAGAAATTGATTTTGACAGAAGATCTCCTGGTAGGAGTAGCTACAAGAAGGACAGGACAAGAGGAATTTGAACATTCAGCATAAAGATACAAACACAATCTTTTTTATAGGTAGCGTATAGTAAGAAATAAGCATTGTATTTTGAAAGCCAGAAAGCTTTTGAGTTCTTTTTCAACTATTAACTGTCCTATCCTGGCAAATCCTTACTACATTATAGCCACTATGAAAATGATCAAGGCTAAACCTTCATACTTTTGTTTTCAGCAAATATTTCTCGTCTGCATTTTTCTGTTGACCGGAATTGTGAACTATTTTGTATAATGTTTTTTTTTCACTGTGCTTTTTTATGTTAATGAGTTGATTTGTGCCAGGAGCTAATAACTATTGGTTAGCCAATCAGAATTTTAAATGCTACTCAGCCACCCATTAACAATTGATAATAGGTTCATACCCCTGCTGAATACAAGTACATGGCTTAGTCACAATGTACCACTTACTATACCACATTTTGAATGACTCAGAAGTTAGCAATGGAATTAGTTTGGCATGATGGTTGTCATATGTATGGCTGTTATAAAAAAAAACACAAAAATAAAATTAGTAATGTGTGGATACAATGTTTAGTTCACCATAAAAGAAATACTTTACTCAATGGACAGTTACTTTTGCTCATATGTAATTTTTGACTAAAATCCCTACCCCATTCCCCTCCCCTACAGCATTAGACCTTGGATACTAATCGTCAATTGTGGTTTTGACAATGGAAGAGCTACCCAATGACCAATCTAGAAATAATTTTAAAAAGTGGTATAAAGTTCTTGTATTATTTAGATAAATGGCACAAAGTATATATCTTGTCACTAATAGCTACATTAGAGGGGGCAACAAGTATTATTATGGACTATTTTTTGCATAATTGTTTTTGATTAATTTTCATTCATCTATTGCATTCCCTGAGTAAATTTTAATACTGCAAATTATTTTCTGAACATTTTCTGTTGAAAAATAAGGAGGGCTCTTTTTTATACTGTTAAGCAACTTTGGCCAGAATGAATTCTAGCTCATTGCTTTTAATGTAGTTTCCCAAAGGAAATAACACCACAGAAAAAAACACTGAATTTACCTGTGCTAAAAATGAAGTCTAGTTTGTTTTAATATGACTTGTACTATGTACATATGTTTTAATATGCCATTCTATAGAAAGGGTAGATGAATAAAAAGAAAGCTAAATTTAATATATACTTGTGGACTAAACATTACCATTTCAAAGATGAATACTTTTATTTGATACAACCTCTGTCCAGATAAAACAAAAGCATTGAGTGACTTCAAGATGGCCACCCCAATTTTGGACACATTGTGTGGATTCAGTGACACCGACAGCGTTATAAGCAAACCAAGAGAAGGTTTTTCTATTACTGGTATAATGACTAATGGCTTTAACTCTTCACTACTGGCAGTCCTGTGGCTTTGATTGAAATGGCAAACCAAGAGGAGGAGCTGTAAAGTGGAAGAAGCCTTGGGAATAATAACTCTCTGGAGGTCACTGAGAATGACTGTGATTTATTATCAATAAACATTTCCTTTACAAATAGTCTCCTTTTTCTTGTCTTTTTGCTTTATTATGCACAATAATAACTACAGAAAAAAAGGTGTGTGTATTCATCCCAAAAATGTTATTAATCAAGTCTAATTAACACAAAGCCTCATACAACTGTTTTAATACTGTTTATACATTTTAATATTGTTGCAGTACCAAATCTTCTTTTTACATAGTGGTTTTACTTTAAAGTGATTTTAATTATTATATTGAAGTTTCTCAATGTAAGTGGTTAGAAGACAGACACAAATGATATTCATTTACATTATGCATTTGAATATGATTGCAGTTTATTAACCAGCATTTTAAAAATAATATGCCAAAAATAGCTTCGTTAATATTTTACATAGCTATAATGGAAAATATTACCAACACATTATTCCTTTTCCATATTTTGCTGATGGATAAACATGGTATTCAATCAAAAAAAATTAGAAATAATTTATGAAATCGAATAGTGTAGGTGGAAAGTATTTTATGATTGACGTCGGTCCACTGAAATGCAATACGCTTATTCCATATTGGTGCTATTATAAGCTGTACGTTCATTTTATTTTACAAGGTTAGTTCTAACATTCTGTACAGAACTGTGTGAACATTTTCTGATTGCAAAAGAGCCACTAACTGGAAATCTCTAGATTTATTGACCAATCATGAAACAATATTTTGAATTAAATAGTACAATGCTCCTGTCTAAAGTGACTGTCAAAAATACAATTATTTATTGCGCACGCTATTTTCTAATGAAATATCTTTAGGGTTTTCCATTCACAATACCACACTGACAGTGACATTTCTGTGCTAGAGAGATGGGGAGTCATTTTTCCCTTCATTGACTCGGCAGTAATCTTGTAAAACAGATCACCTGCTCATTGTGGAACCTGGCCAATTTTCATCACATTGATTTCATTGGGAAGAAAAATCAGCCAAGTTCCACAATAGGTGTACGATTTGCTCCATTAGATTACTGTCCAGGCAGTGAAAGTAGAAAATGATGCCCACTGAGTCCATTTAGTCAAATGCATTCAGTGCCTGTCAACAAGGGCCATCTCTGGTAGACCACTGGCAAATCTGACAGGGTTTGCTGGGTGGCTTTCAGGAGACACGGGGAACCCACGTGAGGCCCATTAAATCCCTGAGCAACCATTAAATCCAAGCGGGCTCAGGGATAATTGGCCTTAGGTGCTTCATTACTACATCTAATTGACAATGGGTGGGGTTCCCGTGTCCAGCCTCCCACTAACTTAGGAACAGTTTTCCCAACGTTGGGAATTGGATGTGAGTACGCTCACCCAATTTTCCTGCCCTCCCACCATGCCACTGCCCCCTTCCCCACCATGCAACATGCCTATCCCATTAAAATCTGCCCATTGCTCTGTGGGAAACCCAGAAGCAAGTGCAACATGTCGGTCAGCGGTACTTTAATGCAGTCGGAGCAGGAATATAAACAGCCATGGCTGGAGTGACAGGGGTTTGCCATGAAGTAGAAAAAGGAAGAGTAAAGTGTTGAGGTTGCACCGGGATATGTATATGGGTGCCTGAGAGAATGCTATACTGGGGAATTCCTGTGCGTTAGTAGAATGACTTAAATTGTATTAGTTTGCACAAATTGAAAAATCTTGCCGAACTTGTTGGGTGGCAAATCACCTTTTCACATGCTTGATGATAAATAGGAAAACATGAATTGACAGCTATCAATGAGGGGATGTGCAAAGGGTGGTAGTTTGTTTGAAGGGATTCTTTATGTCAGTGGAATTGGGGAGGGTGTGATTCTGACATCAATCCACTGGTGCAACCTTCGTGAATCCTGGGCAGCAATGTGAGTAGCTGGTGCTGCATTGCCATCATCACCTTACCCCTTTCCTCAGAATTGTCTACCGACAATGTGCGCTCTTTGTCTACAGAATAAATGATTGCTATTTTATACAAAGCAAAGTACTGAAAATGCTGGAAATCTGAAATAAAAACAGAAAATGCTGGAAATACTTGGAAGGACTGGCAGCAACTTTGGAGAGAGAAACAGAGTTAATTAGTGGAATTCTCCTATGCCCCTGCCACCAGGATCAATAGCGGGGGTGGGGTGGGGGGGGGGTGGGGGGGGGGGTGGGGGTGGGGAAGAATTCGGCAGGAGACCCAAAATTCAGTTTCATGCTACAGCGCGATTTTCCAGTGCTGCCTGCCATGGCGGATTGGGAATCCCACTGGAGGCTGGTGTGCAAATGAAGGCCCGACCAGAATTGCCCCTCCCACCCGATTCTCCATTGCGCCCGCATGGCGCGCAAAAGGCAGGACTTAGCTTTAGGGCCTTGCTCAGCTTGCGGACATCCGAGGAGAAGAAGAGGATGGAGGACTTCCGCTGCCGGACCCTGGAACATGTGCGTCGCATGGTGGGTGGGAGCCCCATCCACATGGCTCCTCCGCAAAGCAGCTTGCAGAAGGTGAGAGGTATCCACACAGCAACTTCGACTTCACTGAGGCTTCCGACTTCCAGGGACCTCGTCATGAGCTTCAGCGTCCTTCCAGGGACTTTAGCATGGACTCCAGCACTCTTCCATTTACGTCGCAATGGGGAGGTACGGATGAGTGGTGAAGGAGATTGGGGGGAGGAAATGTCTAGGTCTGAGGGTGTTATTTATTTATTTATTATGTGTTCACTAATGTCTAGTGTAAAGACAATGGGCAGAATTTTGCCCTTGGATGGCGGGCGGGTCTCCCCGGCTCGGTGGCAAGCAAGCAACCGACCCCCGCCGCCGAAACGGGCCCCACCGCCATTTTGAGTGGGCGGGTCAATTAAGGCCCCCCCCCAGCGGCCTGCCCAATGGGAAGCTCTATGCGCTTCCTGTGTGGGGGTGGGAGGGAATCCCCAACTGTCAAAGTGCGCTCTTTCACGCATGCCTGTGAAAGAGCTCACATCTCCCTGACAGATTAGTGACAGGTTAAAAAACTCTAAAAATAGAAAAATAAAAAAATTATTAACATGTCCCCCTCATGTGACAAAGTCACACGAGATGGGACATGATAATAAGAAGCACTGAAACTTTATTAAAGTTTTTAAGCACGAATATGAAACCTCATCCCGCCAATGGATGAGGTTTCATGTTTTATCAGAAGCCGCTGGGGCTCCTGGCCTGCCCGCCAGCCTTAAGGTTGGACGGGCAGGGTCTTTATTGATCTTAATTATCCTGTCAATGGCCTCAGTTGGCCATTGATAGGTCTGCGGGTGGACAGCTGATTGCGCTGTCCGCCCGCCTTCCTGAATATTTAAATGGACCGGGATGATGTCAGGGGTTCCTCCCAAGGTCATTTTCCCATCGGCGAGCGGGCCCCGCCCCCAAATCGCCGACGGGAAAATTCTGGCCAATATTTGTTTTCAATATTACTGTGGGATATTGTGAAGCAGGCTGTGTGTAGGTTATGTGTATGTGTGACTAATTTAATTAGACTGAAAACAGTCGAACTGCCATGTTTAAATCATCAAAGATTCAGGCATTTTGAAGTGGAAACAAGTGAGCTAAGATGGGAAACCAGTAAATACAACATGAATAGGAATTTGCAATAGGAGATGAGCAAGGAGTCGAATTTTTAGCTGTTGAATTTTAAAGAGATATCAAAGGAAATTTTACAACTGGCAAAGATCATAAATAAATAAAGCAAAATTATTAAGTTTAATTTTCCCGAAAGCGGTGGCCATAAAGACAACATGAAAGGTTTTTAGATTTTGGGAGAGGTAACTTTCAAAATAAAGTTAAAAACTTTAAAGATGAAAGGGGAAGAATTGTATTTAAGGAAAGATTGAAAGCTATATGAGGTGTATGTGTGTGGCCAAGTGATCTTGAAGGGAGCGCTGTAAAGGAAGCAGCTCCTAGCCATTCCAGAGAAGTGTCTCATTGTTCTAGAAGGCAACTATATGATGGTCTAGCCCACTCTGCTACAGAAGACAGCACAAAACCACTGGATGCATAATTAATTACATCGGAGGCCAGAAGATACTGCAGGATTTCCCGTCGACCTCTGCAGCTGGATTCACTCCCCATCCCTGCTCCCATCACGGGACATGGTCCAGCAGGGGAGGATTCTGTCCAATGTTTAGGTCTATACCATTGATCATAACTGGAAAAAGACAGAGGGCAGAAGTTTTCCCTCATCCGGTGGGCATGGACCCAACCCGAACTGGAATAAAATAGTGCACGATGACATCGGGCAAGTGTCCCAATGTCATCGCTCACTCTCGTGGTATTTCGCTCAACAGGCGTGTGTGAGATGTGGCAGAATGCCCGCTAACAATTAAGAGGCCCTTAACCAGTTAATTAAATCAGGTTTTCCACTGCCTGTCCAACCATTCGGTTGTTGGGGGGGTGCAGGCAAAAAGGCCAAGGAATCCTCATCCACAGGATGTCAATTAAAAATAAAATAAAAATATTTAGATCTCATTTATAACACGTCCCTACTCATCTAACTGAGTCATATGAGGGGAGATGTTTACCTTATTTTTTAAATCTTTATTTGTACTGTTGTAAATCTTCAGCTCCCTGGAGCAGCTCTGTGCCTTCAGGGAGATTACAGTGCGCACTCCCACGCAAATGCACAAAACTTCCACGCTCGCCCTCCTCCCAACCGCCACCCCAGCAATGCTGGGCATTGCAGCGCACGCGTCGCGCTGGCTGGCTGGCCGTTAATTGGCCTTCCAGCGTGAAATCGCAGTCAGCCCGACCAGGTAAGAATCCTGCCCAGAAATACCAAAGCGTTTAAGCAAGCAAAAGGGAGGAGGGTGGGAAAAGGAACAAATGCGAAGGTCTGTGATAGAGTGGAAGGCACGAGAGATTAAATAAAAAAAGAGTTGATCATACAGTTGGCAGCAAGAAGAAAAGGATGTGTTGTTATGACCCTGTAGAGACAGATAACTTTTAAAAGACAGGAATTCCCATGATGCCAATGGAAATGACTGAAGAACAAAAATTCACTTTTTAAGGCTTCTATTGCAACAAACAAACTAAAATCAACATTGATCAAACATTTATTAAAAGGCTACAGATGCACCAAGCTAAGTAAAAAGACAGGCTTTGCATGAACTAACTAATGCAATCAGAATGTACCTTACGAAACACTTTTACTCTACAACATGCAACTGGCACAAATGCAGCTTTAAAAGGACAACTTATTGTTCTTAAACATTTCAATTTAAACATTCAGTCCCTCCTCCACCATCAACGCAGAGTGGCAGCAGTGTGTATTGTGTAGCAACTCACCAAGACTCCTTTGACAGCACCTTTCAAACCTGCAACTTCTACCACCAAGAAGGACAAGGGCAGCAGACGCATGGGAACACCTCCGCCCGCAAGTTCCCCTCTAAGCCACACACCATCCTGACCTAGACAATATTGCCATTCCTTCACTGTTGCTGAGTCAAAATCCTGGAACTCCTTTTCCAACAGTACTATGGACATACCTACACCACATGGACTGCAGCGGTTCAAGAAGGCAGCTCATTACCACCTCCTCAAGGGCAGTTAGGACAGGCAATAAATGCTGACCTAGCCAGCGACACTCACATCCCGTGAAAGGATAAAAATATCTTGTGTTTGGGCACTCAACAGCCTTTTGGATTCAACATTGCATTCAATAATTTCACACTGTAATCTCTGCCCCCTTTTTGTATCCTTTTATTTTTGCAAGTTTCAGTTTTAGTCTTGTTTTTCCCTTGTTATTGCTTTCCAATACTAGCTGTTCATCATGCTTCCATTCACACTTCCTCTAAACACATCTTTTGTCTCTTTACTATTTTCATTACAACTCCCTTTTGCCTTGCCCTAACAAATCTTTTATCATGTAATCTCTCCTGCCCTCTGACCTATCCCTTTTGAACTTTTCCTACCCTCCCCACTTTCACCTACTTAAAACCTATTACAATTCTAACTTTTCCCAGTTCTAATGAAATGTCACCATCCTGAAACGTTAGCACTGTTTCTCGCTCCACAAATGCTGCCTGACCAGCTGAGTATTTCAAATGTTGATTTCCATGCAGTGCTGCTTAACTGCAGCAGGAGCTGCTGATACCAACATGTGTGGTCTCAGTGCCTGCACTGCTGTTAATATTTCACTACTCGTTTGAGATTTAAAGGGCTTCTACCGACCTGGCACATTCCTATGACTCTTCATGTTTCAAGATTTCATACTTCTTCAAATATTACCCCAGATCCTTTCTATAGAAAGGTTACAATTTTGAGTCTTACATTCTTTCTTTTGCCATCCTCTATTCCGCACAATCACCTGGCTTAAAAATAATTACTACTTTTGAACAGGAATGTATGTGAGTTTCTGGACCACTAATTTAGCCTTTCCCCCCAGTGCAAAGTATCTTACGTTGCCTTGATACTTCCTTCTGACGCAATGGATGGGAATGGAGCTCTCCATATCACAACATTTATTTTTGATTTTATGTTACACAGCAAAAAAAATGATAAAGAACGTTTCCTTTTTACCTTTAATTACTAGTAGAAAGCTATATTTTAGACAACAAAATAAAAAAGGACAAAAAACCAAAAAAAAATATGAGCCTAGATGAATTCCTTGAGGGACAGCGTAATAAACGATCAGGGTCTGAACGAAAGTTACAAATGGCATTCTCTGTGACAGTGAACATGGTACATTACCTGTCCATCTCCCTTAACTTCTCTGCAGCCTTTGGCATGGTCAATCACATTGTCTTCCATCAATGCCTCTTCCCTGTTGTCCAACAAAGAGGCACCATTCTTGCTTGGATACTCTCTTACCTACGCGAGTAAAGTCAAGGCATCTCCAGCAATGGCTCCTCTTCCCATCTCCACACTATTACCACATTTTTAAGCAAAATGAAGAACATTGGAATTGTGACAAGAGTAACAAAACATGACGAGAAATATAAGACATCAGCTTAGATTGGTAAGTGCTGGATCTTCCTCATTAAATCTACTAACATTAATTGAATATATAATTAAGGCAGTTCAAGGGGAATTTAGTAGATGGAATATACATAGGGAGGGAAGTTCTGCAGGGATTCTTTGGATTGTCCACTGTAACTTTGGGAGAAAAGCTGTGAAAACCATGGAAAATTTATGTAAACTTTATGTCATTTTTCTTGAGTTTCTGAGGCTCTTGAACCAAAGATATGACAGATGAAATGGAAATGCACCCCATAGGCTTAAGTAAAGCCTTTGGCAATATTAGCACAAAAGAACTTACTTTAAAAGGTAAAGAGGCAAAGAATAGAGAAATGAGTAACCAAGTGAGTCAAAAGATGCAAATGGCAGTTACAACAGGAGCAGCATCAGCATAATTCATAGCAGAGTCATAGAATGTTTACAGCACAGAAAGAGGCCACTTGGCCCATCATGTCTGTGCTGGCTGAGAAACGAGCCACCCGGCCTAATGCCACTTACTATTGAGCTTGTTTCTGTTGTTTTCAAAATATATTAATTTTGAGGAACGGAAAGTAAAAAAGCTTTCTGAGTTCACACTGAACCAAATTGGGAGAGGTCAGAAATAATGGGGAACGAGTAAATCAGTTGCACCATGCCTCCAACCAATAGCTCGTTCAAGAATAGACAGTGAATATGCAAACAAGCCAATTTACAGAAGTACAGCTGATGGATAATATCATACATGTCAAAAGGCTGGTAGATAAATTTGTAGCAGACACCAGGTATTAAGATATAAGTGGAATGTGTGACCAAATTGAATTGGCCTAATAGATGGAAGTAGCCTTTTCTAAGTAGATCTATCAACCAAAACTTATGTATCTAAGGACGCTGGAACTAGGGAGGTGTCATGTTAAGAAGTTACTGTTGTTTTTTCAATTGTTTTAGAGACTCAGGGAACAATTTCCAAGAGTATTTCCTAAAATTTGCAATAGCTTTTTTTAAACTCTTTTTCTTAGTATGAGTAGTATAAGGTTGCACTACCAAATGGATAGGGTAAGCATTTAAGAGCCTGAGTTTTTTTCACCTTTTCACATGTGCACAGAAAAGAGTACTTTTTCCAGTGCTCTTGCCAGAAATAAATATAAAACAATCAGTAATAATTTGTTGCTATAAGAAATCCTTACTTATCTGCTTATTTTCTGTTACTATAAATTTACATTTAATTGTTGTTTTCTTATTCTGATTATAATCCAAATTATTTTTGTCTCATCTGGCCTTTTCTATATACAAAGTATCTATCTGTTGATTAAGGAACCCTACGAGTGTTGTGCTTTAAACAAGCGCAGGGCTTGTTGAACATTTATGGGAGTCTGGAATCAAAGTGTGATAACCAGTTATTAGAATATTCTATCAGTGTTTAGAATGATTCATTATTAGCGTCCGTCCATCTCCAACGATGATGGTGTGTGCCCAGAGTGTGTGCGTCACTTCTGGATTGGACATTGTCTGTTGTGGCTGTAGAAGCCAGTTTGTGATTGGCAGTCCCTTCCACAGCTGGCACAGATGGTTGGCTGATGTTTTATCCTTCCGGCAGGCTCTCTTTTTTTGCCATCTGGTCATTCCTTTTGTCCTCTGCTTTTTCCATGCCTCTTCCTGACTGCTTGTCTCCAGGCACTCTGGTCAACAGCGAGGACTTCTCATGCATCAACTCCGATTCCAGTCAACTTGAAGTTTCGCTTGCAGACATCCTTGTATCACAGGTATAGGTGACGTGTTGGTCTAGTGCCAATAGCAAACTCACCGTACAGCATGTCTTTGGGGATGCGGCCGTCATCCATTTGGCTCACATGACCCAGCCAATGGCGTTGCCGCTGACTCAAGAGGATTAACGTGCTGGAGATCCCTGCACATCGGTGTACTTACATATTCAGCATTCTTGCCAGAAGATCCCCAATATTTGCCTGAGACAGCAGAGATGGAAGCTGTTCAGCCGCTTTTCTTGGCTTGGATAAGTTGTCCATGGCTCGCTACTGTAAAGGACTGTGCTGAGAACATAAGCCTGGTACAAACAGAGCTTTGTATTTTCGAAACAAAAACAGAATTACCTGGAAAAACTCAGCAGGTCTGGCAGCATCGGCAGAGAAGAAAAGAGTTGACGTTTCGAGTCCTCATGATCCTCGAAAGTCAACTCTTTTCTTCTCCGCCGATGCTGCCAGACCTGCTGAGTTTTTCCAGGTAATTCCGTTTTTGTTTTGGATTTCCAGCATCTGCAGTTTTTTGTTTTTATCTTTGTATTTTTGGTTAGTTTGCTGTTGTTCCATACTTGACTTTTCACCTTTGACATGACAGATGTGGCCTTGGCAATCCTATTGCTGATTTTGGCATCAAGGGACAGTTGCTGGTAATTGTTGATCCAATGTATGTGAAGTTGTTGACAACCTCCAGAGTGAGGTTGTCAATATTGATGGGAAGTGGAACCTCTACATCCTGGCCCTTAGTTTGGTCTTCCTGATGTTGAAGGTCAGTCCAAACTCCTTCCAGGCCCGGGGAATATTATTATTCAATCAGTGTTTAGAATGAGTCATAAACCATTACATTTAATCAAATACATTAAAAACATAATTGGTTAGGTTTTACAATTAAATTCAGATTTAGTATTTTGCTCGGCTCTATACTGGCATTAACTAGAAAAGATTCCAGATTTTACTCTTCAGCTAACATAAGTGACACTGTTTGCTTTCTGGTAGCAACAACATCAGTATTCAAGTGCTTGTGATCAACTGTGTGTGCAGTACTTCATTGTATCAATACAGGCTGAATTGACAATATATAGTGAATTGATTATATTTCATTTGTACTCAATTACAACTTCTTACAGATCAATCTGCTCCAGGCGACAGAACAATTTTCGCACTGTATCCTCAAAGGGCTGTTGTTCTTCGTTGTTTGATACTTTAGAGAAAAGCTGCAGGCTGTGGTAAAGATCTTCATAGTATACTCCTCTATAACTAACTCCGAGAACCAATTTCTTACAATACTAACAAAACAATAAAGAATCCTCGAGTGCACACAATGCTGCAGGAAAGTAGCAATTAACTGGCTTGTAGCCTGTCATCAAATGATAATGCCATTTACATGGCAAATGAAAACTAGATAGAAAATGCAGAAATTTCCTGTGTATTAGACCCAAAATGTTGTATGAACTAGAGGTCATCTCTAGGTTTGAATCTTTCAGCATTTATTTCCCCTCACTATTATGGCTACTTAGTTTGAAGGGTTGTCAAATAAGTCTGGGTTTCTTCCATTATCAAAACATTTCTTTCTTCAGCTAATATGTTGAGTGGTTACTTACATTGAGCTTCACCGTTTTCTCTTTCCATCACTTGGGTGAGAGGGTGGTGAGAAGGAAGTATATATGTGCCTACCTAGGTTAAGGATGTCACTCCTGCGTTGTAATTTTGCACCCCATGCACGGTGTAAAATCTTGGTACAGTCTGTCAGCATATAAATGGTTCCAGATCAATCATTAAAAAGGATTCTGTTCCCACTACAGGGAAACATTCCACGCCAACTTGTTGTGCCTCTGAGTGAGTTTGATAATTTTATATTGAGTTGTTTCAGACAAGCAGTTGATCTCTTAAGGCATTGAACAAAGCAAGTTGGACTGCCTCTATCTTTAGATTGCTGGTTCTCTCTGCCATTCCGCTTTTGCTTCTCTATCTCTCTGTCTCACTCTCCAGTCTTCTGCTTCTCTCTGTCCTTTTCTTCTTCCATTTCAGGTGGGAGGTATGGAGAGGAAAAGAGTTTCTGATGACATCCTGCCATCCCTGTTGCCCCCCCCACCCAAATTACTTACACTCTTTTCACCCGTTTGTTCCATTTGTACCCTTCCTACTATCCATGTTCCTTCCTGTAATTTCATCACTCCCTCCATCTTTTTCCCTTGCTACCCAATGAATTCCTACATCCTTTCCTTCCTCTTTCACCCTTAATCATTCAACCACTCGCCTACCAGGGTCATTGTTGGGAAGAGACCAAATGCATCCTCATCCTCAGCCAGTTTTCCTTCTTCCTCCCTTCTGGAATGAGACTTTGGTTGCTTTCAAATTGTAAGCTTTGAAAAAACACTTGGGGCAGGATATTTCGCCAAGGGCAGGATGAGGTTTCCATTATTAAAATAATGTGTGGACATAATTTTCATGTTGTCTATGTTGAGGTGACTGTTTCTGATGCGCGGGCATTTTTTTTCCCAGTTTTTAAAATCTTTATTTTGTGTATTTAACTTCTTCAGCTCCCTGAGGCAGCTCTCTACCTTCAGGAAGCTCTCTTGCTGCGCTCCCCCTTCAGCGCTTGCCCTCCTCCTGCCCCCAAACCAGGCAGCGCTGATCATATCATCGCACGCTTCATGCTGGCTGCCTGCTAATTGGCCAGCCAGCTTGAAATCGAGGTGAGGAGCCAATCACGGTCGCCGGTCCATTTCCTGACTGCTCCCGGGCCTGCCAATCACGCCCGCCCGCTGAGCTGAAAATTTAGGCCTTGAGGAAAGAGCTTACTTTTCTCTCTAGCTGTGCCTTTTTGTCTCATGAGTATCAGGAATTAGAGCCCCAGTTTCACAAGTATAAGTAATTAACGTGTCCATTAAGCTGGACTTCTCAATGTCCTGGGTCATTGCCTGCCAACTGTCTAGTGCACCTTGCATTTTCTGATGGAAGACCGGACCCTCAAAGTCAGCATATGAATGCTCTTCAGCAGAGTTAGTGAGTGCCCTTGCCTTCTGATGGTTTGATATCGATCTCCTTGTGCTAGTTTCTGCACTAATCTCTAAATTATACATGGCATTAGTCTTGAGCTGGCGCTTACTAGGGTCAGATCAAGTGGCGCTGCATCTTCAGAAAGACTGGTTTCCTCTTGCAGAAATGCCACAGGGGCTTCCACTTTTTAGCACCAATAATGGAATAGAGGAATATGCGTTAGCTTTTAGTGTAAAGGGAGAGCAGAGGGATGCAGATTTTGAAAGTAATTGCTGTTTTTCATGCAGAACGTGTAGGGTGAGATCGAAGTACAAAGGGAAAATGAAGGTAAAGTGTGAGGAAACGTTGTGCAATGTGTCCTCGAATTTTGTAGCTTGACATGGCCTTTGACCCTCTTCTTGCCTGTGACAAACAGAATGTTTTATTCCACTTGGAATGTTGCTATTGGCTTCGTCCCCTCCTGTCGCAGTTTGTACAGGCAAGCAAGAAGGGAGCATGTTTTGTGCTAGTGACCTGCTTGTGCGTGTTTACAGAATGTGCCTGTCATGGTAGAACAGTTAATTTCTGGTGTGTAAGATATGAGATGTCAGGAAATGAGTACTGCTGCAGTGCTGCGAGTATGTGAGTAGGAGAAGGTATAGTGAAGTGTGGTGCAGTGATTGTAGGAGTGTAAAGGGAAGTGGGGGACAGGATTGCTATCAGTAGTGGGCTGTAGTGTGAGGAGAGAATAATTGAGGTGAGAGGTCGGATTTGTACTTTGACAACTGTGGTGAGGTCACTGAACCTCTCCTGACATTGCAGCTTTGTTATGGGAGCTATGTTCCTAGCATTAAAAAGCTCAGCAAGTCCTTTTCCTTACCTGAAAAGTTTTCTGTCACCCTATGGAAACAGGGTTTCTCTCCTCCCATTCAGCACCTGGACCAAGGTCTCTAAGGTGGCATCAGAGAACCAGAGTGTCCTCACCGGACTTCTTGCAGCAATTTCTCCACTCGCAAAGTTTCCCTGTTGCCTGCAGCCAGAGTCCATGTCCTCTTTAAGAGGTGCAGAGGTGCAGGCTGCCTTTATATGGCATCAGTGAAGCCAGAATTTGTGTCTTTCCCCAAACATGTGTGCTCCAACGAATAGTGCGAATAGTGCAGCCTGCAGACCTGGATCATGGTAATGATCTGCCAGTGCCAATTTATATAGAACAATTATATGCAAAACATGCACAAGTGTACGCAGTACACATCCTACCTCCTGCGTGCTTGTTTTCAGATGTGGTTGAATTGTGAGGTCAGCGGAGAGGGGGCAGCAGGTCTATCCTCCTTGGTACCACTGCCAATTCCCTGGAGCAGTCACTCAGCAATTAAAGTAATCTGTTGGAGGACAGGTTGCTGGAATACTGTGATAGCCTACAGGTCCATTTGAACCTTGTATTCGCAACCAATGAAGCAGCAGTGAGCCTGAATGGCATTAACCTTGTGACCTCCGCCTGACCTTCCATTGCAGCGCTTAGACATTGGGTGATTTCTATCTGTGCTGCAGTGGAAGCTGAGACAGCAGCCACCAGATGCTACATCACATCTGTGTCTTCGAGTGCTGGCATGGAGTTGACCAATAATCCCCTGGTGGAAAGGATGAACTTCAAGATTTGCACAATTCCCTCTGCCAAGTTGAAGCCGGATTCCTCCATGCTCTTTGACGGTGACAAGAAACTGTCTGGTGGACCTGCTAATGCATTAAGCATCTTGGTGTGCATGGTCATCAGCATTCTCCTGTATGCCGTTCCTCTAAGTCCTCAAATGAGTCCACTGTAGCAGAACCCATCTGCCCCCTCACCCTCTGATGAACTGGCACACAAACTATTCTTTCCCCTTGGACTGGCTGCTGCCCATGCATGCCCGGTGACTCACCGCATGCGGATCCTGACTCTACACAGCAGTCTGAACTTTGCTCAGTGCCAGTGTCTGAGCTGGTGACTGTTTCAAAGATATGTTGTTTCTCTCATCCTTCCTCCCGTGCAGGTGACTGTTCTTCAGAGCCTAAAAGCAGAAAATCAGAATGGGAGGATTGGGTGGAGGAGGGTGTGTTGGGGAAGAAAGCATGAGGTCCATGGTGACACCATCTGCAGCTTTCTCACTATGCCAGATAGCTGGCTGAAGGTAAAATGGGATTTGGGAAGGGAAATAAGGCAGGAACAAACCGCCATCTTCAATATTCTTGCCAATGCCAGATTCATCAGGCTCTGTCACAGCTGGCTGCATGATACGGAGACCATCTTCTCCATAGGGTTTAGGAAATATAGACATGCCTGTCCTCCACTGGTTCTTCTATGCTCCCTTCTATTATGCAAAACCTTGTCCTGCAGGAGAGAGGGAAGTATATCAGTGAATGTGGTGCACTGTATTCTGGTGATGTGCATGACTATCAAAAGGTATTGGAGGCTGAGAGACGTGGGTGTGAGACTGTCATCATTTGGAGGGTGTGTGAGGATGAGATGGAACATATAAATGTTAGACATTAGTGCTGATTGCTATAAACTGCTATTGGGTGAATGATGAGCATGTGGTGCACTGAGCACTGTGAGAGGTTGATGGTATAGTGGGCAGGAGATGTCATGTGAAGATGCATTCACTGACATTGATCACTGTGTCACATCGCTGATGTTTTTCTAAGGGGAATAGATAGCGTAGATTGGGAGAAATTCTTTCTGCTGGTTGGAGAATCTAGGGCCAAGAGACATTGTCTAAATGTTAGAGCCAGAACTTTCAGCAGTGAAATTAGGAAAAAAACTTCATCACCCCAAGGATAGCAGAGGATTGGAACTCTTTTCCACAAAAGGCAATTGATGCTAGATCAATTGTTATTTTTGGAACTGAGATTTATAGATAATATATTATGGGATATTGAGCAAATATCCTGGTATACGGACTTAGACCACAGATGTAGGGTTGCCAATCTTCCAGGATTGACCTGGAATATCCAGGAATTGAAGATCAATCTCCAGGACACTGCTGTGTGCAAACCTGGAGAAAAATCATCAGGAAATTCAAAAAGGTTTTCTTTTTTGTCATTTCCCTTGAACATTTCTCTTCAACAGATATAAAATGATTGAAAATGGGAAAAGGAAGGCTATTTGGCTGACAGTCAAGCATTATCCAATTGGGTCATGAGTATTTTGCTTTCCAATTACCGTAGAAAGACAGTGTGTCACAAGGATGGTTATGTTGGCGAATTATAGTCAAGAGAATGGGGACAAATCATGTGATGAAACCTCCAGGAATACATTTAATCACAGGTGGCAATCCCACATGCCATGATCCCACTGAAAGACAGAACAGGCTTGAGGAATTAAATGGCCTCATTCTGCTCCTGTGTTCCTATATGTTGCCAGGTCCTCAGAGTCAGACTCTAGGAGTTGACTTCCCTTTCCTCCTGTTTCCACTCCCTATCAAGATTATTCTTTGAGGGCTTCCTGGCCCTCCACAGAAACATAGGGCGCAATCATCCCAGATTTACGTTAAATGCAGTAGCGGGTAGCATATCATCCCAATCCAATGTAATTAATCACACATTTCCAGGAAACACACCGCTTTGATGGGGGACGTGCTCTCATTTGCCCACCACACTGTCACCTTGCTGCTTTCTCAGGCCTGGTGCCATATTTGAAATGCAGCCCTGCTTGCACACCTCTCAGTGCTTCCAGCTCAGGACTGCTGCACAGATGACATGGTTCCAAAAGGCATAAAGACTGCAGGGTCCCAATTCAGCAATGCATCCCTGGAATACCTTTTTGAAGCAGTGGAGGCCAACCTGCTTGACATGGCAAATGATGTGTGCCATGGGGACCAAATCCACAAGGGAAACTTGGCCATGCTATCAAAATGGTTTTGCAATTTGTGTTTATTATGCAAAGATGTGTGTATGAATTCAGAAGTAATGAGTTCACTAAGACCTATAGAGATTATAAAAATTAAATTAAAATATTTATTAACAACAGAAAAGATTTCAAGCACAAATATAAGACTACAATTACTTTATACTGTAACAAATCCTAAAATTCCTAATTAACCTGACTCTAAATTACACACCTCCTTTAAGGCAACAGTCCAAAATAGATCTTTAAATTTTAAAAATAAACAAGCCAGCAAGTTACCACAGTACCCACATGACAGTGGAATTCCAAAAGCTTGTCTCCAACTTTAGTTACTGGACACAGCTGACTTCTGCAGAAATGGCTGGAGATTTCCCGAAGACTGTTTCACCTGTTTCTCCTGTTAGATCTTACATGGCCCCCCAACATAGCCTTTCATTCCCCTTTATATATGTTTCAGTCCATTTAATCTGTAAATTCCATTGTTCCATTTGTCTTTGGAAATGTACTTTTCCCATAATATAAAAACTTTCATGTTGCCAGTATTGTCAGGAGCCTTTGGGAAAGATAAACACACTGCTTAACCTTACTTATCTGGCTAGTTGTAAACATCCTAACATCCCTTTGAAATCCGAACAATCCCTTCACTTATCTAAAAATGCAAATTCCCTTCACCATATACGCTAAGACTCCATCCATGTTTACTGATTAACATTTCAATACATTTCTACACCTAGCTTCTTTTGATAATTTCAAGCTTGCAGTCTACTTGACTCCAAATGTAATTAAATCACACAGGCAGAGCCATCTACACTCACACTCATAAACATACTTTACAATAAACCAGAATAATATTATGAAAATTGTTATACTTTCGTAACACTGCTGTGATGTCCTCTACTCCAGCTTTGGGGGCAGGAGGTCCAGCAATCTCACCACTCCAGCTTGAAAGGCGATGTCAGTGGTGATCCGTGCCATTGCTGCACAGAAGAGGTTGGCCATCCGATGCAGAAAGAGGATAAATTATCTCATCCGTGCCACCAGGGAAAGGCAACCATTCCATTATTCTAAACTCACACACTCTCAAGCCAATCACACATTCACTGGCATCTCACTCACTGCCAGCTCAAGGGACATCATCACTCACTCTCTCCCACACACACCCTCACATCTCCATCTGACTTCATCTCCTCTGGAGACTGCCTCCTCAGCCCTCTTCTTGAGGCCACTTGCACAGATTAACTTGTGCCCCCACACACACTCTGGGATAGCCTCTACCCCAGTACACCCCAGGCCCTTGCCTGAGACCACTTCTCCCCCTTCCCCAAGCAAACACTAGCCCTGCAGCTGTTGAAAAGCCACCCCCGCTTTATGGCTGGTCTGGTAGGTAGAGACCCGCCCGTGAGCCCCCAAAAGTGATGTGGTGCTGTCTGCAAAGTCTGACGCTGATGACCACAAGTGCTGCCTGAACCAAGGTAGTGAAACAAATCTCGAAGTCCCAAGCAAAGTGCACCTCAGCAGGTGCATGTCACTTATGTACGGTTGTGAAACACGTCGGCAGTTGCATGCTGATGTGCTCGGATGATCCAGCGAGGGGGGATGATTCCAGCATGTTGAGCTTATAATGATATGCAAATGTATTATAATGAAGTTCCTGATGTCAACAGTGGGAAACACAGCCCGCCATTGATGGGCTGAGCGGACGATCGTAAACTGGTTTCCCGACGTCATGAAGCCACTTTTTGGCCTTCTCGCCATATTGTCCACTCACGCCACCAAACATGGTCATCACCAACAGGCACGGAATGTTCTGCCCATAGTCCTCCTCCTGTCGACCTCCATCTCTAAGGCGCATCCATGCACCTTACAGCCTTCTCTTTCCCTGGTTCTCCAATTGCTCAGCTACCACTTGCAGCCAATTTCCATACAGCCAGTCAGCAGTGGTTTCTTTATAATAAGTGCAGCTCCCCTTAAGAAGGGCAGGCTGCCTTTAAGAGTTGCAGGCTCATGTGCTAGCCAGGCGCATGTCCAGGCCCTCTATTGAGTATCCAGCCAGCCAGCCAGAAGCACGGGTCACGGTCAGCTAAGTGCAGTAATCATGTAAATGAGAAGGCAGCACAAAGCTTTCATCCTACCTACCCGAACAGGAGGCACAGATTGCTAACCATGACCCCTGAACCCATAAACAGGAGGAAAATCTTTAATGCCATACATTGCCATACATGCTATCCGTAAAGCAACAGGATAAAGCCCAGGATAAATTTTATTAAATAATTTCTGACTTATTTAGTCACTGTAACTCAGTAACCCTGATGTTATACTACAAAGCATCAACATCCAATAATATAAATTAATATCCTCTGACTCACAATGAGCAACCCTACAGATATATATATATACATCTCTGTAATTAGAAATGTGGCAAAGGCAAGTACGTTAATGACACCTAGATCTACCTCACCACCATCTCTCTTAACTCCTCCACACTTTCTAAATTGTCAGGCCGCTTGTCTGACATTCAGTACTGGATGTGCAGAAATCTCCTCCAATTAATATTGGGAAGATTGAAGACATTGTCTGGTCCCTGCCACAAACTCTGCACCTTAGCTACTGACTCCATTCCGCTCCCTGGCAAATGTCTAAGGTGGAATCAGATGGTTCACAACCTTAGCATCATATCTGATCACAAAATAAGCTTTCAACCACATATTTGTGCTGTCACTAAAACTGACCAATTCCATCCCTGGAAAAATTGCCTGACTCTTCCTCTGCCTCAGTCCTTTCACCACTGAAACCCTCATCCATGCCTCGTCCATGCCTTAGTTACTCCAGACATGACTATTCTAATGCACATCTGGCCGACATGCCGTATTCTACCCTCTGTAAACTCACACCAAGGCCAGAATTTTTAGTTCAGTGTGCGGGCGTGCACCCGACACGCCCAAGCGTGCCAATGTCAATGCGCACTCTCACAATATTTCTCTAGGCAGACGCACGATGAAGATGGAGGCACACCCGCCATTAATCAAGGGAGTCAGTGACCTCTATTTGTCAGAGGATCGGCCCTGAGATCAGCTCTGACCGATGGACACCCCATGCCAGTGGCGCTGAAGGTCAAGGTGACCCTCAACTTCTATGCCTCCGGCTCCTTCCAGGGCTCGGTGAGGGATCTGTGTGGAGTGGAGGGTCCCAATTAGCTGTCCATAGTTGTGTCAACCTGGTAACAGACGCTCTGTTCAGGTGTGCATTAACTTTTATTCACTACTGCTCAGAGGAGGCCAGCCAGGCAGAGCGAGCCAGAGCCTTTGCAGCGATTGCTGGCTTTGCCCGTGTCCAGCGTGCAATAGACTGCACACATGTGGCCATCAAGGCGCCAGCAGGTGAGCCCGGTGCCTTCATCAACAGGAAGGGCTTCCACTCCATGAACGCGCAGCTAGTGTGTGACCACAGGATGCAGATTCTACAAGTCTGTGCAAGGTACCCAGGCAGCTCCCACGATGCCTACATCCTCAGACACTCCCAGATGCCGAAGCTCTTCAGTGCTCCAGCACGACTGGATGGATGGCTGCTGGGTGACAATGGCTATCCCCTCAAAAGATGGCTCATGACACCTCTCCAACACTCAAGAACAGAAGCTGAGCAGCGGTACAATAGGATCCATGCCTCCACAAGGGCCGTGGTAGAAAGGACCATTGGTCTTCTCAGGAAGCATTTCCGATGCCTGGATCAGGGGGTGCACTGCAATACCCCCCAAATCGTGTGTCACTGATAGTGGTTGCATGCTGCGCCCTCCACAATCTGGCGCTGGAAAGGGGGGACACAGTGGAGGAAGAAGATCTTGATGCAGCTGCTCAGGCAACAGACGATGAATCCTGTGGCGAGTCGGAGGACGAGCATTGTCAGGAGAACACTGAAGGCATAGACACTGACCCGGGCAACCTCCAGGCAGGAAGGGGCACCCAGGAGGCTTTGATCCAACGCTCCTTCAGCTAGCCTACCAAATAAGAACCATCACCACATGCCCGGGCTGCAGGCTCCATACTTGATCCCTGACAGGACCAGTTCCTTGGTCAACAACATACACTTTGTGCCATTTCAATAAAGTTTAAGGAGAAACATCATGGCTTACTCTGACCTACAAGACAAATGAAGCATGACAGTGGCCAGTTGCACAAAAACACATTTAGTGAAATGGTGCCCGGCAAACATTCTACAATTTAACATTAACAGGAGTTTTCCATCACACCAATAAACACTGAATGGAAAAATGGGGGGAAAACATATCACCTGTGATCAGGCAATGTTGTGATTAAGGTACTTTAAGTTTTAGCTTGCGGGTGCTACGTTAGGTTCTCCCCACTTGCTGGCACCGGCATTGGATACAGCCTGTTCACTCTGCTGTCCTGTTGACCTTGATGACTTTGGTGGGTGTCCTCTGGCCAGTGGAGCCTGTCCTGGCCCCGCCTGGGACAGAGGAGGAGGAGCTGCTGTCCTCGTCCGGAGCGCCCTGAGAGGAGATAGCAGAGGCGACAGGCAGCTCGCCTGTCAACGTGAGGCTGTTCTGAACCTCCCTGCTCACCATTGATGGACGGGCACCTAGCTGGGACACTGGGTGCCCAATCCATCACCCACACTGACACTGACCACCTGAGGTCATTGCCTGTGTGAGGGCTTGCAGGTCCGAGTGCATCCCCAGGAACCCCTGATTCAGCTCCTGGAGGAGCCTCTCCATTAGAATCGCCACTCTCTCCTTGGAGGAGACAGTGCACTCAGCCATGAGGGTCAACACAGTGCTCACGCTCTGCAAGGAGTCCTCCACAACAAAGACCATGGCACGCATCCCCTCATGTATCCCTACCAGGTCCTCCCGCACACCAGAGGCCCATCATCAGCCATCAACTGAGCATTGTCTTGGTTCCCAGCAGTCCTCTGATTGCTGGCGCCCTGGGCACTCTCTGGCTCTGCCTGCACCTCAAGCAAGTGTGAAGTGCCCTCACCAATGTGCACCGAGATAGAAGCTGACGATCTAATGCCCACCGAGGTGCTGGTATCTGCGCTGGTGCCTCATTGAGCAAGCGGGTGTGACGCAGGCGCGTTCTGATTGATGTTGTCCTTAGGGGTCAAGTGTGGGCCTTCAGGCTCCTCACCCCAAAGGTCTGGTGATGAGCCTAAAAGGAACTACAAGGACATGTCATTAGTTGAAGTCACTACACTGTTACTGTGCATGCCCGGCAGCCTCATGAGACAGAGATATGCATCAGGGTGCCCTTGTCTTTCCATTATCAGTGGGGATTCCAGGTTCGAGGCTCACATCAGCATAGAGACTACAGTGGAATAGTTGCAAGTACCGACACTCTCACCTCAGTACACTGCACTGTTACCTTCCTGTGGCAGCCCAACCTCACTGCGGTCGCTTGGCCGAGGTACATGGCGCCTCTCCAGCTCCAGGGCCTCCCGCTCATATTGAGTGAGGATTAGGAGGTGTGGGGGTCCTCCGGCAGTCCGCTGCCTCTCTGCATTGTTATGGGGATGTTTTCTCCTGAAAGGGCAGAAGAGCATTGATTAGTCTACTCTCTATCTGCAGCACCATTGTAGCCCAGCCAACTCCGCCTGAGGAACACCTCACAGGGCTCAGTCGATTCGTGACTCTGGAGCAGCAAGGCACTCAGTCCAAGCGGCCAGGGCTCACCCCCTTGGCCATTTGCCCATCACACTCTAACACCCCTGAGGTCCATGGGGGGAGGGATGGGCAGCTCTTGACTGCTCTGCAAAGTAACCTGTGCCAACACAGTACTCACCCTTCCCGATCACAGGAGATCATTGATGCACTTCCGGCACTGCACCCATGTGCAACCCACCACATTGTGGCTGCTGACCCTGGATGCCACTTCCTCCCAGACCTTTTTTGGTGAGTGATTGTGGGGGGGGGGTCCTCCTCCTCCCATCCCTGGGGGCAAGGGTTCCTCCCTGCACTGCCACCTCCTCCAGGAGGGCAGCGAGGCACTCATCGGAGAAACGCTGGGCTGAATGCCCCGCCAACCTGCCTCCCACCTGCCGTGTCCACCCACAACGCCATCCATCATGACTTCCACGGTGACAGCCTTCCAAGGTCTGCCGTGGCCACTTTTGAATTGGCCGCCGGGTGGCCATTGGACCTGGTGGACATTGAGCACCCACCCCTCCCCCAGCTCGCCCCTTCACGCTCATTCCACAGCCGCATCTTACACTGGGTGGGACTTAATTGGCCCACCCATGTAAAATCACGGTCCGCTGCCGATCGCAGGCAGCAGTAGGCTTTCCAACCACCCCTGCCCGGCCCCACCGATCCCGCATGCCAAGGGTAAAATGCTGCCCCAAATGCTGTTCGCCCATTAACCCTGTACTCGTTGATGTACACTGGCTCATGACTAAGCAAAGCCTCGGTTTTAAAACTCTCATTCTTGTTTTCAAATGCCTCCCTATCTCAGTAATCTGCTCCAGTCCTACAATCCTCCAAGATATCCTCCTATAATTCTGCCCTGTTGAGCATCCCTGATTTTCCACCATAGGTGGCCTTGCCTTCAACTAACTAAGCCCTAAGCTCTGGAATTCCCTCCCCAAACTCCTCTACTTCTGTTAAGTTGTCAAACTACTTGTCTGACATTCAGTACTGGATGAGCAGAAAATTCCTCCAATTAATATTGGGAAGAATGAAGCCATTGTCTGGTCCCTGCCACAAACTCTGCACCCTAACCCTAAGCTCTGGAATTCCCTCTCCAAACCTCCCTACCTCAGTTAAGTCACTCCTTAAAACATATGGTTTTGACCAAGGTTTTGGATAATCTCCTACGTGGCTTTGTGTCATATTTTGCTTTATAATGTCTCCATGAAGTGTCTTGGGATATTTTATTGTGTTAAAGGTGCTATATGAATGCAAATATAAATGTTGTTGTTTTATGTGGAGTTTAAGTCACAGATCAGCCATGATCTAATTGAATGACGAACAAGCTGAATAACCTACACTTATTGGAAAAACTCAGCAGGTCTGACAGCATCTGCGGAGAGGAACACAGTTAACATTTTGAGTCCGTATGACTCTTCAACAGAATGAAGGAAAAATAGAAAGGAGGTGAAATATAACCTGGTTAAAGTGGGGGGTGGGGGCCAGTGGGACAGGTAGAGCTGGATAGAGGGCCAGTGATAGGTGGAGATAACCACCTAAGGGTCTACCTGTCCCACCGTCCCCCACCCCAACCCCCCCACCCCCAACCCCTTCCCTCCACCGCCCCCCCATCCCCCTCCCCCCACCGCCCCACTTTAACCAGCTTATATTTCACCTCTTTTCTATTTTTCCTTTGTCCTGTTGAAGAGTCTTACGGACTCGCAACGTTAACTGTGTTCCTCTCCGCAGATGCTGTCAGACCTACTGAGTTTTTCCAGGTATTTTTGTTTTTGTTTTGGATTTCCAGCATCCGCAGTTTTTTGCTTTTAACCTACACTTATTCCTGTGTTCCTATGAGGTACAGGCGTTCATACCCATTCATACACTTCCACATCTAGCCAAAATCTTTGCTCCAATTTGCTTTCCTGCATTTCTGCTGAATCACGGGGATTACATTTGACTTGGAAGTTCAATACTCTATTGACATTCATTATTTAAATCCTCATAGTTGTCTCTTGAAGGCAGCAAAGGCTATGTGGTGAACAACAACTCTATATATAGAAAAATAAGAAGTCATAATTCAAAGAAAAATGCTGAACCCCTTACTTGAACCATTTCTCCAGACATAAATTGTCTTTGGGAGTCAGTAGAATCTTTTTCTCAGATACAAAGAGATATATGTGTCTGATACAGCAGGGATTTACTAAAGGGCATTATCTTCCTCTTGAAGGCCCCATCATTGAAAATGGTTTCCTTACGTGCATACTCTCTACTTCATTAGATTACTTTAAAATAAATGTGGGAAAATTATTTTCTGTTCACTGGTGTAGCATATCGTCTCTCACTGTTTCTGAACTTTCCTGATTCTTTAACATATTTCTTCAGACATGGTATTTAAAAGTAATTCTAACTAAGCTGAAGCTTAGTTCAGCAAATACACATTTGTTTCGATTCTTCCATTTATCATCAGGAGAGTGTATCAGTTTTTAAATCAACTATGACAAAATATTATTTTATTTAGTTTAGTTTTCTTTATACTTAAAAAATCCAAACAAACCAACACTCCTCTCATGATATGACAAATAGTAACAGATTGTGTGTCTAATTTAGACAGGAAACAAAAATATAAATTAAAGCAGGTCATTAAAAAAGTCATATTTATTTTATTGTTTAACTTAAAAAATGTACAGATTCCAAAACTGAAAGATAAATTATTCAAACCCAGCAGCTCTGGGACACTTTCTCTGTACTGGAAAGTTTGCCTGTGGGGATGAAGAAGCTCAGATCATCATTCAGGGCCTCAGCTGTTTTTCTGTTTTCTTATGGGAAGAGAAACCATAAAAACCACTGCTTCCAGCTATCGAATGAAATAAGGAGAGGTCTGTGAACAATTCAACTAGTTGCATTCACACTATGGGGTGAGAGGGGTGAGGTGCAGCACAGGCAATAAATGGACTGAGGTATTAATTTGTTGACTTCAGTCATTCTCTCACTACGTTCTTCTCTGTGGTCTTTCCCCTGGTCTCTTTTTCTTGTCTGGTTGTCAGTTAGTTCAGTGGTTAATGAATTGGCGAACTAATTCATTATTATACAGGCACAGTGTCTCAAATCGGGCTATCCGAAAACTGCCAATGTCCAACAGCCAGACATATTTTTAAAATGCCATATGTGAATTTTTATTATTATTAGGTAAGTGAAATAACTCACCGGCTTGTTGAGCTAGGTGCTTCATTGGCATGGTGGCATATTGGCTAATTATCGGCTTTGCCCAACTGTCCTTTCCAGGGCTCTGAGTGGTCTAAGCGACTGTAGTAATTATGGTTTTGTTAAATGTTGGATTGCACCATTAAGAATAGTCCCATCAGCTATGATCACATGATCTGTATAAACCAATACCAGCATGGGCTACCTCCACAGAGAGTGTAGAGATAGAGATGGAGTTGAAAGCATGCGTGTGGTCATTGCTGGCTATATTGTAAATAAACCTAATGTTTCCACTCAGAAAGTTGTCTGTTGATCAACTCTATTACAAATAGGTGACTAGGCCTCACTACAACAAACTGGCGATGAGGATAAATCAGGAAAAATCAAGATAAATCAGAATCGGTACTGTACGTCACCCAGCAATTGTGAGTATCAACGTCTGTTTAAAATAACAGAAGATGTACTCACCCAAAATGCCACAATTTGGTAGAATTGATACCTATGAGCCAGCCACAGATGATTGGTCTCAGTATATAGAACACCTCGCATTCTTCTTTCAAGCGAACAAAATTACTGGGGAAGACCAGAGGCGAGCAATCCTCTTGAGTACTTGTGGGAGCAAAACCAAGAGTTTTATTCAAAGTTTGACTGCACCTGGTGCCCCAGATTTGAAGAATTTTGGAGAATTGGTGGACATCGTGAAGGGCATTTTCAACCCAAGCCCTCAGACACGATGCAGAGGTTCCAGTTCAATTTGTGAAAGAGACCCCCAGGTGAGACAATTGCTAGCTACTTGGTGAATTTAAAGCAATTAATAGAACATTGCGAGTCCGTTGAGACTCTGAACGACAATCTCAGAGATCGTTTAGTGTGTGTTGCGAAAGATACTGTTCAGAGGAGATTGCTGGCTGAAGTGAATCCAGATTTTAAGAAGGCATTAGAAAAAGTGCTGGCCATGGAAAGCGCTGTAAGAGATTCACAAGCAATGCAAGGGGTGCAAGATGGCACCTTACTCCAAATCGGATGAGAACAGTCAGCCAAAATTCGCGAAAAAGCGAGGCTACACTGCAAAGCGGGAAACAGCCCCTACTAACCAAAAAATAAAAAGAAATAATTTAGCAGCTAAATCGAAGAGCAACTTTAATCGATGTGGAAACAATCAGTCTTTTAGCAATTGGAAGTTAAAAAAAGTGGAATGTTACTTTTATCACAGAAGTAGACATATAATGAGACAGTGCAAAGAGAGATTTAAACAGGCTTGTAAACAACAGAAGAAGCCCAATGAAATCTCGAGCTCAGAAGAGCCTGAAACAAGAAATTCTGACATTTGTTCATTATTCAACATCAATGTTGGAAAGGCAGAGCCAATATTTGTTCCAGTATAAGTGAATGGTAAACCAGTAAAAATTGAAGTAGACACAGGAGCTTCCACTACTGTAACTGGAGAACACATTTTCAGATATTTAAATAATGGTGAACATCAATTAAATTTGGAGCAAATATCTGCCAGGTTGAAAATGTACACAGGTGAAGAAACCCAAGTAAAAGGTATAGCAGGGTAACTACCCATTAGGGAAACCAATCGGCCCAGCTCCCCGTGATTGAGTGGCAGAGGACCAAGCCTCCTAGGGCGAAACTGGTTAAGGGAAATCAACCTTGATTGGCCGGCGAGACTTCAAAAGGAAGCTGGAAGCTTCAATAAGGAGCAAGGCAAAGGATGGCAGAAAGAGCCTGGAGAGCTCAATGACCACAATAGGATGGAAAAGGGATGTGTAAGGACTCAACAACCTGAAGAAACAAAACCATGGAAGAACAACAGAAAAAACTCAAGGAGACCCTGCTGAATGACAGAGTTCAAGATAAAGGCCGGGGTTTTCTGACCTGGTTGTGAGGGGGGCCTGCAGTCGAAGAGGCGGCGCCCCAGCCAGCAGTCCATTGACTTGCAGGGGGACCTGAAGATCCCGGCGGCGGGTGGGTGCGGAAAATCCCGCCCAAAGTGAGTAACCTTCGCAAGGAAAAGGAAAAGCTGTTGAAAAACCTTCACGCACTACAAGATTCCCTCAGGTCCAAGTCTGTGCCTCTGGAACAGTACGAAGAGAAACGGGAAGAATTCAGCACCTCTCCAAACAAACTGAAGAACCAGTTGGCAGAGAAGACACATCAATGTTCAAGTTTCCAGGAGGTAGCCCACAAATACAAAAAAGAGACAGAAGAGCTGAGGAATCAGCTAAATGCAGTCAAAGAGGTTTTGAAAACAGTCGGAGAGCTTTCCAAGAGGCAAGCAGGTAATGAGGTTTTGGGAGGCTCAACTACCGAACTAAGACCACTTGAGATTTCACCTGATGGAAACCTGACTGACCATGAGGGAGAATAAACTCTGGTAGAAAGAAGAAGACAAAAAGGAAGCAGTTTCTGAAAAGACAGTAAAATAGCAGCTATAAACACCCGAAGGAGGCAATAAACAAATTATTGAACTGTGCCTCCTTTGATATTATTCCAGTCCCTCACAATGGTTTGCTGGATGATGATGTCAAAGATAAAATCAAAAAGGTATAAATTACTTCCAAGACCTGATCTGGAAAGAATTCTAGATGCTGTAGACAAATATGAAGAAGTTAATGGGTATTTTTTTTTTGGAGACCAAGCTTGCACACTTTCTTTTTCACTTTAGAAAAACCCACCACCAACCACCCCCCCACCCCCACCCCGCCTCCCCCCCCCTCCACACACACACACACACACACACACACACACACATGATGACAGGAGCAACACCTGCAGAATTGGGGACAAGACTGAGCCTAATATTTCCAAATTTGGAGGGGAAGGTGGAGAAGAGTCAAGGAAACCAAAAAGCTGCGTATAACTTGCATTGTCGTGAGAGACAAGTTACTGTTGGAGAAGCAGTATATGTAAAGGATTTTGGTGGAGGACCAAAGTGGTTACTGAATAAAGCATGTTCAGTGACCGGACCATTATCATACCACGTGGAAGTGAAAGGCCAGATCACCCGTAAGCATGCGGACCATTTAAGAGAAAGAGAGATACAAAAGATATGGTTCCACCAGTAACCATTACTGAACCAGCATTTCCCATTGAAGATGCTCAACCAAGAACTGACATGTCTGATGTCTCTATCAGAGTGTAAGACACTGATCTCCAAGTGCCCACCGAGGTACCTGATGTTCATGCAGTTCCAGAAAATGTGGTTCCTGAAAAAGAATCTGAAGCTGTGGAGCTGCAACATTCCACACGAATCAGGAAACCACCTGAAAGGCTGAACTTGTAAATTTCATGAACTGTGTAAATGTTATAATGGCATGAGATAAATATACTTGTAAATACAAAATGTACAGCAAATCTAAAGGGGAAGAATGTAGTAATTATGGTATTAAGGATAGCCCTGTGATGTAAGATCACATGTTCTGTGTAAACCAAATGCGTTAGTAGCGCGGGCTACCTCCACAGTCTGTGTAGAGATAGAGATGGAGTTGAAAGCACACATGTAGTTGCTGCTGGCTGTATAGTAAATAAAACTAATGTTTCCACTTAGAAAGTTGTCTGTAAATGTTACAATTGGGCGACTAGGCCACACTACAACAGTGACCCATGAGCTGACCTGAACTGACCGATCTGAAAACTGTTAAGAGCTGAAATCCGGTACAGATTCAGTCCCGAGCGCCAGTTTTGAGACGCTGTACTTGTATTATGAAACTGGGCTTTGTCATTAATAAAGTTAATTTTGAAAAAATAAAATTAATTCCGGAAATGTTCAGAAATGGCCGATGGTTACATGGCAAGCTAAATTTCATGTAGCGTGGATGCTGGGGTCAAAGATGATACAGGGCAGGATTTCCATACTTTTTGTTAAGAAAGCCTACTTTAATCACTTCTATCTACAGTGTAACTTGACACCTTTTCTAGATATTGTTAATGACTACTTCTTGAAATGTTTTAGAACACCAGAGAAATGAGGCAAGATGCTACATAAATGTGAGCTCATCATCTTTTTCAGCCTTCACCAACACCTTAAAGGAAAGACTGAAGCAAGCCAATTCTCAGAACAAATCTTCAGTTGTTGCAAGACGCAAAATAATCAAGTGACATGGCCTGAAGATACAACATTCAATGACCTCAGTGGGGAATTACAATCAAACAGAGTTTGAGTCTCTGATGTGCAGCTATACCATTGCAGACCTATATCCAACCCACCCTCCCTTCAAACGCAAGTTTGTGATGTTTACTCTGGTGAATACAGGGGTGGAATCTGACATTGAAAATTCTGTAGGAAAGATAGGATCAGATATGTGAGCAAATAACAAAGATTGAAGGACAAAAACACATATTTTAATTTTTAATTAACCTTCATATGCAATAGTCAGGTAGACAAAAGAGAAAGAAAAAGTTATATAAAGACAGATTCGGTTGGGTCAATGTAATACCTAGCAGTGTAAGGTTACAATAAATGTGGACAATTAACAAAAATACATAGTGGAAAAGGTTTGTGTTAACAACATGTAATACCAAATGCATTCCATGATTGTTTGGGACAGTAGGGAGTAGCTATTTTGTCTTGGACATCATAGCAAACCATCATACTTAGTGGGTTCAAATGTTCCTTCCAATTGAACTTGACATAAAGCTAGTTTCTAAAGGAGGCACAGTAGCTTGTTTGTTTGGCAGCTCTTCTGGCCAACCACTAGACAAAGGGAGGGATCAAGAATCAGACATCTTAATTTCTTACAGGAAGGGGAAAAAGCGAGGAGAGGGCTTAAGTTAGCTATAGTCAGAGGGTAGAATTTAATGCCCACCCCGGAGGTGGGTTCAGAGGCAGGGAAGGCTGTATAATTGGGTGGGAAAGTGTGGGGTGCAGTTCCCTTCACCTTCCCACCTCCCTCTGATTTAGCCCAGGGTGAGAAAGGATGGCCTTGTCAACCAGAAGCCAACTGAGGATCTAAAGTAGCCACTTAAGGGCCTCATCCCACCACCATTGGCATTTAACAAGCAGACAGTGGTGTCTTGACACACAGGCAACACATCAGGTAAACCCTGGCCTGGGGGGAATCCCTTCAATTTGGGCAACCCATGCCAGGACACCTTTATATGACCCTGGTGAATCAACCCCACAATTACCTTATTCCTGGTGTTCCATTGTTGACCCTCTGCCTAGTACACACAGCAGTCCAGACATTGGCACCACTCATGGCGGATATCCACCTTGTATAAGGATTTCCAGAGGGGGTTTCCCTTCACGTAAGCTGGGTGTCCAATGGTGAGAAGGTAAATGTCTAATCAGGACTTAATGGGATTGGGGGTCCTGAAAATGGCCATGATGGGATTGCTAGCATTTTCCAGCCAGTGGAGGTGACCCCTGCCCACCACTGAGATGATTAAATTCCACTCAGAAAGTTTTTTACATCTGTCACTCTCTACATAATGCATCAGAATTACAAAATGGCAACAGGTGAATTAACCCAATCAGCTCATTCACCCTGCACATGAGCAAATGGTTCTCATCACACATATCCATCCTTTTCACTATCCTTTCAACCCCTTTTTTTCATTCATCCAGAATCTAACCTTAATTATTGGCACTGATTCTGCCTCAATCACAAAACATATGAAATAGGTGCAGGAGTAGACCAAACAGTCCCTCGTCCCTGCTCTGCCATTCAATACTGTTATTGCTGATCTACTACCTCAACTCCACTTTCCCATTTCCAGAGAGACAAAAATCTGTCTCTCCCAGCCTTAAATGTATTTAACAATTGGGCATCCACTAGCCTTTGGGGTAGAGAATTCCAAAGATTCACAACCTTTTGAGTAAAGAAATTTCTCCACATCTCAATCCTAAATGATCAGCTCCTTATTCTGTAAATGTGCCTCCCTGTTCTAGATCTCCTGTCAGGGGAAACAACCTCTCAGTGTCTACCCGGTCAAGTTTTTTCAGAATCTTGTATGTTTCAATGAGAACACCTCTCTATCTTCTAAAATTCCCAAGAATATAAGCCCAGTTTACTCACCCATTCATCAGACAACCTTCTCATCCCAGGAGCCAATCTAATGAACCTCTGCTCCAATACTTCCATTGCAAGAATATCCCTCCTTAAATATGGAGACCAAAACTGCAGACAATACTCCAGGTATGGTCTCACCAAAACACTGTGCTACTGTAGCAAGACTTCTTTCTTCTTGTACTCCAATACCTTTACAATAAAGATCAACATGCTATTGGCTTTCCTAGTTGTTTGCTGTCCTTGCATACTAACTTTCTGTTCCTTGCATGATACAGCCAAGTCCCTCTGAACGTAGTTACGGAGGGGTGCTGATGTCAAATGGCTAAATTTCAATTTCATCTGATGGACTCAAAAATGGAACTTTTTAAAAAGGGCAAGTTCAACTGTTGAAACAAAGACATTGATTTAAGATGGCTGCCAGAGGCCGCCTGATATATCTGCTACTGCAAGTTGGTCAAGTTTCTGGAAGTTTCCAATGGGGAGAATTTTCCGGTCAGTGAGCCGGGGTGGGGGGGGTGGGGGTGTGGGGAGCCCGCTCTCCAACACTTAAGATGACGCGCGGTGATGTCGGGCATGTTGTCACCACGCGTCATTTAGATTTTCAGTTCGGCGGGCATGCCTGCCAAACTGTCAGAGGCCTATTAAGGCCTGTCTAAAACTAATTAAATCAATTAAATGAGCTGCCCATCCAACCTTAAGGTTGGCGGGCAGATGAAGAGCCCAGGCAGCCTTTGCATTTTTCATGGAACCTCATCCACAAGTGGAAAATTCAGCCCAATGTGTATAACAATTAAGACATGTCCAGACAGCCCCCAGGAATTCCACACCTGCTGATGTCAAGGATTATTTCAAAGATGGACCAAAACTTAAAATGGCTGCCACTATTTGCATCAATAGCCACGTTCCATTTCCATCAAGCTGGAAATGGAGAGTCCTCAGAGCAAATGGTGACCCCTTGGAAGTGTTGATATGTTCTTCCTAGCTCATTACATGGGAGAATGGGTCATTCAGAAGCAATGGCTTGGAGATCAAAAATTAATCGCATAGGCCATAAAAACAATAGCCAAGGTCAGCACAGACATGAACCAATCAGTTACTTTCTGTGGAGGAATCAATGATTATGGAGAGTATCACCATGTTGAAATGTCTTTTATTACAAAACCCTGCTTGCTTTGAAGCAGCCTGTAAAAAGTAACATCTGGAAGTAGATAACACCAGCAGCCAAAGACTGTATACCTCTTCTCTGTCCCTCAGCCAGCTTGAACACTGCCTGCTTATATCACGCAAAGGACAGCAGACAGAAAAATACTAAAGAAGATTTCAAATTCCAAGACAGTTTTTCCTGTAAAAAACTCAAAGACTACAGCTTAAGATCTGCCTCAGCCAATAAAAACAGCAAGGCACTCATATTCAACTATTTATGCCTTTTCCTTTTCTCCTTGAATCTTAATTTGGCCAAATGTTAACCTCCTACAAGTTAACCTGTATCTCTGTGTATGTGTGTGTGTGTGTGTGTGTTGTGACAGTCAGGATGTGTGTTTATCTTAATATTCTAAAATCTTTACCTGGGTGGATTTAGTAGCACAATTAAAACTAATGTGTTTAAATGCAAGGCCTGTCTGACTGAGTTCTTTGCAATCAGCACATAAGTATTTAGTACACATGCTTAATCGACGCGTTCATCTGAGTAAATTTGCTTACTGTTATGATCAGCCAAAGGGTAGAAAAAGGAGGGGAGTCCTTGCTCCCTTCCTCACCTGTAATACCAACATTTACAAATTTCATGACCTTGAGATAATATCCTGCTTTTCTGTTCTTGTTAGCAAAGTGAATAACCTCACATTTCCTGACATTATACTTCAACTACCGCCTTGTTGCCCATTCACTTAACCTATCCATATCACTTTGCACCTTTTTGTGTCCTCCTCACAGCTTACATTTCCACCTAGCTGTATTTCCCTAGCAAACTTAGATGCATTGCACTCTCTCTCTTTGTCTAAGTCATTAACATAGATTGTAAGTAGTTGAAGGCCCAAAACTGACGCTTGTTACACTCCACTAGTCACAGCCTACCACCTTGAAAATGCCCCCATTACCACTACTCTGTTTCCTGCCCGTTAAGCAATCCTCTATCCATGTTAATATATCATACCCAACTCCATGAATCTTTGTGTATTAACCTTTTGCGTGGCACCTTATTGGATGCTTATGAAAATCCAAGGCCAGGATTTTGCCCTCATCAAGCAGGCTCAGCGGGGATGGGCGAGAGCAGTGGGGAAGCCGGCTGCCGCCCACAATCAGGACCCGAGCGCAATTTCACACTGGATGCCAATTAATGCCCTCCCAGCATGAGACGCGTGCTGCAGTGCTCTGCGCTGCCTATGTGGAGGGGGAAGAGGACAAGCGGGGAACTTTGTGCATGCACGCTGCCTCAGGGAGACGTAGAGTTTAAGAATTAAAAATAAAGAATTTTAAATTGTTAAAAAAAATATGTGATGTTTTGACTCTGTCACATGAGCAGGGACATGTTAGAAATGAGCTTTAAACATTTTCATTATATTTTTAATTAACATCGGAAACATCATCCCGCTCGTGGATGAGGTTTCCTCAAAAATCCAAAGGCCGCTTGGCCTTTTGACCCACGTGCCAACTGTACGATTGGATGGGCCTGGAGAAATTCCATCTAGTTAATGAATCAATGGGCTTAAGAGCCCCCTCGATTGTCGGTGGGCGCAATGCCAACTCCCCCGCGCACCCGTCCGAAACATCACACAAGTGCGTGATGACATTGGGACGCTCGCCATATGTGCTATTTTTCTCCCTTTCGGGTCAGGCCCCAACTGCATTTCACGCTGGCTGGCCAATCAACAGCCAAACTCTGCAACGCCCAGCGCTACCCGGGTTAGGGAGGGGCGGTGTTAGGAGGGCCAGCACGTAAGTCACCACATGTGCGTGGGTGCGCTCACAGAAAGTTCCCTAAGGGCGCAGTGCTGCGTCAGGGTGCTGAAGATTTTTAACAATAAAAATAAACAATTGAAAAATAAGGAAAGCATGCCCCCTGCACCCACCCCCCCCACCCACCCACCCCCACCATCTGACATGAGCAGGGACATGTTAAAAACGAGTTTTAAAAGTTTTTATTTTTTAAATTACTGGTTGAAACCTCACCCCACCCATGGATGAGGTTTCACACAAAATACAAAGGCCGCTTGGCCTATTCGCCTGGCCGCTAGCCGAACAGTTGGACAGGTGGTGAAAATTCCCATTGAATTAATTGACTAAGGGCTCTGACAGGCATTTCAATTGTTGGCCAGCGCGCTGCCGCCACTCTCGCGCCTGCTGAGTGAAATATTGCAAGAGTGCGTGATGACGTCGTTCACTCAACTGACATCGCCGTGCACTATTTTTCGCCCATTCAGGTCAGGTGTGTGCCCGCCGATGAGGGAAGAATCCTGCCCTATGAAATTACTGATTAAACTTGTCTCATTCCACAATACTGTATTCAAAATAGCTTTGTCCACAATGTATTGTTGCAAGAGAATGTCACAAAAGCATTTTATAAACCCATCTTCCAGCCCACCCATGTTAATTTTGATTGGTCCAGTCTATATGAAGATTAAGTCCGCCATAATTGTTACATTGCTTTTTTTTTTACTAGCTCCAATTATTTCATGCTTAATGTTCTGTTCAATAATATAACTACTGTTAGTGGGCCTACAATCTGCTCCCAGCACTATCCCTAGAAATGGATTCCACAACCTCACTTGCTGTCGGTAAAACAAAACAGCTGAATGATTTATACCTGGTCTTGTCTTACTAAATGTTCCTCAGCTTGCATGCTGCAAGACTGGGGAGTCACATGAGGGCACATTCAAAAGACTCGATATCTAGATCCCATGACAAGGAATTCCTATTGTTATTTCCCCGGGTTATGCTATGAAAAGATTAGATATTGGATGAATTGATGGTCAAGATTTGTAGGATCTATTGGAAGGATCAGTCCATGTCCAAATGCAGCAAGACCTGGATAATATCCAGGCTTGGGCTGACAAGTGGCGAGAAACATTTGCACCACACAAGTGCCAGGCAATGACCATCTCCAATAAGAGAGGATCTAACCATCACACCTTGACATTCAATGGCATTATCATCATTAAACCCCCCACTATCAACATCCTGGGGGTTACCATTGACCAGAAACTGAACTGGACTAGCCATATAAATACTATAGCTACAAGAGCAGGTCAGGGGCTAGGAATAGTGCAGTGAGTAACTCATCTCCTGACTCCCCAAAGCCTGTCCACCATCTACAAGGCACAAGTCAGGAGTGTGATGGAATACTCCCCACTTGCCTGGATGAGTGCAGCTCCAACAAGACTCAAGAAGCTTGATACCATCCAGGACAAAGCATCCCGCTTGATTGGCACCGCGTCCACAAATATTCAGTCCCTCCACCACCGACGAACAGTGGCAGCAGTGTGTGCCATCTACAAGACACACTACAGAAACTCACCAAGGCTCCTTAGGCAGCACCTTCCAAACCCACAACTCTGCCATCTAGAAGGACAAGGCAGTAGACTCATGGGAACACCACCACCTGGAAGTTCCCCTCAAAGCCATTCACTATCCTAACTTTGAGATATTACGCTGTTCCTTCGCTGTTGCTGGGTCAAAATCCTGGAAATCCCTCCTTAGCAGCACTGTGGGTGATCCTACAGCATGTGGACTGCAGCGGTTCAAGAGGGTAGCTCACTACCACCTTCTCATGGGCAATTAGGAATGGGCAATAATTGCTGGTCTCGCCAGCGATGCCCAAATCCCATAAATGAATATCTAAAAGAAATTGAGTTTGGAGACGATGGGAGTCTAGAAGCTGTGGAATGGTAGCAGTGAATGAAGGCTAGAGGACAGACAGAGTAATAGGGGTGAGTGGGGCATGAGGAAAAGATGGTGACAAAGGCAGCCATTTTGATGATTGCAACCTTGAAGGTGAAAAATTCAATGAGTTCCTTGCACTTGGTATGTCAAATGAGCTCAATTGAATGCCAAAAAAAATAAAGAGAGCATATGCCTTAAAATATTAATATATCCCACACATTTTCCTTTCTAATCTATTGCAAAAGCAATATGGAAAATACAACATTCCTGTTCAATTTTGGAAAAAGGTATTTTAATGAAAGCACTGATTTACCCTGAGTTATTTGGGTACAAACACACCTAGAAATGGAGGTGGCATGAAATTTGAAATAATCTATAGAACTCGGCATGGGGATACAATGTGTGAGAACTGAAGCAGACATTCTATGATTATGTGTAGCAATAATGGTGCATTAATAATGGTTCAAGGAACCAGGAAGAATGACCGAACCATCCTGCTCAGACAGTTAACATTCCTCTAATTGCAAATTTTTCTCTGAGTTGGTGTTGGACCAATGTCCAGGGCCGTCTGTTATTCTGAACTGCTGTTCCAATTAGGGCTGGAGTCAGAAAGTGGAGATTGTTTCCCCTCCAGTAAAACTCACACACCCAGTTAAACTCAAAGAAATCCAAGTCTTTGTTTATTATTTGTCCATACCATGAATTAAATATTTTCTGTGTGAATAAACATATTTCCTCAGAAAGCTTTTTCCATAAAAGTTAAACATTCTGTTGTTATCAACCAATGCTTAAGAGGTAAACCAGGAAGAGAAAATTTGGCACAAAAGGGTACCGTGTCTTTATAGACATGTGTGCCAACATTGCCTTTGCTTTGTCCCAATTTGGAATTTTATCCTTAAGACAATGTACAAAGAACAGTTAGATACAACTTGTAAATAATTTATGAAGAATCAACCACCAATGATTTGTTTAAACAATTCCCTTGTGACACAAAATAAATTTGTAATGCAAATAGAATTTTGACTTTTGCCATCAATCTTATACAGCCCTATCATGGGAACAGAGGATCTGCAAACTGTAATTTTACCCTTAGGCTTTAAATGATTATAATAAAAAAAAAAATTCAATTCACATGTGAATGTGGTAGGCAAGGGGACAGATGGCGATGTTTGAAATGTTGTGGAATTTCCTTTTGGGAAAAACAGTCCAGAAATGGTAAGGGTGGAAAGGCAGAGCATCAAAAACAATTAGTGACCTACAGACTCCTCAGTTCCATGTAAGTGAATAATTGGAAACATACAGCTGAAAAGCTCTTAGAGAAATAAAAATATTTATTTAACCTCTTCAAAGTCAGCTCCCCTCGGGAATTCAATGATAAATTCAGTACTCCTTGTACACCAATTTTCTCTCTTTTTTTTATACCTCATTTTACCCTCCTCTTCATAGCTGTTGAGCTCCAGGTTTTTCTCTTCCAACCAAATAAGTAAGCAATAAAGCTTTGCCCTTGTCTGTAGTTTAAGCTGTGCTCTTAATGGAATATCCAGATGGTAATGTTCAGACATGTCATCAGGCAAATACAATGTTATTTTATTCTTTTGGGATAATTCTAATTAGTGGTCCAAAGTGGTGGCTTGCTACTTTAATTGTAAGTGTTTAACTCCCACCCAAAAGGTCACAGAAGTTCAGTTTTATACTATGGGGTAAATTTTATGTGTTAAAATGGGGACAGCTACATCCACCCACCCCCGCGCCCCCTCCCCCCGCCCCCCCCCAACCCCCCGGCATCCCCCACCCTTATGTGAAATAGTGAGCAATGATGTCAAGCCACTAACCCGACATCATCACGCTGGTCTCCAATAAAAATGAATTTGGGCAGACACTGAAATCGGCAGCCCACCTGCCATTCTTTTTTTTAATTTAAAAAGTCAATTCAGCTTGTTAACAGGCTAATAGATCGAGATTTCGTGTTGCCCTTGCCATTTTACAGTGGGTGCACAGGAAAAATGTTTGGAGGGAGTTATGCCATGTATAAGGAGGGGTTGCAAAGGCAGATCGAAAGGCTGCAAGCGGGACTGTGGTTGACTTTAGCAGAAGAGGCTGCTGGAGAAGGTGGGCGAGTTTGCTATTGTTGCAAGTTTACTTAGTAATAATTTTGAGCCTTCGCTGGGAGATGTTGTCATGGAAGGGTACCTAGAGGTAGGTGTAAAGTGAATTTCCTGCAACCCAGTATCGGACACTGTGATCATTGTCCCATTGGGCATTGTACATTCCGGAGGAGGATCCTCCTTCAGTGAGGAGGAGAGGAGAAGAAGGAAAAGGAGGAGGGAAGCTGGACAAGGAGAGGTGTGCCCTGTGATCCAGGGAGTTTTGGAACCTACTGCTGAGTAAAAGTCTATGGAGGAGGTTCAACTGCAGCAGGCAGGCAGAGGTAGGCAAACATTCTGCCAACAAAATATACCGGCAAAGGATGACATACTTCCGATTGCCAGACTGCCAGTGCCAGAGAAAAGTGCATCGTCACATTATGGTACGACATGTTAAGCAGAATTTTCCATGTCCGCTGGCAGCAGGCATGATAGGTGGTGTGAGCGGACAATATGGCGCAATCGGTTTCACAGCTCCGGGAAAGCAGGCCGCATTTCCCATCATCGGTTGTTGGGAACCTCATTGTAATACATTAACGTATCATTAACAGGCCAACCCGCCAGGATCTTGCATCTCTGCTGGATCGTCCCTCCACATCGGCAGGGAAGCACACAAGGGGGATCATGAAGAAGAGTTGATGGCTGCCGGAGACAGATAAGTGCTGGGCTTTTAGGGAGGGAGGGATCCAAAAGCCCAGGTAATGGGGAGATGTGGTGGAGGGCTGGCTTTTGGAGGGTAGGCAGTGAACAGCGAAGGGAGGGGTGGGTGGTGGGGGGGGTTGGGGGGGGAGTGACATCTTGTAGCGGTACCCCGATGCACACAGGGCACCCCAGAAAGAAAAACCAATAAAACTTGGGAAATGACTGGTACCAGTCCAAGCTGGAGTTCCATTTTAAGGTATACAAGACCAGTTCGGACCAGTATCAGTCAATCCCCAATTTTTACTGGCTTTTCCTCCTGGGGCCCCCCTTCCTCCCTGTCCTTTTACAACCTGACCTCAAAAAAGTGTACTTTCAACTCCCACCTGCCTGCCCACATCAGCTTGATGTGCTGGTTTTGATTTGGATTGACTGCAGCGATCACTCTTGTGAACCCATGTGTGACTAATGAAGTGGTTTTTAAAATCTTTTCCAGCTATGACAGCGTGCTGCTGCCAGCTGTGCTGGAGACAGGCTGCTGACTCTTATGCCCCTTTTCCTGGGATGACCTTGGTGCGTGTCCTCTACCCGTCTGAGGCTGTGAGGGCCTGTGCATTGGCAGGAGACTCATCTGTCGCTGCAACACTCTGAGGCATCTGTATCAATAGCAGAGGAGTGGAGGAGAGGCTGCCCCCATTAGAACTGCCCTGAGAGGTGCCCCCTGATGGCGACAGCAACCGCTCATCCGATGCTGTGAGGTCCATTCGGCTATCCCTGCTTTCCTGAGAGGAACTGGATGCAACTCTGGACACCAAAGCTCAGATACAAGGTGATGGAGTGTAGGTCAGAACACATACACAGTATCCCATCAGAGAACTGCTGGGTTTGGCCTTACATGACAGTCTCGAGTCTCTCAATGGAGGAAGCCATGCATTCTGAAGAGCGTGTGATCGCAGCGCTCACAGCCTGGATGGACTCCTCTATTGTCCGTGCCAGTGTGCGCAACCCCTCTGGTATCTCTGCCACATCTCCACGTGCCTCGTGCTCTACATCCAGCATCTACCACCTGACAGACAACTCCAGTGGCTCGTTGCCAGTCTGGGGCTCACCATATAGGTTGCCCTCCAGCATTCCACAGATGCCAGAGGCCAGTTACATCTCAGTCTCTGAGACCAGGTCTTGACACTGTGATGTGCTCATACCATGGTGTGGATCCCTTAGAGCCAATTCATGCACACCCAATGAGGTGCATGTGCTGGGGCTGAGTGCTGGGCAAGGATGTGATGCTGCACCTCTGAGGCTTCCTCTTCCTGCTCAGAGGTTACAGTTGGTTCCTCAGGGCTGGTGGCTGCAGCTGCCAATGTTTCACCCATGGGAGAAATAAACAAGGAATATGAAGGGCACCATCATTATTTGAGATGACTTCAGAGAGACACGCTTCCTAAAAAATATACTCAGGCATCGCTGGGAGATGGCAACCAGGGTTTAAACCTCAGTCCCTCCAACGTTGAGACACACATTCATTCCCAAATTCTGCAAACCTCCAGAGTCCAAATCCAAGTACCTCCCCAGCAACTTCCCCAGTTTCCATCCCCCACACCCTCCCCCCTTCAGCACTATCTTTGCAGGAGAGGTCAATGCGCATTTGGAATCTCACCATCACAGGGCCATTCTGGAACCTCATCTCGCCCAAATGTGTGACTCTGCTTGTTCACTGCCAGCCTCAAAACTTCCTCCTCTAGAGGACTGAAAATTGCCAGGTTGGGTTGGCCACATCCGGCCTTTGCCCTCTCACTGGCATTATGTGTCCTTTTCTCCTAATAAAAAGGGATATTGTAATGGATCTGCTGTGGACAAATCATGCTTTCAATTGTGCACCCAACATGCCCTTTGCCAGCGGCCAAAATTTCTCAATGATCCTGGTTAACTAACTAACAGTTCAAAAGATGCCCCCCCCAGAATCACCTATTGCCATTGTCATAACTCACAGGGGGTAGTGCACTGTAATATCAAGCCCCACTGTTCCCTGAGCCACAGCAAAAGCAAAAAGTTTGCCCAAACCACCTAACTGCCCCAATTCTACCTAATTGTCTAATTTAGGTTAACAGAATGCGAGCACCAGGTTTATAAAGTTAGTAAATAACTGTTTATTAAATAAATTGTCTTCAATCAGTAGCAAAAGAAAGAAATATGAAATGCTAACTTCTAACTCTTATAACTTAAACTCTACCCCTTCTAAGACACACAAAACATGGATTTTAAGGGTGGGATAAAACAGTTCAATAGCATCAATCCAGAATATAGGATTCGATGTGTTGATTTTGATCGATGTCTTCCAAATTTCTTTCAGTTCTTGTGGTGACACAAGGTGGTCTTCCAGCATTTTCAGTATTTAGTTCACTGGTTGAGAACTTGCTTTTCAATGACTCTAACAGTGGTTTTCCCCTTTTCCTTTTACAGAGGTTTCTTCAGAGTGAGAGCATGTTATAGAGATATGAGGAAGAGAGATTTTAGATGTTTTCTCTTTGCAGGCCAGGAGTTTTCTGCTGTGGAATTACTGGAACCTTCCACACACAGAAGGAAGAGGTTTTAGGTCTTGTTCCTTTCAGGCTAGGAGATTTCTGCCCACTGCTCTCACACAAAACCCTGGTCATCTAGTCAGGAGCCAATCAAAATGCTGTTGTCAGGCAGGTCCCTTGGTTCAACATTCCTTTCCGGCACCATCCTGTCTTTCATGGCACACTTTGTTCCAGGACTGCAACAATGAAAAAATCTCTCATCCTGTTCCAGTGGACATGTCTTTCCACTGCAACCATTGTAATTTTACCACAGTCCAACAAAAATAAAAAGATATGTTCTTTACACCTTACAGAGTGTCATGTCTGCTTCATGCCACTGTGTGCACTTGGCCAAGATACTAGGCAACCCCACACTTGACACATATCACACCTTCACACCCTTCCATATAGGTCCATCTGCAAATTGGGTACACACTCACCTTGAAAGATTGTAAGATGTCATTGAGCCTTTTATAGCACTACAGCCATTTCCAATGAATGACCCCATGGACGTTCACTACCTCTGCAATCTCCATCCAGGCTTGCTTTGGTCTGGCTGGGCAGTCTCCTCTTCCCACCATGAGGCATGAGGGCCTCCCACCAATCGCTTACGCCTGGAGTAGGACACACAGGGAGTCATCATCAAACCATGGGGCAGTCTTTGGACTTGGCCCTCAATAGCTGAACCTTCTATTTTCTCCACCATATGGTGGTCTTGCAGCCTCTGCGGAGACAAAGGGAGTTAAAGGGTGAAATTTGTGTCTTTTCCTAAGTACCTGCTATTCATAATGAAATGGGATAGGTGTCTGTTAAAGTGTTCTTTACTCACTGGCAAGGGTCCTGAATAATACACTGCTGGCACGTTAGTCACCAAAACTTAAAAAGGAGCTCTTACCTGCTGCTGCCCCAATATTTCAATGGATTTACATATCTTCTTGGTTCAAACTTCTGCCTCTGGATCACTAACTGTGGTGCAGCTGCCACCAACCTCTGCCAGGATGCCTTTAAATGGGTGACCGTGACTAACATCCAGTTCATGGCCTGAATCCTCTCTCACCAGACATCTCACCCTGGAGCCCTGATTTTTCTTCTATTACTGGAAGCTGAGATTTTTTCACATTTACCAGAATACAGTTGTCTAATTTCCCCTTCTTTTTGCTCTCAAAATGAGCACCTCCCTTCTGCATGATATTCTCTTTAAACACCCTCCTTCTAAGGGACTATTGAAACTTGCAGAGCTGAGAATGCAAGTTGAAATGAGACATAAGCGTAAATTTTACGCTTTTTGGTTGGGGTCGGTGGCGGGGTGGGGGAGGGGCGGGGGGGGTGGGGGACGTGGTGTGTGGGTGGCAGCAGGATTCTGACCTGAAAGTGCGGCTCGCTGACTCCCACCCCCGCATTTTAAAGATGCTCATTGAAGCATCTACCAACCAATCAGCAGCCACCCTGTGGGAAACCGGCCAACAACGCTCGAGAAGTAATAATCATTGGAAGAATTGCATCTCAATGGTTACAGCATATCTTTCAAATTATTTTCAGTTTGGTGGAGACAGTAGTATTGTCACTGGACTAGAAATCCAAAGACTCTGCCTCTGGAGACCCAGGTTCAAATCCCACCACGGTAGATGGTGGAATTTGAATTCAATAAAAATCTGGAATTAAAAGTCTAATGATGGCAATGAAAACATTGTAGGTTGTCGTAAGAACCCATTTAGTTCACTAATGCCGTTTAGGGAAGGAAATCTGCCGTCCTTACCTGATCTGGCCTACATGTGACTCCAGACCCACAGCAATGTGGTTGACTCTTAAATACCCTCTGAAATGGCCTAGCAAGCCACTCAGTTGTTTCAAACCACTACAGAGCCTATAAGGGATGAAACCGGACGGACCACCCAGCATCGACTCAGGCACCGGAAATGACAACAGCAAACTCAGCCCTGTCGACCCTGCAAAGCCCTCCTTACTAACATCTGGGGGCTAGTGCCAAAAATGGCCCATCAAGACTGCTCCACCATTCAATGAGATCATGGCTGATCTGATAATCCTCAACTCCATTTTCCTGCCTTTTCCCCATAACTCTTGATTCCCTTACTGATTAAAAATCTGTCCATCTCAGCCTTGAATATACTAAACGACCCTACCTCTATAGCCCTCTGCGGTAAAGAATTCCACAGATTCACTACCCTCTGAGGGAAGAAATTCCTCCTCACCTCTGTTTTAAATGGGTGCCCCCTTACTGAACTCTGGTCTTAGACTCTCCCAAAAGGGGAAACAATCTTTCAGCATCTACTCTGTCAAGCCTCCAGAGAATCTTAAATGTTTCAATAAGGTCGTGTCTCATTCTTCTAAACTCCAATGAGTACAAACCTCTCCTCATAAGAAAATCCCTCCATACCTGGGATCAACCTAGTGAACCTTTTCTGGACTGTCTCCAATGCCAGTATATCTTTCCTTGGATAAGGAGACCAAAATTGTTCACATTATTCTAGGTATGGTCTAACTAGTGCCTTGTATAGTTTTAGCAAGACTTCCCTATTTTTATAAAAACAAAAAAACTGCGGATGCTGGAAATCCAAAACAAAAACAGAATTACCTGGAAAAACTCAGCAGGTCTGGCAGCATCGGCGGAGAAGAAAAGAGTTGATGTTTCGAGTCCTCATGACCCTTCGACAGAACAGAAGGGTCATGAGGACTCGAAACGTCAACTCTTTTCTTCTCCGCCGATGCTGCCAGACCTGCTGAGTTTTTCCAGGTAAGTCTGTTTTTGTTTCCCTATTTTTATATTCCATTCCCTTTAAAATAAAGGCCAACATTCCATTTGCCTTCCCTATTACCTGTTGAACTTCTATGTTAGCTTTTTGGGATTCGTGCGCAACGACTCCCAGATCCCTCTGTGCTGCAGCCTTCTGCAGTCTTTCTCAATTTAAATAATATTCAGCTCCTCTATTCTCCCTGAAAAAGTGCATAACCTCACATTTTCCCACATTATATTCCACCTGCCAAGTTTTTGCCCACTCACTTAACCTTCTCTGTCCCTTTGTAAACTCCTTGTGTCATCCTCACTACTTGTCTTCCCATCTATTTTTGAGTCATCTTCAAACTTGGCGATAGTACATTCACTTCCCTCATCTAATTCATTAATATATATTGTAGATAATTGAAGCTCCAGCACTGATCCCTGTGACACTCCACTAGTTACTGATCCCGAAAATGCCCCCCTTATCCCAACTCTCTGTCTTCTATTAGTTAACCAATCCTCTATCCATGCTAATATGCTACCCCATGGGCTCTTATCTTATTAAGCAGTCTTAGATGCAATACCTTATTGAAGGCTTTTGGAAATCCAAATATATTACATCTACTTGTTCCCCTTCATCTATCCTGTTTGTTGCCTCCTCAAAGAATTCTCATAAATTTGTTAGGCATGATCTCCCCTTCATAAGGCTATGCTGACTCTGCTTGATTAGATTATGTATTTCTAAATGCTCTGTTATTACATCCTTTGTAATAGACTCCAACATTTTCCCAATGATAGATTTAAGCTATCTGGCCTACAGTTACCTGTTCTTTGTCTTCTCCCTGTTTGAAAAAGAGTGTCACTTTGGCCAGTCTCCAATGTCTCCATCTGGGACTTAGCCAAAATCCAAGGATTTTTGGATAATTACTACCAATGCATCCACTATCTCTGTAGCTACTTCCTTTAATATCATAGGATGCAACCCATCAGGTCCTGAGGACTTAACGGCCTTTAGCCCCACTAGTTTCCCTAGTACTTTTTCTCTTGTGATAGCTATTGCATTTATTTCCTCCCCCACTTTAACCCCTTGATTATTTAATATTTTTGGAATGTTATTAGTATCTTCTACTGTGAAGACTGATGCAAAGTATTTATTCAACTCCACTGCCATTTCCTGGTTCCCCATTATTATTTCCACAGCCTCATTCTCTAAGGGGCATAAGTTCATTTTTGCCTCTGTCTTCCTTTTTATATATTTAAAGAAGCTCTTACTGTCAGTTTTTATATTACCCTCAAAGTTTATTTTCTCCCTTTTTATTATATATTTAGTCATCTTTTGCTGGTTTTTTAAATTTTCCCAATCCTCTGGCTTACCACTAATCTTTGCCACATTATAAGTTTTTTTTCTTTCAATTTGATACTGTCCTTAAGTTCCTTGGTTAACTATGATTGGTTTATCCCCTTCCTTGAATCCTTCTTCCTCACTGGGATATATCTTTGTTGAGAGTCATGAACTATTTTCTTAAATGTCTGCCATTGTTCATCAACCACCTTTTCTGCTAAACTCCTTTCCCAGTCCACTCCAGCCAACTCTGCCCTCATTCCTTTGTAATTATCCTTACTTAAGTTTAGCACAGTTGTTTCCAACAGAAGTTTGTTGCTCTTAAATTGAATGCTAAATTCTACCATATTATGGTCATTTTTTCCTAGGGGATCCTTTACTCTAAGATCATTTATTAAACCTGCCTCATTAACATTACCAGATCCAAAATAGCATGATCCCTGGTTGAATTCACAAGATATTGTTCTAAGAAACAGTCCCAAATATGCTCTATGAACTCTTGTTCATGTCTACATCTGCCAATTTGATTTTCCCAATCTACATGAAGATTTAAGACACTCATGATAATATACTGCCTTTTTTATGTGCTCTCATTAACTCCTGATTTATTCTTTGCCCTACAGTATAACTACTGTCAGGGGACCTAGAAACTACTCTCACCAGTGTTTTCTTCCCTTTGTTATTTCTTACCTCCACCCATATGGATTCTACATCTTCCGATCCAAGGTCCTTTCCTTATTCCATCTCATACTAACAAAGCTACCACCACCACCCTTTCCTTCCTGCCAGTCCTTACAAAAAATCACATACCCCTGAATATTTAGTTCTCAGCTTTGATCTCCTTGTAACCACGTCTCCGTAATGGCTATAAGATCACCATCATTAACCTCTATTTATGCCGTTATTTCATTTATTTTGTTCCGAATATGACATGCATTTAAATAAAGAGCCATTAATTTTGACTCTTTACCATTTTCCCCCCTTTTGATTCTAATTGCTGCTTTATTTTATGTGTATACACTCTGTCCCTTCTTGTCACTCTCTGGGTATCATTACCTAAATAGCTGTCCTGCAAGGCTGCCATGTCCTTTTGCTTTGTCAGCCTACGTATCCTCTTTCCAGGACACTCCCCACTGCTATTTAGTTTAAAGCTCTCTCTACAGCCGTAGTTATTCAGTTTGCTAGGACACTGGTCCCAGCATGGTTTAAGTGAAGCCCATCCCACCGGAACAGCTCCTTTTACCCCAGTACTGGCGCCAGTGCCCCATGAACTGAACCCCATTCCTCCCACACCAATCTCTGAGCCACGCATTTAACTCCTTGACTTTATTTACCCTATGCCAGTTTGCCCGTGGCTCAAGTAGCAATCCAGAGATTATTATCTTGGAGGTTCTGCTTTTTAATTTAGCTCCTAACTGTTCAAATTATTTCAGTAAAACTTACTTTCTAGTTCTATCAATGTCATTGGTACCAACGTGGATGACGACAATATGATCCCTCCCCTCTCACTCCAAGTTCCTCTCCAGCCCTGAGGAGATGTCCTTAACCCTTGCACCAGGCAGGCAACACAGCCTTCGGGACTCATACTCACGGCTTCAGAGAGCAGTACCTATCCCCCTAATTATACTGTCCGCTACCACTACTAGGTTCCCATTTCCTCCCCCCACTTGAATGGCTTCCAGTACCATGATGCCGTGGTCAGTTCGCTCATCCTCCCTGCAGTTCCCCCATTCTCATGCACACAGCTTTCAAGAACCTTGTAACTGTTGGACAGCTGCAGGAGCCAAGGCTCCTCGAACTCTAAGCCCTGGTCCCCAAACCTGCTTCACTTGCAGTCACGCCCTCCTGTCCCTGATCACAGACCAAGTTTGAATGACCTAATCTGAGGGGTGTGAACACCTGCTGGAGCAAAGTGACCAGGTAATTTTCACCTTCCCTGATATGACGCAATGTTTGCAGCTTGGATTCCAGCTCCTTAACTCAGATGCAAAGTTCCTTGAGCTACAAAAACATGGTACAGATGTGTTCACTCTGGATCACCTTGGCATCCAGCAGCTTCCAAATACTCCAGCAGCAACACAATACCTATCCTGCCATCACTATTGTATTTTATTCAATTTATTAATTAATTACTCTAGTATCCCCACTCTTTAGACATTATAATTATTTTTTATATACATCAGTATTGATCTTATAAGAAAAAGAGAAAAAGGCTAGAGATCTAAACACAAACTAAAGACCTTAATTTACTTTAAAGACTAGAAATACTCATCAATTCTAATCACCAATCAGCTGCTCTCTGCATTTTCCCTCTCATGCTCTTTAATGGTCTCAGACTCTTCTCTCACTCTTGCACTGTTAAAGGTCCTGGTCCTCTCACACTCTCTTGCTTTAAACGGCCCCACTGTTTCTCTCACACTCTCTCGCTGTAAATTACCATGCTGTTTCTCTCACACCTTCTCAATGTAAATGATCCTGCTGTTTCTCTCACACTGTCTCACTGTAAAAGGCCCCGTTGTTTCTGTCACACTTTTGCGCTGTAAATTACCATGCTGTTTCTCTCACACTCTCTCGCTGTAAAAAGATGGAATACTCCCCACTTGTCTGGATGTGTACAACTCCCACAACACTCAAGAAGCTTGACACCATCCAGGACAAAGCAGCCTGCTTGATTGGCACCACACCACAAACATTCACTTCCTCCACCACATACGTACAATAGCAGCAGTGTGTATCATCTACAAGATGCACTGCAGGAATTCATCAAGGCTCCTTAGATAGCACCTTCCAAACCCAAAGCCACTACCATCTAGAAGGACAAGGGCAGCACATAGATGGGAATACCACCACCTGGAAGTTCCCTTCCAAGTCACTCACCAGCCTGACTTGGAAATATATTGCTTTTCCTTCACTGTCACTGGGTCAAAATCCTGGAACTCCCTTCCTAACAGCACTGTGGGTGTACCTACACTACGTGGACTACAGATGTTCAAGAAGGCAGTTCACCACCATCTTCTCAAGGGCAACTAGGGATGGGCAATAAATGCTGGCCCAGCCAGCAAGGCCCACATCCCGTGAATAAATAAAAAAATGACAAGCAGAATCACTTGTAACTGTAGAATTAATAAAGGATATTAAAGATAAACAAAACATTTGTGATTTCCCACTGCCTTCTTTTCTAAAAACTCTTTGTGTCGATGCTGCAATGAGGATTATAAGTCTTATTTTTACACATCCTTTACTCATGTTTGAAGAGAATGAAGGCTTGTTGGGGGTGAGGGGCGGTGCAGTTCATTTGCCATTGACTGCAAAATCTGGGACAACAGTTGTGGAATGTGGGCATGTACCCTGCAAGGCTGCAACAGTGGGCGCTGTTCTGAGACTGTGATTCAAAAACCTTGTCTAAGGAAATGCAGAGAAAGCCCAGCACTGCACTTGATTAAAGCAAAATGCTGTGGATGCTGGAAATCTGAAACAAAAACAGAAAATGCTGGAAAAACTCAGCAGGTCTAACAGCATCTGTGGAGAGACAGACAGAGTTAATGTTTCGAGTCCGTATGACTCTACATCAGAGTACTTGATTGTGTAAAAGCAGAGTTGGAAGTCTGGGATACTAAAACTGGATGGGTGAAGATGGAAAATGTTTCATTCCCCAGTGCTGCAACCCTCTCTTCACCATCACTAAGAAGTAAAAAAAACAAATTCTGCCAAGATTAAGAGCGTTTATTTTTTCTGTAATGGCATCCAAATATGAAATAATTTTACACCCGGACTTTGTGTTGTTTGAGTGTAAATATGGATTCTGTGGGCATGTGAGGCATCAACGGTTGAGGGCAGTTCACAAGACCTTTGTTCCAGTCAATGATTGTAAAGTAATGCAAATAAAATGAAAGCAGGTTTAATAGTATCTTTCAAAGGGGAATTGGATAAACTCTTGAACAAGAAAGAATTAGCAGGTATATGGGGAAAGAGCTTGGGAGCGGGACTAACTAGATTGCTCTTCTAAACAGCCACCTCAGACTTGATGGTCCTGCGCTGTACTATTCTATGATTCAGGAGGCACAGGCAACCCAATTAGGTTTGGGGAAATCCCCGAGCCGCCACTAAATTCTGGTGGGCTCAGGGATAATGGGGAGGATTTTAACCACATTGAGCGGGCATGGCGGGCAGGGAGTGGCTGGCCAATTAACGGCTGAAAGCTGCAGGGTTAGGGCAGGAGGAAGACAAGCACAGAAGTTTACACATGCACATAGGTGCGTGCACTGAAAGCTCCCCAAAGGCACAGAGCTGCCTCAGGGAGCTGAAGAATTTTAAAACATAAATGAGGAATTTTAAAATGTTAAAATCATGTCCCCTCATGTGAATCAGGGACATGTTAAAAATGAGTTTTAAAAGTTTTTTTTTAAATCACGGCCTGAGGGTGAGGTTTCGCAAAAAAATGTAAAAGCCGTTTGGCCTGTTTGCTGGCCCGGCAACTGAACAGTTGGTCAGGCAGCGAAAAATCCGATTTAATTAATTGATTAAGGGCCTTAATAGGCCTCTTAATTGTCAGCGGGTGCACTGCCCCCTGTCAGGCATGCCCGCTGAGTGAAATATCGCGAAAGTGCGCAATAACGTTGGGACGCTTGCTCAGCATCACCGCTCACTATTTTACTTTCGTTCAACAGGGAAAAATTCCGCCCAACGATCTTTAAGTGGCTCAATAATTAGCCTAATTAGCCAGCAGGTGAGTTCCCTGCATTGGCCCATTCCCATCACTGACTTAATGGGGATCAGTTTCCCTGTCGGTGCACACGGACTGTGTGGCCTCTCCCATGATTATATGGGCTGGCCACTACCTAGCCCACTCCAGAGGACTGCAGGAAATCTAGCCCAATGCATATGTTTGAACCAATTTCTCAATTACTGTGAAATTCAACCAGTTGTAAATAACCTCCCTCCATAGCTTCACAAATCATAAAGCCTGTATGAAGATGTGACATAGAAAGAAGATTTGACAATAAAAGAGTCAAATAAACAAATCATATATCTTGATGCACTTATACTTTGATACCCTTTGATAAACAGCTCTTCACAAGTTGCAACACAAAAACATTCCAAAATTATTTTTACTAAATTATCTTCCTTAATATATTCACAAAGTCCAGAGGCCAGTACATTGCGTTATCAAATGTCCTTTATGGTGGCTTCATGTGCGTAACTAATACAGAAAAAAATCAGCTCAGCCATAATAGATAGCAGCCATCAAAAATTACTACAGATAGGTAATATTTTTAAACTGCCTCCCAGACTGATGGAGGATGTTGGTGACCTATTTCCAATAACAGTTCTGAACCAGATGCAAAGAGCTAAACAAATGTATGTAGAGGGATTCCATCAGATTATCTATTACTGGTTCATGTAAGGAATATAATTTAGTCTTTGTTCGTGCTTTCCCCTGATGACACACCCAAGTTGACTTTTGATCCCTGTTGGGATCAAAAGGTCAGATTAGCATACTGACCAATTGCGTTGCCACATTCCCTGTCCTTTTTTTTTCTCCTTTTGTTTGGCTTCTCTGGACAATTCACTTCCTGTGGCAAGAGGAAAGGTAGTTGGTATATTGCGGAACTCCACCAATGTTGAAAGAGCAAACCAGCAGAAAGCACTCAAGGATTCTTTTGCAATTCTACTCATGCTATTCTTTCCCTGTGGAGAGACATCTGAGCGACATCACAATTGAGGTGTTGCCATATTCAGTCTGTAGAAATTCAGCTGAACTATTCCACGAATGGATGATTTTGTCCAGGTGGAAACATTAGTTCAAATTAAGAAATAATACCCAAATGAAAAACAAATTTAGATTAACTCCAGTCATGAAATCCAGTCATAAGACTGAGAATGCATGAGTCATTCCTTGAATTATATGTTTGAAATCAATGTGCAAGCAATATAATTTGACATTATTTAAAGAAATAGTAAGCGAAGTAAATTGTTGGTTGTGTCCATATGTGAATACTGCCCAAATTAATTATTTATTAAAATCTTTGTACCTATTCAGATAATTTGCTTTCTGAGTCCTATGAAACAAGTAATATTTACAGAAAAGCGGCTTCATCATTGGGGCCAAAGTTCATTTGTCCTCACTGTGCCAGAGTTAAATTTCTGCTTCCATCTCCATCTCCATCCTTTGCCTTGACAAAAATGGATTCTAATTATTTTCCAGGAAGGAAATAAAATCCCTCCTAGCCCTTGTCTAAGAAAATAATAACCGTAGCTGTTGCATCATTTGTCTAACATTTCTGAGAACTCAGAAGGAAATAGCACAGCAACATACCTTATTTTGAATTATTTTCTTTTACAATTTTTCCACCAATCTCCAGCTGGGTGGAGTCAAATGCGCTAGTTCTAGGTCTTTCGTTATTACTGGCTGTTGGAAGGTAACCACATATAAATGAGTGATTTGCAAATGGTTTTCCCTCCTTTCTTCTAGTTGACATGCTTGTAACAAACCTTTGTTACTGGAAACAGTGAGGGTAAAACTTTCAGTGATCATTTCATGACGTGGAACGTTCACATACTCTTCTTATATTGATATTTATCAAGTTGCATTGATCGAGCAAGGTACAAGCACAATATCACAATGAAAGGTTTAATAAAGCAGATACTCCTCTCCAGGTAACCATAGCAGTATCTTCCTTCGTATTTTTACTTACCTCAACTGACCATCCAATCACTACTTGTGATTTCTAACAGAAAGGATGAAGCCAGTGTTGAAAAAAATCTCCAATCATGAACAGGCAATCGATCTATTCCAGATGAAGTGCCCATTAACATCAAAGACTTGACAGAAAAATAATTCTGATTGCACAGAATTCTGAGAAATAGGGGCACTTATGAAATCTTATAACTTTTCATATCTGAAAGGTCACTTTCAAGGGTTTGGGTTATGCATTAAAGCTGTATCCTGAATCATTAAAGACATAATTAACTTGTAGAATGAAGATGTAATTTGCAAATGAATTTCAGTATGGATAAGAGTGAGGTGGTGCATTTTGGTAGGAAGTACAAGAAGGCCACATGTTCTTTGGAAAATAAGGATCCAAATGGGGTAGAGGAGCATAAGGTTCTAGGGTATAAATACACAAATCACTAAAGTAATAGCGCAGGTTAATAAAGAAATGAAAAAGCAAACTGGGATTCACTTCAAAACAACACAAAACTAGGGGGATGTGAGTGGTGAGGAGAATGTAGAGAGGATTCAAGGTGATTTAGGCAGTTTGAGTAACTGAGCAAATACGTGGCAGATGCAGCATAACGTGAATAAGTCGGAATTTATCCACTTCGGTAGGAAAGACAGAATGGCAGAGGATTACTTAAATGGTGACAGATTGGGAAATGCTGATGTACAAAGGGACCTGAATGTCCTTGTACACCAATAACTGAAAGCAAGCATGCAGGTGCAGCAAGCAGTTAGAAAGGCAGATGGTACATTGGCCTTCATTGCGAGAGGATTTGAGTACAGAAGCAAGGATGTCTTACTGCAGCCATGCAAAGCCTTGGTGAGACCACACCTGGAGTTTTGTCTCCTTACCTAAGAAAGGATATACTTGCCATTGAGAGAGTGCAGCGAAGGTTCACCAGACAGATTCCTGGTAGGCAGGATTGTCCTATGAAGAGAGATTGGGTCGACTAGGCCTGTATTCACTGAAGTTTAGAAGAGAGGAGATCTCATTGAAATGTATAAAATTCTGACAGGGCTGGATGGACTAGATGCATAGATGATGTTTCCTCTGTCTGGGGGGGCTAGAGCAAGGGGTTACAGTCTCAGGATATGGGGTAGGCCATTTAGGACTGGGTTGAGGAGAAACTTCTTCACTCAGAGGGTGGTGAACCTGTGAAATTCTCTGCCACAGAAGGCTGTGGAAGCCAAGTTACTGAATATATTTAAGAAGGAAATAGATTTCTGGACTCTAAAGGTGTCAAGGGGAATGGCGTTAAAATAGAAGATCAGCCACAATCAAAATGAATGGAGAAACAGGCTCGAAGGACAGAATGGCCAACTCCTGCTCCTATTTTCTATGTTTCTATGTTTAAAAGGTATGTAAATGAAAAGCAGGTAACTTATGTTAATTTTGTATATAACTTTGGTTAGATTACACTGCAAATACTGTGTATGGTTCTGTTTAGCATATTATGGAAATGGTACTGCTGTTCATGTCTCATTTGTTTAGTATATAATTTTAAATTTTAATACCTAAAACTAAACTGTAGAAAATGGGATCAATGCAATTAAAGCAAACTTAGATCTATTACACTTAAAATGCTGGGATTTAGAGATTGCCAGAACATCTAAAGAAATGGCAGTTCAAAAGGTGACCCATGTTTGTTTAATAAAGTCAGAATAGAAGATCTCGAGCTATAAAACAGCAGGTGGGCTTGCCTAGCTAAAGAGCTGCAGATGTGATGCTTGCAATGCTTGCAAGAAAAAAGGCAGTCCAGAGATTTGTTTTGTTTTGGGAGTTGGAGCAAAATTAGTTTAAAAGCCTTCAGTTATAAAACCCATTTACAGGTTATAAAACCCATTTACTTCATCAGATCAGAAAAAATTGTAAATGAGGGAAAATTAATCTAAAGGTTGGTTTGAGGATAGTCCAGAGCAGGCTACATCACTATGGAGATGGGCGGGCCCTAGGGGGTTTCTCCAATTTCAATCTATCTGGGTGTTTTTGCTGAAAGAGTTAGTTGCAGTTTGGACCTCATATGGTTTGCAGCTCACTAAGAGATAGCTGAAGTAAATGATAGTTAGCTGTGCTGTAAGCAGAGCAAAATTCTAACTTCATCATTGATCATGTGGAAGGCTGAGGAGGTTTAATCTCAGTTTGAATTTTGTGAGGGAACAGAAGCTTGAAGATTGCCTAGTTTGAAGCCAGTGGGAGGATCTACAGTGGGCCTCACAGTGTCTCATTGTAAAAGAAAGTAATCAGCTGACTTAGCTTGGAAGTATTGAAAAGTAACCAGAACAAGGGACTGAGATATTTACAGTCAAGAGATGGTAAGTGAAAGTTTTATCTCTGAAAATAGCGGCAACTGAGGAGAAATCTCCGGAGGACCAGGGAATACTTAAGGGTAGTCCCTACAGAAGTAAATCATTTTAAGATTGATGTGTCCTACAAGATAATTCTTGGGGGAAGTAAGGAATAAACCTGAATAGTTATATATGTAGTTACAACATCCATAGTTATACACCAAACTGTTAATAGTAGTTTTTAAAAATTATTTAATATACAATAAAGTTTGTATTTTGTTTTTAAAAAAGTGAAATCTTGTGGCTTAGTTCCATTGGCTAAAAAGAGGTATTTGGGTTTCTTTTTAAATGTTAGTTACCCTTAGCCGGATCATAACAACACTGAAATGTTGGAAAGGGTGTAAAAAGGTTTATACGGATAATACCAGAGTAAGAAATTCTATCCATTAGGAAAACTAAACAGGCTTGAGCTCTTTTCTCTAGAAGAAGGCTGATATGATAGATGTCTTTAGAATTATGAAAAGGTTTGATATAGATGTAGCAAAGGGATATGCATTTGTGGGGGAGACTAAGATTAACATCTATAAGGTTGTCATATGAGGGTCCCAGCTACCTTCCCAACTCCACTCCGATCAAATCTGGGGCAGAAGTCATGTGGATGGTCTTCCAGACCTGTCGCCAACTGAGGTGGTAAGTGATAAAAGCAAAATGCTGCAGATGATGGAAATCTGAAATAAAAACAGAAAATGCTGGAAATACTCAGCAGGTCTGGCAGCATCTGTGGAGAGAGAAACAGTTAAGGTTTCGAGTCCGTATGACTCTTCTTCAGAGCCCTAAGTGGGCTGGAATTAACCCAATGGCGTGCTTACTTGTAGGCTCCTGGGTGGCCCCTCCTTCAAAGGCACTTTGTCCAATCAAAGGACTCAGCATTGGGAAGTTGAGGGGAGGGTTCTGCTGACAACCACCCCCTGCCCTTGCTACTGACTCCCTCCCCCTCTTTCCCGACATCACTCACCTGTGCCTGCATTCTGCCTTGATCTAAGGCCCCAAATGGGTGCTGTACTGACAGCAGCCACTGGTGGCATTACTAAGTAGAGAAATGCCAGCCTCTGAAAGGTTGACAGCTCTTGGCAGGCGGAACTTCTGCCTCTGGTCCCTGGGGAAAGCCCACTGCTGACCTGTTAAATGCCTGATTGCCATTTAATGTGGCTGTAATGCCTGCTCGAAAAGAGGCGAGCGGGTAACTCATTGGCTTTCCAGCCTGCAGCCGAGACCACCATCGCCTCCACAAGTTTACATCCTGGATACAAGCCATGCAATTGTTAATTTCTGACTTTCCCCTCCCTCAGTTATGAATAGCTTCCTTTGAGTTGCAGCTTCCAGACAAAGGGCTTAATACCGACAGGACATTATTATTCATTCAGTGAGGATATATGCACAGTACAGAGCAACACCATATCCAGTACACTCCACGGGTGGAGGACTTGATCACAGATCACGTTTGAATGCTTTCTAAGTGGATTACCAGATGTATCACAGCATAGAACAACAAACTCACTTTATATGACGTGAAGCAGAATTTTGTTTCTAATAAATTAAATGTTTTACATTTAATTGTTATTATTTTAATTAGCATTGAAGCTACTTGGAAATTTTAAATTGTAAAAGGCAATTTATTCCAGCAAACCTGTCCCTTCTGGTATAATTTCAGCTTCTACTCATATAGTAAAAAATGCTCTTTCTAGGTTGGAATCAAGACGTATGATTGTGGCAGGGGGGAGCTATAGTGTGCATCAATCTGTTATAACTGACCTGGAATGTTTGCTGCTGACACTGTTTACCTTAAATAAAGTGTTCCAATTCTCAATAGTGGCAGCCTTCATGGACAAAAAACTTGCAATTAAACAATCACAGTGGAGAGTGGTTACATTTGTACTGGACAGAAAATGTCCAAATATCCAAAAGATAAATATATAAAAGCAAAATATTTTTGCAAAAATGTATATTCCAAAGAAAAGTCATATTAGACTCAAAACATTGGGCGGAATCGTGCTAGATTTGCACTAAGTGCGGTAGCTGGCGTTTTATCCGCTGTTTTACCTGTTGGCCGCAATCACAGCTTTTCACTCTGTGTCGTCCCAATCCCACATCATTAATCCTGCATTCCCGAGAAACACACAGGTTTGCTGGCGGGCAGCCTACGATTCACCTGCCAGGGCATCACCTCACCACATCCCCATGCCGGGCGCCACATTTAAAGTGCAGCCGTGCACACACCTCTCAGTGCTTCCAGCTCAGTATTGCTGCACAGAAGTCTTGGTCCCAAAAGACAGGAAGATTGCAGCCCACCCCCGGTTCAGTGAGGTGGCCCTGGAGCACCTTTTGGACACAGTGGATGCCCACCGTGATGTCCATTCCCCCATTCTGACCACAGGAGGGGCAACAACATCCCCAATCCAGCTTGGGAGGCAGTGGCAGCGGTGGTCAGTGCCCATGCCCTGCAAAAGAGGACAGCCACCCAGTGCTGAAAGAGGATGAATGATCTCCTCCGTTCCACCAGGGTAACTCACTCTTCTCATCACTCACAACTCACGAAATCACAAACCCATCACACATCCACAGGGATCTCTCTCACTGCCAATTCAAAGAACATCAGCATTCACTCTCTCACATAACCTTCATTGTCCTCATCCATGGGACCACTCACCACCCACAAATGCCAGGTATACTGATCATCTGGCCAGGCAGGCATCCTGCTTATATTCCCTCCATCTGTCTTCATGTAGGACAAGCTGGCACACAACAAGAGGGAGAGGTCACAGACTGATGGAGGAATGTCAGAAATCAAGGTCCTCATGGATTTTGAAAATAGAGTCATCCAGCTGGCCGACGAAGATCTGGACCTTTCCTGTGCTGATGGTGAGGTGAGTGGTGCTCAACCAAGTGAGGATCCAGCAGTGCAACATGCATCAGACAACCATCCTGTGAATTATGTGTCCTGTTTCACAGGCTACTGCCATGCACTAATTATCTCTCCTTGCTTCTGCAGGCACATCTGCCAAACAGTTAAGGGATCCCCTGACCCAGATCCTTGGCTCAAGCCCCAAAGACACCTCAGAAGGTGTTGAAACCCTCATTGAAGACCTGTCACAGTGCTCACCCACACCCTCCAACAATGCAGAGACACACACTTCGGTGGGACCTAGTACTAGAGTAGCCTCAGGGTCACAATCTGATAATCACAACGCACTGTCTGATCCACAGCAGGTGGAGGCAGGGACTTCCCAGGTTTCTGGCATTCGGAGGACTGCTGGAGGCCAGAACATTGCTGAGCCCGAGTCAGAAGATGAGCCTCTGCACTCGGTCATGCCTCAGTTGCTGCAGCTGCAAAGGCAAGTTCAGGAACACCAAGAAGGGATGTCCGCTGTGCTCCTCAGATTGCAAGGCATGATGGAGGTGTCTGTCCGTCTTCAGTCTGAGGTGATAGTTCCATCATGCCAACACACCAAGGTCAACATTGGTAGGATGGCGGCCGCCATGGAGACCTTGGTCCAGGACATTGGTCCTGCACTGCTGCGTTGGCCGAACTCCATCACTGATGCCATTGTTGGCCTCCAACAGTGTGTAAGCAAGAGGAGTCCCATGCTGCTGATGTACTCCTCCCGCAGGATGAAAGATAGTGATGTGTGGATTAGCTTGAGTATACTAAGAGCCTCTCTTGGTTAAGCCTGGAAGCTCTTTAACGCATCCCAGAGAGTGCGGGCCACCACTTGGATGGCCAGAGTTTAGTGCACTTCATGGCTGCCCGAAACCCCACCACATCCACCCCACTCCACCTGACCGATTGGCAGCAGCTTTGCCCATTGGACTGCAGGCTGTGCTCTCAGCTCAGGTGCAGACATTCTCCTAACCCACACTGCAAGGCTGCACTGTTAGCTTGAACCATGGGGGAGACTGGTCCAAACCTGAATGATGACATTGCAAGGAGCTGTGAGCACCTCCAGCAGTGACTGCTTTGACAAGGAGATTGTACAATGTGCCCAGTCGCTCAACTGTTCTGCAGTCCACTAAAATTCTCATTAGTTTGCAGTCTGTGCCCGAGGGGTGAAAAGCTCTGGAGCATTCAGTGACACTTTCAGGCCTCTGCGTTGCTTGTGTGGGCAGATAAGATAGAGGCCCGACTCCAAGCATGTCAATGTGGCTGTGCCTGAACTGTCACAGAGGAATGGTCACTTTATACAAGGTTTCCCAAACGAGTGGCCGCTTTGCTACCCCCCCACCCCATCACCCCGCACATGCTTGTGCACTACCAACAACTGGAGTGCAGCCCTTCCCTACCCCACAGCTCACCCCAAATGCAGTGCAGCCCTTGCCCTGGGACCGCACTGCCAGCCCAGCTGGGAAAATGTGATTTGCCTGTGCCCTCACCTGAATGTGCCTCAACCTTGAAGTCCAACAACAGGTGACTCTCATGAGGACTGCACAATATTACTGTGCACTCACCTGAGTTCCCCTCGAAGTGCAGCTCGCCGGGTGCACACTTTATAAGTGCTGTTGTGGAACATGACGCCGTGCAATCACGCCAATGTGCCCAGATGATCCGCTGGGGGGTGGGGGGGGGGGGGTGGGGGTGGAGGTGGGGGGGAGGGTGGGGGGTTGTGGTTCTGGCGAGCTTGGCTTATAGTGATATACAGATGTAATAACATGAAGCTCCTGACATGTGGCGGTGGGGAACATAGCCCACCATTGACAGGCAGGGCGGGCAATTGCAAACTGCTTTCGTGACATTGTAAAACTGATTCTTGGCCTTCTTGCCATACTGTCCACTCACTCCTGCCATGATGCCCAACACCAGTGGGCAAGAAAAATACCTCCCATTATCTCTGTTCCTCTCTCCGCAGATGCTGCCAGACCTGCTGAGTGTTACTGGAACATTTTGTTTTTATTTCAGATAAATATACAACATGGATAAATATCTATCAAGAGTTAATGTACCATGGTCTTAGACAGGATGTGTCAGCTAATGTGTTCTCTCTCTCTCACCTGTCTTTGAGGTTTTCCTGATACTATTCCATCTTCTTCATCTTTCCGTATTTTTCTTTCTTTTTGAGTGGAAGCTGGTGGGTGGTATGGTGTGCTGCAGAAAAAAGTCACCAACATTTGGGATGACATTGCAGGGGCAATATGACTCTTGAAGAGGAGACTTGGTAGGAGTTTTCAAAATCGTGAGGGGTCTGGACAGAGTAGATGGGCAGAAACTGTTCCCACTCATGAAAGGATCGAGAATCAGAGGACACAGCTTTATAGTGTTTTGCAAAAGAAGCAAATGCGAGGTGAGATAAAACTTTTTTCACACAGCGAGTAGTAAGGGTTTGGAATACATGGCCTGGAAGTGTGGTGGAGGCAGGTTCAGTCGAGGCATTCAAGAGGGTATCGGATGATTATTTAAATGGAAACAATGTGCAGGGTTACGGGGAAAAGGCAGGAGATTGGCACTAAGTTAAAATGCTCAGAAAGCCAGCGCAGACACGATGGGCTGAATGGCCTCCTTCTACACCGTAACAATTTTATGATTCTGTGATTCCCTCAGCAGTTCCTTTGATCTCCAATCTCTAGCAACTCCTCACCTTCTCTTTTCCATTTTAGCTATTCACATCACTCCTCTACATCTCCCCTCACCCTTGCTCTGCTTTCATTCACCTCATCCTTAAACCTCCATCCACATCTCCATCACCCCCAACTCACCTTCCACGCATTTCCTTTCTCTCTTATTCCTCCTTCCCACATTTCCCATAAAAGGATGTTTCTTTTCAAAATTCCAAAACAATGAAATTAAAAGAGAAAATGTGCTCTGTTTGACCCTCTATATATTGGCTGATTTACCTTTACTATTCCTCATGAAAATGCAGGTGAGATCATTAGTTAGCTTCCAAAGTCAACTGGCATTATTTGTATTTTAATTGAATATTCACACCCTCTCTTTCCTGACTCCTGTCATTCTCTTTCTTTCAGCTTAATACACTTGCTGAAATGTATAAAATATAGAACAAAAGCCATTGCAGTTGTATAATGAAAATATTTAGGGGATTACTGAAAGATTGAAAACAGGTGCCAACTGGGTGCTGTGCTAATAAGAATGGTTTTTCAAATTATTTTTAAAAACTTTACTCAGAAAAGTTTACTGTGTTTGCTTATTTTTAAAGAGTAGAGACTGACTCTATGTGGAGCTGCCTGAGAAACAGAGATGTGAATTAAGGAGGTGACTTATTTCAGTTTGCAAATAACAAGGATTGAAAACACCCACTGTATGTGCTGCACTGAATATAGAATTTTCTAACATAGTCTTGGAACACCCCAAGCAACACCAAAGCAAACAGTATACTGAACACAATGTTCACAAATCAGCGAAGACAATCTTTGTTTGCCAAGTCAAAAAATACCATGTAGAGATAAAAGGTGCAGCACCACCCTGTGGGAAGTTTGTACAATTACAGGGTGTTAGTTAGACTCTACCCCTGCTGCCAGCAGCTCAAAAACAATTTCCCCACAAAGTTGCTGGAAGTGGAAGCTGATAATGGAGCAGTGAGAGCAGCAGGGCATCTAGGACCTTGGTGAACAATAGGACAAACAGTCTATCTTCTTAACCAGTTAAATTAAAGGATTGGAAATAAACAGCAGAAGGGCAGAAATGGAGAGTGAATCAGAATGGTGGATTCAATATCGAATCATGTACTAAAAGAGAGGGAAAGAAAGATTGTATGGAAAAAAGGGAAAGTAAGAAAAGAAACATTAATTTTTAAAATTTAATTTCCTTATAAGGCTATTGACAAAGTCTCAAATTGTATTATATGACATCCCTTCGCAGAGCACATCAGGACCTTCAGCCCTTTGGCCTTCACTGGAACAGCCCGACTGTTAGCTTGAGCTGAATCAGAACAAGCAGAAGCTTAGTAGCTTACTCAATCTCAAGCTCAGCTTTGTCCTGACATCAGCCATCCAAAACTGCTTTCTTCCACCTCCACAATGTTGCTCACTCCTGTCCTGCCCCTTTCCTTCCCCAGCTGAAATCTTGGCCCATGCCTTGATGATCGAGGTTTATCTTCTCCAGTGGCCTCATCGCTGGCCTTGTTACATTAGTCAACTGATCAAACACCATATGCCCATCATTCCCAACATCTCCCAAATTCCTTTGGTTATCTATTCACCACTGTCAATTTCAAAATTCTCTCCCTTGTTTTCACATCTCTCCATGACCTCATGTCATCCTTATCTTTGTGACCTCTTCTTGCCATATTTTTTTTTTCCAAATGCAGCCTCCACTTCTGTAAAATCAAAAGTTGCCTTAACTCTCGCTGCTTCTGCTGCACAATTGGTGTTCACTTGTTCAGCTGTTATGCTCCTGACTATCTGGAATTCTCCACTTAGCTCTCTCCTGCTCTGGGCTTGAGGCAATTTCAAGATGACAGCTTGGTGATGGAAGGTCGGAAACACATCTACCTTCCATCGCATATTTGGTAGACCAAGATTAAAGCCCTGGCAGTTGCACAACACTCCAGGGCACTTTTCTTAATTGATTAGCTAGCTTAGCTTATTAATGGGGCTTTAAGGGTTGGCTCAGAGCCAGATAACCCTGCAAGCCAATGTCCCCAGTGAGTAGAATTTTATTTATTCATTCACGGGATGTGGGGTTCACCGGCTGGGCCAGCATTTATTGCCCATCCCTGGTTACTCTTGAGATGGTTAAACTTCAGTAGCACCCTTATGTGCTGATCCCATGGATCTGCAAATTGTAGTGAAGCTTTCCAGACTAAGGTAAGTGGTGTGTGTCCCTATGGGAAGAGAATATGCATTCAACATCAAGCAACTAAAATCCCCCTGTGCAGGTTTTCAGTATCTTGGGTGAAAACTCAAACTTTGTGTTAGATTTCCCTATACATCAAGCATCCAGCCAACCAACAACAAATGTCTTTTACTTTAAAAAATGTCCTAGGATTTCAAAACTGTAAAATTTCTTATCCGCCTGAATCTTCACTTGCTTCCTTGATCTACAACATTCCAAATCCAAAGCTTTGTATCACTCAATGCTCTGCTTATTTTCTGTCCCATCTTTTCAATCAGGGTAATATCCTGCACTATCAGCCTTCACTTAGGATTCTCAAAGTAGAAAAAAAATGGTAAACATGATATAAGCAAACATTGATTATGATATTTATACATTCTTACTGTTCATCTAAAATATACCTATAACTGGCTCTGGTGGGATGCCACCGTGTAATCACATTTCATGCATTATTTAATAGGCTATCTTGTTTCTAGATCTCCAATGATTAAGATAAGCAGTTGAGGGGTTTATGACCTGAAGTGAAAAGACAATGTTCTGTGCCCATTTGACAAATTCCAATACATAAGCAAATGGATGGATCTGAGTGGTAGCCTTTATTTCTCCATTGTGGTCATTTGTTAAAAAAATTACATTGTTGCCTGTATTAACTCCACTTAAAGTGTAAACTTTACTTGTTCTTCAAGGCAGCAGTAGACAAAATCAAAGTAAAAATAAAAGTCACTGTGAAGGGAATAAAATATTTCAAATCTTGTTCATGGCTGTAAAAGTCACATTCTCTAAGCGGATAACTACAAACATGTCTCCACTGTTTCAACGTTAATCACAACGAGGGAAAGTGAGTGCACTGTGTAGTGCTGCAGGCTTTGATGAAGATGAAGAATCAAAACGGCAGAATCCAATGAGATAAAAGTACAATATAGGTTATCTTTTGTCATCCTAAAGTTTACAATCATTTTAAAGTGGTTTTGTAGAGTCTGAGGTATGTTGTACTTAACAAAATAACTGAAACAAATAAATCAAACCATTTGGTCTGAAGTCTCTCCAGGTCTGTGGATATTGAGACACATGTGTATATATTAGCTACAAGGCTTTCTTTGACAAATTGTTTAAAAACTAAACATTTAATTGCATGTGCTTGGTCAGTGTGAGCAAGTAAAATATATGTACCTTAATCATCTTATCTTACTGGACTGCAGGATCCTTTTTTGTTGTAGACAAAAAGGGATTGTAGAAAGCCTTCAATGTCTGCTGTACTGGAATTTAGCCATACAACAGAGTTTGAGAATCAAATGATTTACACCAATATTCCTCCCAGTCCTAGGGCCTACGTTAGTCTGTAAAACTAAAGCTTTGTTCTGTTTATCAGAAGTAATTCCTCTGTTTGTCCTGCAAAGGATTTCGTATGCTCAGATGTAGGGAGAGCTTTAGTCTGCAGTTTATCTTGTAAACCAAATGGGACTGGAGGGATTAGATACATTAACTGTCAATGATCACCTCTATTACTGTAAACAGCCATTAAGTACCAGATATATTTGCAAGATAAAAAGTATTAATTTAAAATGCCTGGTTGGGTATATAGTACATAGCATGACAAAATGTTTTAATTAAGCGAATCTCATTTGTCTGAAATTTTGATGTAAACAGTTGTATAGAATAACATTGACACATTTAGATAGTGAGCTATGTAAAATGGCCAGATGATACAGTAAAGTGGCTGTGTTTAAAACATTTGGAAAAATTTACACACATTAGGAACATTGTTAAATCCATAAGAAGGAGATTACCGTCTGTAACTAATGTGTTTTGTTGGGCAGTGTTCAAGTCTTTTGTCTTATGAAATGTTGTTGGGATAAAAGAAACTGCATTGAGAGGAGGTCATTAACAATCATGGCCATAATAGGAATAAAAACAAAAGAGATTAAGTATTGTTAGTCTGGCTAAGTCATTGTCCCTCCACATGTTGAATAAACCTGTCTTGCACACTGTACATGCTTTAAAAATAAAGCTATGCAGTTTTTTTTTAAAGCACATGAAGTTTTTGAAAAACATTGAACGAAGAAAGATAGCCCACTTTAAAAGTATAAGGTTTTTATTAGTTTTTGTTGGCTGTCCTACATAGATTACAAAATCTCATAAGCAATAACTGTCTCAATTTCATCTAACTCTTGCACTTTCTTGTCCTTTTCCTACATTTACTAGCACTGACTAATGTACGGCTACACATAAAGCGCCTAATTTAGTTATTAGCTGTATCGCAGGTCACAAAAATCAAAACAAAGTCCAGAAGACAGAATAGGTTTGCTATTGGGAAGGTTTCCCATTGCGTTGTTGTTTGGAATTCAAAAGGTACCTTTGTAACTATTAAAAATCATGTCTTTTTAAAAGCGGTTTAAAAGAGATAAAGTGAATCAGTGACAAGCTCTTGCAAAGATGCATCGTTCCAGCACTGAAATTCCAGCCAACCGCGGCTTTGTGCAGTCGTTTGACAGTGCTGTGATTTGTCAGCTGATAGAGAACATGCCATGGAATAGAACGGCTGCCAGGAGTGAACATTCTGGGTCTGTGGTCCAGCAGTCTCTCAGACTGTTTACATTGAGCTCCAGGTCAGTTAATGAAATTTATAGCCCTAGAGCTTGGTTTAAATGTGCTGATGCTTTCTGTATGTGTGTGGCTTTGAGGGAGTCGCGTTCTTTTTCTTCTAAGCAGTTTTTTTTTGAATAATGAACAAAGTTGCCTGCAAGATCTGACAACTGTTTTTATTACTATTACTTCAATTATTATAGCAGTTAAAGCTGTAACGAACCATTTTAACAAGATACTATCAACAGCAGGTAACTGGAACCAAACCAGGCACAGCAATGTACTAATTCTGCTTTTTAAGTCCATCAGTATGTATGTCATTATAATAGTTAACACATACCTGCAAAGGATATTGAATCTGCTTCTCTCTCAATATCCAACCTCTACAAAATCTTATACTCGGTATATTCCATCACAAGCATAAAATACCCCTTTATTTGTGTCTATTTTTATACCTCATGGATTCATTATAGTTTTGACTTCGAATTCACACCTCTATTTTATAATCAAACAAATGAATCACCTGTGTTCACACATCTCAGTGTTTTATAATACTTGTATGCCCTTCCTTCCTGATGGGGCAGATTTTTGTTTTCCTGGATGCCAGTAGCCTTTTAGTACCTCTCTACAGATAACCCACACAGGGAGTGTCCTTCGGGGATTTACTTATGTGGAGCATCTCAGGCAAGTTTGGTCCCGTTCTCACCTGCTGCCCACAGAAACATTTTCAATCATAGACAATGATCAGAACCAGAAACCTTAACCACTTTTCCCATCTCCCTAGCACAAGGCACCACTGTTTTCCTTACCTCTATACTGCCTGAGTACAGCTAACTCAGCACCAATAAAAAACTAAAGAAAAGAAAGGCTTGCACCTATATAGGGCCTTTCACAACCTCAGGGCACTCAAAATACTTTTCAGTGATTAAGCCCTTTTGAACTCATCACTGTTGTACTATAAAAAAACACAACCAATTTGTGCACAGCAAGGTCCCACAAATAACAATGAGGCAAATGACTAGAGGAGGTCTTGTGATAGAGTGGATAGCATTCCTGCCTCTGAGTCAGGAGCTCCAGGTTCAAGTTCCACTCCAGGACTTGATGGATAAGGAAGGTGTGTGCAATCCTTCCAATATATCTCAATGGCAGGCAGTAAGGGGCTAGTTGGCTGGATGGTCGGTATGGATCAGGTTAGTGCCAACAGCATGGGGTTCAATTCCTGTTCTAGCTGGGGTGGATTTGGGACCTGCCTCCTTGCTCTAACCGTGGTGGAGATCACAGCGTTGTAGGACAGATTGGGCAGGGAATTGAAGAAGAAACGACTAGCTAACCTGTTTGAGTGATGTTAGCTAAGGGACAAATATTAATCAGGACATGGGTGGAACTCTCTGCTCTTCTTCAAATAGTGCCAAGATTTCTTTCAAGCCCACCTGAGAGGGCAGATGGGACCGTGTTTTAATGTCTCACCTGAGAGATGGCATGAAAAGAATTGGTTGCTCTCTGCAAAGGAAATAAAGAAGCAAGTACACAGTTGCTTCAACAGGAGTATGCCTAGGGCTATTGAAGCTTAATTTCGACAACTCTGGGAATGATACGCAGCGCTGGTGGCGTCAGGAGGCTTGTTCAGTTAGGTCAAATTATCGCTCACTCTATGTCATGCAAATTCATCAATGAGCCTAATACCACCACTTGTAATCTTCCAAAATTCCCTAGATTCTGGAAAGCTCCTAGCAGATTGGAAAACTGCAAATGTAACATCTCTATTCAAGAAAAGAGGGAAACAGAAAGCAAGATACTATAGGCCAGGTAGCCTAACATCTGACATTGAGAAAATCTTGGAACCTATTATTATGGAAGTCATGATAGGGCATTTAGAAAATCAAACTACAATCAAGTAGAATCAATGTGGCTTTATGAAAGGGAAGTAGTGTTTGACAAATTTATTAGAGTTCTCTAAGGATGCAACAGAGTGGATAAAGAGGAGGCAGTAGATATATTCATTTGGATTTCCAAAAGGCATTCCATAAAAGGTTACTGCACAAATGGAACTCGTGGGTAATGCTTTAACATGAATAGAGGATTGGCTAACTATCAGGAAACAGAGAGTCAGGATAAATGTGTCATTCTCAGATTGGCAAATTGTAACTGGTGGAGTCCCAAAGGGATCAGTGTTGAAGCCTCAAATATTCACAACATATATTAATGACTTGGCTGGAGGCGGGATTTCCAGCCCACACTCAGGAAGAAGTCCGATCTCAGACAGCTGCTGGCTGATCTGATTGGTCTGCAGTTCTGAGGTCACAGCAGCATCACCCGGAGAGGTGGTCAAGCAGTCCAAACTGTCTAAGTGCTGGAACCTACAGGAAGGCCTGAGGGGTGGCGGGGAAAGAGAATAGGGGTCTTGATGGAGAGGCTGGGGGAAGGGAGCACCCCAGGAGTGGGAGGGAGGGCAGGGGTGGGGTGCAAAATGGGGTTGGGCTGGGGGGGATTCTCCAGTCCAGAAAGCAGGCTAATGATTGAGGCACACCCATTCTCTCCTCCTGAGGCCGGAATCGAGTGATTACATATGCATAATGCTTATGCATGTTTTCATGGACTCTGCTTCCCAGTAGAGAATGTAGGCAGTTCCCTTGATTGTCAATGCAGAACAATAAATCTCTTTACCCTTAACAATGTTGGGAGAATCATTTTTTGTAAATTCTGTGGAGTTTAAAATCCATTTGTAATTCTAACAAACATATATTAGAATCTTTGTCAATAGTATTCAATCCCCTTACATATGTAATACCCATTGTTCCTTCCCAAAAGGAAGGGGTTTGGGAGCAATGCTATAGTGTTAAAAGAATTAAAATGCCAACATCTCCGTTCATATATTTGCTGTTCTTGACTAAGTGATTCAGGCTTTTATTTAAGGAGCTAACAAACGGTACCAATTGCCATAAGCACAACTTAGGTGGTTAGCCATCCAACTGAAAAGTTTCTACTGACATTCCTAAAACCTTGGCAATTGAAAGGACTAGCATTGGAAGACTGCAATTACCTGTGATTTTGTGTTTTTAATATCTCAAGACTGTTTGGCCGCTATGAAGTCGCTGATCTAAAAAATGTATGAATTTTAGGCATTTTACTAGAAGAATACGTGAGTGAGAAACAGTCATATCTTATACACTTCTGGTCAGCTGGCTAAGGAGCAGCCTTGAATGAGGATGGGGGCTGATGTTTTGCTTATACCCTTACATGGGTAATGTTGCTCTACACAGAAACGTTTAAAAATACAGAATAGAGGAAAATAGAGAACAATAGGACTGTGGCCAAAGTATGGCTGAAAGTTTGAGCCTATGCACAGTGAGGGTGACGGGCGTTACAACCAGGTGAGGAGGAATAAAAAATATGACTCCCCTATCCTACCACTCCAGGTCTGACCATGACGGTTTTTTGTGAATTTAGAGAGGATGTTCTTTGCTTATACTGCAGGGGTCCCCCTACGTATGCTTTCAGGTTATAAAGAATTAGTCAGTCGGACAGGTTTCCTGAGTTTACACAAAGATCAAGATATGTTTATCGATACTGCTTCCTAAATTTAAAAAATAGGTAAATCACAATCACCATTCATATGTTACACACATTCCCTGACCCACATGCACACTAGTACAGATGGTAAAGTAAGAGGGCAGGTGAAGAGTTTTTATAGTTTGTGAAGAAGATAAACAACCAAAGAAACATATGGTTAACTGTCCTTTGGCAGGTGTCGCTGTGGTGATTCCACATTGTGGCCATTTTGTTCGTGGGTGTAGTTGTATGGAGCAGATTTTCATTCTATTCCCAAAAGATCTCGGTTGGCAGTAGAATTCTCTTCTCAGGGTGGTTACTTTGCAAATTGTGGCACAATACTTTAGAGAGAGAGAGAGAAAAGAGCTTTTGCAGGCAAAGAGCCTGTTTCTGCACGGCATTCTGACCTCTGCTCTCCCTGGGTTTGTAAACAGTACTTAAAGTCCTGCTGGCTGTATATTCCAGAGGAATTTGATTAATCCATGTCTGCTATAGTCATTGTTTTTTATAACCGGTAATTGTATTTTGATGTCTCATCGCAGAAACCTTTGAAGAGTTTCAGGTGGTGTGAAAGCCAACAGAAGTTGAGATCTTTCACACTCCTCAGGGGGTTTTAGGTGTTTGTTCTCTTTTCATCCCACTTGGGTGGAATGTAAGTTATATATTGTGGCTGGCTGGCAGTCCGCTGTTGTCTTAATAGGATTATAGTTTATTGCTTTTTTTAATCCAGCCAGAAAAAGAAGAATTAGAAGTTATATCTATTTTTAAAAACAAAACACATCCTGGAACACCTCCGCACCACGTGGAATGAAATGGGATTAACTACTCAAAGTCACTAGCATCGATGGCTACTTTAAATGCTTTGTTGAAGTGCGGAGCCACTAACACTGGTTTGCTTGCTAGAATGGCTTTCAGCTTTTCAAAAGCTGCTTGGCATCTCTCTGCCCACACTGCCTTTGCTTTTTTCTGTAATAGGTCTGTTAGTGACACAGCTATAATATTGAAGTTAGAGACAAACTTGCAGTAGAAGCCACACATCCCCAGGAATCTCAGTTCCCGTTTTGTTCTGGGGACGGGAAAATGCACTACTGTCTCTACCTTCGCAGCTCTGGTGAGCACTTTTCCTCTTTCCACCACATGCCCTAAGTAGGTCACTTGAGCCTTAGTGAATTCACTTCTCATGAGGTTGATCACTAGGCCAGTTGACTGTAACCTCGGGAAGAGGGCTTCCAGTTGTTCCAGGTGACTTTCCCAGCTGTCACTGTACACCAGGAGGTCATCCGAGTCCACTACATATTTGGGTAGGCCAATCATTACCTAGTTTATCAGCCTTTGGAAGGTGGCTGAGGCATTTCTGAGCCCAAACGGCAAAACTCAACATTGGAATGACCCATCTGGAGTTATGAAGCCGGGAATCACCTTCACTCAGGTGATCAGAGGCACTTGCCAGTATCCCTTTAATAACTCTATCTGAGTAGTTAGGCTGCACTACCTGCTCTGTCAATGCAGTCTTCCAAGTGGGGGATCGGGTGGGAGTTGGCTTTGGATTATGTATTAATCTTGCGGCAATCAATGCAGAGCCTTGTGGAGCCATCCAGCTTAGGCACGAGCACAACTGGGGAACTTGCTGCTGTTACTAGACTCCATTAGTTTGCCCTCCAACATATATTTGATCTCCTGCTAGTCCTCGGTCAGTTTCTCTGGACCTAGACAGTGGAGATTCTGTTTAATGGGAGTGGTCTCTCCCACATCAACATCACATACAGCTAAAGTGGTGCAGCCTGTTTCATCTCTACCGGTGCTGTTAAACACGGTGAGTAGCCTTGCCAGTCTGCTTCTTTGTTCTGTGTGTAAATGGGTGAATGTTGTGTCTAATTTCTTTAAATTCTCCATGTTTGCTAACTGGGCAGTAGGGGATTCAATTTGGCCTCACCCTGGCCTCCCTCTAATTTGTCCTCACTGTCCCTTTCATCCTCCAGTTCTTTTGCTATCTGACAGATTGTTACCTGTTTGTCCCCTTCCTGGCTGTGGTACTGCTTTAACATGTTGACATGAACACTGCTGTTTTTTTCCCTATGGTCAAAGGGGTGTCAATTAAATAGTTTACTCCCCAAATCCCTTTGTTGCCCTGTACAGGCCACTGAACCAGGCTTTCAGGGGTTCACCCTATGTCAATAAAAACACCAGCACATAGTGTCCTGGCTGAAGGCATCAGGCCTTGGCATGTTTGTCTGCTGCTTTTTCATACCTCTTTGGGAGGTTTTTAAGTGCTCCTGATCCACTCACGGGATTTTCCGGTCCTGCTGCAAGTCAATGGACTTCTGGCTGGGGCTCCACTTCGCCCACGACAGGTCCCACCCATGACAGGGCCGGAAAATCCCTGCTTTATCTAACATGGAGACCTCCTTCTCCTGTTCTAAAACTTTCTCCTTGATGAGCTTCACGGGACTTGATGTCTATAAACTAATTCAAAAGGGGTAAAACTGGTGGATTCACTGGGTGACTCTCTTGTGGTGAACAGGAGAAAACCCAGTTCTTTATCTCAACCATGGGGGTATTCCTTGATCATTGTTTTTAGGGTCTAGTGGTACTGTTCCAAAGCTCCTTGTGGTTGGTGCGCTGATCACTCTAGCAGGATTACACCCAGATTACTTCCTCAAAGAATCTGGACATGAAATTTGAGCTCTGATCCAAATGGATCTCGGTGGGAAGCCCATAATGGGCAAAGAAGCATGTTAATCCCTCCACCACTACCTTGGCAGAGATAGTTCTCAGGGGAATAGCCTCTGTGAATTGTGTAGCCACATCCGTAATAATAAGAATAGACTGGTAACCCCCTTTTGTTTATGGTAGGGGTCCCATACAATCCACTAGCACATTGCTGAAGAGTTCCCCAAGGGCAGATATGGGAATCATAGGTGCAGACTTAATTTCAGGCTGCACAACCCACTACCTGTCAAGTGTAGCAGGTTCTGCAGAACCTCACCACATCTTTGTGGAGGTGTGGCCAGTGAAAATGCTGGCTCGGGCGTACTGACATGTCAGCCATCGGGATTTCGTGGCCTAGTCATAACATTTCCCCCATGATATCTCGGCAGCAGCACCACCTGATGGATCATTGTCCATCCCCTCAGCTGCAGGTCTGTGAGGGGCTTTCCGCTTCCTCATCAGCACCTCATCTTAAAATAACACTCCGTGACTCCCTCCACTTCAGCTTCGGTTTGGGCAGTCTTTGCTAACTCTAGTACCGGGTCGGCTTGTTGAGCTGCCAAGGAAGACCTACTCATTGCATCCTTAGGGTCTTCTAAACTTGCAAAAAAGGTTTTGGATAACCAGACAGCAGGGTCAACCGTCTGCAGTACTGGTTTGGCCTTCTTAGGCGAGGCTTGTTTGGCCACACTGTCAAGAAAAATGCCAGGGACTTTCTCCTGCAGCTGCTCTGTCTCCCTGACATCACTCAGCTTCTCTAAAACCACTGGGGCGCTATCACCTTTGATCCCGCGAGGTCATTGCCGAGGAGCATGTCAACTTCATCCACAGGTAAACTGGGAACGACTCCCATGGTCACCGCTCCTGAAGTAAGGTCACACTCCAGGTGCACCCGATATAAAAGTATGGGCATGCACTCTCCCATGATACCCTTTACTCGTAGTGCACTCTCTGGGGGGGGGGGGGAATGTCATGCCACTTCCCAGCAGTAGAGCTTGCTCTGGCCCCAGTATCCCTCAGTATGACTACGGGCTTACTACCTCGCTCTGGGGAAGTGGGGACACCTCTCCTCCTGACACAAAATAAATGTAAATCTCAAGGGCTTTGCTAGTCTCACCCATGCTCACAGGGGTGTACTTACAGAGACTTACTGCTGCGGTCAGAGCCACAGCCTGGTCTGTTATGTTTTCTGCCTGACTCCCTTTATCTGCGCAGGGCCTATGAGCCCTAATAAATCCTACAGGCTTTCCCTGTAACCTCCAACAATCAGCATGAAGGTGTATGGTCTTATGGCAATTGAAACACACAGGCTTCTGAGCCTCACTCCTTTTCACAGCACCATCCCTTTTTGGCTGGGGATGGGGTCCCTGTGTTTCCAGCCATCCCTTCTCTTGTTCTGTTTCCCATCACTCTCCCAACTTCTACCCTCTTCAGATTGCTGCGGGTGATTAGGGAAGGGTTTCATTTGGGACGAGGGCTTGTGGACAAGCTCATAATTGTCAGCCAGAGTTGCTGTCTTTCTGGCTCTTGTAACTCCTCTGGGTCCTATCCTGATCCCTTTTACTTCTACTGGCAAGTCTCCAGCCTTGTTAAATTCAAGTGGCTCCTCCCTAGCCAATTCAACCCTCAAGGGTTCTATTACTCCCTGTGGAGCTTTCAAACATCTCTCAGTTCCCTGCATCTCGGCAGATCCCTGGTAGCTTTCTCCAACTTTTTCACCCTCTCTGGACCATCTTGGACTTTTCAGCGGTATTACTCTCCAGCTTGCCTTGACTGTCTCTGTCTCCCTATGCCGTTCACTTGGTCCCATCTCCCTTTCTTGCTGTCTTCTTTGGAAAGCTTCCACTCTCTCTTGTTCTCTTTCCTCTCTGTCTCTTTCTCTTACCTCCCTCTCTCTTTTTCTCCAGCTTGGAACTCAAGCTCTAGTCTCGGTTCTGGCTGCAATTTTGCAAAAGCTATTTTTTTCCTTTTCACTTTTCTCAGGTTCACAATCCATTTCTCTAGCCATTAGTCTTAACATTTCAAATTTCCTGGCTCTTGGAGGAAACTCTAACTCCAACTCCTTAGCTACACTTCTTAACTCCTCAAGGGGCAGAACCTTTAAATTATCAAAAGTAATTTCCACCTGTTCTGTAAAGCCACTGGCTTTGAATGTGGACATTTTTGCACTTTAATATTGTAAACTCCAAGAAAACCTGCAGCTGTATTTTTTTTCAAATTGCTTCTAGGGAACAATTTACTTTCCCCACTCCAACCCTTCATTGTCTGCGGCATCTATCCCTGATGATAGCCCCCATATTTTTGTTATAACCACGTGAGGAGGGGCAAAAATGACTCCCCGATCCTACCACTTCAGGTCTGACTGTAACAGGTTAATTTTGTGAATTTAGAGAGGATGTGCTTTGCCAATGCTGCAGCAGTCCCATTACATATGTTTGCAAATAATAAAGAATTGGTCAGACAGGTTTTCTGAGTTTAAACAAAGAGCAAGTTTATTGACACTACTTCCCAAATTAAAAGAAACTAGGTAAATCACAACCACAATTCATATGTCATACATATTCCCTGGGCCCACACGCACATTAGTACAGATGGTAGAATAAGAGGATAGACTTAAAGATTTTTTACAGTTCATGAAGAAGATAGACAAAGGAATATGTGGTTAACTGTCCTTTGGCAGGTGTAGTTGTATGGAGCAGATTTCCATGTTTTATTCCCAAAAGATCATGGTTCACAATAGATTTCTCTTCTCTGGATGGTTACTTTGCAAATCCTAGTACAATACTTTAGAGAGAGTGAGAGAAACAGCTTCTTTGCAGCCTTTAAGTAGAGCATTCTGATCCCTGATTGCTTCGGCTTGTCAAACAGTTCTTAAAGCCCTGCTAGCTGTATATTCTGGAGGAATTCAATAAATCCATGTCTGCTGTTGTTTTTTAGAATAGGTAATTGTATTTTGGTGTCTCACTTCAGAAAATTTTGAACAGTTTCAGGATAGCGTGAAAGCCAACGGGAGATGGGGTATTTCATGCTCCTTGGGGGGTTTGGGTGTCTGTTCCCTTTTCACTCCACAATGCAAGTTCAATATTGTGGCTGACTGGCAGTCCTCCATTGTCTTAATAGGATTATAGTTTCTTGTTGTTTTTTCAAGTGTAGCCAGAAAAAGAAGAATTAAAAATAGCATCTTTTCTCTAAAAAAAATACACCCTCATAACACAGGGCACTGAATTAAGTATCTATCTAACCAATGAGGCTTAAGGATTCAGAATAAACGCCTGAAGGACTGAGAAGGAAGGTGAATTAAAGGGGTTCAATTCAATGACAAAGCAAGTACCAAAAGAGAAATAAAAACAGAGATTGAAAAGAAAGAGAGAACAAAGTGACAGAATGGAAAAATAAGAAAATAAACATTTAAGTTTAAAATAACATTTTTGAAGCCTCTTTGAAAAATTCACTTGCTGAAAGAATGAGACTACACACTTATAATAGTTAATTTTCAGTGCCAGAGAGGTTCATTGGTTATTAGTATTTATCACCTGGTTAAAGGGATATTTAAACTTGTAATGATAAGAATTGACATTTTGTGGCACGTTTAATAGGAAATTAAGGTGCAAATACATTAATTTTCAAAAGAAATGGAGAGGCTAAGAAAAAGATACTACTTATACAAAACTAATGGCAGAGCTATACAACTCAGACATCAACTTGGATATTTACATTTAACCACACACCTACCCCTTACCTAAAGTCACTGTACCATTTACCCATAAATAGAGGTGAGCAGCATTGGCTTTCTATTATTTTGGCAACAAATTCTGATGCATATTGACTTACAGGGCCTTGAAATTGTTCTACTCCAATGATAAACTCAATTTTTAAGCACTCTATTTATATTGGCCATGAATTTATTTAGGAATATATAATGAAACACAGCAAAACAGTTAGCACCAGCTAGGTTAAACTGGCATGGATGCTTATAAACAGCCAAATGATATAGCTAACTTCAATAGCCATTCTAATCAATAGAAATGCCTTCCTATCTATACCCTAGATGAGTTACCACACGAAGAGTACGTCATTGGGTGACTAAAAACAATGGCAGAAATTTTGTCTAGCTTGATTTGAAAGACATTGGGTGAGATTTTAATACAAATAAAACCCATTCACTTATACAGAGTCAAAATTGGGCCCATTAATTCAGTCTGTACCAACAAAATTCCTTTGAATTCACTGAGAAGCAAAATTATCTCTCAATGTAAAAATTAAAAAGGTTAAACTAGTACAAAAACAGATTTGCCACATGCAATATAGTCGCTAATAAAATATCACCAACGCAATAAATTCCATCCTTGTAAAACAGTCTTCAGAATAATAAACAGTCCCTTCATTTTATTTTTACCCCGAATGCCAAGGTTCAGAGCTATTCCTGCTCGCAGAGCCTTCATATCTGGTAAGCAAACATCTGTGAAAATATTTCTAAAGAAAACAGTTCAGATATGGCAACTCAGGGAAATTAAAGCTATTTAATATAAATCCAAAAGCAATTCTTCATTCCTTATACAGTTATTGTACCATGAAACTATTTAATTGGGTAAAAAATGATAAATAAACTTATAAATGAAATTTCCTATCTATGTGCCTAAATCTTAGGTGAAGGAAAGGATCAGATCTGGACGACTGCAATTCCCTGTGGTGGTTTTTGTTTTTAATATCTCAACTCTGTTTAGTCTTAATATCCAAATGAAGTATTTATTTGAAATAACAAGTATTACAGATATAGAGGATACCTAATCAGGTCAGGAAACTAAACAACCTACATAATACAATCATGCCAGAAAACTATAGGCATTATGTAGACCAACACACTCAATATTTTATTTTAAAGTTAACAATAAAATGTTTTGCTCATTTTAATTTGTATTTACATAAATGGCATAAAATCGGTTATTTAAAAGACAACAAAATAAGGTACGGTCATTGAGGACATCTGGCTGAGACAAGCTATCAGCTCACAGTACTGGGATGCATTTAGCTGCAGTACTGTAATGTTCAAGCTTCTCGGCCTAAGAGCATAGCTTCTTGTGTAAATCATGGAGTAGCAAGAATGAGCTGTGCCAACAGATTCCACAGAGAAATCAACACACATTAAAACGGGTAAGGAAAAGGGAAGGAAATATCTTGAAAATTAGAAATATCTAAAATATTTTTTAAAGTGGCAAAACTGCAAGAATGTTTTTTTAAAAGACAAAGTTCAGCCAGGAGGAGATGTAAAATAAAAAGAGTGAAAAATCTTTTTGTAGCCAAAGAGAAACAGGTGAAGGAGAGCGGATTGGTAGTAATAGTGAAAGAAATTGGGAAACAGTCATTGAGATGAAAGAAGCCAGAATTTCCATTTTTGAAGGTTAATAATCCAGTCCTTGAAGGTTAATAATCAATGAGAATGTTTAAGTAATGTAAATAATAAACTTTGAATTCACACCTAGTTGTATTAATTTCATATTTGCCAAAAAAATTAGTTAGTATTACAAAGTATTTCCAGCAGAGTTTTGTACCACAAATAAATCATATCCCTATTCTTGAAAATATTTTTGTAGCCATCATCATTTACTGATTGGCAGCATTTGATTTTGGCTCTAGGTAGAGGATGAGAGGAAAGGAATAAGTCTTATGTATCCTGGATTTTGTGATGATAGTAACACCGAAGCTAACAACGCTTACTGTTAAGGAGTAAATCAAACAGCAACATCCAGAGTATATACGTGTGCATTTAAACCCAGAAGCCTGCAAGTTGCTGCCTGGGTTGCCCTACTGCAAGAGGCTGCACTATAACAGAACCTCACCAATAGACCCAGCATTGAAATCCATGCATGGGTGAAAAGTTGCTGTATCTAACCAGTATTTACCCAATAAACATGCCAGCAATAGTTAGGCTGTTACATTCAGGTGTAAATTAATTTTAAATGGCATAGTCAGTCATAATCACTGTCACACAGCTGGGTTGGTCCTAAAAGTGGAACTTTATGAGTGTGTTGTCTTATTTCTTTACTATATAATTGGTGCTAGAAATTTTAAAAAATAAAGAATAAAATAATCATTAACTTTTTCTGTCTCATTTCTCTTTCTCTTTTAATCTAATCTTTCCTCCCCAGTCTTTATTTCACCTTCTGTACATAATTTAAATCTAATTTATAATCTCTGCTTTTTGCTTCCTGGTATGTCTCAGTAAGGATTCTTCAATCTGATTAGTTTAAATGCTACAATACTTCTTTCCCTACCACAGTAATCCTGCAGAGGAAGCCACACTCGATGAGATGCCTGATGACATCAAGCCTGCACTCAAAAGTTTGTGAAAACTCTGTGGGCAAATGTCAACAGAGTGAAGGGCAGGAGTGCTATTCCTTCACTGCTGAAGCTGAACATAAGATGAGGGCCATCATACATTACACAAGAGAGACAGGCAGAAAGAAAGATGGAAAGAATTGATGATTGGAAAATATACAAAGATACAGTTGCAGGAACAAAGACATGATTTTTACTTCTTCACTTGTATATAAGCAATGCCACAGGAAATCAACCAATGTGTGCTAAGTTAAGAACTAAAGAACATAAAATATTGCTACTGTACAGTTAGTTCCCGAGGGAAAAGAGAGAGAGAGAGAGAGAGAGAGAGAGAGAGGAAGAAGGTGTTGGAGTATTGCTGGCATAAAGTAGAATGATCTGCATTTATTCCATTTTTATTATTAACTGCTGTTTAAAGATAGGCTATACCTGATGCATTGGCTTGTGGAGAATGGTACTGTCCTAGACTAAAATCTAACTGTCTCCTTCCATCATTACTTTAAACTGAAAAGTATATGGCTATTTACTCATACACAGATATAAACCTGTTAAAAAGGATGAAAGAAATTTACATAGCACCTTCCACAATCTTTGGAGGAATCAAGGCAATTCACAACCAATTAAACATTGTTAAAATAGTCACTTTTGAAACACAGCCATGTTGCATACTGGGTCCCTCAAAGAGAAAAGACAATATAATTATTTTTTGCTGGTGTTGGCTGACGAATAAATGTTGAGCCGAATGTTTGGATAACCCTCATTCTGCTTTAAAAAGTGCTGTGGGCTCTTTTACATTCACCTGAGGGGGATGAGATAGATGGCAGGATTTTCCTGTCCCCATACAGGGCCAACCCACGTCAGGGCTTGGGGGGGGGTGGGGGGGTGTGGTGAGGGGAGGCTTTAAGAATGGCAGGGGAAGCAGATCCTGGGATTCCCGTGCCATTCCTGTCACCGAAAATTTTGAGCTCTGTGGGATAAGGGGGTGGCTCCTGAGCCCAGATCCATCTGTCCTAACATTGTCGGCTCCATTGCAGTAGTGGGTATATCAGACACTCAAAATGTTCATGTTCATCACAGCTTTTGATTGTGATGTGGTTCACACAAGCTCAGAGATGTAAAACTATGGGAGAACACTGGTTTGGAGTCAGTAGTGGTTTGACAGGCAAGTTCATAGGGTGTTGCCAACTTCATGGGCACAATTTTTCATCCCACAAGCGGGTGCGCGCCTGACCCAAACAGGAGTAAACTAGTGCGTGATGACATCGGGTGAGTGTCCCATAGTAATCACGCACTTGTGATATTTCACTTGGCGGGCGTACGCAGGATTTTTTAATTCATTCACGGGATGTGGGCTTCGCTGGCTGGGCCAGCATTTATTGCCCATCCCTAGTTGCCCTTGAGAAGGTGGTGGTGAGCTGCCTTCTTGAACTGCTACAGTCCATGTGGTGTAGGTACACCCACAACGCTGTTAGGGAGGGAGTTCCAGGATTTTGACCCAGCAACAGTGAAGGAACAGCAATATATTCCCAAGTCAGAGTGGTGAGTGACTTGGAGGGAAACCTGCAGGCTGTGATGTTCCCATCTATCTGCTGCCCTTGTCCTTCCAGATGCTAGTGGTTGTGGGTTTGGAAGGTGCTGTCGAAGGAGCCTTGGTGAATTCCTGCAGTGCATTTTGTAAATGGTGCACACTGCTGCTACTGTGCGTTGGTGGTGGAGGGAGTTAATGTTTGTGGATGTGGTGCCAATCAAGTGGGCAGCTTTGTCCTGGATGGTGTCAAGCTTCTTGGGTGCTGTGGGAGTTGCACTCATCCAGGCAAGTGGACAGTATTCCATCACGTTCTTGACTTGCATCTTGTAGGTGGTGGACAGGCTTTGGGGAGTCAGGAGGTGAGTTATTCATCGCAGGATTCCTAGCCTCTGACCTGCTCTTGTAGCCACAGTGTTTATATGGTTAGTCCAGTTTAGTTTCTGGTCAATGGTAACCTCCAGGATGTTGATAGTAGGGGATTCAGTGATGAAGATGCCATTGAATGTCAAGGGTTAATGGTTAGACTCTCTCTTGTTGGAGATGGTCATTGCCTGGCACTTGTGTGACGCGAATGTTACTTGCCTCTTGTCAGCCCAAGCCTGGATATTGTCCAGGTCTTGCTGCATTTGGAAATGGACTGCTTCAGTATCTGAGGAGTCACGCATGGTGCTGAACATTGTGCGATCATCAGCGAACATCCCCACTTCTGACCTTATGATGGAAGGAAGGTCATTGATGAAGCAACTGAAGATAGTTGAGCCTAGGACACTACCCTGAGGAATTCCTGTAGTGATGTCCTGGAGCTGAGATGACTGACCTCCAACAACCACAACCATCTTCATTTGTGTTAAATATGACTCCAACCAGCGGAGAGTTTTCCCCTGATTCCCATTGTCTCCAGTTTTGCCAAGGCTCCTTGATGCCACACTCGGTTAAATAAGGCCTTGATGACACTGGCAGTCACTCTCACCTCACCTCAGGAGTTCAATGGTGCCTGCCATTAATTAAGCAGCCACTTAAGACATTAAACAGTCTAATCGACTGTGATTTTTCCTTTCCCGTGCGATTTTCTGCTCATCGTACGTGTAAAACAGGCAGGCGGCCAGCGGACATTTCACAAACCTCATCCAAGGGTGGGATAAAAAGGGTCAGCAGCATTGCCAATGTGAGCAGTGAGGAGCTTTGGAGATAGTTAGCAGTTGGTTGCTTATTGGCACTTGGCAGCTTCATCTCTGTTCGGGGTTTCATTCTTAGCATTCTCAGACCTCATTTCAGAACTCATTGCTGTCTGCCAGGACCCCTGAGAATTCAGACTGTGTGGACCATCCCAGGAATCAGACAGCTTTCTTTTACCCTTGTAATGGGGATTGTGGTCTCCACTGCTGGCACCTCCTCTGAGAAGAAAGAGAGGGGCAGAAGGGAGAGGAGGCCAGGTGTCCCATTGCAGCACCCAGGGGAGGAGCCAGTGGGAGGAGAGGCGCAGGCACAAGGGGCGCAGGGCCAGCAGCTAGTCCGAGGCAGAAGGGGCCACAGAAAACGCCACTATCCCGCTGCCAGGGTTTACAGGCGTCGATACAGCTACCTCAATATGTCTGAGGTGCAATGGAGAAGGAGGTTCCGCCTCTCAAGGGAGACAGTGACCTCCTTTTACCTGAGATCAGTTCCAACGGTATGGGTGGACACCCCATGCCAGTGGCTCTGAAGTTCACAGTGGCCCTCAACTTCTATGCTTCTGGCTCTTTCCAGGGGTCAGTATGGGATCTGTGTGGAGTCTCCCAATCAGCTGTCCACAGTTACATCAAGCTGGTGACAGAAGCTCTGTTCAGGCGAGTAATGACCTTTTTGCTTTACTGTACAGACCAGGCCAGCCAGGCTGAGCGAGCCAGAGGCTTTGCAGCGATTGCTGGGTTCCCCTGCATCCGGGGTACAATAGACTGTACACATGTGGCCATCAAGGTGCGGTTGGTCAGCGGGTGCTTTCGTCAACAGGAAGGGCTTCCACACCATGAATAGTGTGTGAGCACAGACTGCAGATTCTACAAGTCTGTGCAAGGTACCCAGGCAGCTCCCACAACGCCTACATCCTCAGACACTCCCAGGTGCCGGGGCTCTTCAGTGCTCTGGCTCGGCTGGATGGATGGCTGCTGGGTGACAAGGGCTATCCCCTCAGAAGGTGGCTCATGATGCCTATCTGCCATCCAAGAACGGAGGCAGAGAAGCGTTATAATACGAGTCATACCTCCACAAGGGCGGTGGTTGAGAGGACCATAGGTCTTCTCAAGATGTGCTTCAGATGCCTGGACCATCCAGGGGATGCACGACAATACCCTCCAGAGCAGGTGACACTGACCGTGGTTGCATGCTGCACTCTCCACAATCTGGCACTGGGAAATGGGGCCCACGCGAGGAAGGGGACCTTGATGCAGCTGCACAGGCCACAGAGGATGAATCTAGTAGTGAGTCCAAAGATGAGTACAGTGAGGAGAATGCTGAGGGCGTGGAGCCAGATTTCAGTAACCTCCAGGGAGGCAGGAACGCCTCGATCCAATACTCCCTTCAGCTAGGCTTCAAATGTATGCCAAAGCTGCCTCCTCTATCCTGGATATCTGAAAGGACATTTTCATTTGAACACTAAGAACACTCAGTGCCTGTGCAATAAAGTTAAGAGACACTTGCGTCCAGCATTACATATCGGCGTAATCTGCGCCAAGAAAATAAAAAGGTGAAGCATACTCAGGCCATGATGACAAAGACAACATTTATCTCATGCGGACAATTCCAAACTATTTACATAGGGCAGAATTTTGCCCTTGGCGGGCAGGCTCAGCAGGGGTGGGCAGGAGTGATCGGGAAGCCGACTGCCACCCGTGATCAGCAGCAGAGGGCGATTTCACGCTGGCGAGCCAACGAAGGCCCTCCCTGCGGGAAACCTGAGCGGCAGCGCTGAGCACTGCCTGTGGGGGGCAGCGGGGAGTGCAAGCTGGCCGAGCACGGATCTTGCAGAAGCACACGAGTGAGCGCTTCATAATCTCCCTGAGGCAACCCTGGTAAAAAAAAAAGAAAGAAAATAAAAACATGATCAAACATGTCCCCTTGTGTGACTCGGTCACATGAGCAGGGACATGTTATTAATTCGACTGTAGAACTTACATTTTGTTTTTATTTGCCTTTGGAAACCTCATCTCACCCGTGGATGATGTTTTCAAAAAAATGCAAAGCCAAGTGTTAGGGCAACGAAAAATTTAGGTTAATTGAAAATTAACTTTAGGTTAACTGATTATTTAATGGCCTTAACAAGCTTCTTAATTGTCAGTGGGGGCACGGCCGACTGATCTATCGCGCAGTTGCGTGTTGACGTCGGCATGCGTGTTACATCATGCTCGAGTGGGTCTGGCACACGGCTACCCGCCAAGTGAAAATATCTGTCCATAGGCTTCTCTGTTGTTCATTCCCAGACCAGTATAGATAAAGGAAACATAAATAAACATACAACCACCCCTGAGTTGTCCCTTTTGTGCTCCTGATGCTTTTAACTTACGTTTGCGTGTGCTACGTCTAGATTCTTCCCCCTCGCTGGCACCCACATTGGAGACAGCCTGCTCCCTCTGTTGTATTGTTGGCCTCAATGACTGTGGCAGTCGTCCTCTGGCCAGCGGAGCCTGTGCTGGTCCCACCTGAGAGGGAGCGGCCAGGGCCACTCCTGGCATCTCCCCACCACCACAGCCTCATCAGATGTGATGGTCACTGGCGAGGGAGCTGCTGCCATCATCCGGAGTGTCCTGAGAGGGGCCTGCAGAGGTGACAGGCTCTGGATCGCCCTGCACACCACTGATGGACGGGCACCTAGCTGGAATAGTGGGTGCCTCATCCATCTCCCACACTGACACTGACCACCTGAGGTCAGTGCCTGTGTGAGGGTTTGCAGGTCCGAGCGCAACCCCAGGAACCCATGATTCAGTTCCTGGAGCTGCCTGTCCATGAGAGTCGCCACTCTCTCAATGGAGGAGGCAGCGCGCTCCCCTATGATGGTCAATGCTGTGCTCATGCTCCGCATGGACTCCTTCATCATGGCGAACATGACACGCAGGCCCTCATGGATCTCTGCCAGATCCTCCTGCACATCTCGCTGGACATCCAGCATCTGCTGCCTAATAAATGACTCCAGAGGCTCATCATCAGCTTTCGACTGAGCATCATCCTGGTCCCCAGCCTCTGCCTGCACCTCAATTGTCCTCACCAATGTGTCCGAGGTACTATCCGCCGATCTAATGCCCACCGAGGTGCTGGTATCTGCGCTGGTGTCTGCCTAAGAGAGTGGGTGTGATGCAGGTGACAGTGACACCTGGTGGTCCTCTGGGGTAAGGGGTGGCCCTTCGGGGGTCTGCAGATCAGACACCTGCTGGCGAACCTAAAAGGGAGAAGAAGGACATGTCATTAGTTAAAGTCATCACACTGGCACTGTGCATGCCAGGTACCCTGGTGAGACAATGGAGATCGACATCACGGTGCCATCACCTTCCAATGATGAATGGGGACTCCAGGTCCAAGGCTCCCATCAATGAGGAGACTACACTAGAATGGTTGCACAATCCAAAAGTCTCACCTCTGTGCACTGCGTTCTTACCTTCATCTGGCACCCCCGCCTCTCCACGTCCAGTTGCACCGGGACCGTGCCAGCTCGCGAGCTCTAGGGCGTGCTGTTCAAACCTGGTGAGCAGCAGCAGGTTGGGTGGGCTTTTGCCTCTACATGACCTGTCGGCTTGGTTATGGCTCGTCTTCTCCTGAAAGGACAGAGGAGCATTGATTAGGCACTTTACAGCCTTCCAGACTGAATATTGAGTTCAACAATTTTAGATCATGAACTCTCTCCTCCATCCCCACCCTTTTTCTGATCCCCCTTTTTCCAATAATTGATACAGATTTTTCTTTTCCCATCTATTTCCATTATTTTTAAATGTATTTCCATCCATTGTTTTATCTCTACCTTTTAGCCTATTTCGATCCCTTCCCCCCACCCCACTAACGCTATCTGTACATTGCTCGTCCTGCTTTCTACCCTTAATGTCACCTATTATCACATTCCTTAGATAATATCACCACCTTCAACACCTCTTTGTCCTTTTGTCTGTGACATCTTTTGGTTATCACTGGACCTCTATCCAGCTCTACCTTTCCCCCCCCTCCCCCCACCCACTTAAACCAGCTTATATTTCACCTCTTTTCTATTTTTCCTTAGTCCTGTTGAAGAGTCATATGGACTCGAAACATCAACTGTGTTCCTCTCCGCAGATGCTGTCAGACCTGCTGAGTTTTTCCAGGTATTTTTATTTTTGTTTTGGATTTCCAGCATCCGCAGTATTTTGCTTTTATTTTATTATAGCATTGATTAGTCCGCTCTCTACCTGCAGCACCATTGCAGCCTGGCCAACCCCACCTGAGGAGCACCCCCTGGGGCACACCTGAGTCATGGCCCTCGAGCTGAAAGGCACTCAGTCCAAGCAGCCAGGGCTCACCCCCTTGGCCAGCTCCAATGTGATTGACAGTTGGCACTCAGACCCTAACGCCCCTGAGGTCCACAGAGGGACGGCCACACCTTAACACTTCCGCACACTGACCCATGCCAACCCAGTACTCACCCTTCCTGAGCGCAGCAGGTCATCGAAGCGCTTCCGGCACTGCACCAACGTGTGCCGCACCACATCATGGCTGCTCACCCAGGCTGCAGCCTCCTCCCATGCCCTCTTGGTGAGGTGCGGTGGCCTCCTCCTCCCATCTCTGGGGACAAGGGTGTCCCTTCTGGCAGCCACCTCCTCTAGGAGGACCGCGATGCAGTCATCAGAGGCCGAGTGCCCGCCCGACCTGCCCTCCCGCCTGGCGTTTCCAGCCGCACTCGACTCCATGGTTGCAATGACAGACAGACATAGTTCCCTGGCAGCCTTTATTGTGGCTTCCTGGGCCATTTTTAAACTGGTTGCCATTGGACCCAGCAGCCAACGCCGCCCCCCACCCCCCCCCCCCCAACCCCCACACCTCCACAACCCCGCTCGGCCCTTCCCGGCCAGTGAGGGAGCTACATTTCACGCTGGGCGGAGCTTAATTGGCCCACCAGCGTGAAATCGCATTCAGGGCCCGATCGTGGAAGGCAGTTGGTTTTATGGCTGCTCACCGTGCCTGCCCATTGAGGGAAGAGTCTGCTCCATACGTTATAATTATATGTTGTATGATAAATTATGTTTGGCTTTAATACAGTGATTGATGAAAGGGCTTTGTTTTGTAGAGTTACCTGACCATTAGATTGAACAGCATTGTGAAAGTGGAAAAGTCTTTAGGTGCATTAGAGTACATTATCCACTGGATAAAGTGTGATCCTGTGTTGTGCAATAATGGAAGTCAGATTTGACTTTGTCAATTGTCGCTTTTGCATTCATGTTTCCTTGAAATTCAGCTCAACTATTTGTTTGGTTGTTTCAATATTTTGATAGATGGCTGAGCTAACTTCAAAGTATTCAACTCTGGGGGTTTTATTGACACAGTTGTTCAATGGCTGAGTTCCAAACCCACTAATGGATTCAGCTCAGCAGGGGTTAGTGGTACAGGTGTCAAGGAGACTTTAAGCTTTATATTGACTCATCTATGAGAAATGAGTGGATTATGTTTTTTGAAAGTGAGTTTTAAGCTTTATTTGTTTAATTTGATAGATTTATGAGCTTATCAAATATTTCCCACTATAATAAGGCTCATGAGTTCTGGGTATAAAGTGGAGTAGGGGTTGAGGGGGATATGGGGGGTATGGACGGATATAAGGGGTGAAGGGTATAAGGGGTTGAGGATTAGGGGACCTCACACATCTCTAGCATGGAGGAAGTGTCCCAGCAAACAGGGGCAGGGCTTTTAACCTGGCCTCATCAGCATCCACCCACCCCAGGCCTGCTACTTATGGCAGTGACCAACTCCAGCTGATCCCTGCCATCCCACCATGAAAATGATAAGGACAGGTGCTGCTGGTCATGAGGCAGGATCATGACATCAGGAGATGCCCTCGATTCCTGCCTCCAAGAGAAAAATCTGGCCCAGAGTCTCTGATTAACATATCAACTGAAAGGTAGCACATTCACCTGTGAAGCATTCCCTCAGTGCTGCACTAAATTATGTCTTCCTTAACTGTTCAAAATCATGAGGGTCTAGACAGAGTAGATAAGGAGAAACTGTTCCCATTAGTGGAAACACCTAGAACAGAGGCCACCGGTTTAAAGTGAATGGCAAAAGAACCAAAGACAACATGATGGAAAACTTTTTTTGTACAGTGAGTGGTTAAAATCTGAAATATATTGCCTGAGAATGGGGTTGAGGCAGATTCAGTTGTGGCTTTCAAAAGGGAATTGGATAATTATTTGAAAATAATGACATTTCAGAGCTATGGGGAAAAGGGAGGGGAGTGGGGTGAATTGAGTTGCTCTTATAGACCAATGGTCAAATGGCTTCCTTCTTTGCTGAAACCATTCTATGATTCTATGTGCTCAACTGCTAGACCGAGTTTTGCATTACTGTGCCTATAATTATATTGACTTACATGGTTACTTGGCACCAAACGGAAGAATCCCTGTGTAATAGATCTATTTCTTGAGGTTTCATCACTGAGTCACGATGTTTCCGACAGTAATTAACAGCATCTTAGAAGACTATCTAACTCAGGTTTTGGATGATTTAGTCTAGTTTGGGTCCAATTCCCTATCAGCAAATATAGCCAATACTACTCTAGTTTACTCCACCCTAGATTATTACTCTGGTTGGTCATGAGGCAAATAACAATCATAGGTCTATTAGCTGTCCAGGAAGTGCCTGGAGCTGCAATTGAATATCAGTGCCAATAGCATAGACTCAACCCATACCCTATGGAATTCTGTTTCTATTAGTTGGCATCCAACAATATGAAAATCAACTATAGCTTGCAATATACGTAATTAGTTGCTTAATGTTATTTTCTTCTTCCATTTTATTGCTCTTAATTTATATCTGTTTAATAGATAATTATACCATAACATATAGTTTTAATTATTTTGCTCATTTTCATTTTAACTATAGCTGTGTTAGTTTAAAATTTATATGTTTTATCATTATCAACTTATTTCATTTTTTGTTTGGGACTTTATGCACTCTACAGTTACTGTACTTTTTCTCTAGATTTCATTTGTTACTTTAGTTTTGTTTTTGAGGTTTTATTGAATTATTGACTTGCTTTGTTTACATAATACAATGGCTCAATTTCACAAATGTAGTCAGTATCCCAATACACTTGTCTAAAAACACAAACAAGGAAGGAACAAGAAAAACCATTCAACTCGTCTAGTCGTCCTTCCAATAAATAACCTCTCTTCAAATTTACTCACATCATTTGAGAATGGTGAATAACTGAAGAAAAACATCTACAAGATATTTGTGCATATTTTCCTTTGGTTACTTACCAAAGCAAACACCCATTTTTTTCCAAGCCAAGTCTCAAGGTTACCTCCAAGACAGTGTAGATCCATGGAAAGAGAAAATGATTTAATTGAATAGCAGAACAGGCTCAAGGGACTGAATTATCTACTCCAGCTCCTAAAAATAAATTATAGCTACTGCAACAATGCTTTTCAATTTCTTAAATATTGGCACTAATCTGAATGGAAAAACAAATTCTATCTGGTCAACTAATCCTTAGAGCTTGCAATATTAATTCCAAAACCATTCACATGGCTCTTCTGACTTCTCTTTGAAGCATAGTACCCAAAATTGCACATGATGTTCTAAACAGTGCCTTAACAAAGTTATACCGATTAAAGTAACCTGTTCCAATTTATAACTGAATAACTTTATAATACATATCAGCAGTTGTGCTTTGTTGACGAACTCGATTTGAATTCTTATAGAGTTGTCGAGTGTTGAGAAGTTGTTGTGTAGATGGAGTTTCAAAAGGCATTTGATAAAGTACTACACAATAGACAAGTGAGCAAAATTGAAGTCCATGGGATTAAAGCAGTAATGTTTGCGTGGTGGATATGAAACTGGTATGAGATAGAGTCAGAAGAAAAGTCATACTCGATTGAAAATGTTAAATCCGTTTCTCTCTCCACAGATGCTGCCAGAGCTAGTGAGTATTTCCAGCACTTTCTGTTTTAGTTTTAGATTTCCAGCATCCCATGGTATTTTGCTTCTGTTTTAGGATTAAGGAGAGATTTAATTGAGGTGTTAAGCAAAGTTCAGTAGGGAAATATATCCAACTAAAAAGCAAGAAATAGCCAATCATGACACACCATGGATAAATAAAGAAATAAGGCAAAATTGAAACTGATGGGAAAGCCAAAGAAAGAAAGATAAAAGGAAGTGAGAAACAGAAACTTCAAAACTCAATCGAGAATGTTTTTTAAATTGTATAATATTTCACAGATACTTAATAAGAGAAAAGAAAAATCAGGATAGGGATCAGAGCACTAAGAGATACTCACTATAGACTTAAAGGTAATTACAACAAAATGGCAGAAACATTAAATACTTTCCCTCTGTGTTCATCAGGGAGGCCATTGTGTTGGACATAATAGAAGAGATGAGAAAGATATAATGACATTTAAGATAGAAGAGGGGAGGTAATTGATAAACTAATCAAGCTTAGAGAGGATAAAACCCCTGGTATAAATTAATCCGGTCTTTTTAAAAAATTACTGAATTTGGCAGATGGAGTATAAGGTGGAAAATTTGAAGTTGTCCAAATTGGGGGGACGAATAGAAAAGCAGAGTATTGTTTAAATGGAGGGAGGCTATAGAATGCCACAGTACAGAGGGATCTGGGTGTCCATGTACATAAATCACAAAAACTTAGCATGCATGTACAGCTAATAATTAGGAAGGCAAATGGAATGTTGGCATTTATTGCAAGGGGGGTTCCGGAATAAAAGTCAGCAAGACTTGCTTCAGTTGTACAGGGCATTGGTGAGAATACGGGTGGAATCTTCCCAGATTTGCACTAAATGTGGTAGCATGCAGGAAAAATGGTGTTTTACCCGCCAGCTGCAATGGCAGTTTCTCATGCTGAATTGTCCCAAATCCGCTGCATTAATTATGCATTCCCAGGAAACAGGTTATTTGGGTGCTGAGCAGGCTCTCATTTGCTGGCCACACCATTAGTTCACTGCTTCACCATGCCAAGCGCCATATTTAAAGTACAGCCAAGTACACACCTCTCAGTGCTTCCATCCCAGGACTGCTGCACAGAAGTCATGGCCCCGAAAGGCAAGAAGACTGCAACCCCCAGCTTTAATGACGCATCCTTCGAGCACCTTTTGGACACTGTAGAGGCTCGCCGTGATGTCCTCTACCCTTGCTCTGGCTGCAAGAGAGGCAGTAACATCACCAATCTGGCTTGGGAAGCGGTGGCAGCCATGGTCAGTGCCAACACCCTACAAAATAGGACAGCCACCCTGTGTCAAAAAAGGATGAATGATCTCCTCCATCCCAGGAGGGTAAGTCACTCTTCTCATCACTCTCAACTCACAAACCCACAAACCAACCCACATCCACAAGGACCTCACTCACTGCCAGTTCAAGGGACATCACCATTCACTCTCTCACACACACTTTCATTGTCCTCATCCCTTCCATGGGACCACTCACCACCTACACATGCCAGACATACTTATCATCTGGCCTGGCAGGGATGCTGCTTACACTCTCTTCATCTCTTTTCATGCAAACCGGAACACAAGAAGAGGGAGAGGTCGCAGACTAATGGAGGAATGCCTGAAAATAAGGTCCTCATGGACTTGGGGATCAGGACTGGTCCTGTGCTGACGGTGAAGTCAGCGCTGTTCTACCAAGTGAGGATCCAGCAGTGCATCACCCATCAGACAACCATGCTATGAGTGATGTGTCTTGTTTCACAGGCCACTGCCATACACTAATTATCTCTCCTTGTTTTCGCAGGCATATCTGGGAAACAGCTGACAGAGTCCATGACCCAGGGCCTCCAATCAAGCCCTGAAGAAACCTCTGAAGAGGAATCTGAAGGCACCCTCACTGAAGACCAGTCACAGCGCTCACCCACGCCCTCCACCAGCACAGACACACATCTTGGTGGGACCTAGCTTTAGGGTAGCCTCAGGATCACACACTGGTGAGCAGATTGCACTTTCTGGTCTACAGCAGGTGGCTGCAGGGAGTTCCCAGGTCTCCAGCACTTGGAGGACTGCTGGAGGCCAGAAATTTGCTGAGTCTGAGTCAGATGAGGAGCCTCTGGACTCGGTCATGTCACAGTTGCTGGAGCTGCAAAGTCAAGCTCAGGAACATCAGGAAATAATGTCCGCTGCACCCCTCAGATTGCAGGGCACGATGGAGGAGTCCGTCCGCCTTCAGAATGAGGTGATAGCGCCGGTATGCAATGCACTGAGGTCAACACTGGTAGGATGGCGGCCGCCATGCAGACCTTGGTCCAGGACATCACTGCTACACAGGCTTAACTCCATCACTGATGCCATAGTTGGCCTCCAACAGTTTGTACACAAGAACAGTACGGGTCAGCCTGATCTTAATCCTGCTACCCCTTCTCCTTAAGGAGGCAGCCAGGGCATCTTTGGCACCCATAGAGAGGAGGACCAGCAGGTGTAACCCCGGGGCCATCCACCCAGTTGCTTCTGGGAGAGTCCAACCTATCCGAATCCCCTCTTCCTTTGACCCCAGCAGCTCTAGCTCCACAGGCCGACGAGGATACCACTGCCACACAGCAGGATGCCGAAAGCAGGCCAGGGCCCTCCAGGTCTCTGCCCTCCAGAGGATGCCCACCAAGGTCATCAGCGACAGGGTGTAGCAGTCAGCCTCCACCTCTACTGTGGATGATGGGGAGAACCAAGCGGTAGCAGCAGGGTTAGGAAGGTTAAGAAGATGTAAATCTTTTGTTACAATGCAAGTAAACTAAATTAACAAAATCAGGGACGAAGTAAAAGTAGCCCCTTAAAGGGAAACTGCAAAAACAAAGACAACACTTAAATTGCAAACATTAAACAAAAATGTGATTAACAGGGTCAATAAAGCACCCCAGTCCCTGCGCTGCCCACCGGGCATGGAAGGCCTCGACAGTGCTGGCAGACACCGTGTGCTCCCTCTCCAGGGCCACCTGGCCACAAACATAGACACGGTGGGGCAAACAGTTGGACAACCCCTTCGGTCGCCCACTGCCTGGACCTGCTAATGGTCAACTTGGCCAGGCCCAGGAGCAAGTTCATGAGGAGATCCTCCTCCCTCCCAGACCCCCTCTGCACTGGGTGATGAAGGAGGTGCAGTTGCACAGCCTGGGCATGGGTGTTAACCACTTATACATACTGTTCACTATTGTAAATAAATTCTCAACAATGTCTCCCCGCCTCCTTGTTCTGATGAGCAATGTTCTTGCCACTCAGATGTGAAGCCTTTTTGCTCAAGATAAAGGCAGGTGATTCAGTCCAGGGCCTCTTCCCTGTGCTCTGTGCAGCCTTTAGACCACAGTGATGGTCCGGCCTCTCACTCCCTGGACACATTACTAATATCTGCACCTCGATGGTGCTTGTCATTGCTGCCAGAATGTTATGGGCATGCATCACAGAGTTCCGCCATTCTCTCTCAATGCTCTCAACACCTTTAAGGTGGAGCTGGGTCCCATCTCATCAGCATCTGTGACCAATGTTGCTGTGCTCCTGAAGGGTTCAGGTGCTAAAAGTGGACAAGGGATCAGGTGCATTTAAAGTTTCATGGCTGCGTCTCTATGATATGACCCTGATCACAGATCACAAGGGAGCTGCCCTTGGCCAGACAGGAGTCAGACATTCTCAGAGGCTGTGTGAAGATCTATGGAGTTGCTCACTGCATGTCATCGTCATCCTCCTGCAATCGAGCAACTATTAGGGCCTCCACTGCATCTTCATAATGGGAGCATTATCACAGAGGGTATGTGCACTGCCATAAGCCAGACAGGAGTCAAATGTTCATAGATGCTATGTGAGGATCTATGATGTCCCCTCACTGCATGTCATCACCATCCTTCACAAATCAGCTTTGAGGGCCTCCTGAGTGTTCCTATCTGGTTTAGCCAGTGTGAGGGCCTCATCGCCATCATCATTGCCTTCTAAGACCTCCACACCATCATCCCCATTGACGTCATCCTCATCAGAGGAGGCCTCCAGCTCCTCCATCTCCTCCTCAGCCAGCTCCTCACCCCATTGCAGGTTGTAAAGGGTGCAGGCAGTGACAATGATGCGTGACCCCTCTGTGGATCATATTGCAGGCCTCCACCAGGAACAGGAAACTCATTTTCAGTATCCCGATGGTTTGCTCTGCCAAGTTGCGAGCTGCAGAATGAGCCTTGTTATACCTTCACTCTGCTGCAGTCTGAGGTCACCGCATGGGTGTCATCAGCCACGGCCTCTGTGGGCAGCCCTTATCCCAGAGGAGCCAACCCTGAAGCCTCTGTGGATCCTGGAAGACATCGTGGATCTGTTACAGACTGAGAATGTAGATGTCGTGGACACTCCCTGGAAACCGTGCACAAACCTGCAGGATGCGTTGGTGGTGGCCGCACACCAGCTGTATATTCAGCGAATGAAAGTCCTTACGATTGACATATAGTTGACCACTTGTTGCGATAGAGATCTGAGCGCCACGTGAGTGCAGTTGATGGCACCCTGAATCTGTGGGAAACCCAAGATCTGGGCAAATACAATCGCTCTTCAAATACAATCAAATACAATCAGTCTTCCATCCTGGCTCTCCTGGTCCCAGATGAAAGGCACAAAGTTCTGTGCCTTCACTAAGATGGCTGTGGCCTTCTAGATGAATTTGTGGGTGGAGGCCTGTGAAATCCCATAGTGGTCCAAACCGGAATTATGACTTTGCTAGTTGCTATGAAAGCCTCCACCAGTGACTGCTCCATGGCCAGCCTTAGCAACATGCCCAGTCATCCAACTGTCCTGCAGTCCACTAAAACGCTCATTCGTTTGCAGTCTGTGCCCAACGGGTGAAAAGCTCTGGAGCATTTGGTGGCGCTTTCATGTCTCTGCATTGCTTGAGAGGGCAGATAAGCTAGAGGTCGCAAGCATGTCAATGTGACTGCACCTGAACTGTCTCAGCTGTGGAGGAATGGTCACTTTATACAAGGTTTCCATAATGTGTGGCCGATTCCCTCCCCCCTGCCTTGCACGTGCTTGTGCACTACCTTCAACCACAGGGCAGCCCTTGCCCCCTGCTGTCCTCCCGCCCGCCACCCGCTGCAAGGCACCTCAACCTTGAAGTCCAAGAGGCGACCCTCGTGAGTGCTGTGCACTCACTTCTGAGTTTCCCTCAAAGTGCAGCTCACCAGGTGCACACATTTAAGATGCTGTGAAACACTTCGGAATGCAATCACACCGATGTGCTCAGACGATTCAGCGAGGGAGTATGATCCCAGCCGGCTGTGGGCTTATAATGATATCCAGTTGAGGTTCAGTGAGGTTCCTGACGTCCAATGGTTGGGGGTGGGGGGTGGGGGGCGGGGAGGGGGGGTGGTAGGCAGCCTGCCATTGATGGGCTGAGCAGACAATCACAAACTGGTTTCACGTTATAGTGAAATCAATTCTTGGCCATATTGTCCGCTCACACCGCCGAACATGCCCGACAGCAGTGGGCATGGAAAATTCTGCCATACATCTAGACTACTGTGTACAGTTTTGGTCCCCTTATTCAAAGAGGGATGTGCTTGCATTGCAAGTAGTTCACAGAGATCCTTCCTACACTTCCAGAGTCTCACCCCTTCCCACGTTACGCTCGAGGTGGCTGTGGTGGAGCAGAGCCCATTGTCCACCTCCTTATGGAATGTGCTTTTGCAAAAAAGGTCAGGAGAGAGAGGCAAAGGTTCTTGTTGAGGTTCATCTTGAGCTGCTCCATGACACAGGGCTCTGTGCTGTACGGGCAGTTCCCAGGGACACATACCGAGACAAACATCAACTGCAGCTGAAGGATCATCAGCTCGGTGAAAGACGCTCTTTCGTCTGGCCGAAACTTGTTGGTCTTCCAGTGTAAAGAGTTGTCCCCAGTCGAGTGTTGCAGACTGGCACATTCCAAGGTTCAGGACTTGGTGCTGAGGGACGCAGTAAAGCTTGGGGCAGCCGCCGCAAGGGCGCAATGGGGAAAGGTCTCTGTCTAAGACCTTTCAGCCAGAGTGCACAGAGGGGCTGAGAATTGTATCGAACCCCTCAGGCTGTATGACTCACATTAAATGCAGACAGTGAATATTAGATGAATTACAATTGTACTGAAGCACTTCAGATTGCAACATGATCTATCTGTAGATAATTTGAATATCATTGCACTTTTTGTAATGACCATTTTGAAATGTCTGCAATGTTCTTTTTATTGTATTGAATCACCTCAGAGTGCCACATGATCTATATAGAAAATATGAATATCATTGCACTTTTTGTGACAGCCATTTTGAAATGTTTTCTAATGTTCTTTAAGATATTCTATGAACAAAGCATATTTTTGCAAAATAAAAGTTAATAGAAAATTCATTAAGTTGATACCTGGAATGAATGGCTTGTCTTATGAGGAAGGATTGAGCAAGTTAAGCCTATATTCATTAGAGTTTAGAAGAATGAGAGATGAGAAACATATAAGATCCTGAGCAGGCTTGACAGGGTTGAAGCAAGGTTTCTCCTTGTGGGGGAATCTAGAGTAAGAGGAGTGTTTCAGAATGAATAATACATATCTATGACAGAGGAGGAGGAGTTTCATCTCTCAGAGGGTTGTTAATCTTTGGAGATCTTTACCCCAGAGACAGTGGAGGCTGGGTCATTGAATATAGACATGAGTGAGTTAGACAGCTTTTGATCTACAAGGAAGTCAATGGTTATGGGGAGCTGGGGTGGATAGGCAGGAAAGTGCAGTTGAGGCCAAGATCAGATCAACCATGATCTTATTTAATGATAGAGGAGGTTCGAGGGGCCAAATGGCTTCCTCCTGCTCCTAGTTCTTATGCGAGGAATCAGCACCAAGTCGTAGCATCTGAAAACGTAAACATAAGGTACCTTAGGCACACCACGGGCTTATCACTGGTGCTTTTGTGTTGGCCCACAATGAGGTCTTTACGAGTTGGTGTGATTTTTAACACCTTTGTCATTTTGTTTCATTAAGTTCCTTTGGTTCTAATATTAAATTCAGATATGTCACCGTGGCTGAAGGTGCCTCTTCTGCTGGTGGATGGTTACCAATAATGTTATGAGTGTTTTGTGGGACATTCAGCTTTATTAACAAGGACCTCAGTTAATGTTCCTATCCAAGCTGATTTTGCACTCAGGTATCGAGTATGGAGCCGACAGCCCAGGCTTGTCCGGGAGGTCTGGGAAGAGTGTCCTCTGCAGTCACTGTCGCCGTGTGATAAAAACAAAGAATGACATCACAGGAAAACTGTAATTTCATTGTTTGGTAAGTAACTGCTAGTTTGAACTACCTATTCAAAGTTGATTTCAGGTTAAAGGTGACAACTGGGGCCCAGGATCGGAGGTCTAACACTTCAGATTCAACTCAGCAGAGAGAGCGAGTTCCAGTTGATTTTAAAAAGTGTATTTTGAATCTCTAACTTGCTTTCAGATTAAAAGTAAATAGGAGAAATATTTTACAGATTGATAAACTAAAGACCAATGGGAAATTTACAAACAAATTGAAAAACTAATTAAGTAAAATAGAGATGCAGGGCCCAGCAATGTGTTGTAGCTGCAAGATATGGGAGCTGGTGGACCCCATTGTGATTCCTAGTGACCACATCTGTAGCAAATGTTGGTTGCTCGAGGAATTCCAGCTCAGAGTTGATGAGCTGGAGTCTGAGCTTTGGACACTGTGACGCATCAGGGAGGGGGAGATTTACCTGGACACTATGTTTCAGGAGACAGTCACACCCCTTAGATTAACTACCTTAAATTCGGCCAGTGGTCAGGGACAGGAGGGTGTGACTATGAGTGAGGCAGGTAGAGGGATCCAGGAAGTAGCACTGCAGGAGCTTCAGCCCTTGCCCTTATCCAACAGGTTCAAGATTCTTGCTCCCTGTGTGGACTAGAGCGGGGATGTAGGGAGGATGAGCAAATTGACCATAGCACCATGGTACAGGGAGCCATTCAAATGGGGGGAGAAAAAAGAGATGTAGCTGTAATCGGGGATAGTGTAGTTAGGGGAATAGATACTGTTCCCTGTAGTCAGGATCGAGAGTCCCGATGGCTGTGTTGCCTACCTGGTGCCAGGGTTAAGGGTATCTCATCTGGGCTGCAGAGGAACTTGGAGCGGGAGGGGAAAGATCCAGTTGTCATGGTCCACATAGGTGCCAAGTCCTCCTTCTTCCTTAACCGAGGTTTTCCACCCACGGTCGTTGACAGGGCCCTCAACCGTGTCTGGCCCATCTCCCGCACATCTGCCCTCACGCCTTCTCCTCCCTCCCAGAAACATGATAGGGTCCCCCTTGTCCTCACTTATCACCCCACCAGCCTCCGCATTCAAAGGATCATCCTCCGCCATTTCCGCCAACTCCAGCATGATGCCACCACCAAACACATCTTCCCTTCACCCCCCCCTATCGGCATTCCTTAGGGATCGCTCCCTCCAGGACACCCTGGTCTACTCCTCCATCACCCCCTACTCCTCAACCCCCTCCTATGGCACCACCCCATGCCCAGGCAAAAGATGCAACACCTGCCCCTTCACTTCCTCTCTCCTCACCGTCCAAGGGCCCAAACACTCCTTTCAAGTGAAGCAGCATTTCACTTGCATTTCCCCCAACTTAGTCTACTGCATTCGTTGCTCCCAATGTGGTCTCCTCTACATTGGAGAGACCAAACGTAAACTGGGCAACCGCTTTGCAGAACACCTGCGGTCTGTCTGCAAGAATGACCCAAACCTCCCTGTAGCTTGCCATTTTAACACTCCACCCTGCTCCCTTGCCCACATGTCTGTCCTTGGCTTGCTGCATTGTTCCAGTGAAGCCCAACGCAAACTGGAGGAACAACACCTCATCTTCTGACTAGGCTCTTTACAGCCTTCCGGACTGAATATTGAATTCGACAACTTTAGGTCTTGACCTCCCTCCTCCATCCCCACCCCCTTTCTGTTTCTTCCCCCTTCCTTTTGTTTTTTCCAATAAATTGTATAGATTTTTCTTTTCCCACCTAGTTCCATTATTTTTAAATATTTTTAAATCTTTTATGCTCCCCCACCCCCACTAGAGCTATACCTTGAGTGCCCTACCATCCGTTCTTAATTAGCACATTCGTTTAGATAATATCACCCACTTTAACACCTATATGTTCTTTTGTTCTGTTGTCTGTGACATCTTTTGATGATCTGCTTCTATCACTGCTTGTTTGTCTCTACAACCACACCAACGCCCTCCACTTCTCTCCCCCACCCAAACCGCAGGCCCCCCCCCCCCCCCCCCCCCCCCCCACACCCCCTCCCACCACCCCCCCCTCCCCCCCGACCCACACACACACTTAAACCAGCTTATATTTCACCCCTTTCTTGGATTCACTCAATTCGGTCGAAGGGTCATGAGGACTCGAAATGTCAACTTTTTTCTTCTCCGCCGATGCTGCCAGACCTGCTGAGTTTTTCCAAATAATTCTGTTTTTGTTTAGGTACCAACAATATAGGTAGAGGAAGGAAAGAGATTCTGCTGAGGGAATATGAGCACCTAGGGGCTAAATTAAAAAGCAGAAGCAAAAAGGTAATAATCTCCGGCTTACTACCTGAGCCATGAGCTAATTGGCACAGGGTCAATAAGATAGAAGAGGTAAATGCATGGCTCAAAAATTAGTGTGGGAGAAATGGGTTTGAATTCATGGGACATTGGCATCAGTACTGGGGAAAGGGGAAGCTATTCCATTCGGACGGCCTCCACTTGAATCAGGCTGGGATCAGTGTCCTGGTGAATCACATAACTAGGATTGTAGATAGGGGTTTAAACTAAATAGTGGCGGGGAGGGTTCAGTTGCATGGAAATATAGAAAATCAAAGTTTAAGGAGAGGGTAAGAGTGCAGGTTAGTGATGAAGCTGATTTTTACCAAAAAGTGAAAGGAAGGGACAGAGTGTGTGAATGCCATATTGCATCAAAGGATCATATAAGAGTAGGGAAAATTGACAATAGGGCAAACTTAAAGGCTTTGTATCTGAATGCGCGTGGCATTCGGAATAAAACTGATGAGTTAACAACACAAATAGAGATAAATAGGAATGATTTGGTGGCGATTACTGAGACATAGGTACAGGGAGAACAGGTTTGGGAGTTGAATATCTAAGGGTACTCAGTGTTTCAGAAGGATAGGCAGGAAGGAAAAGGAGGTGGTGTAGCTTTGTTAGTAAAGGAAGAGATCAGTGCTCTGGTGAGGAATGATATAGGCACTGGAGAGCAAGGCATAGAGTCAGTCTGGGTTGAAATAAGAAATAGCAAGGGAAAGAAGTCCCTGTTGGGAGTAATCTATAGGTCCCCAAACAGTAGTTAAGGAGTAGGACACAGTATAAACCAGGAAATACTGGGAGCGTATAAGAAAGGCATGGCAATAATCATGGGTAATTTTAATATGCAAATAGACTGGACTAATCAAATTGGCAAGGGTAGCATAGAGAGAGAGTTCATAGAGTGTATTAGAGATTATTTCTTGGAGCAATATGTTGTGGAAACAACCAGGGAGCAGGCTATTCTGGATTTGGTTTTGTGTAATGAGATGGGATTAATTAATGATCTCATAGTAAAGGATCCTCTTGGGAAGAGTGATCATAGCATGCTAGAATTTCAAGTTCTGTTTGAGAGCGAGAAACTTGAGTCCCACACTAGTGTTCTGGAGTTAAACAAAGGTAACTACATAGGCATGAGGGCAGATTTGGCCCTAGTGGACTGGGCAGGAAGACTACAAGGTAGGACAGCTGATGAACAGTGACAGATACTTAAGGAGATATTCAATTCCTCCCAAGTAAAATATATTCCAAAGAGGAAGAAAGATGGTAAGAGGGGGAAAAAGCATCCATGGCTAAGCAAGGAAGTTAAGGATAACATAAAGGCAAAAACTAAGGAATACCAAATTGCAAAGGTCAGTGGCAGGCTGGAAGATTGGGCAACTTTTAAAGATCAACAAAGGGTTACTAAAAAAAATAATAAAAAGAACAAAGTTAAATTATGAAAGAAAGCTAGCGCAAAATGTAAAAACTGATTGCAAAAGCTTCTACAAGTATATAAAAGGAATGAAAGTAGCTTAAGTGAATGTTGGTCCCTTGAAGGATGAGACTAGGGAGTTAATAGTGGGGAACGCAGAAATGGCAGAGACGCTTAATCAATATTTTGCCTCAGTTTTCACAGTGGAGGATACTAGTATCACCCCAATAGTAACAGGTAGAGCAGAGGGTATAGCGAAGGAGGAGCTTAGAACAATCACCATCACTAGAGAAAAAGTACTGAGCAAACTATTGGGATTAAAGGGTGACAAGTCCCCAGGACCTGATGGCTTACATGCCAGGGTCTGAAAGGAAGTGGGAGTAGAGATAGCGGATGCATTGGCTATAATATTCCAAAATTCCCTGGATTCTGGAAAGGTTTCAGTGGATTGGAAAAATACTAATCTATCACCCTTATTTAAAAAGGGTGGGGGGAGGCAGAAAGTAAGAAACGATAGACCAGTTAGTTTAACGTCTGTCATTGGGAAATTGTTGGAAACATTTATTAAGGAAGTAGTAATGGGGTATTTGGAAAGTCAAAATGCAATCCATCAGAGTCAGCATGGTTTTAGGAAGAGTAAATCGTGTTTGACTAATTTGCTAGAGTTCTTTTAAGATGTGACAAGCAAAGTGGATAATGGGGATCCTGTAGATGTAGTATATCTGAACTTCCAGAAGGCCTTTCATAAGGTGCTGCACAAAAGATTAATACACAAGATAAGATCACACGGAGTTAGGGGTAATGTATTAGCTTGGATAGAGGATTGGCTAACCAACAGAAAGCAGAGAGTCGGGATAAATGGATCTTTTTCTCGATGGCAAGCTGTCTTCTTCTTATCATGCCCACGGACAGTCTATACATGGCCCAGCCAGATCTGGACACATTTTTGCACCTTGTTGTTGAATTCAGCAAGATCTGAAACAGTGCAGAGTTCCTCTAGCAATAGGCATTGCAGGAGATGTTGCATAGTCTGTGGCTCAGTTCCACATTCACAAGTTGCCGGGCTGGTTGTATATACCCATTTGCTTAGTGACACCTTTGAACGACCTACACCAGTCCTAAGGCTGTTAAGGCACTTCCAGGTTGCCCAGTTGCAATTAGCTCCTGGGGGAAGGCTTTCATCCGGTAGAATTTCCATCGCTGAGGGTTGTTCGAGACTGGCGAACAGGTCTTTCCACAAGGCGATGGGGCTTCAGATGGGGTTGATTGTAATGGAACAACACCGTTCATGAAGCTCTTCCTTGACTTTAGGTGGCTGGGTGTATGTGTATGACCATGTAGAGGGTGCCTCTCATCTGATGTTTGACGGAGTCACTCTTTCTTGTTGGCTACCATTCTTCTTATATCAGGGGGAGTGATACTCGCCAGGATATATAGGCTGCTGGTGTTTGTTGGTTTTAAACAACCTGTGATAAGTTGGCAGCTTGCATTTAGAACGGCATCCATCTTCTTAGCATGAGTAGATCTTTCCCATGCAGAGCAGGCGTATTCGGCAGTGGAATGGCAAAGAGCAAGCTGTAACTAGTGGGGTGCCACAGGGGGTTCGGTCCTTGGGCCCCAACTATTTACAATCTATATTAATGACTTGGATTCAGGGATAGAAGGTACTATAGCTAAATTTGCAGATGACACCAAAATAGGTGGGAAAGTAAATTGCAATGAAGAAATAAGAAATTTGCAAATGGATATGGCCAGGTTAGGTGAATGGGCCAAAATTTGGCAGATGGAGTTTAACGTGGATAAGTGTGAGGTTATCCGTTTTGGTCAGAGGAATAAAAAGATGATTTATTATTTAAATGGAGAGAAACTTCAGAATGCTTCAGTGCAGATGGATCTGGGTGTCCTTGTGCATGAATCGCTGAAAGCTAGTATGCAGTTAAAGCAGGTAATAAGGAAGGCAAATGGAATTTTGGCATTTATTGCTGAAGGAATAGAGTATAAAAATAGGGAAGTGTTGTTGCAACTGTACAAGGCATTGGTGAGACTGCACCTGGAGTACTGTGCACAGTTTTGGTCCCCTTACTTGAGGAAGGGAATAGTTGCATTGGAGGCAGTTCAGAGGAGGTTCATTAGATTGATTCCAGAGATGTGGGACTTGTCTTATGAGGAGAGATTGAGCAGTTTAGGCTTATACTCGCTAGAGTTTAGAAGGATGAGAGGAGATCTAATTGAGGTATATAAGATGCTAAAGGGGATAGATAAAGTAGACGTGGAGCAGATGTTTCCCCTTTTGGGGCATTGTAGAATGAGAGGCCATAGTTTTAGGCTAAGGGGTGGTAGATTTAAATCAGAGATGAGGAGGAATGACTTTTCTCAAAGGGTCATGAATCTGTGGAATTCACTACCTCAGAGTGCAGTGGATGCCGGAACACTGAAAAGGTTTAAGGAGGAGATACACAGATTTTTAATTAGTAACGGGTTGAAAGGTTATGGGGAGAAGCCGGGAAAATGGAGTTGACGCTGAAATAAGATCAGCCATGATCGTAATGAATGGCGGGGCAGGCTCGAGGGGCTGAATTTCCTACTCCTGCTCCTAGTTCTTAAGTTCTTATACGTGTTGTGCTAACTGAAGGTTCGTTGGATTAAAGCCTCCTGGGTGTCCCTGCCTCCCTGGAGTATGCCCAGGTCAGCGTCCACCCCCTCAGCATTTCACTGTGTGTGCTCATCCTCGGACTCACTGCTGGACTCATCATGTGCAGCCGCAGTCACTGCATCGACTTCTTCATTGTCCACAGCGTACCCCCCTTTCCAGTGCAAGATTATAGAGAGTACAGCATGCAACCACTATCAACAACACACGATCTTGGGTATTGCAGTGTGCCCCCTGAGCGGTCCAGGCATCGGAAGCGCATCTTGAGGAGGCCAATGGCTCTCTCCACCACAGCCCTTGTGGAGGCGTGGCTCCTATTGTACCGCTGCTCAGCTTCTGTTCTTGGATGACGGAGAGGCGTCATGAACCACCTTCCAAGGGGATAGCCCTTGTTACCCAGCAGCCATCCATCAAGCCAGGTCAGAGCACTGAAGAGCCCCGGCACCTGGGAGTGTCTGAGGATGTAGGTGTCATGGAAGATGCCTGGGTAACCTTGCACAGACTTGTAGAATCAGCATCCTGTGATCACACACTATCTACATTTTCATGGAGTGGAAGCCCTTCCTGTTGACGAAGGCACCGGGCTCACCTGCTGGTGCCTTGATGGCCACATGTGTACAGTCTATAGCACCCTGGACACAGGGGAAGCCAGCAATGGTCGCGAAGCCTCTGGCTCGCTGTGCCTGACTTGCCTGGTCACAGCGGAAGTGGATGAAGGTCAATGCCCGTCTGAACAGAGCATCTGTAACCTGTTTGACACAAGTGTGGACAGCTGATTGGGAGACATTGCAAAGATCATCCACCGAGCCCTGGAAGGAACCAGAGGCACGGAAGTTGAGGACAGCTGTGACCTTTAGAACCACTGGCATGGGGTGTCCACCCACACAGTTAGCGGAGATCTCAGGCCCAATTATTTGACAGATATAGTTGACTGCCTCCCTTGAGAGATGGAACCTCCTTTGTCTTAATATTGTAGGATAGTGGCATCTTCTGTGGCCCCTTCTGCCTTGGACTACCTCTCGGCCCTGCACCCATTGTGCCTGGGTCTGACCTCCCAAAGGTGGCTCCCTTGGAGACTAAATGTGCACTCCTGGCCTGCTCCCCCTCCTAGCCCTCCCTTCCTCCTCAGAGGAGGTGCCTCCAGTGGAAAGTTCAGCTCCCATTCCCAGGCTAAGGGAAGGCTTCCTGAAACTTGCAGGCCCCAAAAAGATTCCTCACTGCAGAGTGCTGACCTGAAGGTTGTGAGTCCAGACCAAGCAGCTGTTATGCGTCTTGAAGAATTACAGATCAAACAGGCAAATATCAGTAAATTTGAAAAATCAATATTTGACAGAGCACACTCGCGGCCCTACTGAGCCCTCTTATCCTGTCCATGGATGAGGTTTATACAAACGTGTCCTATCCACCAGCCCAAAGATTGCACGGGCGCCGAAAAATCCCCGTCGGTTGGCGGCTCAAGGGCCTTAAGTGGCCGGTTAATTAATGACTGGTGCACATCAGAGATCAACACACGCCCACCCAACGAAATATCACGGTGGCACACGGTGATGTCGGGCTGCTCACCTGACATCACCGTGCGTCACTTTACCCGTCCCACGCACACCAACGGGAAAATTCTGCCCTGTTTACAATGACTTGGATGAAGGGATTGAAGGGATGGTTACCAAAGTTACTGATGACAAAGATGGGTAGGAAAGTAAGTTGTGAAGAGGACATTAAGGAGGCTACTGAAAGATATAGATGGGTTAAGTAAGTGGGCAAGGATCTGGCAAATGGAGTATAATGTGGGAAAATGTGAAATTGTCCATTTTGGCAGGAAGAGTAAAAGATAAGCTTATTATCTAAATGGTGAGAAATTGCAGAACTCTGAGGTGCAGAGAGATCTGGGTGTCCTAGTATATGAATCACTAAAGGTTAGTATGCAAGTTCAGCAAGTGATTAGGAAAGCTAATAGAATGTTATCATTTATTTCGAGGGGAATTGAATAAAAAATTAGGGAGGTTATGCTTCAGTTGTACAGGGCACTAGTGAGACCATGTTTGGAGTACTGTGTACAGTGTTGGTCACCTTATTTAAGGAAGGATGTAAATGAATTGGAAGCAGTTTACCAGACTAATACCTGGAATAGGTGGGTTGTCTTATGAGGAAAGGTTGGACCGACTATGCTTGTATCCGCTGGAGTTTAGAAGAGTAAGAGACGACTTGATTAAAACATAGAAGATCCTGAGGGGTCTTGACAGGGTGGATGTGGAGGGGATGTTTCCTCTTGTGGAAGAATCTAGAATTAGGGGTCACTGTTTAAAAATAAGGGGTCACACATTTAAAGCAGAGATGAGGCGAAATTTTTTCACTCCAAGGGTTGTGAGCCTTTGGAACACTCTTCCTGAAAAGGTGGTGGAAGCAGAGTCTTTGAATATTTTTAAGGCAGAGCTAGATAGATTCTTGCTAAGCAAGGGGGTGATAGGTTATCAGGGGTAGGTGGGATGCAGATTGCAGGTTACTATCAGATCAGCCATGATCTTATTAAATGGTGGAGCAAGCTGGAGGGCTTGAATGGCCTACTCCTGCTCCTTGTTCGAATGGCTTCTCACTCCCCGCAGTCTCGCTTTTTTATGGCTTTGCTCTCCCTGAAGCCGTGCCACTTTTTATGGCTCCTCAGTGAACTAGTAGCAAGACCAAGTGCAAGACTCCTTATTGAACAGCACATAAGCCTTAGCAAAACTTTATGGAGCCAGAAATTGCAAATAAATCAACAGGTGCATGTAAAAAAAAAAATCAAAATCTGCTGTTTTACTAACATTTTATTTTTAAAAAGACATTTAAAAACTAGGCTATAAATCAAAAATTTACAGCATTGTTAATGCTGAGAGCAATATATTTTAAAAACTTAATGAGGATAGTGAATTCTATGTGATGAAGCCAGTATCATCCAGCAGGTTTAAAGATAAAAAATTAGCATCAACAGAACTTCATAAAAAACAATGGCAAGCACATATGTCCTGGTACAAGAAATTGCCATCTTCTTGCTGGAAAGTAGATGCTCGACATTTTCTGCTATCTTCTTGCCCATAAACTACTAACGTTAAGGGTATTGCAAATGTCGAATTTGTGAATTGTTTAAAACAGTCACCAGAATCACAAGGTATATTCTGATGAAGGCCCTTCAACTGCAACTGACAGATCTAATGCAGGGAAAGAAAAAACACATCTCCACCCCTTTTATCCCAAAACATCACCTACTACCTCCTTGAATGACATAAATCTTTTGGCTCTATGACAATCCCAAGGATAGAATTTTCCCCCCCACTTGGGGGGGGGGGTTGTGCAGGGATGGATGCAGAACCGACTGGCGCCCCTGATCAGGTCCGTGCCGCTATTTTACGTGGGCGGGCCGATTAAGGCCCACCCAGCCTGATGTGTGTCCGGAGGCGCTGAGCGGTGTGGGTAGGGGTGGATTCCCAGAGTCGGAGCCTGCGTTCTTTCGCACATGCGCGAAACAGCAGAAACCTCCCTGGTGCACAGAGGGCAGTGTCACGTGAGCTGGGATATGTCAATGAATTTTTATAAAACTTTTTATTCAATTTCTAAACACTTCATGAAACCTCATCCCGCCCGTGGATGCGGTTTCTTTGAAAAATGCGAAGGCCGCCTGGGCTCTTTGCCTGCCCACCTTAAGGTTGGACGGGCAGCTCAGTTTATTAGTTTAATTTGTTTTAAAATGGCCTTAATAGGCCTTTGACAGTTGGGCGGGCGGGCGCGCAGCCGAGAACTGAAAATCTAAATTATGCACAACGATGTCGGGACACATGCCTGACGTCACCCCGCATTATTTTATGCTTTGGCAAGCGGGCCCCACCCCCTCGCGCCGAAAATTCTGGCCCAAGTATCGATTGCTCTTTGCGTAAAGTGCCTCTTGATATCTGGCCTAAATGTCCCTTTCACCAGTTTTAATCTATACCCTATTTTCTCGTGTTCGGTCAAACCTTGGAGTAACAGCTTGGATTCACCATGTATGCAGTTTAATATCTTGCATATCAATAAAGGTTCCCTTTCAGTACCCTCATTTCAAGGGCACAAAATTCCAGCCGCTTCAGGCTTTCTTCATAACTCAATCTTTAGATGCTAGGGATCAATTTAGTGCCAGGGATCACATTATAGACTGAAAATTATTCCAGGATGTAATTTTCAAATACACTGCAACACTCAATTTGGATGATTTTATTCATCCTTGACTTGCCAACAGCTTCACTCCAGTATGGATATTGTCAACTGGTGTCTGCTATGCCTTGAATTTGTGATTAAGGATTAAAAGATTGTGAATCAATCATTGCAAGGTTACCAGGAAATAACACAACCAGATTATATTTATGATTGTTTAAGAGATAAAATATCTTGCAAAATAAAATTTTATTTCAACCACTCATTTATAAAAAACAAAGACCAATTCAATGAAAACACAAAAAACCGCATTGAAGATTTGCAATTTAAATTTTGATCCATTATGTTAAATAGTATCAAGTTTCAAGGACAGTGACCAAGACTAAGATAGAAATCCTGAAAGAAGAGATCCATTTTTTGAAGAAGCAGCTCCCTCTGCTGCTTGGTTATAGAATTTCAAATCCATCATTTGTTTCAAGGAGATTCAAATAGGTTTATTTCTTGCGAAGCATACTGATTGTTCACAAATTCTGATTTCAATAATCAGACTTTCCTTTCCAATGCAAGAAATGTTAGTTACAATTTTGTACAATAAGTGTTTTCATCTTATGGAGGGGGTGGGGTGGGGGGCACATGGGAATAATTTTAAACCTCCTATCCACTATTTCCTGATTGCCAACCATTTACTACCATTGCTGATCTACGAACATAAGAAATAAGGGAAGTAGGCCTTACATCCCCTTGAGTTTGCTCTGCCACTCAATAAGATCATGGCCTCAACTCCACTTTCCCACCAGTTCTCCAGAACTTATGACCACCCCCAGCCCCACCCCAGTTCAAAAATCTGTCTAATTCAGCCTTGAATATATTCAATGACTCAGCCTCCATAACTTTGAGGTCAAGAATTCTGAAAATTCTGATCTGTTGAAAGAAGAAATTCCTCCTTATCTCCATCTTAAATGGCCAAGCACTTAGTCAAACTCTTCCCCCTATTTTAAGGTTCCCTCATGAAGGGATCATCCTCTGTCAACATCCCCTCAGATTCATATGTTTCAATGAGATCTTATCTCAGTCTTCAAACCACCAACAGGCCCAACCTTTCCTCATAAGCCAGCCCCTTCTTCACTGGAATCAGCCTAGTGAACATTGTCTGAACTGCCTTCAACGCAAGGATATTGTTTCTTAAGTAAGGACACCAAACCTGAAGGTAGCACTCTAGGTGTGATCTCACCAACGTCCTGTACAGATGTGCTAAAACTTCTCTACCTTCATACTCTATCCCACCTTGCAATAAAGGCCTACATTCCATTTGCCTTCCTATTGACTTGTTGCACCTAACTTTTTGTTTCATGTACAAGGATACACAGATCCCTCTGTACCAAAGCATCTGTAATCTCTCTCCATTTAAACATTTTGTTTTTCTATTCTTCCTACCAAAGTGTATAACCTCACGTTCCCCACATTACACTCCATCTGCCAAATTTTAGCCTACTCACATAATTGATCTACATCCCTTTGAAGACCACGTATCCTTGTATCATTAGCAAACCTGACTAGGCCCCTTCATTCAAGCCATTTGTATATATTGTAAATAGTTGTCACCCGGCTAGTATTCCAGAAGACCCAGTGTAATTCTCTGGAGATCAGGGTTTGAATCCCACCACAGCAGATGGTGAAATTTGAATTCAATAAAAATCTGGAATTAAAAGTCTGATGATGACCACAAAACCATTGCCATTGTCGTAAAAATCCATCTGGTTCAATAATATTCTACAAGGAAGGAAATCTGCCGCCCTTGCCTGGTCTGGCCTACATGTGACTCCCGACCCACAGCAATGTGGTTGACTCTTAACTGCCCTCTGAACAGGGCAATTAGGGATGGGCAATAAATGCTGGCCTCGCCAGCAACGCCCACATCCCATGAACGAATAAAAAAAAGGTCCCAGCACTGATCCCTGTGGCACTCCACTAGTTACAGTTTGTCAACCTAAGACTGACCCATTTGGCCCAACACTGTTTCCTGTTAGTTAGCCAAACCTCAATCCATGCAAACAAATTACCTGCAATACTATGAGCTCATGTGCAGTAAACTTTTATGTTGCACCTTATCGAATGCTTTTTGGAAATTCAAATACACATCTACTGTTCTCCTTTATCCACTCTGCTTGTTACATCCTCAAAGAACGCTAATAAATCTGTCCAAAACAATTCCCCTTTCATAAAACCATGTTGTCTCTGCTTGACTTTATTATGATTTTCTAAATGCCCTGTTAATACTTCCTTAATAATGGATTCTAGCATTTTCCCCAATGACAGATGTTTGGCTAGCTGACCTATAGTTTCCTGCTTTCTGTCTCCTTACTATTTTTGAAGAGGGGAGTTACATTTGCAGTTTTCCAATTCGCTGGAACCTTTCCAGAACTTTTGCCAGTAACACCCTTTCTTCGAGATATGCAATCTTAATTGGAATAGGTGCTTTAACAAATCAGCAAATTGATATTATGTAACTTTTTTGGCTAACGTAAGAAATAGGAGATGACAATATGGTGCATTGAGCCTGCTCTGCCAGTCAATACCATCCCGTCTGGTCTTGGCTTCAACTCCACTTTCCTGCCGAATCCCCACATCTCTTGATTCCACGAGACCCCAAAAATCTGTTTATTTCAGCCTTAAATATGTTCATTGATACAGCATCCACAGCCCTTCTGGGGGTGGGGGGGGGGGGGGGGGGATTCCAAAGATCCACAACCCCTTGAGTGAAGGGATTTCTCATTTCAGTTCTAAATGATCATTCCCTTATCCCAAGACTGTGCCCTTGTATTCCAGATTTCCTAGCCAGAGAAAACAGCTTCTCAGTATCTGAATCACTTCTCATTCTCCTAAACTCCTACAATGGACAAAAGGTTTAATGAGGGGAAAAAAGCTGCTGAGAACAAATTATCATTTGACCATCAATAAGTAGGCTCAGGCTTGAAGGGAACTGAAATCATATGAATATTTTTGTGCACAGAAACAAATTTTAAGATATTGTCTAACATTCAGTCTGTATAATAGTACTTTGTTCACATTTCAGCTATTTCTCAAAAATTTGCTTTAAAATCTAGCAACCGCTGTGGGGGTTCAGGGGAAAGATTTACAGTGATGGACCGGTTGGTGTTGCTGTAAATGTTTGTCAATATATGCAATTTATATTTTCCAAAACTGAAATTGATAGCAGGAATTGAATATAAAAGTACTTCCTCAGCTATTCATTATAAAACTCCAGTTAAGAAATTTTAAACAGCCACACCTAGATGTGGCATATGTGGCACAAATATTGATATATGTCCTTCTTAAATTGTTAAATTAAGATTTTGTTAAAATAAATTCGGCAAAACATATTATAAAATTATATTCCCATTGGCCAACTCAAATGGCTAAATGGTCAAAAGCATTCAATTAAGATCTTCATGGTGAAATAGTTTTGAAATATTTGACCTAACACCACTGATAGTATTTCACAGAGGAGAATGCACCAAGTATAGTGAGCATGAGGCAATGCCTGTGACTGCTGGATCCTTTAAAATCTCTCTCACAATACATTGACATTAATTTGGCATCTAGTACGTATCAATTTAACTATATTCTCATTTGCTTAATTGCAACATATAAATTATTTTCACATATGACAGTGCATTTAAATAATCAAGTTCTTCCTTTCACACTGGAAGTACATTTTATTTTAAAGGATTCTATGTTTCAAGTCACTAAAATGGAAAATAAACTAAAACCAAAATAGCTGAGTACATTAACCACAACGTACATGACATAAAGGACTGTTAGATATAATTGTCAAGGCAGCTAGTGTTCCAAGTGCAGTTTCAGTTCAACGATAAAAAAGGGTTATTTCTTTGCGGCCTTCAAATCATTTCAGTATTCCGCGCTCATAACTCAACTGAAGATAGAATCAAAATGTCTGCTCCTCAGAGTTGCAATACTTGCAAGTACTTGAAGCCCTGGTTGTGACTTTATTGTTGCATAAAGGGAGGAACCTGCTGTCTGTTATCTCCATATTCTATGACATTACTTCAAAAATGATTGTTTTCTCCAATTCAGCTATTGTTCTTACCGTGAGGCACCTTTATCTTATCTGTTTTTCTTGACAGCCGATTTTTCTAAATTTATAGTGTAATCTTATCAGCCTAGTGGTGCCTCCAAAGAAAAAAATGCATATAATTTAATTGTGTTTAATGAATTTGAATGAAGTTTACTTTCCAAAAATAGCTATTTATAGACCCATTTAAAAACATCACACATCTGTAGGAGTTACTGTATAAATAAAACAAAATTTCTAGTTCATTCTAAGACAAGATTTTTCAAAAACACATTAAAAGTTGTACAAAAGCCAAAGTGTAAATTCAATCGGTATCAAAAGTTTGAATGTTATATTCACAAAATATACACTAATTTTGTATCAAAGACAGATGATCCGTAAAACACGGTAGATGATTAGCCATTATATGGTTGTCCTGTTATATGTTATGCAAAGGTTTCATTGAAGTGTCATTCTCATCTTTGACTACCTCTCTTTGTCATAGCTTCACGTATTTGTCTGTCAAGCTCACTTATGATACGATCCTCATGAGTGTATACTCCTGTCCTTAGTAAAGTGTCCCTCTCTTCTATGAGCCGAGCAAGATAATTGTCCAAGGCCTCATCTGGATGTCGAGCATGATCTCCAGCCTCCCTGCCACTGGCAGGGGCCTGCTGATCTGAAGATTCTTTTTTATCTTCTTGTAGCTTTAACCTGAAAAACATGCACCGAGAACTTTTAAAAATCCATGACAGTAATAAACTAAACTTAGTTCCAACTGGTATTTCCTGTGAGGCAACCAAAAATTTAAGAACTACCTTAAAATATCAAATACCAAGGAATGTAAAATAGAATGATGGGTGCAATGATGCAGCATAGGTTAAAATACCATCGTACAATGTCATGCAGCAGTGCGATATAGATTTATTCCTGCCTTTCATTCAGTTCATGATCATTGCTGCAGCACTGGGAGAAATATTAGCTGCATTCCCAAATAAAAAGAGATGGCTTTGGGGGGGTGGAGAGGAGCCATCACCTGTCAAATTACTTGGCTCTTAGCTTGCATCTTCACAGTATCGTCAGGTCAAGACTGGTACATTAGCCAAGAATGCAATGAGGCTGAGAAAGGGGAAGGGATGTGGGGGCGGGGGGGGGGGGCCCTCATCCAACAGTGATATAAAAACTCATGATGGTTTACTAATTTAAATCGCAAATCAAACCTTAATCCAAATATTCTGACAAAATACAGATTATGGGAAAATAGTAGGAACATTTCAATGATTATTTCACACGCAAATTGAGGAATCCCACCAAAGTTTAATGCCAACATAATATTAAGGTCAATTCCAAGAAAATGGAAGATCCCAATTTTGCATTCACTGTGGACCTAAAATGTGGAACTCTGGCAGAAACAGGCTAGAATATAAAGCAAATCTTCTCTGCTCAAATGATATATAAGTGACTTGCAATCTACAATAGTACATAGTTTTGTACATTTTGCTCAACACTGCTCATGGTAACAGCCAGCATCTTAACCTGCCACCAAACTGGCTGCTTATTTGTACAATTTACCCACAAGTTTTCAGGTCACTATTAACTAAATTATACACCTGAGCTGTTCGTTTGAAAATAAAACATTTTATTAGGAACAATACAAGATGATAACTGGACGTTTTCTGTTAGTTTTAAAATGTAGCTTGGTTTTCTGAAAAAAAATCAATATCTAGCCCTGAGTTTGAATGTTTCTTGTAGTTTGCAGAATATTTATAATTCAGGCAATTAAATATAGTCTAATCATTACTTTGAGAAACGTGTAATGTTAATGGTATCATGTTGATGACTTTACTTCATACATTCCAGTTTTATTTTAAAAAGCTGCGGCTAAGTTCTCTTCACTGACCAATTAGAATTGGCATTTTCTTACTGGTCTCTCATTGGAAGTTTTACAGCCACTTAGATTTTCATTTGAATATTTGCTATTATTCTGATTTGCTACTATTTTACTTTAGGCCAACAGCAAAGCATTAGGCAAAAATGTAACAAAAAGGGAGTATGCATATATATAAGACACTAAATATGAAATAGATACATGGACAGATGGTACCATTTTTCATTTTCTAAACAATTCAACCCAAAACTTGTCCTCAGTCCTAATGTTTTTTTTATTGATTCATGGGATAGCGAGGACAGCATTTATTGCCCATCCCTAATTGCCCTTAAGAAGGTGGTGTTGTACTGCCTTCTTGAACTGCTGCAGTCTATGTGGTGTAGGTGCACCCTAGGGAGGGAGTTCCAGGATTCTGACCTAGCAACAGTGAAGGAACAGTGATATATTTCCAAGTCAAGATAGTGAGTGGCTTGGAGGGGAACTTCCAGGTGGTGGTGTTCCCATCTATCTGCTGCCCTTGTTCTTCTAGATGGTAGTGGCCCTTGGTTTGGAAGGTGCTGTCTAAGGAGCCTTGGTGAGATCCTGCATTGCATCTTGTAAGATGGCAAACACTGCTGCCACTGTGCTTTGGTGGTGGAGGGAGTGAATGTTTGAGGATGGGGTGCAAATCAAGCGGGCTGCTTTGTCCTGGATGGTGTCAAGCTTCGGGCGGCGTTGGAGCTGCATTCATCCAGGCAAGTGGGGACTATTTCATCACATACCTGACTTGTGCTTAGCAGACGGTGGACAAGCTTTGGGAGTCAGGTGAGTGACTTGCTGCAGGATTCCTCGCCTCTGACCTACTCCTGTAGCCACAGTATTTATATGGCTGGTCCAGTTCAGTTTCTGGTCAATAGTAACCCCCAGGATGTTGATCGTGGGGGATTCAGCGATGGTAATGCCATTGAATGTCATGGGGCGATGGTTAGATTCTCTCTTGTTGGAAATGGTCATTGCCTGATGCTTGTGTGGTGCAAATGTTGCTTGCCACTTGCCAGCCCAAGCCTGGATATTTTCCAGGTCTTGCTGCATTTGGACATGGACTGCTTCAGAGTCTGAAGGGTCAAGAATGGTGCTGAACATTGTGCAATCATCAGCGAACATCCCCACTTCTGACCCAAGGTCATTGATAAAGCAGTTGAAGGGCCTAGGACACTACCCCGAGGAACTCCTGCAGTGATATCCTGGAACTGGGATGACTGACCTCCAACAACCACAATCATCTTCATTTGTACTAGGTATGATTCCAGCGATCGGAGAGTTTTCCCCCTGATTCCCATTGACTCTGGTTTTGCTAGGGCTCCTTGATGCCACACTCGGTCAAATGCTGCCTTGATGTCAAGGGCAGTCACTCTCACCTCACCTCTGGAGTTAAGCTCTTTTGTCCATGTTTGAACCAAGGCTGTAACGAGTTCAAGAGCTGAATGGCCCTGGGCGGAATCCAAATGAGTGTCAGTGAGCAGGTTATTGCTAAACAAGTGCCACTTGATAGCACTGTCGATGACCCCTTCCATTGCTTTACTGATGATCAAGAGTAGGCTGATGGGGTGGTAATTGGCAAGGTTGGATTTGTCCTGCTTTTTGTGTACAGGGCATAGCATGGCAGATGCCAGTGTTGTAGCTGTAATGGAACAACTTGGCTTGGGGGCATAGCATGTTCCAGAGCACAAGTCTTTATGACTATTGCCAGAATGTTGTCAGGGCCCATAGGCTTTACAGTATCTTCAGCCGTTTCTTGATATCACGGAGAATGAATCAAATTGGCAGAAGACTGGCATCTGTGATGCTGGGGATCACATGTTCATGAAAGGAAAGTGTGAGGTCAAGCACTTTGGTAGGAAGAATCAAAAGGCAGACTATTAGTTAAATGGAGAGAGACTCCAAAAAGTGTAGCACAGAGGGATCTAGGTGTTCCTGTGCATGAAACACAAAACGTTCGCAAGTAATTAAGAAGGCAAATAGATTTTTTTAATTAATTCATGGGATGTGGCCATCGCTGGCCAGCATTTATTGCTCATCCTTAATTGCCCTTGAGAACTGATTTGGCTTGAAATGGCTTGCTCAGCCATTTTGGAGGGCATTTTTAAGAGTCAACCACATTGCTGTGGGTCTGGGGTCACATATAGGCTAGGCCAGGCCAGGTAGGGCAGGCAAGAGTTCCTTCCCTAACGGACATTAGTGAACCAGATGGGTTTTTATGACAATCGACAGTGGTTTCAGGGTCATCATTAAACTTTTTTAAATTAATTAAAAAAAAAAAATTTAATTCAAATTCACCATTTGCCATGGTGGGATTCAAACTCAGGTTCCCAAAGCATTACCCTGGGTATCTGGAGTAATAGTCTGGTGACAATAGTCTGGTGGCCCGTATCGCTACTAGGTGGTTGGAGCTTAAAAATAGGGAAGTCTTGTTACAACTGTACAAGGGTTGTTGAGGCCACACCTGGACTATTGTGGATAGTTTGGGTACCTGTATTTAAGAAAGGATATACTTGCATTAGAGGCAGTTCAAGAGATTCACTAGGCTGATTCCTGGGATGAAGGGGTTGATTTATCAAGAACGGCTAAACAGATTAGGCCTTTATTCATTAGAGTTTAGAAGAATGAGGGGTGATCTTATTGAAATATACAAGATTCTGAGGGGGCTTGACAGGGTAGATGTTGAGAAGTTGTTTCCACTTGTGGGTGAATCTGGAACTAGGGGACATAGTTACAGAATAAGGGGGCACTCATTTAAAACTTAAATGCGAAGGAATTTCTTCCCTCAGAGAGTAGTGAATGTCTGGAATTCTCTACCCCAAAGAGTTGTGGAGGCTAGATCACAAAGTATTTAAAGAGGAGGTCAATAAGTTTTTGAAATATTGGGGAGTTGAGAGCTATGAGGAGCTGGCATGAAAGAGGAGCTGAGGCCAGGGGCAGATCAGCCATGATCTTATTGAGGGGCCGAATGTCTACTCCTGCTCCTATTTCTTACGTTCTGATGAACATGGTTCCCTTTTCATATCATGCACCTATATTGGATGTTTTAGATTTTTATCTTTAGTTCAAAATATAACTCAAAATTCTAACTGGACACTGCATAACACTTCTCCACTTTCTGGTACCTGTTCAGTTCATTCCTAATTTCCTCTAATTCTTGTCGTTCTGTTTTAACTACTTCTTTCTCTTCAGCTGCCAGGTACCGCAGCCTCATATGTTCCAGTTCTTGTTGCTGCTTCTTAAGTCTTGCCATTGCATTTTCTTGCTCACGCTAAAACAAAAAGAATATATTTTTTAAAATTTCAATTAACTAATTATTTCACAGGTTCAGTTACTAACAGCTCATGAATAATCAACTGGGATTTAAATTTATTTAACTAGCTTTTCAATGATAGGCCAAGAGCTTTGCATTTAGAACTGACTCGCCATTGGAAATATACTGAACAGCGTGAAGTTCCTGCATTGGATTTGACATTCAATTTATTATTCTAACTGACATTTTCTGATTCAGAGATAAAAACAAAAAAACTGCAGATGCTGGAAATCCAAAACAAAAACAGAATTACCTGGAAAAACTCAGCAGGTCTGGCAGCATCGGCGGAAAAGAAAAGAGTTGACGTTTCGAGTCCTCATGACCCTTCGACAGTTCTGTCGAAGGGTCATGAGGACTCGAAACGTCAACTCTTTTCTTCTCCGCCGATGCTGCCAGACCTGCTGAGTTTTTCCAGGTAATTCTGTTTTTGTTTTCTGATTCAGACTCTGTTACCCATTAACAATTCCTCAAGATGATCGGTTAAATAAATAACAGAGTTGTTTGCCCTGTTCACACAGGTCCCTTAGGCCCTCTGGGGGATGCTGCAATTTTGGTTAGTCAGATGATAGAAACTTTCATTGCAAAAGCCCACAGAAAACCTAACGCCACTCAGCAAAATCTGGCCAAAAATATTCCCTAAGCAGATTCTATTCATTAGTATTTTAAATAGAAGTCTATGTGCACTCCAAACATAAGTGGGTCTGGTTCCAGAGTTATTCAATAATTACAATGGAAAACAATTGAGAAAAGTCCTTTTGGTTTTAATATAAGGAAACCCTGTTCAGTAGCATGGTTCCCTACTGATCAAATGGCATTGAGATGAAGGCGCAAGTCTGTTAACTTAATTAAGGATGCTTGTCTAGTTAAAACAACAGATTGCTTTTTGAAAACAGCCCGCAGGGTATTCATTTCCGAGTTTGATTTGGTATTGAGAATGGAGGGGAGAAGACGACCTGCAGTTCACTCTTAGATTCAGCTTATCAGGCAACAGCAGCAGCAGCAATGATACTCCTGTTGGAAAACTGTCTGGCCCTTCCAGCACAAGAATATTAACCAGCAAAATCATTCAAAGAAGGAGAGAAAATGGAAGAGTGGAAAGGCAATGTACCACGTTATTAACTTTATCATTAAGGCAACATGAAATACAGGTTTCAAAATGAGGCAGATAAAGGGATCCACAAGTTCAAAAAGTTCTCCATTTGAGGCAGGTACGCTTTGGACCAAGGGCACAGCAGAAAATAGCCAGTTCTGTTTTTGCACTTTTCTACTGTTTTTACCTATGAGCACATTATTTTTGACTCTGTACATTAATGAGGCACACTTTGCAACAACAACAATGTTTTTGTTCAGGCAGATGACTCTACTTTTCAGAAGTTCTAACAGGTATTAACCAAGTTTGTGTCAATCCTTGCTGAGGAACTCCATCAAAGAAGTGAAAAATGGTTCAACAGTTAACAATACCCTCAGTAGAGATAGTGGTTTATGTAATAGATGACTCAGCAAAAATACTTAATGCATTTGCTTTAACATTGCTTCATTTACAAGTCTGCATCACAACTAAACGCTGTCTCAGATTTTCTACAATCTTAAAGAATACACCGAACAAATTAGATCACGAGACTCACATGTTTACTTTTCTATTTTTGGCAGAGGAACGATAAGGTCAACAACATTTTTCTCTCACTCACAACCGCAGATTACAATAATGATGAAAAAACAGTTGCATGGCTGACTTGATACGTCTAACTTGCTAGTCAGTGGTGTCATGCCCAGTTAAGGTATGTCAAATTCATAACTTTAAATATGGACTGCATTGGGTATAGAATTTTCTGGAACTGCCTTTTATTTTAAAAATGGACATTAAAAGGCTGTTAAGATGGCTGCTGAGGGTCAGGTGACTTCTGCAATTTCTGTATAGACTCAAAAGTATCTCAAGCCTTCCGAAAGTTCCTAATTGAATGACCATGGGTGGCGTGTATCCCTTGAATGGACATACCAAGACAAAACCATTTGTGGAATTTACACCTCCTACTGCTTGCGGACTTAGCCAAAACTAAAACATATGGACTCTTAGACTTACTAAGATAAAAGCAAAATACTGTGGATGCTGGAAATCTGAAACAAAAATAAAAATAGCTGGAAAAACTCAGCAGGTCTGACAGCATCTGCGGAGAAGAATACTGTTAACGTTTCAAGTCTGTATGACTCTTCATTAGGCTCTTCTGATGAAGAGTCATACGGTCTCAAAACGTTAACTGTACTCCTCTCCGCAGATGCTGTCAGACCTGCTGAGTTTTTCCAACTATTTTTATATTTGTTCCTAGATTTACTGTCTCCAAGCTCGAAAAAACAATGAGACCAAAAAGAAACCAGTCAAATCATAAGTAGGTGTAAATGGCCACCATCTTCTCCAATGTATAGCAATGGCTTCTAACCTTAAATCATTTTGGGTGGACAATAGAAGCATTGATCATGTGGTCACCTGACCAAACCTATCTTCAGATACCAAATCTAATTACCCAGGAACCAGGGAGAAACTAGTCAGTCTGCAAAACACACAGCAAGAGACGGCAGCAACAAAGGCACCAAAACCTATGTCGTAACACTGGAGACTACATCATAAGGTCTCCCAACCAGTTCCTTTTCAAGTCCACCAGTACAGAAACTTCACCCCCAGGTAAGAAAACTACTTGTAACTAAGGGTGGAATTCTCTCAAAAAGAAGGGAAGTGCGGTGGCGGGTGGTTTCAGCAGCACCCAACCTGCCATCTGTAATGGCAGCAACTCACGTCCGATTCTGCGCTTGGAGCCTCATTAATTATGAAGGGATACGTTTCTCTTCAAATCGGGAGTTGATTCAGCTGGCGGGTTCGAAGGTCTGGGTACCATATTTAAACGCCAGTCCAACACACAATCTCAATCTCTCCAGCCCACCAAAGATGTCTGCAATCAATAAGAGAAAGGCCAAGAGCCCCAGGATGAAGTCTGCACCTCGTCACCCACCAGGCCCTTCGGGCCTTGGTCAGCGGGGTGCAAGGACAACAGCATGTGCTCTACCACATGGATGACTGCAGGAAGCACAGCAGCCTCACCTCTTGTACCTGGGATACCATAGCAGAGCAGGTCAGCGCAGCTGACACCCATGCCCGAATTGCCACCCAGTGCAGGAAGGGGATGACTGATGTCATCCACTCCGGCAGGATAAGCCATCCTTCACCATCCTCCAATATCAAACTCTCATCATGGCATCATGCACTCAAATGGCTATTCTCTTCAGGGGTTTCAAGCAACAATTAATGGGGAATACATTTCAACACTCATTCTTTCACCGAGATGTTTACATCGCCACCATCCCATCTATCATATTGCTCACACTCCATCCTCTCGCCCTTCTGGGGATGGCTCACCACCCACAGAGGACAAGCATCTCACCCAACTTCTGCTCCGTCCCTTCATTTCTTCATCACACAGGCGAAGTTGGCTCACCAGAGGCGCGAGAGTGTGCAGACCGGGGGAGGCACGTTCGACATCCTCACCCTCAGTGAATTCAAGGAGGCTGAGCTAGCTGGGTTCGACAAGGATCACTCCTGTGGGGAAGGGGAGGTCGGCCTGTTCAACCAACCTGGTACGGATCACAGCTCCATCACTTCATCAAATCCTGACATTCACAGTGATTCACGTGCAGTCTTATCTAGCTCTTGCTCATTCACTGAAACTCTCTTTTCTATTTTCTAGGCACAAGCACTTGGAGGGCCCGAAGCTATTTCAGCATCACCAGTGTGAGCCCCTGGACCTCATCTGAGGATGGAAGCTCCAGAAGAACCATCAACGGCACTCATACACCATCCAAGAGCTCAGAGATACACTGTTGGTGGTGCACAAATGTAGATTAGGCTCTGGCTCACTTTCTGGGGAGCACCTCACTGACATGTCCCCGCAGCAGGCAGAGGCAGGGACAGCTTAGTCCGGCACTCGCAGGGCTGCTGGAGACCAGCCACCCGCTCGGTCCGAGTCAGATGATGAGCCTTTGGAAGCGGCTGCCAAATCTATGCTGGAGATGCAATTTTTTTTTTAAATTTATTCACGGGATGTGGGCTTCGCTGGCTGAGCCAGCATTTATTGCCCATCCCTAGTTGCCTTTCAGAAGGTGGTGGTGAGCTTCCTTCTTGAACCGCTGCAGTCCATGTGGTGTAGATACACCCTCAATGCTGTTGGAAAGGGAGTTCCAGGATTTTGACCCAGCAACAGTGAAGGAATGGTGATATATTTCCAAGTCAGGATGGTGAATGACTTGGAGTGAAACTTCCAGGTAGTGGTGTTCCCATCTATCTGCTGCCCTTGTCCTTCAAGATGGTAGTAGTTGTGAGCTTTTTGAAAGGTGTTGTCGCAAAGTGCCTTGGTGAATTCCTACAGCGCATCTTGTAGATGATACACACTGTTGCTACTGTGCATAGGTGGTGGAGGGAGTGAATGTTTGTGGATGTGGTGCCAATCAAGTGAGTTACTTTGTCCTGGACGATGTCAAGCTTCTTGAGTGTTGTGGGGGTTGCACTCATTCAGGCAAGTGGGGAGTATTCCACCACACTCCTGATTTGTGCCTTGTAGATGATGGACAGGCTTTGGGGAGTCAGGAGGTGAGTTACTCGTCACACGATTCCTGGTCTCTGACCTACTCTTGCAGCCACAGTATTTATATGGTTAGTCCATATAAATGCTGCTGCAGAACATCAGGCAGAGATTTGGCAGTCACTCAGCAGACTAGAGCGAACGATGGATGAGTCCATCCGCATTCTGTCTGATGTCATGGCTCTGACATGCAAACACCTCGAGGCCACCATGGGAAGGCTAGCAACCACCATGCAGGCCTTGGTCCAGCAGGTCTTGCTGGGTTTGCATTGGGCCCTGCATTCCATGGCCACACACCCTGATGGGCACCATCAGGACGTAAGCGACATGGGGATGAGGCACCATGACTCCCCTCTAGGTGCTCCATCTCCTGCAGGGGTCAGGGCGGGGCCCTCGGGCACCCCCAGGGAGGATGAGGGTCAGCCGGACACTGCGGGGGATTCTTCTCAGGACACTCCAAGAGTGTGCAGCCGCTCAAAGCCCCCTCTGCTTGTGACCCCATCCATTCCAGGCCGCCGAGGGCGCTTCTGCCCCTGTGCAGCTGACCTTTATCAGGCTGGGGTCCTTCAGGCCACGGGCCACAAAGGACGTCCACCGAGGTCATCACAGACATCAGGGCGTAGCAGTCTGCAGACTGCCTCCACCAGTGGATATTGCGGCTACACCCAGGGATAGCGCCAGAGTTAGGAAAGTTAAGAAAACCTGATGTCACTTTTGGGTCATGGATGGGCTAGACATGTAACCAAATTGCATTTTTGTTAATACATTTGATGATATGTGAATGTTCCCGTCAACTGAAGGCATTGGGATTTTGTATTTTGGAATCCTCTTATTTCGAGGTTTAGCCTTCCTCCCTCTCAGTCACAGTGTCCCACTGTGACATTCACATTCCTGTGATGTCAACCTCAGTTGAATTAGTATCTGCACCCCTTGTGTGATGTTAGGGAGATGTGTTTCAACCTTTATTGGAAGTGTGTGATGTAAGCATTTCTCATCCTTCTTCCTCAAAGAACACCAAGAAAGGCAATTCATAAGCATTGATAATCTAGCAGCATGTGTCTCCCCTCAATGGCAGAAGACATGCCTAGGGATCTCCTCCTCCCGTGCATGTTCACATCTTAGTCGCAGCAGTGTTGGCATCATTAGGTGGCGGAGAAGATTTCAAGTCTTCTCACGCATCGACGTGCTAATGGTGCAAATGGCGTTCGCACCACTCGTCGGTGGGATAACCGACCCACCGTGAAAACACAGTCTGGAGAATTGCGGCCTATTTTTACGATGGCGGGCTTACAATTTTTTTGCCTCCTGCTCGATTCTCTGCTCCTGCCCACCACAAAACCCACGACAGGCGGGATGGGAGAATTCCTCCCTAAGTTTGTGAACTGCTGAAAATCTACCTCAATGAGGGAATCCTACAATAATCGTGATATACAACTCCAGCTACTGAATCCAACTAGATTATCCTTAAAGAATGAAAATGCCTCTTCACCGGGTCTGCAACACATGCTTTTTCCTAAGATGAGTCGAACGCGTGCATCACAAACTATTCTTTTGACTACGGCTTGTAAAAATGCACGATTTTCTTTAATTGTATTTCTTTGTGCATGTGTGTGTATGTGTGTGCACGTCGAGTGAGTGATGTTGCGTTGGACTTTTCATGGTGAAGGCGCGAATAAATAATCCTATTTAAACCCACAAAAGCTTGCTTCTGTTATTTAAATTGACCACACATGCAGAGGTTAAGAAACACACACATCTTTTTCACACAAACAATGATTAAGGACAGTAAGGGAAGGGAATAAGGTTTCAGTTTCCTCTCTCATCCTTGTCCATAGCAGTGGTAATACTTCAATTACTAGAGTAGAGATCCAACGAAAAAGAATTACTTAACAGCAAAGTCAGAGAACCATATATGATGACAAGAATATTGGTACCTTTTCCAGTTCATTTTCCAGTTCACATCATTCACTTGCATATGCATCATTTCTTACTCTTTCCCCAGATTCATTCACTTAACATTGACACTTAAATCACTACAGTTCTTTATGTGACAATATTTCAATGTTTCATTACTGTGACAATATTTTACTACTTCATTACTGTGACAATATTTCAATAGTTCATTAGTTTTTACATTAAAAAGATGCTCAGTAAGAATCCTAATATATTTTCAGGACTAAGACCAGACAAATCTATTCCTTTATTTGAAGGCTTTCTTGTTTCCAATGCTCCCATGTCATGTATTAATATTTCTATCACTATTTTTGCAGGGAGACATTTAATGACTCAACCAAGAAATCTGAAACACCAACTGCCTGTTTAGTATCCGTAAGCATTCAGGATACTGGTTAATAACAGAATCAGAATGGTGATCAATAGCAAATTCGCAAAGCTTTGTGAAAAGGCATAGGGATTCCATTATAATGTAATCATGTAAGTACGGAACTCTATGTAATGGGGATCTATCATGGGCCCCAAAATTTTCCTGTAAATTTATCATGTCAGAATATATTTCAGAACGTTGACGTATAAATGCTCCACAAATGACTTAGAGCCAGCTAATGAAATGGTAGCTTTATGACTAATTAAAGCATCATTTTTTTCTGTATAAATATGGGTCAAACCTGCACTGATACCCATACAATGATCAATGTAAAATCATGTGTACTGAATCATGAAAGTGGAAATCTTATGTCATCACTGAGCTGAAAATCATTGCCCAGATAAAGAGGTGCTACGCAAGCGTCCGTTTTACAAAGAATGGGGATTGCTGAATCAATGCTTCATGGGTGCTTTCTAGATGAAGGGAAGTAGGGTGTCGATAGAGATGGATGAAGGTGCCCAAGCAAGAAAGCAAGCCCGAAATGCCAACAACATATCTCTCGACAAGGCCACATGCACTTGGTTCACCCAGCAGAGAGCTTATGGCACACCTGTATCCAGTTGAGGCATGCCATATTCATAACTTTAAACATGGACTGCATCCAATACTGCTTTTCAAGCTCAGGCTAAGAAGTTCTGCCACTAAATGAATGAAAATACAAACACCAAAGTACAGTTTGGAGTCAGCAAAGAATGGTTAGCAAGATTCAAGAACCAGCAAATTACTAAAGGAGGAGAACAACGGTCCATGGACAAGCCATCTGCAAAATAATTTTCCACTGAATTAAAGGCGATTTTGCGTGAAGAAGGATATATCGATGAACAAATCTCTAACTGGGTCAAGCCAGCCCTGCGCTACAAAATGTTACCAGAATAGATACTGGCAACAAGAAATCCAGAAGTAGCATCTGGATTTAAACAGATAAAGACAAGATTGACTATTCCTCATTTGTTGCAACACAGCTGATCTATAATCAGCTCACTCCACTCATCCTGGGAAAATTCCCCAAAACCATGCTGCTTCCATTGTCTAAACCTAAAATTATTACTATGCCAATACTCAATTAACATTGAAGCCAAGAAATCAATGCATGGCTGAATATCAACGTCAAGTAGCTACCAATGAGACAATGTCAGATGTTGAAATGTTGGATGGTTAACAGGTCCAAACCGTCAAGACATCCAGCATGCTGAAAATGATGATGACAACACAGAGACCACGCCACTGCCATCATCACACACTGTCACCCACTACCAAGAATAATTGCAGATCGCCAAGATGGTTGAAAGCCAACAAAAAATCAACTCTGCAAGTGTGACAGAACTTCAGATCATCCTACATTAGCAAAGACAGAGGCGAGGGGTAAATAGGAAGAGTTAAAAATTACTGATTTCTTCAGCGCACATCCTTCCATTCAATAAGACCGATTATACACGTATATTCACATTTCTCCTATCAGAAGAAATATAATATTTAATTTATCGAATTTATTGTCTTAATTTTGTTTCTTTGATTACTTGGGAGTTCTAGCTTGGCACTTTTGAAAGGATAGCATTATAATGCGGACTCATGATGAGGATCCTGCAGACCGTGTTATAGTGGGGTTCCAGTTAGCATTTATGCTGCTCTTCTTTGCAATGAGGCATTAGAGTTCAGCTCCCTATCAAAATGAGTAAGATGTAATTTCTGTGCTGTCATTTCTAAGATTCCAACTAAAAAAAACACTATTAGGCTACAGTTTTCAATATTGTGGATTTAATAATTTCATATAGTGGCAAACCCTAAGTAGAATGTTGTTAACCATACCATTAATTATTTACATATGGTTACAACCAAAACGCATCACCATGAATATGCACCATATTTCACACTCCTTCAAGACCACCACATGGTCTCAATGTGGAAACAGCCAAGACGTTTGAAACAACAGGCACGGTCAAATTTTATAATCAAAATTTATTTCATTTCAAAAATGTGATGAAAATGCTATGTAACTGATGTTAGAAGGCATCTGTTTAGTGATATCAATTAAATATTGAAATGTTCCACCACCAAGCTTTGAAGTTATTGAATGCATTAACTTAATTAAGTAATATTAACATTTAAAATAGAGAAATATCACTAGATTCAAAAAATAAAATTCTCCCCCGCAGGTGCCAATGTTAAGAGGTCTCTCTAGCAAGGAAATAAACATCTTTACTTGGAAAAGCTGCCCATAAATTTGAAGAGGAGTCGTAAACACGCGGCCATTAGACTAAACAATGGTCAAACACTGGCCACTGCATTCTAATTGCTAAGCTGTAGCAAGAACCTTTGGCAGAAACTGAAAAACTCAAGAGTAGTTTTCTGAAAATAACCCAGAGTTGTCAAGCGGGTAGGACAGCCTGGATGACTTCAAGACAATGTTTTTACATAAAGCTAGGCCTGAAAGTAATTTTTAGTGAAATTTATAACAGATCTTTGGCCAAATTTCTCAGAGATTAATCAGTTTAATTATTTAGAGTGGAAAAAGCTGAAGGGCTGGGGAGGAGTGGGGGGCGCTTAAGGACAGACAAGGTATTCCAGTTGCCAGGGAGGAATATCTTTACCTTTCAGAAATCGCTGTTTGTGAACGTTTTTTAAAATGCATTCCAGGAATAACAATATTAACACACAAAACAGACACAGACCACTTAACCAGTACAAAATGTAACTTGTGGTCCAAACTGTTATTTCAAACTTGCAGCTAGAACAAGTATGCCTTCACATTGATGGTCTGGTACAAAAAACCTCAAAGATAATCATATTCAATCTCAAGTAGGCTGCAGCTGGATATTGTCATTAACATTTTATTAGGGAGTTTGATATTTCCTTCTGCGTGCAATAGTTTATGGAAATATTTTGACAGAATGCCACAAAGATTTGGGAGCTAAGACACAGGCTGAGATTTCGGACCTACCATGATTCAGTAAGAACATAATGGTTTGTAGGGAGACAAAAAGGCTAGTCATGTTTTGACACTGTTTTTCTAAAATATTAAAATATGATCAATAAAACTCTTGAGAGCACGAGCCAAGTGAGATGCCTGCAGCTGAATAAATCCACTTATTCAAAGAAACTGAGGAAACAAATGCAGGGTTTGTGGATCTTTATCCAGAAAATGTCAAACACCTGCTCATATAATGTATACTAATGTACTGTCTGCAGTGTTACCATGGGTGGTTAATTCTTTTTTTATGAACACGATGGTGACAATGTTGGGAAAGACACTTCAGAATCTTGCTCTGCAGAGCCATCTAGTGGCCACAATACAGTAACAAATGAAATAGCAAAACTGAAGGGGAAATGCTGTCACCGTTATTTATAATGGTAAATGTTGACAGAACAGCATGATGAAATAGTGACAACAAAAACTATTTGGGGACCAAATGTGTGCCACATTAGATTTTTAGATTTATTGACTTAAACTAAAGGATTCCCACTTATCATCATACTATCATCTGACTGCTACCAAAGTATAATAATTTTCATAATATTTTCTGATTTGTTGTAAAGTAGGTTTATGGGTGTGAGTGTAGATGGTTCTGCCTGTTTGATTTAATTACATTTGGAGTCAGGTAGACTGCAAGCTTGAATTTATCAAAAGAAGCTAGGTGTAGAATTTACTTGAAATGCTAATGAATAAACACGGATGGGGTCTTAGCATGCAAGGTGTGATGGGAATTTGCATTTTTAGATAAGTGAAGGGATTGTTTGGATTTCAAAGGGATGTTAGGCTGTTTACAACTAGCCAGATAAGCAAGGCTAAACAGTGTGTTTGTTTTTCCCAAAGGTTACTGACAATATTGACCACATGAAAGTTTTTATATTATGGGAAAGTACATTTTCAAAGACATACGGAACAATGGAATTTACATATTAAGGAGAGAAACAGATATAAAAGAGAATGAAAGGCCAGATTGGGTGAGGCCATGTTAGATCTAACAGGAGTATCTGAGGCAGCCTTGAGGAAGCCTCCAGCCATTTGTGCATAAGTCTGTTGTGTCCAGTACCTGATGTTGGAGAAAGCCATTTGGAATTCCACTGTCAAATGGGTACTGTGTTAACTTGTTTTTTTTTAATCCAAAATCTATTTTGGCCTGTTGCCTTAAAGGGGTTGTGTAATTGAGGGTCAGGTTAATTAGGAATTTTAGGAGTTTTAGTATTAAGTAATTGTAGTCTCATGTATGTGCTTGAAATCTTTTATTTTGATAATTAATATTTTTGTTTATTTTTTTAAATCGCTAAAGGTCTTAGTGGATTCATTACTTCTGAATTCAATGCACACTTCTTCTCGTAATAAATACAAATTGCAAAGCCGTGTGACCAAGTTTCCCTTGTGGATTTGTTCTGCCTGGCACACATCATCTGCCAAGTCATAACAGTAACCCTGTCATGCCAAACTTTTGTCCCCTGCCCCCTTCCTTTACTGAAGACATGCATTTATCACATAGCCTTTAGTACTTTGTTCAAGTTTGTTGCACATGCAAGAGGCTTGACTCTTAAAGTTGGTGCCCACTCAGCCAAGAGGGAACTTAAATCACAACCGAACCAATGTGATCATCTTTTGATGCTCGCATGCATGGACAACCCATAGGTCTCGCTATGCAACTATAAGGAGTGATAAATTTAAGATGATTTCTCACCCCCTAATGCTCATGTGGTGAAGCAAAATGTAACTTGCCTACTGTCGCCTTAGCTGAGGTGGCTAACTCACTTCAAACCAGCTATGCAGTGTAAATCTACTGACCCATAAGAGTAGTACATCTTTTACTTAAAAAGGAAAACATAAGTTCTATCTTGTACTGAAATGTTCAAATATCTTCACTGTTCTTAACATCAAAATGTATTGGCATCCATTCTTGCTCATTCTTGAATATCTCACCAGCTATATGTTCTAAACATATGCTAAAGAAAAAAACTACGATCTCACAATATATTAGTTCACCAAAAAAAATGCTTTCTGTTGCCACTTACATAGAAGCATAGAAAGATAGAAAATAGGAGCAGGAGTAGGTCATTCGGCCCTTCAAGCCTGTTCCGCCATTCAATATCATGGCGGGTCCTCTATTGTAACGCCATACTCCTGTTCTCTCCCCATATCCTTTGACGCCTTCAGAATCCAGAAATTTATTTCCTTCTTAAGTACTTTCAGTGACTTAGCCTCCACAGCCTTCTGTGGTAGAGGATTCCACAGGTTCACCACCTCATCTCAGTCCTAAATGGCCTACCCTGTATCCTGAGACTATGACCCCTTGTTCTAGTACCACCCCCTAGCCTGAGGAAACATCATCCCTCCTTCCAGTCTGTCCTGCCCTGACAAAATTTTACACCTTTCTATGAGATCCCTCTCATTCTTCTAAACTCCAGTGAATACAGGCCTGGTCGATCCACTCTCTCCTCATATGACAATTTTGCCATCCCAGGAATCAGTCTGGTGTTCTTTCGTTGCAATCCCTCTATGGCAAGTATATCCTTACTCAGGTAAGGAGACCAAAGCTTCACACAATATTCCAAGTGTGGTCTCACCAAGGCTCTGTACAGCTGCAGAAGGACATCCTTACTCCTGTACTCAAGTCCTCTCGCAATGAAGGCCAACATATCGTTTGCCTTCTTAATTGCCTGCTGTACCTGCATGCTTGCTTTCAGTGATTGGTATATAAAGACACCCAGGTCCCTTTGCACATCAACATTTGCCATTTAAATAATACTCTGTCATTCTGTTATTCGCACCAAAGTGGATAATTTCACACTAATCCATGTTATACTGCATCTGCCATGTATTTGCCTACTCACTCAACTTGTCTAAATTGCCTTGAAGCCTCTTAACATCCCCCTCACCAGTCACACTCCCACCAAGTTTTGTGTCATCAGCAGACTTGAAAAAATTACATTTGATTCCCTCAACCAAATCATTGATATATATATTGTGAATAGCTGGAGCCCATGATTGATTCCTGCGGTACCCCACTAGTCACCGCCTGCCACTCTAAAAAAGACTTATTTATCCTACTCTGTTTCCTGCCTGCTAATCAATTCTCAATCCATGCCAATATATTATCCCCAATCCCACGTGCTTTAACTGACTCATTACTACTGATGTTAGCTAACTGGACTGTCATTCCCTGTTTTCTCCCACCCTCCTTTTTTAAATAGTGGGGTTACATCTGCCACCCTCCAATCTGCCGGGACTGTTCCAGAATCTACAGAATTTTGGAAGACGACAACCAATGCAACCACCATTTCCATGGACATATCGTTTAGTACCCTGGGGTGTAGATTATCAGGCCCTGGGGATTCATCGGCTTTCAGTTCCATTAATTTCTCAAGCACTATTTTTTCAGTTACACCAGTTTCCTTCAATTCCTCCTTCTCACTAGACCTTTGGCTCCCTAGCATTACTGGGAAGTTACTTGTGTCTTCCTCAATGTACTGGTCTAAAAAAATTCTTGTACACACTCCAGGAATTCATCCACCAGTATTATTACTTCTTTTTATTCATTCACAGGATTTGGGCTTCGCTGGCTGAGCCACATTTATTGTCCATCCCCAGTTGCCCTCGAGGAGGAGGTAGTGAGCTGCCTTCCTGAACCGCTGCAGTCCATGTGATGTAGGTACACCCACAGTGCTGTTAGGAAGGGAGCTCCAGGATTTTGACCCAGTGACAGTGAAGGAAAGGCAATATATTTCCAATTCAGCATGGTGAATGACTTGGAGGGGAACCTCCAGGTGGTGGTGTTCCCATCTATCTGCTGCCCTTGTCCTCCTGGGTGGTAGTGGTCATGGGTTTAGAAGGTGCTGTCTAAGGAGCCTTGGTGAATTCCTGCAGTGCACCTGCTACTACTGTGCGTCGGTGGTGGAGGGACTAAATGTTTGTGGATGTAGTGCCAATCAACCTGACTGCTTTGCCCAGGATGATGTCCAGTTTCTTGAGTGTTGTGGGAGCTGCACCCATCCAGGCAAGTGGTGAGGATTCCATCACACTCCTGATTTGTGCCTTATAGATGGTGGACAGGCTTTGGGGAGTCAGGAGATGAGTTATTCATCGCATAGTTCATAGCGTCTGACCTGCTCTTGTAGCCATAGTATTTGTATGGCTAGTCCAGTCCAGTTTCTGGTCAATGGTAACCCCCAGGATGTTGATAGTAGGGGATTCAGTGATGGTAATGCCATTGAACATCAAGGGGTGATGGTTAAATTCTCTCTTGTTGGAGATGGTCATTGCCTGACACTTGTGTGGCGTGAGTATTACATGCCACTTGTCAGCCCAAGCCTGGATATTGTCCAGGTCTTGTTGCATTTGAACATGGACTGCTTCGTGTCTGAGTCGTCACGAATGGTGTTCAACATTGTGCAATCATCAGCGAACATCCTCACTTCTGACATTATGTTGGAAGGAAGGTCATTGATAAAGCAGCTGAAGATGGTTGGCTGGTTACAGGAGGAACTCCTGCAGTGATGTCCTGGAGCTGAGATGACCGACCTCCAACAACAGCAATCACCTTCCTTTGTGCTAGGTATGACTCCAACCAGTGGAGAGTTTCCCCCTGATTTCCGTTGACTCCAGTTTTGCTAGGGCTCCTTGATGCCACACTCGGTCAAATGTCACCTTGATGTCAAGGGCAGTCACTCCCACCTCACCTCCGAAGTTCAGCTCTTTTGTCCATGTTTGAACTAAGGCTGTAATGAGGTCAGGATCTGAGTGGCTCTGAAGGAACATCAATGAGCAGGTTATTGCCAAGCAAGTGCCACTTGATAGCACTATTGATGACCCGTTCCATTACTGATGATCGAGAGTACGCTGATGGGGTGGTAATTGGCTGGGTTGGATTTGTCCTACTTTTTGTGTACAGGGCATAAGTGGGCAATTTACCACAAACCCAGGTAGATGCCAGTGTTGTAGCTGTACTGGAATATCTTGGCTAGGGGCACGGCAAATTCTGGAGCACAAGTCTTGAGCACTATTACCAGGGCCCAAAGCCTTTGCAGTATCCAGTGCCTTTAGCCGTTGTTTGATTTCACATGGAGTGAATCAAACTGGCTGAAGACTGGCATCTATGATGCTGGGGTCTTCCTGTGGAGGCCGAGATGGATCATCCACTCGGCACTTCTGGCTGAACATTGTTGTGAATGCTTCAGCCTTATCTTTTGCACTGCTGTGCTGAGCTCCTCCATCATTGAGCATGGGGATATTTGTGGAGCCTCCTTCTCCACTGAGTTGTTTAATTGCCCACCACCATTCGCAACTGGATGTGGCAAGACTGCAGAGCTTATATGATCTGATCCTCTGGTTGTGGGATTGCTTAGCTCTGTCTATCACTTACTGCTTAAGCTGTTTAGCATGCAAGTCGTCCTATTTTATAGCTTCACCAGATTGACACCTCATTTTTAGGTATACCTGGTGCTGCTCCTGGCATGCCCTCCTGCACTCTTCATTGAACCAGGGTGGATCCCCTGGCTTGATCATAATGGTAGAGTGGGGGATATGCCGGGCCATGAGGTTACAGATTGTGTTCGAGTACAATTCTGCTGCTGCTGATGGCTCACAGCACCTCATGGATGCCCAGTCTTCAGTTGCTAGATCTGTTTGAAATCTATCCCATTTAGTACGGTGGTAGTGCCACACAACATGATGGAGGGTATCTGTGCAGTGGTCACTGCTACCAATACTGTCGTGGACAGATGCATCTGCAGCAGGCAGGTTGGTGAGGATGAGTTCAAGTGTGTTTCTCCCTCTTCTTGGTTCCCTCACCACCAGCCGCAGACCCAATCTAGCAGCCATGTCATTTAGGACTCGGACAGCTCAGTCAGTAGTAGTGCTACCCAGCCACTCTTGGTGATGGACATTGAAGGCCCCCACCCAGAGGACATTCTGCGTCCTTGCCACCCTCAGTGCTTCCTCCAAGTGGTGTTCAACATGGAGGAGCACTGATTCATCAGCTGAGGGAGGACAATACATGGTAATCAGCAGGAGGTTTCCTTGCCCATGTTTGACCTGATGCCAAGAGACTTCATGGAGTCCAGAGTCGATGTTGGGGACTTTCAGGGCAACTCCCTCCTGACTATACACTACTGTGCCGCCACCGCTACTGGGTCTGCCAGTGGGACAGGACATACTCAAGGATGGTGATGGTGAAGTCTAGGACATTATATGTAAGGTATGATTCCATGAGAATGACTGTCAGAATTAGGCTGTTGTTTGATTAGTGAGACAGCTCTCCCAATTTTGGCACTAGCCCCCAGATGTTAGTAAGGAGGATGTGTAGGGTCGACAGTGCTGAGATTGCCGTTGTCGTTTCCGGTGCCTCGGTCAATGCCGGGTGGTCCGTCCAATTTCATTCCTTTTCTGTGGCTTTCTAGCAGTTTGTTACACTGAGTGGCTTGCTAGGCCATTTAAGAGGGCATTTAAGAGTCAATCACACTGCTGTGGGTCTGGAGTCACATGTCGGCCAAACCAGGTAAGGATGACAGATTTCCTTCCCTAAAGGACATAAGTGAAGCAGATGGGATTTTACAACAATTGACAATGGTCATCATAGGCATTTAATTCCAGATTTTTATTGAATTTAAATTCCACCATCTGCCAAGGTGGGATTCAAACCTGGGTCCCCAGGGCATTACCCTGGGTCTGTGGATTACTAGTCCAGCGACAATACCACTACGCCACTGCCCAGTCTGTATGTAGATTAAAGTCACCCATGATGTAGCACCCTTGTAACATGTATCTCAAATTTCTTGTTTAATGCCGTCTCCTACCTTACCACTATTTGGAGACCTATAGACAACTCCCACTAATGTTTTCCACCCCTTGTTGATTCTTAGCTGCACCCAGACTAACTCCACATCCGGATTTTCTGAGCTAATATCCTCTCTCACTATTGTACTGATTTCATCCTTAACACCACCCCACCTGCTTTTCCTTCTTGCCTGTCCTTCCTAAATATCAAGTACTCTTGGATATTCAGTTCTCAGGCTTGGTCTCTACAATCGCAATCATATTGTACCCGTTTACTTCTTTTTGCGCTGTTCATTTGTCTACTTTATTGTGAATGCTCTGTACAGTCAGATACAGTGCCTATAGACTTGTCTTTTTAACATTTTTACATTTCTTTGTACTACAGCCCTATTTGCTGCACACCCTTGTTTCCTCTGCCTTCCACTTTTGCTTTCTACTTTTCTGTCTTTCATTTCTATCTTTGTTTCCCTTTCATGTCTCCCCGCTCAGGTTCCTATCCCCCTGCCAGTCTAGTTTGAATCCTCCCCCAGAGTACTAGCAATACCCCTGAGGGGATATTGGTCCCTGTCTTGCTGGCGGTTAAAATCTATAACTTTCATTAAAATAACAAATGAACACCACTTTTCTAAAAGTTGTTAATGTAAATCATTTTTATCCATTTCAGTCTTTACAGAATACTTACTCACTGCTCTGTTAACATTAAGAATACTCCAGGTGAAGGCAAAACCCTCATGGCCATCATCAATGACTTCCTACAGCAGTAATTCAAAATTAAATCTTATACAAGGTGCATTTCTCAACTACATAGATTGGCCATTTTACAATGTAATTGTTAGGTACAGAAAAACAGATTATGTTACTTTGTTCGAAAGTTCAAAATAGTGCAGATGTCAATCAAGAAAAGCGACTTACCTGAACTGTTTGTACAACTGTTTGCAGGCACAGGGGTGAGAGGGCATAAGAGAGAGGAGGCGCATGAAGGGCATGGAGAGACACAGCCCACGAGAGGGCATAAGCATAATAGGGAGGTTGAGGGTGCACGCGAGAGAAATAGCGTATGTGACAGAGAAAGACACAGACAGAGAAAGATTTTTAAAAAGTTATCATTGCATCAATTAGGATGATACTGCTACAAAAGCAATTAGAACAATTTTGGTAGCAATTTTCCCAATTCATACAGATCCTTTGTGCTTCGAAGCATGGATTTTTGAAGTGATTGCTCAAGCTACAATTTACATTTGTCACCTTTGAAAGGACAAAGAGGTAACTTTACCTGTTTTAGTCGTGCTAACTCTTTCAAGGCTCGCCCCCACTGCTGCTTATAATGCAGCTTGGATTTTATGGCTGATTCTAATTTCCTCTCGAATTCCACCTAGTAAAAAAGGTTAAAGGTTGGAATCATAAAGCTGATGCTATGATAGCACTACAAAAACTATTTCAGTCTTCAGGAAGGAGATCTTAATATTCCACATAAATATTTTGGGAGAATCAGAATTCTGGCATAAGTGAGGTGAATATATTTTTTAAACTTATTTTGCATAGCATCCACTTCAGAAGTAATTCATTTCTGGTTAACTTCAAACAGCTGAAATAAACATTTTAGTCAGTAAAGCAACTATAATATAATCAGGTGCGTTTATACTTAGAAGGTCCAACTGTTAACATTCTATGCGAGTAACAGTTTATTTCAAGAGCTTCTGCTAAAGTGGGAATTTCAGCAAAAAGTGGAAGGGGATTGCAAAATTTTGAATTTATCAAGGCTCAAGTTCCTGGACTTAAATCAAGTTAGGTGGGACAAATCAATGATGGGCAAATGTGGTTAAGATCCAGGGAACAGCCTTTTTTTCAAGCCAAAAGGCGGCTGATTATCTTCCTTTTCATTAGTTTGCTCTGAAATTGAATAAAATCAAACTTACAAATATATTGCTTAATGCATATCAAAGTATTAACACACTACATGTTACAAAGTTGGCATATGACACTACTAATTGGAAGTCATCAGAATCACAATCATAGGTACAATATGGAAGCAATAAAAGATCAGATCAGAAAACAATTCAATTCCTTCCTACAAAATACAAGGTTATTTAAAATGTGCAGATAGAAAACAATTCAGATATCTCCTCGGAGGTTTGAACAACCCTTCTCTTCCCCACCGCCATAAATTTATCGTGGCTGATATTGATTGCTGGAGTAAATTGAATAAAAGAAGTTGAGCTCTGATGAAGCAAAAATTCGCTTAGTTTTCTTCATCTCTATGTTATAACGGATAGCAACATTTTGTGGGAATGCATGGAACTTGAAAATGGAGGCGTGGTGGTCAACTTTAAGATGAAGTATCATAATATCGCTTGGGATAATGTGAAGCACAATTACGCTATGGGCGGAATCATCTCAGGTTTGCATTAAGTATGGTAGCGGGCGGGAAAAAGGACGTTACACCCACCAGCCGCAATGGTGGCTTTTCGTGCCTTATCGACCCATTCCCGCCTCATTAATTATGCAGCCACAGGAAACATGCCGTCTACTGGCGGGCGGCCTCAGATTTGCCCACCTCGCCGTTACCTTGCCGCTTCCTCATGCAGATCGCCATATTTAAACTGCAGCTGCAAGCATACTTGCAGCCCAGGATGGCATCAATGAAGACATGGCTCCGAAAGCCAAGAAATGTGCAGCCCCCTGATTCAGTGATGCATTCCTGAGGCGCTTACTGGACACCATAGAGGCCCACCGCAATGTCCTCTACCCTCGCCCTGGCCACAGGAGAGCCATCAGTCTCAATACTCTGGCTTGGGAGGCAGTGCCAGAGGTGGTCAGTGCCAATGCTGCACAGAAGGGATTGGCCATCCAGTGCAGAAAGAGGATGAATGATCTCATCTGTGCTGCCAGGGTAAGGCAAACATCTCATCACTCTAAACTCACACACTCACATGGCTATCACACATTCACTGACATCTCACTCACTGCCAGCTCAAGGAGCACCACCACTCACTCTTTCACACACACTCTCACATATCCATCTGGCCTCATCTCCTCTGGAGACTGCCTGCTCAACCCTCACCATCTTGAGGCCACTTATACACATCAACATATGCCCTGGGATACTCTTTTCCCCAGTGCAGACCACACCCTGTAGCCTCTTCCCTTGCCTGGGGCCACTTTTCTCCCTTCCACAAGCAAACCTTAGCCTAGTAGCCTTTGAAAAGCCACCCCTGCCTTATGGATGGTCTGGTAGGTGGAAACCTTCCCATGAGTTCCCCTAAAAGTGATGTGGTGCTCCTGCGAAGCCTGGTGCTAATGATCATGAATGCTGCCCGAAGAAAGTTGGCAAACAAACCTTGAAGTCCCGAGCGAAGTGCAGCCCGCCAGGTGCACGTCGCTCATCTACAGTTGTGAAACACATCAGTGTGCAGTTACGCTGATGTGCCCGGGTGATCCCAGCATGGGGGGGATGATTCCAGCGAGCAGGACTTACAATTAGATGCAAATGTATTAAAGGGAGTTTTCGATGTCTGGTGGCTGGAAATGCAGCCCGCCATTGACGGGCGAAGTGGACGATTGCAAACTGTTCTTATGATGGTGCAAAACTGATTTTTGGCCTGCTTGCCATATTGTCCGCTCAGACCCGCTATGATGCCTGACGCCAATGGGGATGGGAAATTCCACCTGATGTCTCAGAAAGCAAAATATAAATACTAAAGCAAAATCTAACAAATTGAAGTTTAATATATCCTTCTAAAACTAAGGAATTTTCATTCCTTGGTCAAAATTTTATAACTGGCAGAAATTAACATGTTTTCAGTAAGTCTATACAGTGCATAATTAAAGGAGAGCATGAAGGGAAATACTTGCGATTTGCTCAGATTTCCCTCACTATTTCTCATAGGTAGTTTGGAGCCTGGAGTTCAGTCTTCAGTTTTTATTACAGCTACACTGAATTGCTGTTCTCTTTCTAAATTATCATGCCCATTCTAGTCAAAATGTGAATTGTGCTAACATTTCCTCGAGTAGATCAGAGAGTCTTAACTAATGAGGAAGTAAACTAAGGTGCTAGAGTGAGCTTTCATCTTGGGCTTAATATGCTTCCCAGTCGGAACAGGATCTGTTTCCAGAGTCATACCGGAACATTTTCATCAATATGTATGAGACTACTTTGCATCACTCTGAAGGTGGCAGAAAATGTACAGCCTTCTCGCTATCAGAAGTATGATCACATTGAGGGACAAAACAACAAACAGCATTGGAGAAGAATTTCACATGAGTAACATCCCAAAAAGATTGAGTCAACTGTAGCTATTGGCTGAGAGCAAAGCTAGGCTGGAGAGAAGAAAGGTTATTACCTCTGGAGAAGGATCAATGATGTCTCTTCTGAAGAAACAGGAGAGCAGGATACAGGGCAGATTGGGAAATTGACATGTCCATGCTATAAATCCTTAAAATGGTAGGAGAGGATGTGGTGGAATGGAAACTATTCTGATATGTTTCTATATGAATGTGAATTTTTTTTTAAGTGAAATACACTACATTTTTGAATTTCACACTTTTTAATAAGTGAACAATCAGCTGCTTCATTTCATTATGAACAAGTAAGATGCCTTACTCCACAGATACGTCAAGCAAAAGGTAGATGCAAAATATGTTTTGTAAAGCTCACTGAGATACCAACAAAATGGTCTGATCTGTTGTGCAAGAGAAAAATATATTCTGGAAATTGTTTAAATTTAAACAGAAATCTGACACACCACATTAAGTCGCTATTAAATTGCATGCTACTTGGAAGAAAACGCCTACACCAGTTTGCTTTCATAATCAGCTTTGCAAATCTGACACTTGTGAATAACCTCCACCTGAATGGAAATGTAATAATTTCAAAGAAAGAAAAAGTTTCATGACTCCAGCTTCAAGTAATTAAATAGCTACTTAAAAGTGGTCACTACAGATTGTATTGAAAGTAGTGTGAAATCAGCATCCTTACATTTACCCCCACTACAGGATTTTCTTTATCAAAAATTTACATCAATTTTTCTGGATTTTATTCTCCAGGGAGATAAAATTTAATGACTACGAATGAAACCACAAAAATGTCTAATCATTTGCTTCTGCTTCAGTTATTTTTTCTATCCAGCTTGTCTCACCAAAAATGGCGTTTTGCAGGAGCAATTTTGTATAATAGAACATCCAAAAGAGGCATTTTTGAAGTTTAAGTTATTCACTCCCATTAAAAAAGGCACAAAAATATGGGCTTGCTATACAGATTTCCCCATTTCTGTCTGTGAACAAAACTATAACATACTGTAGACATCCAAATGCATTCTACCTTTTCAAGAGTTAAAAGATTGATCTCTGACTGAAGGCGAATTTCAGGTTTGCTGCTCTGCTGCTCCTTGTACTGATGGAACTCTTTTTCAAGTAGTTTATATTTCTGTTCTGCTTCATGAAGCTAGATAGAATTCATGAAAGGAAAAAAAACTTTCAAGAAACTAAAGGAAGTCAGCTTATCCTTTAGACACTAAACAGACACTCTAAAAATTCACATTCAAAATAAATGGACTTTTAACACAACTGAAGTACATGCAGACTAACAGCAAGTCATCTGAAAACCGATCAAGCTCTGGTTTAAAATTGGATGAATAATTTCATTGTTTACATCCTGCTGACAGTGCCCGCGAGGATACAAAGCAGCAACACATAACTGGCTAATTCTTCTACAGCAGATCATTATTTATCCATCTATTCAGTTAACACTTTGTCAGTTTACACAATATTACCATCCTTTTTTAACATTTATACTGTACAATATCCAAGTGCAGCTTAATCAAATGAACTAGCTGACATACTGTGAACACAGAATTTAAAACGTTACTCTTCTAGGAAAATGAAAAACTATTACTATTCTTCAGCCAACAGTTGAACAATAATTTAAGAAAAGCATGAGGATTTTATTGATTAATGACTTAACGTTGAACACTGACTTTATAACATACATAATCAATTCCAGAAAAATAACCTGTTTTTGAACTCTTGATGGCAGATAAAAATGAAGTTGAAATTAATGCACGGTGTCGAGAGGTAAAAATCTAAGCTGCTGAAAAAACTATCAGAAATTAAGCCACAATTGAAATGGATCTGAATACAATCCTAAACAATAGATCTTCTGAAAGTGTTTCATGGTTAGCATGTTAACCAAATATATGCAGCAGGATTCTATTTAATTTTTTAAATATATTTTTACAGGAGGTGAGCATTACTGGCCTATTGTTGCCCATCCCTAATTGCCCTTGAGAAGGTGGTGGACAGCCATCTTCTGCAACTGCTGCAGTCCACGTGGTGTAGGTACACCCACTGTGCTGTTTGGGAGGGAGATACAGGATTTTGGCCACAGCAAAATGGTTCCAAATCAAAATGCTGGGGGACTTGCAGGGGAACTGTGGTTGATGGTGTTCCTATGCATCTGCAGTCCTTGTCCTTCTAGGTGATAAAGGTCCCGATTTTGGAAGGTGCTGTCAAGGGAGATTTGGTGAGTGTGAGTGTGCCTTGTAGATGGTTCACACAGCTGCCACTGTGCATCAGCGGTGGAGGGAGTGAATGTTTAAGGTGGTGGATGGGATGCCAATCAAGTGGACTGCTTGATGATATTGAGCTTCTTGAGTGTTGTTGGAACTCCACTCATCCGGATAAGCGGAGAGTATTCCATCACACTCCTGACCTGTATCTGACTGTCTTTAGAGGGTCAGGAGGTAAGTTACTTGCAGCAAAATTCCCAGCCTCTTACCTGCCTTTATAGCCACAGTGTTTATGTGGCTGGTCCAGTTCAGTTTCTGGTCAATGATAACCTCCAAGATGTTGCTACTGGGGGATTCAGCAATGGTAATGCCTTTGAGTATCGAGAGGTGGTTAGACTCTCTTGTTGGAGACGGTCATTGCCTGGCACTTATGCAGCACATATGTTAATTGTCACTTATTAGCCCAAGCATGAATGTTGTCCAGGTCTTGCTGCATATGGACACGACTGCTTCAGTTTCTCAGGAGTTGTGAGTGGTACTGAACATTATGTAATCATCAGCAAACATCCACACTTCTGATTTAATGATGCAGGGAGGTCATTGATGAAGCAGCTGAAGATGGTTGGGCCTAGGGCACTACCCTAAGGAACTCCTGAAACAACGTCCAAGGGCTGAGATGATTGACCTCCAACAACCACATCCATCTTCCTTTGTGCTAGGTATCATTCCAACAATGGAAAGTTCATCCCTTAATTCCCATTGACTTCAATTTTGCTGGGGCTCCTTCATGCCACACTCTGTTAAATATACCCTGACCCTTGAGAGGGCAGTCCCTCCCACCTCACCTCTTGAGTTCAGCTCTTTTGTCCATGTTTGGACCAAGGCTATATGTGGTCAGGAGCTGAGTGGCCATGGCAGAACCCAAACTGAGCATCAGTGAGCAGATTATTGCTGTGTTAGTGCCACTTGATAGTGCTGTTAATAAACTTTCCATCACTTCGCTGATAATTGAGAGTAGACTCAAGGGGCGGTAATTGGCCAAGTTGGATTTGTCCTGTTTTTTTGTGGACAGCTGTTTTTTTGTGGACAGAACATACTTGGGGAATTTTCCTCATTGTCATGTAGATGCCAGTGTTGTAGCTGTACTGGAACAGCTTGGCTTGAGGTGCAGCTGGTTCTGGAGCACAAGTCTTCTGTACCACTGCCGGAATGTTGTCATAGCCCACAGACTTTGCAGCATCCAGTCTCTTCAGCTGTTTCTTGATGTCACATGGAGTGAATCAAATTGGATGAAGATTGGGATCTGAGATGCTGGGGAGCTCCAGAGAAGACCAAATGGATCTTCCACCTTGGCTAAATGCTTCAGCTTGTATTTTGCACTGATGTGTTGGGCTCCACCATCATTGAAGATTGGGATATTTATCCAGCCTCCTCCTCCAGTGGTCCATCTGACTTCATTCCTTTTTGACTTTCTAGTGGTTTAATACAACTGAGGGGCTTGCTAGGCCATTTCAGAGTGCATTTAAGAATCAACACTTTCCTGTAGGTCACATGTAGGCCAGAACAGTTAAGGGCAGCAACTTTCCTTTCCGAAAGGACATTAGTGAACCAGATGGTACTGTGGCAAGTAACATTCACACTATACAGTGCCAGGCAATGACCATCTCCAACAAGGGAGAATCTATCCATCTCCTCTTCACATTCAATGGCATTACCATCACTGAATCCCCCACTATCAACATCCTGGGGGTTATCATTGTCCAGAAATCAAACTGGACCAGCCATATGAATACTGTGGCTACAAGTGCAGGTCAGAGGCTGGAAATGCTATGGTGAGTAACTCACCTCCTGACTCCCCAAAGTCTGTCCACCATCTGCAAGGCACAAGTCAGGAGTGTGATGGAATACCCTCCACTTGCCTGGATGAGTGCAGCTCCAACAATACTCAGAACCCAACCCTATCCAGGACATAGTCATCTGCTTGACTGGCACCCTATCCACCACCTTAAGCATTTACTCCCTCCACCACTGACGTACAGTGGCAGCAGTATGTACCATCAACAAGATTCACTGCAGCAACTCACCAAGGCTCCTTCATCAGCACCTTCCAAACCCGCAACCTCTACCGCCTAGAAGAACAAGGGTTGCAGGTGCATGGGAACACCACCGTCTGCAACTTCCTCTCCAAGCCACACACCATCCTGACTTGGAACCAAATTGCTGTTCCTTCACTGTCACTGGGTCAAAATCCTGGAACTCCCTTCCTAACAGCATTGTGGGTGTACCTACACCACATGGACTGCAGCGGTTCAAGAAGGCAGCTCACCACCACCTTCTGAGGGGCAATTTTTTCCCAATTCATTCACGGGATGTGGGATTCGCTGGCTAGGCCAGCATTTATTCCCCACCCCTAGGTGCCCTTGTGAAGGCGGTAGTGAGCTCCCTCCTTGAACTGCTGCAGGCCATGTGGTCATGCACAATGCTGTCAGGAAGGGAGTTCCAGGATTTTGACCCAGTGACAGTGAAGGAATGGCGATATATTTCCAAGTCAGGATGGTGAGTGAATTGGAGAGGAACTTCCAGGTGGTGTTCCCATCCATCTGCTGCCCCTGTCCTTCCAGATGATAGTGGTTGTGGGTTTGGAAGGCGCTGTCTAAGGAGCCTTGGTGAATTAGGGATGGGCAGAAAACGCTGGCCCAGCCAGTGACACCCATATGCTCTAAAAGAACTAAAAAAGAGCTCTTGGGTCAGGATGGAGTCTGTACAGTGCTCTAAGAACTTCAGATGAAGGTGAAGAGAATTTTCATCCTACACTCGGACATCAAAACATCTTTGCTCTTGTAATTGTGACATAAGATCTTAAATTTCCACCTGAGCAGGCACACAGAGTCTCAAGCAAATTCTGAAAGCTGGCACCATGACAATTTCACACTTCTTCAGTACTGCAATGAACTAGGAGCTTGGGTTGTGTGTTCAAATCATGAAATGAGAGTTGAATCCATGACCTTCTAACTGTCAACAGTGATACCTCTAAGCCAAGATGATATGGAGCTTCCAGAACATTGTTATATTGGATGAAAGTTGTTAATGTCCACATTGGGTAAAACTGACTGAAGCCAGATACTGACATAAAAATAATCTCAATATTTTTGAATGCATCTATAAGCCTACAATCTGGGGGGAATGCTGAATGCCCTCTTGTATACTAAACTTTAATGCATCATTGAATGGGCATTGAAGATGGGAAAAGCCAAGGGAAGATCAGACATTGGGCATCTGGCGCCATGTTGTTGACATCAAGCTGCAAGACCAGCTGATATGCAACTGAAACCTTTCGAGAGATCTGGATAAATGAAGACAAGAGTAATAGTGGATTCAGTTTAAAAGTGCAAAAGGCCAGAAAGAATATTTATCTTGGTACCATTGCTAAAAGTAATGCCTATAAATATGATAAACTCAAATTGTATGCTCAATTGACAAGATGGACAAGCACAATAAGAATGAATCAATTACAAAGAACTACCATCGCCTTCAAAAAGTACTTTTTTCTTTGATTATCAATCATTTTTCTTACCTGCTGCTGTAAGTGTAACTTATCTTGTTCCAACTGGTTAAACTTTAACTTTTCCAATTCCACCTGACGGACAGAGTCTTCAGTACAGCGTCTTGTGGTCTCTTGCATTTCTCGCAAGCTCCGATCATGATCCTCTTGTAGCTCTTTCCTCAGCCTCTGGAGCTTTACACAGGTTAACTTCTTAAAATTTTTTGAAAACTCTCAGATAAATATGAGATGATAAACTGAACAATAAATGATTTACGATACAATAACTATTTTTGTTAATTTACAGGATGTGCACACTGAAAGGCCAGCATTTATTGTCCATTTCAACTGTTCCTGAAAAGGTGGTGGTAAGTCATCTTCTTGAACTGCTGCAGTCCTTGTAATCAAGGTACTTCCCACAGCGCTGTCAGGCAGAGAGTGACAGAACTTTGACCCAGTGATGATGAAGGAAGTGCAATATATTTCCAAGTCAGCATGATACATGACTTGGAGGGGAACTTAAAAGTGTTGTTGTTGCTGCTGCCCTCGTCCTTCTCAGAGGTAGAGGTCAGGAGTTTGGGAGGTGCTGTTGAAGAGGCCATGGCAAGTTGCTGCAATTCATCTTGCAGATAGTATACAGTCCAGCCATGATGTATCGGTGTTGAAGGAAGTAAAAGTTTAAGGTGGATGGGGTGCTGATCAAGTGGGCTGCTTTGTACTGGATGTTGTTGAGCTTGAGTATTGTTGCATCTGCACCAATTCAAGCAAGTAGTCAGCATCCCATCATAGTCCTGACCTGTGTTTTGTAGATGGTGGAAAGATTTTAGGGATCCAGGAGATAAGTAACTTGCCACAGAATACCCTGATTGGCTTTTGTACACATAGTATTTATGAGGCGAGGCCAGTTAAGTTTCTAGTCAAGTGATCCCTCTGATGTTGACAGTGGGGGATCTGATAATGGTAATGCTGTTCAACCTTAATGGCAAGTGGTTCATACCTTATAGGAGCTGGACATTGCCTGGCACTTCTGTGATCTAAATGTTGTTTATCACATATCATCCCAAGCCTAAACGTTGCCCAGGTCTTGCTATATACGCTGCTTCGGTATCCGAAGAGTCACGAATGGTGCTGAATATTGTACAATCATACATCCCAACTTATGACCTTATGATGGAGGGAAGGTCATTGATGAAGCAGTTGAAGGTGGTTAGGCCAAGAGCACCACCTTGAGGAACTCCTGCAGTGATGTCCTGAAGCTGAAATGACTGACCTCCACCAGCCATAACCATCTTCCTTTGTACGAGATGAGACTCCAGCCAGTGGAGAGTTTCCTCCTGATTCCCACTGACTCAATTTTATTAGGGCTACTTGATGTCACGGACTGTCACTCTCATGTCTGGAGTTCAGTTCCTTAGTCCCTGTTTGGGCCAAGGCTGTAAAGCGCTCTGGAGCAGAGTGGTACTGTACCCAAACTGAGCATCAGTGAGGTTATTGGTGAGTTGGTGCTGCCTGATATCACAGTCAATGATCCCTTCGATCAGTTTGAAGATTGAGAGTAGGTTGATGAGTGACAATTGGCCGGACTGGATTTGTCCTGCATTTTCTGAGCAGCATAGATCTGGGCAATTTTCCACTTATTCATGCATCATTCTGCTGGTTCGGTAAGCTGGCTCCACAAACCACAAAGGGATTCAACCTACAATCCCCGATTCTAAATGTTGTAAATTTATTGGTTTCTATTCTCTTCTTCCCAAACAAAACAATGTCATGTAGGAGAAATGGCTTTAAAATTGCTCTAAATGGGCCCACAGAATGGAATAGTAGTTAAACTGAATGGTGGGCGAGTAAAGAACTAATGCTAATTAATTCATAAAGGTTCAATCCAACAAAACATTCCTGGTTAGTTTGTGATCTTCTTGCCTGATTTATTCAATAATTATGAAGTAAAGATTAATTAATTCACTCAGTAGTTTTTGTGTATGCTGATGGGAGTTTGGGAGTATAAATGCAACATCTTGCATTTATAAAGTGTCTTTACCCAAGTAAAGCATCACCTTAAAAATCTGACATGGAGTCATGTAAGAGGGTGTTACTACTGGGATCAAAAGCTTGGTCAAAGAGGTTGGTTTTAAGGACAGTCTTAAAGAAGGAGAAAAATGGAGGTTTAAGGAAGGAATTCCACATCTCAAGACCTGCGTAACTGAAGGCAAAGCTGTCAACGGTGAAGCAATGAAATTGGGATGTGCAAAAGGCCAGAATTAGAGACTTACAGAGAAGCTGGGGGTTGCAGGGCTGAAGGAGTTTAGGTATAGGGAGGCCATGCAGGGGTTTACCAACAAGGATGGAAATTTTAAAATCGAGCCATTTAGCTTAGTCGGATTTGCTCACTACATTCGTCAATGAAGGTTCATTTTGAATGTAGTATTGCAAAAGTCTAGGCGCGTATTATAAATGGTGATGAGGCAAATTCGACTCTTCATTCATGAAAATTGGAGTGCATATTATATCTGGGTGTCTATTATATTTTGAAAATTACCGTAATCTGAATTGGTTATTATGAGACAATTCGCCAAGACAATTTTGAGCATCAGTATCTCTTAGGCATAGATTTGATGGTAAATCCCAGACTGGTTCTTGCCAAGGTCAAAGTCTGGCAGTCTGAGATTAAGCTAGTCTGTTCGCAACCTTGGTGTCACATGTGATCCTGAGATGAGCTTCCAACCTCACATTCATCTCGAAGAGCTCCTTTTCAACCTGCATACATTGCTCAACTTCACTCCCATCTCAGTGCATGCTGCTGAAATCCTCATCCATTCCTTTATGATCTCTAGACTTGACTATTCTAATGCACTCCTGGCTGGACTCCCACATTCTACTCTGCTGCCCGTGTCTTGACTCATAGTAAATCCCGTTTCCTTAGCACTCCACGTTTGCTGACCTATACTGGCTCCAGGTCAAGCCACGCCTTGATTTTAAAATTCTCATCCCTCCACAGCCTTGCCCCTCCCTATCTTCTCCAACCCCATAACCCTCCAAAATATCTGCACGCTTAATTCTGGCCTGTTGTGCATTCCCATCCATCATTTAAATCATAATGCAGGAACTTGTATGTTCAGTGATGTGAATATCCGATTCTACGTTTTACTTATTTTACGTTTTGGATGAATTAAACAGGAAATTACAGGTGCATGTAACAAGGATGCTACAGTAATCATGGGTGACTTAAATCTACATATAAACTGGGCAAACCAAATTAGCAATAATACTGTGGTGAATGAATTCCTGGAGTGAGTACGCGATGGTTTTGTTGGACCAGTACATCGAGGAGCCAACTATGGAATAGACTATCCTAGATTTGGTATTGTGCAATGAGAAGGGTTAATTAATAATCTTGTTCTGCGGGGTCCTTTAGTGTTCAGTGACCATAACATGGTAGAATTCTTCATTAGGATGGAAATTGAAGTAGTCAGATCCAAAACTAGGGTCCTAAATCTAAACAAAGGAAACTACAAAGGTATGAGGCATGAGTTGGCTAAGATAGATGGGGAACTTCATTAAAAGGCATGTTGGTGGATAGGCAATGGATAATATTTAAGGAACAGGTGTATGCATTGCAACAGTTATACATTCCTTTCTGGTGCAAAAACACAAGAGGAAAAGCAGTGCAACCATGGCAAACAAAAGAAATTAAGGACAGTATTAGATCTAAAGAGGAGTCATATAAAGTTGCTAGAAAAAGTAGCAAGCCTGAGGATTGGAAGTAGTTTAGAATTCAGCAAAGGAGGACCAAATGATTGATAGGAGGGGAGAATGAGTAAACTTGCAAGGAGCATAAAAGCAGACTGTAAAAGCTTCTGTGAGTATATAAAAAGAAAAAGATTAGTGAAGACAAATGTAGGTCCCTTACAGTCCGAAACGGGAGAATTTATAATAGACAACGAAGAAACGGCAGAGCAGTTAAACAACTATTTTAGTTCTGTCTTCATGAAGAAAGACACAATTAACTTCCCAGAAATGTGAGGAAACCAAGTGTCTAGTGCAAGAAGGAATTGAAGGAAATTAGTATTAGTAAAAAAAATAGTGCTGGAGAAATTAATGGGACTGAAAGCCAATAAATTCCAAGGGCCTGATAATCTACATCCCAGGGTACTGAGGAGGTGGCCATGGAAATAGTGTATGCGTTGGTTGTCATCGTCCAAAATTCTGTAGATTCTGGAACAGTCCCAGGAGATTGGAGGGTGCCAAACATAACCCCCACTATTCAAAAAAGGAGGGATGGAGAAAACAGTGAATTGCAGTCCGGTTGGCTAACATCAGTAGTAGGGAAAATGCTCGAATCTATTATAAAGGGTGTGATAACAGGACACTTAGAAAATATCAATGCGATCAGACAAAGTCAACATGGGCTTATGAAAGGGAAATCATGTTTGACAAACCCACTGGAGTTTTTTGAGGACATAACTAGCAGAATAGATAAGAGAGAACCAGTGAATGTGGTGTATTTGGATTTTCAGAAAGCTCTTGATAAAGTCCCATATAAGAGGTTAGTGTACAAAATTAAAGCATATTAGATTGGGGGTAATACATTGGCATGGATTGAGAATTGGTTTGTGGATAGGAAAGACAGGATAGGAATAAATGGATCTTTTTTGGAGTGGCAGGTGGTGACTAGTGGGGAACCGCAGGGATCAGTGCTTGGGCCCCAACTATTCACAATATATATCAATGATTTGGATGATGAAATGTAATATTTCCAAGTTAGCTGACAACATGAAACTTGGTGGGAATGTGAGTGGTAAGGAGGATGTTAAGAGGCTACAAGGTGATTTAGACAAATTGAGTGAGTGGGCAAATACATGGCAGATGCAGTATAATGTGGATACATGTGAAGTTATTCACTTTGGTGTGAAAAACAGAATGGCAGAGTATTATTTAAATGGTGATGGATTGGGATACGTTGCTGTACAAAAGGACCTGATGTCCTTGAACACCAGTCACTGAAAGCAAGCATGTAGGTGCAGCAAGCAGTTAAGAAGGCAAAAGGTATGTTGGCCTTCATTTCGAGAGGACTTCAGTACAGGAAGTACAGGAGCAAGGATGTCTTACTGCAGCTGTACTTGGTGTGATGGCACTTGGAGTTGTGCGTACAGTTTTGGTCTCCATACCTAAGAAAGGATATACTTGCCATAGAGGGAGTGCAGCGAAGGAACACCAGACCGAATCCTGGGATAGCAAGGTTGTCGTAGGAGGAGAGAGTGGGTCGACCAGGCCTGTATTCACTGGAGTTTAGAAGGATGAGAGGGGATCTCAATGAAACGTATAAAATTCTAACAGGGCTAGATAGACTGGATGCAGGGGTGACATTACCCCTGGTCTAGAACAAGGGGTCGCAGTCTCAGGGATAGGCCACTTAGGAATAAGGTGAGGAAAAACGTTGTCACTCAGAGGATGGTGAACCTGTGGAATTCTCTACCACAGAACGCTGTGGAGGCCAAGTCACTGAATATATTTAAGAAGGAAATAACTGGATTTCTAGACTCTAAAGACACCAAGGGGTATAGAGAGAGCGCGAGAGTATGGCATTGAGATAGAAGATCAGCCGTGATCATACTGAATGGCAGAAAAGGCTCGAAGGGCCAAATGATCTACTCCTACTCCTATTTTCTATGAATAAAATAAAACTGTCTTAAACTTTGCACAATGCACTTGTGTGCAAAATTAGTTTGCCACGCCTCAAAAATTCATTTACTACTAGTATACAGGATTGACTCACAAACACATAACCAAACCTAGTGATTTACTAAATAACTGTAGCACGAGAATGTGAAAAGTAAAGCAATCTTATTCTAAATAATCTTTAATTATAGCACAGACCTGCTCAACTTAATTAGGATTTGCTTTTAACTATAAGAGATGTTAAATGGAAATTTTGTTTGCTATTCGAGGAGACACAAAATATCCTAAGCAAAATTTGAAGAGGAGGGGAGTTCCCAGTATCCCACCTGGCCTACATTTATGCCGAAATCAACTACACCAAAAACATTAACAGGTCATTATTTCATTGCAGATTTGGGCAACTTGCTGTGTGCAAATTGGCTTCCACTTCTGCCTAAATAACAATGACAGACTTTAAAAATAATTCATTGGCTGTGAAGCATTTTGGAACATTGAGAACATGAAAGGCATTATATAAATTTGGTAATGTGACACCACTATCGTCAAGCCTTCATCATCAACATCTTCTCATCACTGACCAGGAGCTTGATTGGATCAACCAATGCAAGGAGTTCAAAGGCTGAGACAATTGATTGACCTCCTCACCCATGAAAGCCACCACCAGCTAACAGGCTCAAGCCAAGGATGTGATGGAACACTCAACTGTCTGTATGGCCTGGGTGTAACAACTCAGGAAGTTCAATATCACCCAGAATAGAGCAGCTCATTTGATGTGCCCCATCACTAAACTCAGTAATTATCTCTTTCATCATCAGTACACTGTGGCTGCAATATACTCTATCTGCAGCATGTGTAGCAACACCTCATCAAGCTCACTTCATCAACACCTCCCAATCCCATGCCCTTACCTATGGAGAAGGGCAAAATCACACGATCGTAGGAATCTCAAAGACCTTCTGTGAGTCATGCACTATCCTGACTTGGGCACAGAAGCTATTTCTTCACTGTTGCTTCAGTATCCTGGAATTCGCTACCCAACACCAGCAAGGACTACAGTGATTCAAAAAGGCCCACCACCACCACCTACAGGAGAACAGGAAATGTACAATAACAGCTATCTTGACAGCAGTGCCTAATTGCCAAGGACAAAAGCTTTCTTTCAATTCTTTTGAAGCATCAAATTTACATTGCATCTAAAGTAAAAAGGTCATCCAATGTTCAGCCAAAAAGGTTTCAACTAAAACAAAGGTTAAATTTTTTTGCATCTCCAGTATTATAAAAAAATAAACACAATTACCTCTGTTTCACCATTAGCAAGTTGCCGCTCTCTTTTTTCCAAATCTGCCAATGTTTTTTGTAGTCGTTCCTCAAGCACAGCATATTCAAGCACCTGTCATCAAGGACAAAAAAAATGCAAAAACATGAAGTTTCTTTCCAGTATAGTATAGGCAATTTACAAAATACACTAATGAAATCCTGTCAGGCATATCTGGACAAGTGGCTCTCCATCTTTGAATCCCATCCTGAAAAAATGATAAAAGCCTCATTCTACCTTTTTTTTTTATGAAAGCAATATACTTTGTCATAATCCAAACAAAACAAAGGTGAGTGAGTGTGTTGAGATCTGTTACAAAGGGACAGGTTTGATCTTAATACTTCTTCGTACTTTTAGCTTTCTCATCAGTAGGACTTGTAGCCTGTTTACCACCTTTTGCTACAAGGCATTTGAATTACAATAATTATGTACTTATGCCATCTCCCTGTAATGCTGGATAGAAATTTCAGGAGTCTAGAATATTTTAAAAAGGTCCATTATACTTTCTAAGCATCTTATAAAGGTCAGCAAGATCAATTTAAAAATAATTAAAGTGTAAGTGCACCCTGTCGAGGATTTCAATAAATTTATAATGTACTGGCCAAAGCTGAGCTCTGGACTCACATAAAACTCCACATCTCTGTCTATAATTAATAATGATCTCTGCTCAGGTCAACACCAGCATAAACATAAATATTGTAAGCATGTCTTAAATGTTGCCCAGCCTTAAGTGCTTTTCCAGAGTATTTTGTTTTGAATTTTAGACTTTGAACATTTGTAGTTTTTATTTCTACTTTACTCACGCAAGCCGAGATAACCAGTTAAAATGATTGTTATTGCAGGTCATATAACTAATCAAATAGAGACAAAATGGAAGGCAGCTTTGCTTCAACTGACCAAACACCAATATTAAATAGGTTTAAGGTGTTTAGCATATTATGAAGCCAGAGAGATAAACAATGGACACCACTGAGTTGAATTAACTTAAAATGTATTATTCCAAGTATTTTGCTGCCTAAACTGCACTGAAGTTCAAAGCATCAGTCTTCCTTTAAGGACACTACTATGCATTCCCTCTTAGTCAGATTCTTCCAAATAGCAGCCAGAGTTTCTTCTGCATTGGAAATCATGGAAACACAGCTCAGTTGAGTGTGGAGGAAAAATGGATACTTTGATTTAGTTGCAAAGCCCTTGGTCAATCCAACATTAGTATCACTGCATTGAAATGCAAAATTTACCTCACATTGATATGAGATGATGACAGCAACATGTGCAAACTAGTACTCATGTACAACACTGGGCTCCAACTGTTTACTGAAACTTTTTCCAGTTAAAACTTTCAGGGATTGACGAATTTGAACTCCTTTGTCCCTGGTCCTGCACATTATTAGTGTTTTTTCCATGAGGTTAGACTCCCATTTCTGACTTATTCCCCAAAATGTACAACCTCACACTTGCTGACATTAGACTGCAACTGCTATTTGTTTGTTCATTTTTCAAAACTGCGCATCTCTTCCCGGTTTTATATTATTGGTGAAATCTTTTTTCTGTTGTCAACAAATTTCAAAGACTATGGGCGGAATTGTCCACTCCAGTTTGCAGCGGGCATCATAGCAGACAGGAATGGAAATTATCGGGGATCGCAAAAATCAGTTTCATGTCATCGTAAAACTAGTTTGCAATCATCCGCTCAACCTGTCAATGGCGGGTTGCGTTTCTTGCCGCCGCACATCAGGAACCTAATTTCAATACTTAAGCATCTCATTATAAGCACATCAGACCAATGTGTTTCACAACTGTACATAAGCTGCATGCATCTGATGAACTGCACTTCACTTGCGATTTTGAGATTTGTTTGCCTACCTTGTTTCAGGCAGCATCTTGTTTTCGGTCATTAATGCCAGGCTTCACAGACAGCACCACATTGCTTTTAGAGGGGCTCACGGCAGGTCTGTACCTGCCAGGCCAGCCATAAGGCCGGGGTGGCTTTTCAATGGCTGCAGGGCTAGGGCTTGCTTGGGGAAGGGGAAGAAGTGGCCTCAGGCAAGGGAAGAGGCTGCTGGGCAAGGGCTGTACTGGGGAAGGCTGGTATACCAGGGGATGTGTAGGTGCACATGTTGAACTGTGCAAGTGACCTCAAGATGGTGAGAGCTGAGGAGGCAGATGGAGATGTGAGGGTGTGTATGAGAGAATAAGTGGTGATGCTCCTTGAGCTGGCAGTGAGCAAGATGCCAGTGGATGTGTGATAGCCTTGTGAGTGTGAGTTTAGAGTGATGAAATGGTTGCCTTAGTTGGCGGCACGGATGAGATCATTCATTCTCTTTCTGCACTGGATGGCCAACCTCTTCTGTGGAGCATTGGCATTGACCACCACTGCCACCACCTCCCAAGCCAGAGTGGTGAGATTGCTTTACCTCCTGTGGCCAGAGCAGGGGTGGAGGACGTCATGGAGGGCTTCCGAAAGGCATTCCAGCGACAAGTCACTGAACTCTGCTAAGCTTTCAGGGTCATGTCTTCACTGTAGTCCTGGGCTGCAAGCACTGAGAACTGTGTGCGGGGCTGCAGTTTAGATATGGTACCCGGAGTCAGGAAACAGTGAGGTAACGGCATAGAGAGTGATTCAGAGGCCACCCACCAGTGAGGCAGCCTGTTTCCTGTGGCTGCATAATTAATGAGGAGGGAAGTGGGCAATACAGAATGAAAACCTGCCATGGCGGCACACGGGTAAAACGTCGTTTCTCACGCCCACTACCGCACTTAGTGCAATTCTGGGACGATTCCACCTGATGTTTCCTTTATGCAAGTCCAAATTAATTAAATACACCAACCACTAAAGTAAAGCAGGCACCTGTCCCTGCGATATACTACTTCTAACACATCTTGTGCACACATCATTTCCTCTAATTTCATCATTATCATCAACAGCATCAATGTTGTTTATATAGCACATTTAACATAGTAAAACATCCCAAGGCACTTCACAGGGGCGCTGCACTCTGTCACATAAGGAGATATTAGGGTAGATGAACAAAAGTTTACTCAAAAAGAAAGTTTTTAAGGAGTATCTTAAAGGAGGAAAGAGAAGTAGAGGCACAGAGAGGCTTAGGGAAGGAATTCCAGACCTTAGGGCTTTGGTAGCTGAAGATAGCTGAAGCCACCTATGGTAAAGTATAAAAATCATGGATGCTTATGAGGCCTGAATTGAAGGAGCACAGATATTTGAGGACTGTAGTGCTGAAGGAGGTAACAGTGAGGGAGAGGGAAGATGTTGGAAGAATACGAAAACAAGGATAAGAATTTTGAAATTGAGATGTTGTTTAACCAGGAACAATGGAGTAAGGGTCGTGCTTGAATGGGAGTAAGGGTCGTGATTGAATGGGACTTTGCACAATTTATGGCATTGGCAGCAGAGTTTTGGATGAGCTGAAGCTTAGAGGGTGGGATGAGAGGCCGAACAGGAGAGTATTGGAATAGTCAAGCCTAGAGGTAATAAAGGCTTAGATGAGATTTTAAACAGCAGATGTGCCAAATGTGGAGTCAGCCAATGCTAGGGAGGTGGAAATAGGTGGTCTTAATGATTGTAAGGATATGTGGTGAGAAGCTCATCTCAAGTTTAAATACAACACCAAGGTTGCAAACAGTCTGGCTCAGCTTCAGACAGTAGTGAGGGAGAAGGATGAAGCTGGTGTCTAGGGAACGGAGTTTTTTGGCAGAGACCAAAGACAATGACTTTAGTGATATTCCCAATATTTTGCTGAAGGGTATTTCTGCTCATCCAGTATTAGATGATGGACAAGCAGTCTTGTGATTTAGAGACGGTGGAGGGATCAAGGGAAATGGTGCAGAGGTGGAGCTGGGTGTCAGCGACATACATGTGGGAACTGATTGTGTTTTCAAACCGTGTCGCCAGGGGCAGAATGCAGATGAAAAGTGGAAGGAGTCAAGGATAAATTTTGGGGGACACCAGAGGTAACTGGGCCAGAGCAGAAACATAAGTCATTGCAGCTGATTCTCTGGCTACAACTGGATAAATAAGAATGGAACTAGGGGAGTGTAGTCTCACCCAACTGGATGACAATAAAGAGGCACTGGAGAAATATGGGTGATCTACCACGTCAAAGGCTGCAGATAGGTCAAGAATGATGAGGAGGGATTGTTTACCATTAGCAAAGCCACATAGGAAGTAATTTGTGAATTTGATAAGAAACCTGATTTGAGGGATCCAAACATGGAGTTCTGGGAAAGATGGGCACAGATTTGGGAAATGATAATAGTTCAAAGACATGAGAGGAAAGGGAGATTGGAGATGGGTTGGTAGTTTGCAAGGACTGAGGGGTCAAAGATAGTTTTTTTTTGAGGAGAGGAGTAATGAAGGCAGACTGGCAAGTAAAGCTCAATCTATGTGGCAACCCACTCTCTCTACCACATGGTCTCTGCCAAGAAATTCCATTCCCTAGACACCAACAACATCCTTCTCCCTCACTTCTGTCTGAAGCTGAGCCAGACTGTTTGCAACCTTGATGGTGTATTTAAACCCGAGATGAGCTTCTCACCACATATCCTTACAGTCATTTTCTCTGCAGTAGACTGCTCATTGAAAATGGTCCATGAACACTAGGTTTATCCCCTGTATCCAAGTAATCACTTCTTCAAAAAATCTATCAATTTTGTCAAGCACAACTTGCCTTCAATAAATCTGTGCTGGCAGTTCTTGGTGAACCACTCCATTTTTAAATGCTCACTAAATTTATCTTGAATTATGGATTCTGAGAGTTTGTCCACAACTAACGTTCGAACAACGTAATCTATAAATACCAGGCTTATTCTTTATTCCCTTCTTGAACAAAGGTGCTACATTTCCTACTCTTCAGTTCCATTGTGCAATTGGCATGTTAAAGAATGGTGGAAAATTATGGCTAGAGCATGCTAGGTCTTCCCTGGTTTCTTTAAACAGCATACAATCAGAATCTCGCTGGAGTTGCTTTCTTTGGAGAAACAATTCTGTTTCGACAGTTATCTCTACCAATTGTTCCATATTCTTCTCAAGACGTATATTCTCACTTCCAAGATGCCATAATTTATAAACAACAATGCAAATATTTAACATCTGCACCACATATTCATCCTGGACAATTTGCCCCTTCCTTCAACCCTGAACTACCATATAAAAAACTGAAAGGATGAGATAAATTAAGTAATTTTTTTTTGTGGTGCTAGTTGAAGAGGGAATATTGGTCAGGGCACTGACAGACTTCTCTCCTCTTTTTCAAATAGAGTCATGGTATAAAGTAGACAGAGAGGTCTTGTTTCACATCTTTTTCCATCATGTAGTGTAGAAGAAATATGGTCAGGAGTGGCCAGGAGATTGAGAACAGTTTTAAGGTTTGGGACTATTGAATGAATGAAAAGGAAGGTGGGTAAAAAAAGGTTATAAAGCTTTCTTTAAACTCCCAACCCCAAGGAAGCTTTGTAATAGTCATTTGCCACTGAGCTGACAATTGAAGCACTGTGTAAAATATAGAATACTTGAATTATATGAGGCACAGAGAGTAAAAATGCACTATGCTATCTGAATTATGCTCACTGCAGGGAAAGCAGTTATTGACCAAGGAACCAGCCTTAAGTTCTTGAAAACACTTACAGCTACTTGGCATTATACAATTTCTCTCTCCTTCCCCCTCACCTTTTTCTTCACAAGTGCTTCCCTTTCTCTGTCTCTCTTCTTCCACTCCTCAGCAAGGGCCTGCATGTGAGCCAGCTCTTTTTGCTTCAACTATTGGCAAGAAATAAATAACACATTGGCCATTCACACACAAACCACAATGAAATATGCATTCACATGGAACACAAGATTTATTCAGACAATTAATTCAGGAGGTTTGCTTTGGAGCCTGCTGAGAGAGAAATAAAATAAAAAGAAAAATGGGGAAATGCTTAACTCTCCTAGAGTTACATAATATTTAAGTTGTAACTAAAAATATACAAAGCTCAAGTATATTGAAGTTGCTTTCAATACTGTACTATTAGGTAGGCTCCAATTATGTCAATGATCCAAATATGCTTTTCCATACTATGTGCCAACAGATGTTATTTTAGCAACAAGTTACTCTTTAAATTTGCATTTGTCTCTTGTTGCTGAGGTAAAAAAGGGTGTACCTGGTCCTGGAACAAATCTTCTTGCACTTCTTTCCACATTTCCAGCTCTAATGCAGCTTTATATTCCATTGTCTCACGAGGCACAGGATCAGGGCCCGGCCCTGAAGCCTGAACAGGCTTAGCTGAAAGATCAGGTTGTTGTTGCTGTCCAATATTTGAATTCTAAAGTAAAAACAGATATTTACCATTTATGAATTTATTTAATAAAAACAAAAATCGCAGATGCTGGAAATCCAAAACAAAAACAGAAACAGAAATACCTGGAAAAACTCAGCAGGTCTGGCAGCATCGGCGGAGAAGAGCTCCTCTCCGCCGATGCTGCCAGACCTGCTGAGTTTTTCCAGGTATTTGTTTCTTTTTTTGTTATGAATTTATTTACATTTGTACTCTAAGCAAATGCTGGTGAATGTAGAAGCAGTAGGCCAGTCAGCCTATTCAGCCTGTTCAACCTGTTCAACCATTCAATTAGGGCAAGGGTCTGCAATCTGCAGCTCCAGAGCTGCATGTGGCTCTTAACACCTATTTGCAACTCCCAATATTTCCCAGTTGGATCCATTTAATCTGAAAAAAAACCTAAAAAAATCAAGAAAAATAAGAGTCGTGTTTTTGATGTGGGGATAAATGGCTAATCATTGTGTTATACTTTAAGGTTTCAGATGGTTATTTTAACTGAAAAACATCATTGTGCTCCAAATAAACCTGTTCAAGTGGTATAGCTACACCATGGTTATAGATAATCCCTTTGATTCAAAGAACAGGTTTTACAATTATTATCATTATTGTTTCTAATATAACGGAGATGATAAATTATTTTGAATGAGCTTAATTAGCAAAAAAACTATTGATCTGAGTGTTGAAAGATCAAATTGTCACAGCCTGTTGAGGAAGAGCAGTCCAGATTTCTGCTACACTTTCTACAAAAGAAAGTGCTTTCTGATTTCCCTCCTAAATGGCCAAGCTCTAATCTTAAGATTAGGCCCATGATTTCCTGATGTCCAATCAGCTAAAAGTTTTAAAAACAGGAAGTGCTGAAGAATTCATCAGGTATAGCATCACCTGTGAAGGGAGAAACAGAGTTAACATTTCAAGTCCAATATAATAATTCTTCAGAACTTCAATTTAGTTCTGAAGAAGAGTCACATTGGACTCAAACCATTAACTCTGTTTCTTTCTTCACAGTTGCTGCCAGACTTGCTGAGCTCTTCCAGCATTTATTTTTATTTCAGATCTTCAACATCCACAGTATTTTGCTTTTATTTCAGCAGTTAAGAGTTTTGCTGTATCTAGCCTATCAAACCTTGGAACATTTTAAACTTCAATCAGACCATCATCAGTCATTGAAATTCAAGGGAATACCAGCCTAGTTTATGCAGCCTGACCTCATAATTTAACCCTCTAAGCCCAGACATCATTCTGCAAAATCTTTGCTGCATCCTCTCCAGAGTCAAAATATCTATCATGAGCCGTTGTGCCAAAACATGAATATAGTACTCCAGATAGGGCCTGACCAAGGTGCTATACAACTGAGGTTAGAGGGGAGGCGATAGCATAGTGATATTGTCGCTGGACTGGTAATCCAGAGACCCAGGGTAATGCTCTCGGGACCTGAGTTTGAATCCGGCCACAGCAGGTGGTGGAAATTGAATTCAATAAAAATCTGGAATTAAAAGTCTAATAATGACCATGACCATTGTCGATTGTTCTAAGAACCCATCTGGTTCACTAATGTCCTTAGGGAAGGAAATCTGTCGTCCTTACCTGGTCTGGCCTACATGTGACTGCACACCCACAGCAATTGTCAGTGGTTCACTCTTAAATGCCCTAGCAAGGAACTCAGTTGTATCAAACTGCTACAATATCTCAAAAAATGAAACTGTACAGACCACCCAGCATCAACCTAGGCACCGGAAATGACAACTTCAGTCCTGTCGGCCCTACAAAGTCCTCCTTACTAAAATCTGGGGGCTAGTGTCAAAATTGGGAGAGCTGTTTCATAGACCAGTCAAGCAAGCCTGACATCATTATCCTCAAAGAATCATATCTTACTGATAATGTCCCAGACACCACCATCACCATCCCTGGATATGTCTTGTCCCACCTGCAGGACAGAGCCGGCAGTGGTGGTGGCACAGCAGTATACAGTCATGACAGAGTTGCCCTGTGAGACCACAACATTGACTACGGACCAAATGAAGTCTCATGGCATCAGGTCAAACATGGGCAAGGTGCTGATTACCACGTACTGACCTCTCTCAGCTGATGAATTAGTACTCCTCTGTGTTCAGCACCACTTGGAGGAAGCACTGAGGCTGCCAAGGGTGCCGAATGTACTCTGGGTGGGGGACTTCAATGTCCATTACCAAGAGTAGCTTGGTAGCACCACTACTGACTGAGCTGGCCGAGTCTTAAATGACACAGCTGCTAGACCGGGTCTGCGGCAGGTAGTGAGGGAACCAACAAGAGGGAAAAACATACTTGGCTTCATCCTCACCAACCTGCCTGCCACAGATGCATCTGTCCATGACAGTATTGGTAGGATTGACCACCACAAGTCATTGTGCAGACAAAATCCCACATTCACATCGAGGATACCCTCCATCATGTTGTGTGGCACGACCACCGTGCCAAATGGGAGAGGTTACGAACAGATCTAGCAACTGAAGACTGGGCATCCATGAGCGCTATGGGATATCAGCAACAGCAGAATTATACTCGAGCACAATCTGTAACCTCATCTCCTAGCATACCCCCCACTCTATCATTACCATCAAGCCAGGGGATCAACCCTGGTTCAATGAATGGCACAGGAGGGCATGCCAGGAGCAGGAGCAACATCAGGCATACCTAAAAATGAGGTGTCAACCTGGTGAAGCTACAACACAGGATTACTTGCATGCTAAACAGCATAAGCAGCAAGTGACAGACAGAGCAAAGCGACCCCACAACCAACGGACCAGATCTAAGCTCTGCCGTCCTGCCACATCCAGTCGTGAAAGGTGGTGAACAATTAAACAACACACTGCTCAATGATGGGGGAGCACAGCAAATCCAGTGCAAAAGATAATGCTGACGCATTTGGTACAATCTTCAGCCACAAGTGCCACGTGGATGATCCATCTGGGCCTCCTCTGGAGGTCTCCCGCATCACAGATGCCAGTCTTCAACCAATTTAATTCACTCCACATGATATCAAGAAATGGCTGAAGACACTGGGTAGTGCAAAGGCTGTGAGCCCTGACAATATTCCAGCAATAGTGCTGAAGACTTGTACTCCAGAACCCTGAGCCAAGCTGCTCCAGTACAGCTACAGCACTGACATCTACCCGACTATGTGGAAAATTGCCCAGGTACGTCCTGTGCACAAAAAGCAGGACACATAGAAACTCAGCCAATTACCAACCTATCAGTGTACTCTTGATCATCAGTAAAGTAATGGAAGGGGTCATCAACTGGCACTTACTTTACAATCACCTGCTCACTGATACCCAGTTTAGGTTCACCAGGGCCACTCAGCTCCTGACCTCATCACAGCCTTGGTTCAAACATGGACAAAAGAGCTGAAATCCCGAGGTGAGGTGAGAGAGTCTGCCCTTGACATCAAGGCGCGTTTGACCAAGTGTGGCGTCAAGGAGCCCTAGCAAAACTGGAATCAATGGAAATCAGAGGGAAAACTCTCCACTAGTTGGAGTCATACCTAGCACAAAGGAAGATGGTTGTGGTTGTTGGAGGTCAGTCATCTCAGCTCCAGGACTCGACTGCAGGAGTTCCTCAGGGTAGTGTCCTCGGCCCAACCATCTTCAGCTGCTTCATCAATGACCTTCCTTCCATCATAAGGTCAGAAGTGGTGATTTTGCTGATGATCGCACAATGTTCAGCACCATTTGTGACTCCTCAGATACTTAAGTAGTCCATGTCCACATGCGGCAAGAACTGGACAATATCCAGGTTTGGGCTGACAAGTGGCAAGTAACATTCATGCCGCACAAGTGTCAGGCAATAACCATCTCCAACCAGAGAGAATCTAACCATTGCCCCTTGACGTTCAGTGGCATTACCATTACCGAATTCCTCACTATCAACATCCTAGAGGTTACCATTGACCAGGAACTGAATGGACTAGCCATATAAATACTGTGGTTACAAGAGCAGGTTAGGGGTTAGGAATCCTGTGATGAGTGACTCACCTCTTGTCTCCCCAGTGCCTGTCCACCATCTTCAAGGCACAAGTCAGGAATGGGATGGAATACTCCCCAATTGTTTGGATGAGTGCAGCTCCAACAAAACTCAGGAAGCTTTACACCATCCAGGACAAAGCAGCCCACTTGATTGGCACCACATCCACAATCATTCACTCCCTCCACCATCGACGCACAGTAGCAGCAGTGTGTACCATCTACAAGATGCACTGCAGGAGTTCACCAAGGCTCCTTAGACAGCACCTTCCAAACCCACAACCTCTACCATCTAGAAGGACAGCAGATAGATGAGAACACCACCACCTGCAAGTTCCCCTTCAAGTCAGTCACCATCCTGACTTGGAACTATATTGCCATGCCTTCACTCACTCGGTCAAACTCCTGGAACTCCCTCCCTAACAGCGCTGTGGGTGTACCGACACCACATGGACTGCAACGATTCAAGAAGGCAGCTCACCACCACCTTCTCAAAGGCAACTAGAGATGGGCAATAAATGCTGGCCCAGCCAGCAAAGCCCACATCACATGAATGAATAAAATAAAATACAATTGAGGCATAACTTCCTTCCCTTTATAATCCAGCCTCTTTGAGATAAGGGTTAAAAATTCCATTAGCCTTTTTGATTTCTTTTTAAATTTGGTAGTTGGGAGTCTATCTCACCCTGCCTATCTCCCAAAACTTTCCCTGCTTCCTCTTTTCAACACGTTTTGCAAAAAATCTAATGTAGAACTACAAGAGCCTAATATTAGTTCAGTTTTCCATGTGCTTTACAGCAACAAAATAAGTATGGTAAGAGAAGCTTTGCTGATACAGTTAAAACTGACAATAGCTCCTAGTGTGTATGCCTTTAGGACCAACGACGCTTTTGAAAAGTAATTAATTGACCATGATTTGGGACAGCTTGAGGACATGATAAAGCATAACATAAATATTAGTTTTTTTTTCACTAGTGAAAATGTGAGCGACGAGAATCAGCCTTTTTTAAATAAAAAAATCCAGTCCCATTTTGTAATTTGTGAAACTACCCAGCAGTTCAGATGGAACTGGCTGTTACAGGAAAGCAAGTCCACAAATGCACAAATTTAGATTCTAGTTCATACTTGCATATATGAAGTAACCTTGCATGTATATGCATCATACTGCAGTAATGTGAAAGAGTTCTACAATGAGTTAGCTGCCATATTTGAGTCAGACATCTTTAGTGCACGACTTAGGCAATCTAGTTTGATTCCTTTAATAGCTTTCTCTCATTTACCTCCTTTCAAATGTCCTATCACTCTTTGTGTGCATGCAGCAATTTGCAACAGTTTAGAAAACAGATACTGAGAACTCCCAAGGCCTGACACTGCATCTCCTGCAAATTTAATGGATATTTTTAATGCAAGGTAGATGCATAGGCAGTGACCACACTGAATTTGTTTTGTGTAGCTTGCAGACATTAACAATGTCTAAGTAGTATTTTAGTTAAGACTTCAGTCAAACATTTTTACACTTTATGTGCTAAGTTGATCATATGCACACAGCAGTATTTAAGTAAACACAGATCAAAACTTACAACACAACATTCATTTCTCAATCAGTATCACAAAATCCAAGCTTGAATTTATGCAAGGATACCATGTACTTACCTGAGATGAATCAGACACTGTGACATGTTGAGTTTTTACAAAATTATAATCCTCCAGAGTCATGGAATAGTACAGTTCAGCAATTTTGTTGTTTGGCCTGTTAAAATAGTGGAATAATTTTAATTAAGCAACCACCCTCGCAAAATAAAATTTCAGGGTACACAAGTGTCAAATTCAAAAATGTTATGATTAATGAGATGGGGGCCGCTTAGCTCAGTTGACTAAGTGGTTAATGTGTGGATCAGACTAATGCCAACAGTACAGGGTTCAGTCCCCATTCTGGTTGAGGTAGACTCAGGGCTTGCCTCCTCGCACTGAGTGTAGCAAAAAATCATGGCATTTTGCCATGGTTGGCAAATAATTGCAAAGGACCGGCCTTCAGGCAGAGAACTTCAGCAAGAAGAAAAGGAAAAAGATAATTAATTACTAAAAGGATATTATAAATGGAGAACAAAATACTCCAAAATTGACCCTCTTTGCTTGCCGAAGTCTATTTTTACCACTTTGGTTTCCGTCTATTATTCCCAAAGTTTACACAAACGGCATCAACTCCCTCTTTATAATGTAATTAAACCTTTAATCCAGTGAAAATGTTATTAACACTCCTGTCACAATGAAACTCTTCTTTGTCAGCAATATCCAGATTTTAACTACTATTTCTCTATTGTTTCCTTTCTCCCCGCTCTCCCAATAGTAGGCACAGAGCAATATTTTTCTATTTATTTCTCGTACAAGATGAATATGTAAAAAGCTTTTCCCAACTGCGATGAAAGTATAATAATTTTCATATGGCAGAATTTTCTGAGCCCGCTGGTGGTGTGAAGGCAGGTCACGATCGTCCGCTCAGCCTGCCAACAGCCGGCCATCGGTCAATGGCGAACTAATTGTAATACATCAGCATATAATTAAATGGCCATCCTGCCAGGGCCTTGGAACCCGGCCGTATTGTCCGTCCACATTGGCAGGGTGTCCGGGGCAAGTGCTGGCCAGCCTCAGAGACAACCGTTGTCATGGGGGGCTGAGGGGGGTGTCAAATCCTGCCCTGGTGCTGCATTCCGCGCACAGGCAATTGAGGTGGGGGGCAGGGTAAGTGAGGGAAGTGGCCACGCATTAAGGACACCTGTATAAACTGACCATGCCTCTGCAACTGAGACAGATCAGGCACAGCCACAGTGATGCGATTGGGGTTGTGCTCCTGGACTGCCCACCCATGCAAGCAACGCAATGGCATCAAAGAGCCACCAAACACTCCATACCTTACCCCACCGCATCCCCGCCCGCCCGGCACAGATTTCAAGTCCGCCACCACTTTATTGGACCACGGAGCAGTTGGGCTGCACATGTCGTACAATCTCCTCACCAATGCTGGCCATGTAGCAGTCACTAATAGATGCACTCACAGTCCCTTGCAATCTCAGCATCCTGGTTTGGACCAGTGTCCCCCATGTTGCAGGTTGACAGGGCAGCCATGCAGCGCGCTCATCTCTGGCCATCCGAGGGGTGACCAGCACTCCGCAGGAAGCGTTAAGGGACAGTCACACAGGGCCAGGAAAGGTGCTAAGTGCAGCCATGATAACCACATCTCTCTCTCTCTCTCTCTTTAATGCTGCAGGAGGCCCACATCAGGATCATGGATCCTGGTGACCTAGCGGTATGCCCAATGGCCTACAGAGGCTATAGAAGATGGAGGAGAGAGCGACTGAGGCACATGGCCGCGCAAAGGCAAGAGCAGCAACCTCATGAAGAGGCAGCAGGGGCTCTGGCACACACTGTCCAGGAGCGACAGCGAGCCATGGCTAGTCGGCACCAAGCAACATCCAGGGCCGATAGACACCACCTGCCAATCCTGCAGATGACTGAGAACCAGTGTCGCAGATGACTGCGCATGTCTAGGGACCTGGTGGCTCACATCTGTCACTTACTGCAGGACTTCGCACCAATGGGACAAGGAGGGCATTCACTGCTGGTGGCTGTGAAAGTGACCACAGTGCTCAATTTCTATGCCAGTGGCTCCTTTCAGGGCTCCACAGGTGACCTCTGTGGGATTTCACAATCCGTCACCACAAATGTATCCATGAGGTCACAGATGCCATCTTCTCCATGGCACACAACTTTGTGCATTTCACCCGGGACGGGGACAGCCAGGATACAAGGGCCATTGGATTCGCCCTGATCTCAGGATTCCCATAGGTGCGGGGTGCGAATGCACTCATGTGGTGCTCAGGTCTCCTTCGCTACGCTTGGTGGACTTCATCAACTGTAAGGGCTTCTACTCACTGAATGTGCTGCTGCTATGCGACCATCAGAAATGCATCCTGCAGATATGCGCACAGTTTCCAGGGAGTGTGCACAACACCGACATCCTCAGTTGCTCTCAGATCCCTGCAGTCTTCCAGGGTCCACAGAGGCTGCAGGGTTGGCTCTTTGGGGACAAGGACCACAGAGGCCATGGCTGATGACCCCCGTGCGGTGGCCTCAGGCTGCAGCAGAGCGACCCTATAATGAAGCCCGTGCAGCAGCTCACAACTTGGTGGAGCAGAACATCTGGATGCTGAAGATGCCGTTCCGGTGCCTTGACCGGTCTGATAGAGCCCTGCAATATAGTTCGCAGAGGGTGTCATGCCTTATCGTTGTCTGCTACACCCATTATGAACTGACACTGCAACAGGGAGTGGAGCTGATTGAGGAGATGGAGGAGCTACACATCTTCTCCAATGAGGACGACGCTGACGGGGATGAGGCTCTCGCACTGGCTAGATGAGGTGGGCGTGCTTGGGACGTTCTCAAAGCTGCCAGATTTGTGGAGGATGTTGACAACATGCAGTGAGGTGTCCCCATAGGACCTCACATCACAGTTGTGAACTTTTGACTCCAGTCTGGCTTATGGCAGCGCCAATACCCTACGTGAGAATGCTCTTGTCATGGAGAGGTAGTGGAGGCCCTAATAGTCGCTCGATCGCAGGAGGATGACGACAACATGCAGTGAGGGCACTCCATAGATCTTCACATAGCCTCTGAAAATGTCTGACTCTCGTCTGGCCGAGGGCAGTTTGCTTGCGCTCCGTGGTCAGGGCCATTTCAGAGATGCAGCCATAAAACTTGAGACGCATCTGCTGCTAGGTCCGCCTTCAGCACCTCAGCCCTTCAGGAGCTGGTGCACAGCATCGCTGGTCACAGATGTTGGTGTGATGGGGGCCAGCCCCACCTTAGAGGTGCTAAGAGCACACAGAAAGAATGGGAGAACTCTGTAGCACCTGCCCACTATATTCTGGTAGCAATGACCTGCACTGCTGAGGTGCAGGCATCAGTAATGTTTCCAGGGAGTGTGAGGCTAGACCGTCACTGTAGTCTGAAGGTTACACAGAGCACACGGAAGAGGTCCTAGGCTGAGACATCTGCCTTTTATCTTGTATAGAAAGGTTTCACATCTGAGTGACAAGAACACTGCTCATCAGAGCAAGGAGCCACAGGCAGGGAGACATTCTTGGGAGTTTATTGGCAACAGTGAACCTTAAGTACAAGTGATTAACACCCGTGCCCAGGTTGTGCAACTAATTTTCCTTAACTTTCCTAACCCTGCTGCAATGTCCCTTCCTATTGTTCCCTCGCTTGCCTTTGCAGCTCCAGCAACTGTGACATGACCAAGTCCAAAGGCAGGTCATCTCACTTGCATTCAGCAATGTTCTGGCCTCCAGCAATCCTGAGTGCCGTGGGCCTGGGAAGTCCCTGCCTCCGACTGCTGCGGATCAGAAAGTGCAATGTGCTCACCAGATTGTGATCCTGAGGGTACTCTAAAGCTAGGTCTCACCGAGGTGTGTGTCTCTGCACTGGTGGAGGGCTTGGTTGAGCGCTGTGACGGACCTTCAGAGAGGGTGCCTTCAGATTCCTCTTCAGAGGTTTCTTCAGGGCTTGATTGGAGCCCCTGGGTCATGGACTCTGTTGGCTGTTTGGCAGATGCGCCTGCAAAAGCAAGGGGAGATAATCAGTGCATGGCAGTGGCCTGTGAAAGAGGACACATCACTCACGGTATGGTTGCCTGATGAATGTTGCACTGCTGGATCCTCATTTGATACAGCAGCACCGACATCACCGTCAGCACAGGACCAGTCCCGGTCATCGTTGGCCAACCAGATGGCTCTGTTTTCAAATTCTATCAGAACTTTGATCTCCGGCATCCCTCCAGCTGTCTGCTCCTTCCCTCCTGTTATGTGCCAGTTTCTCCTGCATGCATAGAGATGGGGAGAGTATATCAGGACACTTGATGGGCCAGATGATAAGTATACCTGGCCCGTGTGGGTGGTGAGTGGCCGCATGGACAGGGTGAGGACAATGACGATGTGCGTGAAAGAGTGAATGGTGATGTCCCTTGCTCTGGCAGTGAGTGAGGGCCCTGTGGATATGTGATGGGTTTGTGAATGTGTGAGTTGGGAGTGATGAAAAGAGTGACTTACCCTGGTGGAACGGAGGTGATCATTCATCCTTTTGCGGCACTGGGTGCCTGTCCTCCTCTGTAGGGCATTTGCACTGATCTCTATTGCCAGCACCTCCCAAGCCAGGTTGGTGACTTTGCTGCCTATCCTGTGACCAGAGCTGGGGTAGAGCCCATCCCGGCAGGCTTCCACGGCTTCCAGCAGTCGCTCGAGGGACCCGTTGTTGAAGCGGGGGGCTGCAGCCTTTTTTCCCTTTGCTGGCCATGTCTCCCGGGCAGCGGTGGTGAGCTGGTGGCAATGAGTGCTTTGCTGCTTTTTAAAGATGGCAGCCAGCATGATGCAACAGTAGAGTGATAGAGGGCAAGAGCCCGCTCTCTATGGAAACGGTATGTTTCGCAGGAGTGAATAAATAATGAGGCGTGCTCAGGACGATACTACGTGAAAACGCACCATGTTCGGCAGCGGCTAGGGCTCCATTTTACCTGTCTGCTACCACACTTAGTGCAATTCTGGGAAAATCCCACCCATAATTTTTTTTGGGTTATTGCAAAGTAGGTTTATGAATGTAAGTATAGGTGGTTCTGTCTGTGTGAATTAATTACATTTGGAGTCAACTAGACTGCAAATTTAAAATCATCAAAAGAAGCTATGTATAGAAATGCTAATGAGTAAACATGGATGCTGGCTGAGCATGTAAGGTGTGAAGAGAATTTGCATTTTTAGATAAATGAAGGGAGATTTGGATTTCAAAGGGATCTTAGTCTATTGCAACTAGCCAGATAAGCAAGGTTAAGGAGCATGTTATTTTTCTCAAAGGTTACTGACAATATTGTCAACATGAAAGTTTTCATTGTATGAGGAAGATACAGTTTCAAAGGCATAAGGAACAATAGAATTTACATATTAAGGAGAGAGAAACATGTATAAAAGAGAATCAAAGGCTATGTAGGGGGAAGATCATATTAGATATAACAGGAGTGTGTGAAACAGCCTTCCATTTGTGCACAAGTCTGATATGTAAAGTAACGGAAGGCGGGGAAGCTATTTGGAATTCTACTGTCAAGTAGGGTACTGTGTTGCCGATTTCGTTTTAAATCTAAAATCTATTTTGGACGGTTGCCTTAAAGGGAGTGCAACTGGCAGTCAGGTTAATTAGGAATTTTAGGATTTGTTATAGTAGCAAGTAATTGTAGTCTTATGTATGTGTTTGAAATCTGTTTTGCTAATAAATATTTTCATTTAATTTTGTAAAGAAAATCTCTAAAGGTCTTGGTGGACTCATTACTTCTGAATTCAGTGCACACATTTTCTTGTAATAAACACAAATTGCAAAACCAATGTGATAACGTGACCAAGTTTCCCTTTTGGATTTGATCTGCCTGGTGCAAATCATCTGCCATGTCGTAACACAACCATCTTGATCCCAAGGGTGAATGCCTATTATTGAATTATACATGAGGGGAATATCATTGCTCAGATATCCTGTACCTGTGAGTATCCTTCAGAAAGGGCAAAGGTATTGACAACATGAATGCCACATTGCATATCAATAGAGATAAGTCTCACCGCACCAGTTTTTTTAAAAATCCCTCTCTCATAATGCTGTTTAACCAAATTCTTTCCACTTTACTGTGGACCTTATCCGTGCACAGGAAAGTAGAAGTCCTTCTGCAAGTCTTTTTGTATTTCAAAAAGTTTGTGGTTAAGTTTGCAAGTCACGCATGCATGGCTTCGGCAGCATACCAAGAGAAAATATATTCATATCAAACGCAATAAATTTGTCTCAGAATGAAGCCAGCAGTTGTCTCCTTTTGCAAGTACTTGATTCCATTATGTTGAATCACAAGTTCATTCTGGAATCCCAAAATACACGTACCATCCTCAAAGTTAACATTAAGCTAACTTTTCAAATTGGACATCACCATTTTCAACTCCATTTCAGAATCAAATGATAAGATGCCATATCAAAAGTCACTACACAAAATAAGAGCTCATGTAGAGGAGGGGGTAACATAATATCATGGAGAGAATTAGCTAACAGGAAGCACTGGGTCATTTTCAGGTAGGGTGCCACAGGGATCAGTGCTGGGGCCTCAACTATTTACAATTTATAACAATAACTTGGATGAAGGGACCGAATGTATGGTTGCTAAATTTGTTGATGACACAGAGATAGGTAGGAAAGTAAATTGTGAAGAAGACATGGAGAGTCTACAAAGGGATTAGAAAGGTTACGTGAGTGGGCAAAAAATTGGCAGATGGAGTATAATGTAGGAAAATGTGAACTTGTCCAGTTTGGCAGAAAGAATAAAAAAGCAGTACAGAGGGTTCTGGATGTTTTGGGGTTTTTTTTATTCATTCAAGTGATGTGGGCTTTGCTGGCTAGGCCAACATTTACTGCCCATCCCTAATTGCCCTTGAGAAGGTGGTGGTGAGCTGCCTTTACGAACCGCTGCAATCCATGTGGTGTAATTACCCCCACAGTGCTGTTAGGGAGGGAGTTCCAGGACTTTGACCCAGCGACAGTTAAGGAACGGCAACATAGTTCCAAGTCAGGATGGGAGTGCCTTGGAGGGTAGCTCCCAGGTAATGGTGTTCTCATATATTTGCTGCCCTTGTCCTTCTAGATGGTAGTGGTCGTGGGTTTGGAAAATGCTGTCTAAGGAGCATTGGTGGATTTCTGCAGTGCATCTTCTAGATGGTGCACACTATTGCTGCTGTGCATTGGTTGTGGGGTGGAAGGAGTGAATGTTTGTGGATGGGGTGCCAATCAAGTAGGCTGCTTTATCCTGGATGTTGTCAAGCTTCTTGAGTGTTGTTGGAGCTGCACTCATCCAGGCAAGTGGCGAGTATTCCATCACACTCCTGACTTGTGCCTTGTAGATTGTGGACAGACTTTGGGGAGTCAGGAGGTGAGTTACTCACCACAGGATTCATAGCTTCTGACCTGCTTTTGTAGCCACAGTATTTATATGGCTCATCCACTTCAGTTTCTGTCAACGGTAAACCACACCAAACCACCACCCCCCCACCCCCCCCAAAACACCCCCACACCCCCAGGATGTTGGTAGTGGAGGATTCAGTGTTGGTAATGCCATTGAATGGCATGGGGTGATGGATAGATTCTCTCTCGTTAGAGATGGCCATTGCCTGACACTTGTGTGGCACAAATGTTACTTGCCACTTGTCAGCCCAAGCCTGGATGTCGTCCAGGTCTTGCTGCATTTGGGCATGGACTGCTTCAGTATCTGAGGAGTCGCGAATGGTGCTGAACATTGTGCAATCATCAGCGAACATCCCCATGTCTGACCTTACGATGGAGGGAAGGTCACTGATGAAGCAGCTGAAGATGGTTGGGCCTCGTACATAAATCACAAAATGCTAGTATGCAGGTGCAGCAAGTGATTAGGAAGGCATATGGAATGTTGTTGTTTAACGCAAGGGCAATGGATTATAAAAGTAGGGAAGTTTTTGCTATAGTTGTACAGGCCATTGTTGAGATTGCATCATGGAGTACTATGTACAGCTTCGGTCTCCTTACTTAACAAAGGACATAATTGCATTAGAAGCAGTTCGGAGAATGTTCACTCAATTTATTCCTCAGATGAAGGGGTTATCTTACGAGGAAAGGGTGTACAGATTGAGCCTGTATCCTTTGGAGTTTAGAAGAACGAGAGGTGATCTTTTGAAACATATAAGATCCTGAGGGGACTTGACAGGGTGGATGCTGAAAGGATGTTTTCCTTTATGAGAGAGACCAGAATTAGGGGACACTGTTTAGAAATAGGGGTCTCCCATTTAAGACAGAGACGAGGAGAAACAATTTCTCTCAGAGGGTTGTTCGTCTGTGGAATTCTCATCTCCAGAGAGCAATGGAGGCTGGGTTATTGAATATTTTTAAAGCTGAGTTAGATATAATCTTGACTGACAAAAGAGTCAAAGGGTATGGAGAGAGTCAGGAAAGTAGAGTTAAGGCCACAATCAGATCAGCCATGATCTTATCAAATGGTGGAGCAAGCTCGAGGGGCCGAAGGCCTACTCCTGCTCCTAAATTTGTATGCTTGTAAATAGATCAATGTGCTTAAGTCCAGAACAGGTTAAAATTTCTCCCCTCTTGAAGTTTACATAGCAAAATTCCCAGTCCAAAGGGATTATTTTTATTTCATGGCAAAGCAGATTTTCTTCATCTGTGTAAAATACTACAGCCCAACTTGCCCTCCTAAAATACTTTTACATCTCCCAATCCCTGCCTCAGCAAGCAGAAGATCAGGTAAAATACAAATTTTTCCAAATTCATTAAACAGACTAAATTAATTTTTTCAAACACTGCTGACAGGTACAAAAAACAGAACTGAATTAGACTGTCAAAAGCAAAATACTGTGGCTGCTTGAAATCTGAAGTAAATGCTGAAAATACTCAGGTCTGGCAGCATCTGTGGAGACAGAAACAGAGCTAATGTGACCTGAAATGTTAACTCTGTTTTTTTTACATTAGACTATGGTTATGGCACGGTCACAATACAGCCAAGTAGGAAAGGTTACTTAATCAGTGACTCCCTCAGAGAAGGACCTCTTAAAGATGGTTTTGTGCAGTTAGCCCAATTAACAACACAGTATTTATGGTTAGCATATAATGAGGATAAGTGAAGTTTCTCTCTCTTCCATCCATTCATCTATTCCCTTGACTTACCTCTAACCAGCACACAACCAATAGTGGGATACCCTATTTCACTGATTGTAACAACCCTCCATCTCATCAGCCAAGTAACCATGCTGCATATGTTAAATACAAATTTCAGTAGGATGTTTGACCACAGAGGCCACCCAGACCTGGTCTGGTGTCCACAAAGCCCCTTAAAGAAGTGGGAACTTTGGCCAATTTCTCTGCTCCCCAGTCAGGATTGTGAAGGCCCAAGTCTTCTGCTTACTCCCTCCTATTTTAGAATAAGCTATCTTAGTACAATTTTTGTAATAGTGTTAAGTGATTATACATTTCCTTTACTATTGGGATTTTCTGAAAAGCCAGCAAGCTACAACCAGTATTGAGGATATTTGCAGACTACTGTAGCTGCATCATTGGAAAGCACTGCCTCCTTATGCAATGCTAATAGAAACAAAAAACTCTGGGCTTTGGGACCTGACATCTGAACCAAATGGGAGTCCTGAGACTGCACTTAGGGCAGCAGGATCAGCTTGGTAGCCCAATATTGACTCATAATTAGGGCCTTAATTAGGCAAATCATCTGACCCCAAGCGTGGAGCGGCCAGCCGATCCACAGTCCTGCCTGCTGCTGGGAAACTTCCCCAGCAGCAGGACGGCAGCAAGGAGCCGTCCTGAAGCAGTTCTCTACCTTTTTACTGGGCCCCGCCTCCATTCCTACCGGTAATGGGCTGGTAAAATCCTGCCCATTAAATCACAGTGAGTGACAGAGATTCTTGCATGATACTTTTCTAGTAATGGCTTGAACATAATCAATTCTACAGCACTGATATGGCAAAAACAAACAACCTGGCAAGGAGTAGGTCCTTGATATTTGACAGTACAAGGTATGCAGAAAGTGAGTGCACAAAGTGAAATAAAATAACATCTATGGGATCTGTATCCAGCCATAAATTGTATCAGCACTGGTAAGTCCAGTCCATCAATCTACATCAGTACGACTTAGGACAGTTAAACATAAAATCTGAATGAGTTAAAATTAAATACTTTCATTAAGGATTAAGGGGCCGATGACTTTGATACTTTTATCTCCAAAGACTTCTCAGCTTGCTAAATATTTATTAAGAAAGTGCATAGGATAAGACACCAGAATTTGTTCAATTCCTAATTAAAATGCTTTTTAGACTTAACTCTTCCCTGTGTGACATGAAGTCTTTATTCTACTTTTTAGGTCCAAATTGGGAGTTTAACCTAAGATTGCGAAGAGTATTTGTTAAAAGTCCATAAATCATTTGCATTGTGCACTTCTTAAAACTTTATGATGCATCAAGTTATGTCTCCTGGGAGTCAATGAAGTAAGATCTGGAGATATGATAAAAGTAAACCCATGCAAGTAAATCCATGCAAGAGAGTGGAAACTAAGAGCTATACTAAGGCGTGAAAAATTCAAAAGAGTTTACTGGAAGACAAATAATAATGCACCAAGATTCAAAAATCAAATTATGTTGAAGATTAAAGCTATTTAAAAAATGAAATAGTACACTTTATGGAAGACATATTCTGGTAGCTAATAGGAGAACGAAGTAGTGGTCCAGTGTCATTCAGTAATATGGCACAAAAATCATAGTACACATCCTGGTACACAGCCAAGATTACGCTGGAGAATCTTAGCAGTTTAAAAAAAACACTCACATTACTACATTTATCCATGAAAAACAAGCACACAAAGCAAATAACATTTAACTCAAAACTTAAGATACAATATTACATGCATATAGGATTTGGGAATGAGGCATCATGACTTGGGTTACTCATTTTGAATATTATGCTAATAATCAGACTTGCCCTTGTGCCGCTACAACTGGAATCCTCTCACTGTAGGTCTGACGCCAGCACTGATCTCCTGATGGGCCCAAAAAGCGAGATTTTTCTGCTGTCAGAACATTTGACAATTTCAATCTTGCTACTCCCAAAAGCAAGTCTTTGGTCATTTTATCTTTGTGCCATACTTCAACCAACAAAGGTAACCTAAGAAAAATGAACATATCTGAGTATACAGCAACTATAACATGCAACATTTTACTGTTACATTTTATTCTATTTATTTTCTCACTTCCTTTAAGGCTGAGTTCAAAAGTTGACATTACAAAGTTAGAATCTGAAATTAATTTGTCTTAAGACAACAAAAATAAATCTCAAATTTGTATCTAAGCTACATAGGCAAAGGAAATGTCAGGTACACTCCTTGATATTTGCTGAGTTAATCAATCTTGGATAGTGCTAGCAGAAGTGGCCTCAGCAACTGTCTTAAAATAGTGCCCGGTGTTCTCTTTTCTGATTGCTACTCAATTACTTATTTTAGAGACAGAAAAAGACTGAAAGCCAGAAAGCGTGGGGAAGTAACAGGAGTGCACCAGGTATGGCCCCAAAAGGTGAACAGCCCAGTAACGCTGTCAAGATTCATGCATAATGATCACTTGGCATGAGAAGATCAGTGGCAAACATGTAACTGCCCCAATAAGGGGCTAACACCTACAGGAGAGGAAAGGAAATTAATATTTTTTAAAAATTGATATCTGAAGAATAGAAATAGTGGTGCTCCCAGGGTCTTTGCCCTCTTTGATATGTTTTAATGTGCTAGATTTGGGTATGCAGGGCATAATTTCAAAGTCTGCAAACAACACAAAACTTAGTGAGGAGAATAGGAACAGATATCAGTAGGACAAAGACTGCTGAAATGGGCAGTCACATGGCAGATGAAACTTAATGTAGAGAGGTATGATTTTTGTAGGAAGATTCAGGAGAGGCACTGTCAACTAAATGGTATAATTTTAAAGAGACAAGAACAGAAACCTAGGGCTGTACATTCACAAATCTTAGAAGGTGACCAGACAAGTTGAGAAGAATGGAAAAGGCATATGGTATTCTTGGCATGTTTTTTAAATTCATTCAAGGGATGTGGGCTTCACTGGTTGGGCCAGCATTTTATTGCCCATCTCTAGTTGACCTTGAGAAGGCCGTGGTGAATTGCCTTCTTGAACCGCTGCAGTTCATGTGGTGTAGGTACACCCACAGTGCTGTTAGGAAGGGATTTGAACCCAGCAACAGTGAAGGAAGGGTGATATATTTCCAAGTCAGGATGGTAAATGACTTGGAGGGGAACTTACAGGTGATGGTGTTCCCATCTATCTGCTGCCCTTGTCCTTCTAGATGGTAGTAGTCGTGGGTGGAAGGTCCTGTCTAAGGAGCCTTGGAGAGTTCCTGCAGTGCACCTTGTAGAGGGTACACACTGTAGCTACAGTGCATCGATGGTGGAGGGAGTGAATGTTTGTGGCACCAATCAAGCGGGCTGCTTTGTCTTGGACAGTGTCAAGCTTTTTGAGTGTTGGCGGAGCTGCACTCATCCAGGCAAGTGTGGAGTATTCCATCACACTCCTGACTTGTGCCTTGCAGATGGTGGACAGGCTTTGGGGATTCAGGTGAGTTACTTGTTGCAGGATTCCTAGCCTCTGACCTGCTCTTGTAGACATAGTATTTATATGGCTAGTCTTGTTCAGTTTCTAGTCAATGGTAAACCCCCCAGGATGTTGATAGTGGGTGTTTCAGTGATGATAATGCCATTGAATGTCAAGGTGCGATGGTTAGATTCTCTCTCGTTGGAAATGGCTTTCTAAATAAAGATATTGAGAATAAAAGCAAGGAAGTTATCCTAAACTTTTATATATCACTACTTAGGCCCAGCTGGAGCACTGTATCCAATTCTGGGAAGCACAGTTTATGAAGAATGTCAAGGCCTTAGCGAAGGTGCCGAGATTTACTAAAATAGCGCCAAAGATTCGGGGCTTCAGTTAAGTGGAAAGACTAAAGAAACAGGAGTTATTTTATTTCAAGCATAGGAGGTGTTCAAAATCATGAGAAGTTTTGAAGGGGTAAATAAGGGGAAACTGTTTCCAGCGACATAAGGGTTAACAACCTGAGGACAAAGATTTCAGGCGATTGGCAAAATAACCAGAGGCAAGATGGAGAAACTATATGTAGTGAATTTTCATGATCTGAAACGTACAGCCTGAAAATGAGGGAAGGTTAAATAATAACATTCAAAAGTGAAGTGATATAAATACTTGAAGGGGAAAAATCAGCTATGGGGAATGTATTGGGTAATTGGGTAGCTCTTTGAAAAAGCCAGCAAAGGCATAAAGAGCCAAAAAGCCTCATTCTACACCATTTCATTCCAGGATTCCAACAAAACTATTTGATGTAAATAATATTTTTCAAAACTAAAATCATATCCAGTCATTGATGTTTATTAAATTTTTCTGCTTTGTTCATCTGAACTTTTTTTTAAACCAGTACAAAAAGGTGTGCCGGGAAACTCAAAAGAAATAGATATTTTGATTTGGTAAAGGGAACATAATTTGCAGCTGTTGTTATGCAGGTACAATAAAACACATTAAAATATATTATTGGATAATGGTACCTGAAAAAGGTATCTTGCAGTTGATGAGGTAGTGCTGCAAAATCAAAGGCACAATATGATTGAGGAAAGATCACTTCCATGTTTCTCTTCACTTCCACTGGAGGATTCGTCATGATTGGGGCTGCAGTACCAAAAAATGGGTAGGAGTACCTGATTGGTAAGTTAAAGCAAAAAAGTGTCCAATTTAGTTAGGATACCATACTAGAAAATAAGCAGTCTTGCATTAGAAATTTCTCAATTGAACTCGAGCATGTTTAATACAAAAACATAAAATGCTGGAAAAATTCAACAGGTCAGGGAGCATCTGTGAAGAGAGAGACCAAGTTACATTTCAGCTCAATGACCTTTTGTCAAAACCGAAAACCATGAGAAATGAACAGGTTTTAAGCAAATACTGAGGCAGTGAAACAGAGGAATGGGGAGAACAAAAGGGAAGGTCTGTGACCGGATGGAAGGCAGGAGAAATTAAATGACAAAAAGGTTCATGCCGCAAGACAAAAGGAGATGGGGTATTAGTTTGACTGGGCCTATATTCACTAGAGTTTAGAAGGGTGAGAGGGGATCTGATCACAACGTATAAAATTCTAACAAGGCTGGAGAGACTAGATGCAGAAAGGATATTTCCCTTGTTTGGGGAGTCTAGAACCAGGGGCCATAGTCTCAGGATACGGGGCAGGCGATTTAGGAATGAGATTAGGAAAAAAATTCTTCACTCAGATGGTGATCAACCTGTGGAATTCTCTACCACAGAAGGCTGTGGAGACCAGGTCACTGAATATATTCAAGAAAGAAACTGATAATTTTTTGGATATTAGGGGCATCAAGGGGTATGGAGAGAAAGCAGGAATATGGCGTTGAGATAGAGGATCAGCCATGATCATATTGAATGGCGCAGCAGGCTTGAAGGGCCAAATGGCCTACTGTTGCTTCTAGTTTATATGTTACTATGACAAGTAAAGGGACAAAAGGAAGGTGTAAAAGGCAGTCATTCCTGTCTGAAAAAGAAGTGAGAAAGGTGGCCATGATCTGAAGTTGTTGAATTCAATATGAAATCTGGAAGGACGAAAGGTCCCTAACTGAAAGAGGAGGACAATGAGATCAGAGTGAGAGTGAGACAGCGAATTAAATGACAAGCTCAGGGTCACTCAGCTCAAGGGAACTGATTTCTACCAAGCGGAGGCTGAACACCAATGCTGACACCTCCTTCTACCATCCTCGAGTGCACAGCCACACTACTGAACATCCAGCCGCCATTTTAGAGGCTGTCACTGATCACGTTTCCTCTGGAACTCAGCCTACCATGGGGTCCAGCCTCATGCTCCCTCAATGCAATATAGCCTACTGCTACAACAAAAACAGGAAATGCTGAAGAAACTGAGCAGGTCTAACAACATATGTGGAGAGAAAGACAGAGTTAACGCTTCAAATCCAGATGACTCTTCTTCAGAGATGGTTGGTAGCCTACTGCTACCTCCTTACCAACCTTTTCTTGCCCCAAAAAACTGATTTCCTATCTTGAATACATTTTCTCCCCTTGCCGGTCTCATCTCACCTACATTTGTGACTCTTCCGATGCCCTCTAGCAGTTAACTGTTCCAAGTTTCCTGGTCCTAACCATCAAATCCCTCCACACCTCCATCCCCCACTAAGAGCCATCTAAGAGGTCTCTGCCTCTTCCTTGAATGAAGCCCCAACCTGTTCTCATTCATGACCCCCTCTTCCACCTGGCTGAAATTGTTCGCTCATTGAAAAGCATCTCCTTTGACTTCACTAACTCCCTCCAAAGTAAAAGGTGTTCCCTATAATCTGTACTGATCCTATCAGTGTCTGCCTTTCTGTTTAATGTATGGAACATTCTTCATAGCATCAGGTCCTCACCCTTACCTCTTTCCGATACATTGATGACTGTAATGGTGCACTTCCTGCTCCTGCCCTGGACTGTTATATTTCATCAACTTTGCTTCTAATTCCACACTTTTCCTCGTCTTCACATACTCCAAGTCCAATATTTCTTTTCCCATCCTCAACCTCTGCCTCTGTTTCAGGAAACAGACTATCAACTAATACCCATCATAAGTTTACTGGCTCCCACGGCTTCCTTGACTACTTTTTCTCTTTTCCTGTTTCCTGTCAGGATTCTATTCCAGTCTCATCTATTCTGATGACGCAGAATTCCTCACCAGTGCTTCCGACATGTCTACTCTTTTCCTCAATTGATGATTCCTCTCCTCAAGGTTGGCAGGCCCTCGACCGCATCAGTTCTATTTCCCTACGGTGCTGTTCTCCCTCCTATCCCTCCTTCCCAGAACCACCATCTGGTTTCTCCTGTTCTCACCATCCACCTCACCAGCCTCCACATTCAACAGATCATCCACTGCCATTTCTGCTATCTGCAGAGTAATGCCATCACCTGACATATACTTTTTCAGCATTCCGAAAGGGCTGTTCCTTCTGCAAAATCCTCATCCACTCTTCAATCACCCCCAACATCCTCTCTTCTTCCTATGCAAGCACAGAAAATACAACACATACCTTTTTACCTCAACTGCATCTGATTATAATTCTGCTCCTTTTTTTTTGTTTTTCGACAGCACTTGGTGATGATTCTGCTTTTTCCATTTACCCATCCTCGAGACCCATCTTTTGTATTTGAACTTGCCCCATTATCATCTCCTTTTAACTTGCAGTGTCATCCCTTCTGTCATTTAATCTCTCCTGCCTTCACCCCTATCAAAAATCTTTCAATTTTTTTCTTCCCCTGCCCCCTTCTCTGCCTCTGTACTTGCTTAAAACCTGTTATAAATCTAACTTTTTCCTGTTCTGATAAAAGGTCATTAAGTTGAAATGTTAATAGTTTCTCACTCCACAGGAGTCTGACCAACAGAGATTTTCCGCATTTTCTATTTTTATTTTAGATTTCCAGCATCTGCAGTACTTTGGTTTTGTTCAACCATAATCCTACCCATTCCTACAGCTATTTGACTACATTTTCTTTCACCTTTCTTCCTGTAAGAACTTCTTGCTTTCTCACAGTTTGTCCATTGCAGATGTTCTAATGATGCAGAATTCTATACCAGCACTTCCAACATGTTTTCTTTTGCCCTCAAGAGGAATCCCCCCCCACCCCCCTCCCCTGGTTAACAGGGCCCCTCGAGTCAGTCTGTTCCATTTCTCACATTTGGGATCTTACCCCTTCTCCCTCCCAGAACCATGATGGGGGTTTGCCTGGTCTTCACCTTTCACCCACCAGCCTCCAGTCAGTAGATCATCCTCTGCCATTCCTGAAACCTTCAAACACATCTTAACCTCTCAGCATTCCAAAGGGACCATTCCCTCTGCACCCTTATCCATTCTTTTTTAATATTTTCCAAAGGTGTGGGCGTCACTGGCAAGCCCAGCATTTGTTGCCCAACCTTAACTGTCTTTAGGAATGTGGTAGTAAGCTGCTTTCTTGAATCACTGCAATTCATCTGGTGGGGGTGCTCGCATAGTGCTGTTAGGAAGGATGTTCCAGAATTTTGACCCAGTGGCAGTGAAGGATAATTCCAAGTTAGGATGGAGTGTGGCTTGGAGGGGAACCTGAAGGTGGTGGTATTCCTATGCCCCTGCTGCCCTTGTCCTTCCAGGTGGTAGAGGTCGTGGGTTTGGAAGGTGCTGTCGTGGAGCCTTGGTCAGCTGCTGCAGTGCATCTTGTAAATGGTACACCCTGCTGCCACTGTGCATCAGTGGTGGAGAGGGTGAATGTTTAGGGTGCCAATCAAGCAGGCTGCTTTGTCCTGAATGATGTCAAGCTTCTTGAGTGATGTTGGAGCTGTACTCATCCAGGCAAGTGGAGGTTATTCCATCACTCCCCTGACTCGAGTCTTGCAGATGGTGAACAGTCTTTGGGCAGTCAGGAGGTGACATACTCACTTCAGAATTCCCAGTCTCTGACTTGCTGTGATAGCCACAGTAGTTCTCTAGTTGGTCCAGTTCAGTTTCTGGTCAATCATAACCTCCAGGATGGTGAACTTCAATCACCTCCAACAGCCATAGGAAGAAAGGACAGAGGAGCAGGTGTAGGCCATTCGGCCCTTCAGGTCTGTTCCACCATTCAATAAGATCATGGCTAATCTGGTTGTGGTCTCAGTTCCACTTTCCTGTCTGCACTCCGTAACCCTTGACTCACTTGTCTAACAAAAATCTATCTAACTCAGCCTTGAATAAATTTAAAGACCCAGCCTCCGCTACCTTCTGGGGAAGAGATTTCCATTCTCTAATAATCCTCCGAGAGAAAAAAATTTCCCAACTTTGTCTTAAAAGAGAAACCTCTTACTCTTAAACTATGTCCCCGAGTTCTAGTTTCCCCAACAAGTGGGAACACCCTCCCAGCATTCACCTTCTCCAGTCCCCTCAAGATCTTATATGTTTCAATAAGATCATCTCTCATGGGTATAGGCCTAACTATTCAACCTTTCACTCCAGGAAAGAGTCGTCCCAGCCTCCTTCCCACAGCACACTGGAAATACAACACCTACCTTTTAACCTTTTCCCTTTCCACTGTTCTGGACCCCAAATACTCCTTTCTGATAAAAAAAACAGCAAATTATTTGTAGCTTTTTTCAAGTTAGTATACTGCAGCCACTGATCACAATGAGGTCTTAACACTGGGGAGACCAATTGCAAACTAGGTGATTACTTTGCGGAATTCCATCATTCAGTCCACACATGAGACTTCCTGGTTGCCTGTCATTTTATTTTATGCTATACTCCCACTCTGACCTCTCTGCCCTCATCTTTTAATTAAGCATTTACATCCTTCTGGACTAATGGAGTTCAACAATTTTGGATGGTAACCACAGTTCCCATTTTTTGTCAACAGCAGCAGTTGGTAATGAAATAAAAACTGAAAATGCTGGAAATACTCAGCAGTTAAGAAATCGTGAGTAATTCCAAAATTTTGTGTTTTAACTTCAGATTTCCAACATCTGCAGTGACTTTTATATTTCTGTTGGTAATGATTCTGTTATCGCAATGTAGGCCTCCTCTAGACCTATGGTTTGCCTCTGTACTTGTCCAAAACCATCTCCTCCTAACTTTCAACATCATCCCTTTTGTCACTTAACATTTATTGCCTTCTCTGCTATCACAGATCTTCCCTTCTGTTCTTGCCTGCCTCTTCCCTTTTCCTACCTCTGAACGTGCTGAAAACCTATTACATCTCCATCTTCTCCCAGTTCTGATGATGGGTTATTGACCTCAAACATTAACTCTCGCCACAGATGCTGCCTCGCCTGCTGAATTTTCCCAACATTTTCTGTTTTTATTTGAGATTGCCAACATCCACAGAATTTTGCTTTTGTGCTAGAACAGTTTTAGATCTGGACCAGCATGTTACTTAATCTTAAAATATGCATACTGTATGGTGTAAAGCAATTTAGCCATCAGCTGTTTAAGCATTTAACCAAGTAGAGTGGAATGAAAAAAATTAGATCAAGAATGTAACTGGAATTTAACAACCATCAGCTCATTGTGAAAGCGGTGAAGGTGGCAAATGGTCTTTAGCCAGAGACATAAATAAAACAGTTTATGATTTTAATCTGAGCTTTTTTGGAGTTTAGCTTCATCTGGAAAACTATGTTCTGGTCACTACAATTCAGTGCAGACACTGTTGATTTTGGATGGAAAGCATGAAGGACGATTAAACATAGAGACACCTAAATTAAAAGGAGTAACAAAGATAATTGGAAAGTTTGTACTGGAGAAAAAGGCAGCTGAGGGGGGGGGGAAACCAAGATTCTAAAGGTTGGAGATAAATTGAATATTAATAGATTGTTTTACAGAACAGTAATTGTCATCCCAAATAGTTATCAGCTTGACATTAAGAACTACTCCCAAAATTGAGTCTTACTCAATTTCAAGAGGGAATTCAAGTTTTTGGTTTTAGGAAAGAAGTAATTAAGTCAAGTGCTTCTAAACTTTTGGATCAAACAGAAGGCCCTTGCCAATGTTGTACATTCCAGCCACTTATAATCACATGCATTCCACCAACAGTCTAAGCATACAAATGCTACAAACTCTGGATACCCTATAGTGGACGAGCCAGTATTGTTGGGAGAACAGAGGAGCAATACTTAAGGTCACATCTAGCCCAAAACTTTGTTTGTTCTCTTCATCTAGATTGCCTGATCCACTGACCATTTCCATCATTTTCACAAAATAATTAAGTATGATAAAGGGCTTTTGGCTGATCTTAGTTCATCTATCCAGAATGGTCCTGAAGATAAGAACATAAAATAATAAGAAATAGGGCCAGGAGAAGACCATATGGCCCCCATTGAGCCTGCTCCACCAATCAATATGACCCTGGCTGATTTTAAATTTCAACTCCACTTTCCTAGCCGCTCCCCATATCCTCTGACTCCCTGAGACATCAAAATATTGTCTATCCCAGCCTTAAATATAGTCAACAATGGAGTATCCACAACCCTATGGGATAGAGAATTCCAAAGTTTCACAAGGCTTTGAGCAAAGGTATTTGTCCTCATGTCAGTCCTAAATGACCAGCCCCTTATCCTTAAACTGTGTTCCTTTGTCCTAGCTTCCTCAGCTAAGGGAAACAATCTCACAATATCTACCCTGTCAAGTTCCTTCATAATCTTGAATGTTTGAATGAGATCACCTCTCATTCCTCTAAACTCCAGATAATTTTCTCAGCCTCTCATCATAGGACAGCCCTCTAATCCCAGGGACCCACTGAATTATTGTTACAAAAGTCAACTTACCTTCCCGTCGAGAGCAGAGGTTGGAAACTCCCAAGTCCCGATAGAACTCAGAGTTTCCATGCATGCGCAGACCAGGAGCAGGCTGCACATGCGCAATTCTGCAGTGTAAGTTCTTTGGGTCCAGTGCACCTGTGCATAAGGAAAAATGGCATGGAAACCTGGGTCATGTGACAGGAGCAGAACTCCATTGAGGGCAAAGCCTCAGGTCAGGGGCAGGGAGAGGGGGCAGGATGAGGTCCCAAAAGAAGTGTCTCAGACAAGGGACAGGGACAGGAAGAGCTCCCAGTTCAGTTAAAAAGAGAGGTGCAGAGAAAGAGGCTTCAAGCAGAAAAATGGCTGCAATTAGCAGACTTTAAGTGGAAAGGGTTCAGAAGAAGCACTGGCAATCGAAAAAGGCAACAGAAGTTTGGTGATTCTGTGCTGCGGGCCGTTAGGTAGTAGTAGTAGTAGTGGAACAGTAGTGTTCTGCTTGTCGTGGCCAAACAGTTGAAGTTGTGTTTCTGAGTTGGTGCTGAATGCAGGTTCAGGAATCCTGGGTAACGGAGTCTTGTCACGGGAGACAAGATTGAATCCTGCCAGGCGGGCTGCCATTGAGCCGTTGATGAGGCCATCCAATTTGGAGCGACTTTTAGAGAGAACTTGCAGAGGTGAAGACTGGATTCCTTTGTGAGAGAGACAGAGTTTCAGTGAGATTGGTTGACTCGGTGTTTACTGACGTCTGGGTGAGTTGTTCAGAAATGCCTGGACTCTGTCTTGGTTGGCCCTTTTATTTGTTGTGCATTTATTTTTGTTTGTTCAAAACCCATGGAATCTTGTGGCTTTATTCACTTAGCACATGTCTTGAATCTTAAACTTTGCCTACTTTAAACATTATTGGTCCCTAACCAGATCTTAACAAAAACAATATTTCATTGGTTCTTAACAGTTCCTGGATTTTTAGCCTCTCTGTCCATGGGTCTCTACCATTAATTGATTAGTCCTAAATTTGCCCCTTGTCCTTTCCATGCAATTTGAAAAAAGTGACAACTTATATTTATACAGCACCCGTGACATAATAAAACTTCTCAAGGTGTTCCACAGGAGTGTATGAAATTAGACATCGAGCCAGGTAAAACAATATGAGGGCTGAGGATCAAAAGCTTGGTCAAAGAGGTGGCTTTTAAGGAATGTGTTAAAAGAGGAAAGCGAGATAGAGTCAGAGAAGTTTAGGGAGATAAAAATAGATAAGAAAACTAGATAAATGACAGCCTATAAGGGCAGGGAGCTACCAATCCAGTGCATGGCTGCAGCATTGGCAAATGTGCACATGTGGAACTGCTCCTGGTTGATTGGCATCAGGAGCTGAGAGGGTTAAATGCAGATCATGGAGAGCTTCAATGATGCACTTCAAGACCGAGGCAAGTACTTTCAGGCAAGATGGAGCTGGCCAATGATCAGAGTCTGGAGGTGAGCTTTTCTCAGGGAGAATGATCTCATCAAAACCTACAAAATACTTAAAGGAATAGAGAGGGTAGATGCAGATGTTTCCCCTGGCTGGGGAGTCTAGAACCAGGGGACACAATTTCAAAATAAGGGGGAAGCCATGTAGAACCGAGATGAGGAGAAATCTCTTTACTCAGAGAATTGTGAATCTTTGGAATTCTCAACCCCAAAGGGCCGTGGAAACTCAGTCACTGAGTGTGCTTAAAGTGCAGATTGATAGATTTCTGATTAACAATAATGTAAATGGTTATGGGGATAGTGTAGGTAAAAGACATTGAAGTGTTCGATCAGCCATGATCGTATTGAATGGTGGAGCAGGCTCAACGGGCTGAATGGCCTTCTCCTGTTCCTATGTTCCCGACATGTTAAAAGGGTGAGCTCATGTGGAGCAGCAGTGAAAACAGCACAAGGCATGTGTACATTTAAGGTTATTTATTAGATTTGTGCAGTCTTTATTTGCACTTTGATTTTGCAAGTATATACAATGTAATTTCAAAATTTCAACATATTTAATACTTGGATTTTAATGCTTTTTATGAAAAGTCAAGCCAATTCTAATATAGGTTTTGTTACGATACCAGCTGATGTTAATACTGGACGAGACAGATCCCAAAGTGAAACTGGTTTAATAGATCCCAAATTTTTTTTCGAAACCGTGGAGAAAAGTTACTGAACAAATTCACAGGAGTTTGCTCTTGAACTTGTGGCATAAAGAATAAAATATTTATTAAAACAATAAAAATGAACTATATTACACCAGTCAAAAAGGTGGAAAGATCTCAATACGAACACTAGAAGATGATTCAAATATTCACTGTTCGTTCACCCCAGCAATATCTTTAGACACATAAAATACAGACAGATGAACAATTTACAATAACTATCTTATACTCTGACATTCAGGATATGTATGAGGTACATGTGAATTAACAGGCAAACTGTGGTCAAACACACCACACTCCAAAATAAATGAAAGATGTGACCAAAGCAGATTTCATGGGTGTCTCAACAATCCACCCAGATGTTTGTCACATTGTGAGCCATCCAGTCTCACTGAAACTTTGCTCTTTTCATGAAGGTTTTCAATCTCCACATTTGAAGAACTTATCTTGGAATTCCCTTCAAACGCTGCTCCCACATGGACAGCTACAACAACAGCCCACCTCACAGGGTTTCAATCATCTTGCAAGATTCCTTTCCCTTGGATCCCCGACTACACTCAAACTTCACCTTCCAAGCACAATTTCAGATCCTCGGCCGTGCAAGCAGAACACCACTGCTCCAAAAAGTCCGCAGCAAGGAGCCACCAACCTTCGGCTGCCTCCTCGGATCTTCAGGGCTTCAATCGTGCCGACTTTGCTTCAGGTCTCCCTGTAGCTCTTCCTTTAACTAGGAAGCTAGCTGTCCGCCCTTCTCCTTCAACTTTACTTATCTGTAGCTTATCTGGAACTTTCTTCCAAGACCTGCTTCTGATAACTGTCTTTGTCCCTGCCTGGGACTTTCTTCTGGGACCTCTCCCTGTCCCCCTCCTCATGTCCTGCTCGCATTACTTTGCTGGAATGGGGCTCCGGTTCAGGTCACCTGACCTGCAGTTTTAACACTGTTTCATTTTTTTGTTTCTTTTCTTCTGCATAGATATGCAGGGCTTGTTCCCGGCCTGAAGAATGTAAAAGGCACGAACTGCACATGTGCAGCCATTTCCCGGCTGGCGCATGTGCAGAAGGTCCAAGACTCATCGGGAACTAGAGTTCTTGACCTCTGACTTCAGATTCAGGTAAGTTTTTCAGTTTCATCACAGTTTTGTTTCCCCATTTTTTCTCATTCCCTCACTGAAGGTGTTTATTCTTGTTGAGATCTAATGCCACGGATGCTGGCAGACTAGGATTTGAACCTGGGACCTCCACTGGCATAGTATTACACTGAAGTGGGTCTTTGCACACTAGAATCTCTAATCAATTAAAAAATCATGCATGTGTGTGTACGTCCTGTCAGCGTTTTACATTATAAGTTTGTTTAGCGACATTTATAATGAAGTTCCACAGTGGAACTTCGGTTAAATATAGAGATGAGAAAATCTGGGGCTGTTCTCCTTAGAGCAGAGAAAGTTAAGGGTATATTTCACAAAGCTGTTCAAAATTATGAATGCTATTGATTAGATAAATAAAGTTAAGCTGTTTCTGGTGGCAGAAAGGTTGGCAAACAGAGGACACAAATTTATGGTAATTTGGCAAAAAAAATTAGAGGGTAGCAGATTTGTAGACCAGCAAAAACCTCATCTACAATTCTGATGGTCATGGGATTGAAATATTTAAACATAAATGCCGCTACCTACAATGAATCCCAAGATATGTATGATTGAAGGTGTCCACATGCAATCTTGATTTAACATTTTGAAATGGGCATTTCAGATATTAGTTATTTGTGCACTTCCAAAGATTAGTGTTGAGACAGTATTTTCTGTTCCTGCCAGAGATGCAGCTAAATTTTAGATTTTTAGAAAGATGACAATTGTAATACAAAGTCAAGATTCTGTGATTTTAGGTTGGGGTTTTGTGTATTAAGAAAATTGAAAATTAGGAACGTGTTTCATCAGGTTATTAAATCCCAGCTCTAGGAATGAGGTCGAGAGAGGATACAGATCACTGTACTTCCCACAAGATGTGGCGACTTTCTGAGATCCCTTTTGGTTTCTCCATATTTTCTTTCTCCTTTCTTTACTGTTTTTCCCTTGGTGGTTCTTGCAATACCATATTGTGAATCACAAAAAAGCAGTATTTAAATTAGCAAGACAAAAGCAAAATACTGCAGATACTGAAAATCTGAAGTAAAACAGCAGATCAGGCAACATCGGTGAGAGAGAAAAAAGTATGACAACAGATTCTGATGCCATTGTAAAGCTATGAAAAGGGGTAACAAACTACATTGTTCATGTTAAGCAAAGAGGGCAAGAGAAAGGAAAGGGGGTAGGTTTGGTTTCATTTTATATTTAATGCATTTTAAGATGGTATAATTATCATAATAAAAGGTTTTTTGCTACTTATACCAAATTTTATTTTTATTATAATTGTCCTTTTCTCAATCATTTACGGCCAGTCTCCCTATACAATTTCCATACCCAGATGTGGCCCTCCAGCCGAATAGTTTTCCTACCCTGGCTTAGGGCCTAGACAACCAAAGGCATGGCCACCAATAGTGGAATAATTAAAACTGGGGATGCTCAAGAGGCCAGAATTAGATGAGCACAGATATCTTGGAAGGTTGTAGGGCTGGAGTTGATAACAGAGATTGGGAGTGGGGAGTCGTTGGAAGGATTTGAAATCAAATTTGATCATTTTAAAATCAAGGTTTTGCTTGACGGGGAACCAATGTAGGTCAGATAGTACAGGGGTGTGGGTTGAGGACTAGGTGCGGTAAGGGTGCAGGTTGCGAAGTTTTGGATGGCCTTAAATTTACAGAGGGTAGAAAGTAGGAGGCCAGCCAGGAGCATATTTGAATAATCAAGTCCAGAAGTAACAAAGGCATGGAAGAGGGTTTCAGCAGCAGATCAGCTAAGACAGGTGTGAAGTCCAGCAATGTTAAAGGTAGGTAAAGGCTATCTGGTTTTGTCTCAGACAAATGCCTGGAAGAGGAATGATGTCAGTAACTAGTGAACGGAGTTTGGAACAGGCACCAAAGAAAATGTCTTCCCAATCTATAATTGGAAGAAACCTCTGCTCATCTGGTACTGAGTGTCAGGTAACAAGTGGGGGAATCGAGGGAGGTAGTGAGGTACAACCAGGCATCATCAGTGTACATGTGAAAGCTAACACTGTGTATTTGGATAATATTGCCAAGGTAGATGAGAAATAGGAGGTGGCCAAGGATAGATCCTTTGAGGACACCAGGGGTAACAGTGCAGGAGTGAGAAAAGAAACCATCGCAAGTGATATTCTGGCTACAATTAGATAGATAAGAATGGAAGCAGGTGAATGCAATCAGCTGAACGACAGTGGAAAAGCATTGGAGGAAGATGATCTGATCAACCATGTCAAAGGCTGCAAACATGTCGAGGAGGAAGGGGACACAGACAAGGTGTGAACTGACCAGTGCAGTATACAGTTCTGTTCAACGTTCTCTGATTGGACTCTACTGTTTTGACTATGCAGTTAACATTCTCTTCGTGCTGTTAATTGGATGGGCATGTTAAGTCAAAGACTCTGAGGTCTATCTCAACCTCAGCTTTCACAATGCCATTTGTAGACCATGCGGGTTGCTCATTTTCCTTTCTTTGAGCACGACATCATATATGTATTAATTTTTACCTACAATATTGCCCACTTACATTTATTTGTCCAAGTCATTGACAATTCCTGATCTGCCTTCTTCAATTCCACTGCATGCTAGTATTGTATCATATGCAAATTTGACCAATTTACATCAAGCCTGAGTCTAAATTCTGATGTAAGTTAGAAATAGTCATCTGATCACTGAGGACCACACTTAGAATTTTCCCCACCTTGATACATAGAAACATAGGATGGTCACAGTGCAGAATGAGTCCATTCAGTCTATCCTATCTGTGCCAGCTCTTTGCAAGAGAAATTCACCTAATGCCACTCTCTTGCCTTTTCCCAATAGCCCTGCAACTTTTTTTCTCTTCAGGTAATGATCCAATTGTCTTTTTAAAGGCACGATTGAACCTGCGTCTTAGGCAGTGCATTCCAGATCCTAACTACTTGTTGCGTGAAGAGGTTTTTCCACATAGCACCACTATTTTTTTTGCCAATTATCTTAATCGGTATCCTTTGGTTCTCAATCATTCCACCAATGAGAACAGCTTCTACTCTCTCTAGCCAGTTCGTGATTTTGAACACCTCTATCAAATCTCCTCTTAACCTTCTCTTCTTCAAGGAGAACAGCCCCAGCTTCTCCGATCTATCCACGTAGCTGAAGTTACTCAACTCTAGAACTTTACACAGAATTGTTACATCACAGGAGGCTATTCAGCCCGTCATGTCTGAGACAACTCTCTGAATGAGCAATGCACTTAGTGCCATTCCCCTGCCTTTTTCCATAACCCTGCACATTCTTCCTTTTCAGATAATAATCCAAATCCCTCTTGAAAGCCTCAAATGAACATGACTCCACCATACTCTCGGGCCGTGCATTCCAGATCTTAACCACTCGCTGCATGTCCCTATTGCTTCTTTTGCCAATTACCTCCAACCTGTGCCCTCTCATTCTCGATCCTTCCACCAGTCAGAACAGTTTCTCCCAATCTACTTGTCCAGACCCCTCATGATTTTGAATACTTCTATCAAATCTCCTCTCAACCTTCTCCCCACCAAAGAAAACAGTTCTCCAAATTCTCCAATCTATCTCCATAACTGAAATTCCTCATCCCTGGAACCGCTCCTGTGAATCTTTTCTGCAATCTCTCTAATGCCTTCACATCTTTCAAGGACTGGATGCAATGAGACCAAACTAGCGTTTTATACAAGTTTAATATAACTTCCTTGCTCTTTTACTCTATGCCACTATAATAAAACCTAGGATGCTGTATGCATTATTAACCGCTCTCTCAACCTGTCCTACCACCTTCAATGACTTATACACATATACACCCAGATCCTTCTGCTTCTGCAACCCCTTTAGAGTTTATTCCCTAATTTTATATTGTGTCTCTGCGTTCTTCCTACCAAAATGAATCATTTCACGCTTCTCAGAAACTTAGAATCATGCAGCACAGGGGGAAGGACATTCAGCCCATCGGCAGGTGATAGGTCTTTGAAAGAGTGTCCCAATTAATTCCACTCTTCTGTTCTTTTTTTCTCTGCACTGAATTTCATCCATTTGTCTGTTCATTCCACCAACTTGTCTGCGTCCTTTCAAAGTTCTAAGCCATTCACCGACCGTTCACAATGCTTCCAAGTTTTATATCATCAGCAAATTTTAAAATTGTGCCCTGTACATCAAGGTCGAGGTCATTAATATATTTCAGGGAAAGCAAGGATCCCAAAACCGCCTCAGGGAACTCCACAACAAGCCTTCCTCCAGTCCAAAAAGACAACTGTTCACCGCTACTCTGCTTTCTGAAACTCAGCCAATTTAGTATCCATGTTGCCACTGTTCTAACTTTGCTCAAGTCTGTTTTGTGGCACTTTATGAAATGCCTTTTGGAAGTCTATGTATATCACATCAACAGCATTACCCGCATCTACCTTCTCTATTATCTCATCAAAAAACTCAAGCAAGTTAGTCAAACACAATTTACCCTTAACAAATCCGTGTTGGCTTTCTTTAATTAATCCACATTTCAAGTGACTGTTACCGTATCTACTCGAGTAATGGTCGATCTCACGTAAAAGTTGAGTCTCTGATTTTTGGTCAAAAAAACATTCATTTTTCAATATACCTCATACATAAGTCAACTCCCAACTCTTAGCCAAAAAATGCAAACTCTTTGTACTTAATACATGCTTACCGCTGAAGTCAAACTCACCCAGGTGCAAAATTACTGGAATAGCACAGCATTGAAGCCGGCTGTTCAGCTCCTTATGTCTGAACACATCAACACATGATGTCAAGGCTACCACTCACTGGTGCGTGTTGCATTCTTGCCAATCCTGTCCTCTAACATGGCAACATGGTATCAAGAAGGAATGGTAGATGCACAGCACAGTTCAAGGTTAAATTTGTTAAGATTGCAGAGCAGACAAATAATTGTGCAGCAGCTAGAGAATTTAAGATTTTGGAGAAGACCATTGGAAACTAGAGGAAACTCTCAACAGAGCTTAGCCAGATAACTAAGAATAAATGTGCAAAAAGAGAAAAACCTAGCATGTGATCACAGCTGGAAGATGAAGTTGCAAAATGCGACAATGAAAATCGCCAGAATGAACTCCCAGTTTTTCAAAGATCTATCCGAATGTTCACCCTGAAACAAGCAGGAAATTTATGCATTGCAGATTTCAAAGCCAGCCCTGGATGGCATACCAATTTTATGAAGGGAAACAATTTTGTACTGCAACAAAAGACCAAGAGTTCACAACGTCTCCCAGCAGAACTTGATGACAGGCTTATCACATTTCAATGGCTTATAATCAAACATTGACAAAAGAATGGATATGGATTGGCCTGTATTGGGAATGTGTGGATGAGACGCTCATGAATATTGACACGCCAGCCAGTCAAACAGTTAGCAAAGTTGGAGAAAAAAATAGCGTTAGTGAAGCCAACTGGCCATGAAGAGAACAGATTCAGTTATGCTATTGTGTATGTTTGACGAGACTCTAAGCCAATGGTGATATTCAAGAGAAAAACCTCCCAAAACTGTAATTCTCACAAGAAGTAGTCATCCACGTTCACGATAAAGGATGAATGGATGAAGGTGGCTTGAAATTATGCCTGGGGAAAGTTTGGAGTTTCTGACCAGGAAGATTACATAAAGAAAAAAAAGTCTTCTTATTTGGGTGATGTTCAGATCACATCTTGTCGATGATATGATGATATCATTGCTCAAGTTAGATTGCAAAACAGTGATAGTGCAGTGCGATGAAGGTTAAAAAAAAGCTAACCTTAAGTTTAAATCAAAACCAGAGTTCGGGAACTCCAGTTTCCAGAGGGCGTCAAGACTTCTGCGCATGCGCTGGCAGGGAACTAGCTGCACATGCGCAGTCAGAGTCTTTTTCCGTTTTTATGTCTCCTCCGCATGCACCAGTCAAGAAAGAGCTGCACATGCACAGCTCATCCATTTTTACCTTCTTCAACCAGGAACAGGCCCTGCGCACATACGCAGAAGAAAAAGATGAAGAAAAGTAAAACAGTGCAAGACTGCAGGTCAGGTGACCTGAAGAGGCATGCCATTGCAGAGAAAGTGTCCCAGGGAGGACATGGGGGACTGAAAGGGGTCCCAGAAGACAATCCCAGGTAGAAACAAGGACAGAAATCAGAAACAGATCCTGTTAAGTAAAGTTGAGAGAAAGGAGCAAAGCAATCGGCTCCAAATTAAAGAGAGAGCTGCTGGAAGCAGACCTGAAATAAAGTGGGCTCAATAGAAACCCTGAAGATCCAAGAGGGCAGCCAAAGGTTGGTGACTCCATGCTGCGGGTTGTAAGGACAAAGGTACTCTTTGGAGCAGTTGTGTTCTGCTTGGGACAGCCGAAGATCTGAAATTGTTCTTGGAAGATGAACCTTGAGTGTACTCGGAGATCCAGGGGAAAGGAATCTCAAAAGTCAAGATTGAAGCCCTGGAGGTGGATTCTTGATGAAGCTGTCCGAATGGGAGTGGCTTTTGGAGAGAATCCCAAGGTCAGTTCTTCGAAAGTGGAGGTTGGAAATTTTTGTGAGAAATACAGAGTTTGAGAGATCGGTTGGCTCATGGTGTGATTTGCGTCTGGGTAGGTTGTTGAGAAATCCATAGAATCTGTTTTGGTTACATCTGTCATTTACTTTGGAGTATGGTGTGTCTGACCACAGTTCGCCATTTGGTGCACATGTACCGCATTCCTGCTCTGAATATTAGAGAATAAGATAGATACATTAAGTTGTTTTATCTTTCCTAATTTGTATATGGCTGTAAATATATAGCTAGGGTGAAAGAAGAGTGTATATTTGAATCATTTTCTTATGTTTGTATTGAGATCTTTCCAACCTTTCTGTCTGGTGTAATATAGTGCATTTTTCTTGTTTAATAAATGTTTTTTTGTGTGCTAAAAGTTCATCAGCAGACTCCTGTGAATTTGTTCAGTAACTTACCATCACGTTTCTAAAAAATAGTAGAAATTCGGATCTATTAAGCCAGTTTCATTCTTGGATCTAACTTGTCCAGTATTAACATCAGCTGGGATCGTAACAGCAGTGATTCCCAGTGGTCTAATCAGCCTTGTTCTTCCATTGGATTTCTCTCTAAATAGGCCCTTCAAGGATAGCATGAAAAAAAAAATAGAATAACTGGATGGTCAGAAGAGAGCAGATATTCCCCAAGGGAGACAGCATAGAGGCTCCAACATTAGCAATCTTGTGTGAATGGGTTGTAGGGACCTAGGATGAAATCAGAACGGAGACTGCCTCAAATCATTCAAGACATGTGGGATATTCAAAACAATTGATGGCACAGAAAATGATTTTTTGTGGAATGATACGGTCAATAACAACGTGATTTCTGATGAAGATGATGTTGATGATCCATGTGATGATGCCATTCAAGAAGCAGATTGAAACATGCTATTTGGTTCTGAGGATGAGGAGGAGGGTGATATTTATGGATCTTATTACACGTTCAGTGCATGCTCTGCAGGTAAGTAGTTTTCATTTCATACTGTGAAAAGGCTGAGTAAAATTGTACAAATTTGTATAAATGGCTTTTGTTTTTGATGAATTTGATAATTTAGAATACAGAAATTAATGTCTGCATCCATGGAGGTTATTATTTATTTATAGATAAAAATTTAACAAAAATATTTTTGGCTCCTTTTGTGGGCGGGGTTGGCTGGAACAGTATGAGACCTGGCAACTACCAATAAGGGAGGCGGTGGCATAGTGGTATTGTCATTGGACTGGTATTCCAGAGACCCAGGATAATGCTCTGGGGACCTGGGGACATTCACCACGGCAGATGGTGAAATTTGAATTCAATAAAAATCAGGAATTAAAAGTCTGATGATGGCCATGAAACTATTGTCAAATGTTGGTAAATACCCATTTGGTTCACTAATGTCCTTTAGGGAAGGAAATCTGCTGTCCTAACCTGGTCTGGCCTACATGTGACTCCAGACCCACAGCAATGTGGATGACTCTTAATTGCTCTCTGAACAAGGGTAATTAGGGTTGGGCAATAAATGCTGGCCGAGCCAGTCATGCCCACATCCCATGAACGAATAATAAAAAATCATACTCCAAGCCAGTCACATTCATTTTCATAAAGCACATTAACTACAGCTTCATCAGAAAGTTGAGTGGCCACAATTATTATTGCATCCCAGATATGGATCTTTGCAGTAGTGTAACATGACCCTCTCATCTCTCCAACTTCCAGTCCTTTTTGGACAGCTTCTAATCTTTTGAATGTGGAGGGCATCAAACAGAGTTTTTATGTCGATATTGAGACCTACCTACGAAGGCCTATATGCCAACAGTATAATGAGCAAAGTGGATAATAAAGGTGATTTGTGTTAAAGATTCAAAGTTAACAGATGTAAATCAGCAATCAAATCAACGTTACAATATTGTTATCTACATTGCCATGACTGGGGTTTCTGCACTTTACAGATTACAGATAACGGGCAGAAGTTTACGCATTGCGGGCATGTGGCCAACCTGAATAGATGTGAAATAGTGCGAAATAACATCAGGCGAGTGTCCCGACATCATCCCACACACAAGCAATCTTCAGGCCGGCGGGTGGGCTTCTAACAGCAGTGCGCGCCCGCCGACAATTAAATGGGCAGTTAAACCCATTAAGGAGGCAATTGAAAGCAATTTTTCATGGCCTGTCCACTTTTACGGTTGGCAGATAGGCCAAGCGGCCAGGCAGACTTTACATTCTTGCTCAAACCTTAATTCAGGGCGGGATGAAATCTTCGTGGGGAAATACAATACAAAGAGATATCTGGGGACTGTTTTTTAATAAGGTATGCTTTCAGGTGCTCGATTCTGCTGCATGGACATATTTTGCAGCATTTTTGTTGTTTTTGTTTATTCTGTGGTGGTCTACAGCTCCCTGAAGCAGCTGTCTGCCTTCAGGGAACTCAGTGGATGTGCTCACCAGCATCCACTGTGACATCAGTGCCCATCTTCTTCCTGCCCCCACCAGCAGTGCTGAGCTCAGCGTGCGTTTCACACTGGTTGGCTGCTAACTGGCGTGAAGTCGTGGTCAGGGGCCGATCGCAATCGGGGGCCCATTTCCGTCTGCTTCCGGGCCCGCCAATCGCACGTACCTGACAAGCAAAAAATTCAGGCCAATGAGTCGCAAATATAAATAGAAAGATGCTTACCGTACTAGGCAGTTTATGGCAAAACTGACAGTCAGTTGTCTAATACTTCTTATGTCCAGGGCAAAGCAGAAATGGTGTGCTGATGCCGGAATGGAGATCTTTGGTGCTGATGCAGAATCAGATAATTTGGAAACTGGAGCTGGACCATATTGTGATTCCATTGAAGAAGCCGGCACTATGAGAAGTCAAAAAATGCAACAATTGTAACATTCAATGTTTGCACTTGGTACAGTGAAAATTGTCAGTAACATGCAATATTTTAAAAACTTATATTAAAGCATCGTGATCAAACAAAACACTTGTGTCAGGCACAACATGACCGCTGTAAAGCTTGCTGAATACCATAGTGCAACTTAAAAGTTTATGAAGTTCTTTGTAGAATCAATGGCACTTTTTAACTAGGTTGCAACATTACAGGGTGCAAAGTCCAAGCTGTATGTTAACTGATGGAGACGGTTTCTCAACCCTGGCTTCAGAAAATTCAAGTTAGATATGCTACTTCTTTCACTGTAAAATGCATTCAAAATTGTTTGGTTTGGCATGAGACATTATATGGACAGCTTCAAGTTTCTTTCAATACAACGCTTTACAGCTAACATTCGACATATTGTCCATTACTGTCTTACCTTTGAGACTCTGCTCATCACAACATATATTCAGCTATTGATTTGCTCAACCGCACCCTCACCTCCACCTTGATACCCGAGTTCCCAATAAAACCATTGCACACTCTCACCCTGGCCCTCATCTCTTTCAGTACAAGGGCACAGATTTGAAGGGATATGGTACGCAACTGGTTTCGCCATTCACCACAAGATTTAGCTGGATCACTTAAAACATTAAATAAAAACAGAAAATGCTGGAAAAACTCAGCAGGTCTGACAGCATCTGTGAAGAGAGAAACAAAGTTAATGTTTCGAGTCAGCATGACTCTTCTTCAGAGTAGAAACTGTGGCCCCATCTTCAAAGTCCCTTTCTTCTCCCAAGACCTTGACTGTGTTGCCACCTTCCAAATCTGTGCCCATCTTTCCTGGAACTCCATATTTGCATTCCTGTCACAGTGCCAAAACAATTCTTACCAAAATCACAAATTACATCCAACGTGATCGTGACAACAGTAAACTATCCCATCTCGTCCTTCTCAATCTGTGTTTAGCCTTTGACACAGCTGACCACACAATCCTTCTTCAATGCCTCTCCACTGCTGTCCAGCTGAGTGGGGCTGCACTCACTTGATTCCATTCTTATCTATCTAATCGTAGCTAGAATATCACTTGCAATGGTTTCTCTTCCCGCTCTGTTACCTCCGGTGTTCACCAGGAATCTATCCTTGTTCCTCTATTTTTCATCTTCATGCTGTCCCTCAGCCGCAATATCCAAAAAACATGTCAGTTACTACATGTATACTGACGACACTCAGCTCTTTCTCACCACCACCTCTCCTGACTCCACCAATGTTGTTAAATTGTCATGCAACTTATCTGGCATACACTTCTAGATGTGCAAAAATTTCCTCCTGTTAAATACTGGGAAGACCAAAGCCATTGTCTTTGGTACCTGCTACAAACTCCATTCCCGAGATACCAACTTCACAACCATGGTGTCATATTTGGCCCTGAGATGAGCTAATGATCACATATCCATGCCATCACTACAAATACCACTTTCACATATGTAACAGTGCAATTCACCCACCCCTATTCCCTCAAAACCCACTACCTCAGCTTAACTGCTGCTGAAACTCTCATTCATGCCTTTGTTACCTCTAGACTTGACAATTCAAACACACTGGTGCCTGGCCGCACAGATTCTACCCTCATAAACTTGGACAACCAAAACTCCGCTTTCGGTGTCCTTACTCACACCAAATCTGTTCATCCATCACCCATTTGTTCATTGACCTACATTGAATTGAGGGAGCCAAAATGCCTCAATTTTAAATTTCACATCCTTGGCTCTATTGCTGCACCCCTCCCTTTTCTGTAATCTCCTCCAGCCTCACAACCGTCCAACATAGCTGCATTCCTCTAATTCGGACCAAGCATCTCTGATTTTAATTGTTCCACCATTGTTGACTGTGTCTTCAGATATCTCTTTCCTGAGCTCTGGGACCCCTGCCCTAACCTTCTCAGACTCTGTTTCTCTTTCTTCCTTTAAGATGCTCCTTAAAACCTCCCTCTTTGGCCAAGCTTTTGGCCACCTGCCCTAATACTGCCTTATGTGGCTTAATGTCAAATTTTGCTTTATAACACTCATATGAAGCACTTTGGGACAATTTTTAACATGAAATGAGATATATAAATTCAAGTAGTTGTTAGTGTATTACAAAAGAATCCATGAAAATCCTTAAATCAAATACCTGGTAACTTAACAAGCCAATGAAAGAGTTAAAGTTCATCACAACTGAAAACAGTTTAAGTGGGGGTCAGCTTTCCTTTTTAACTTAAAAGACATAAACATTGAATACATGGAAATGCCTGTCCCCTTACACAGCCTCACTCAAGAACATGGCATTTAAAATCTTATTTGATAATTGAAATAAAATTAAAAACACTTAATTCAAAATGACACTCACACAAGTCGGTTTAATGATAATACAAAGCTAGGTGAAAAGGTAAGCTGTGGAGAAGGCACAGAGGCTGCAAAGTGATACGGGGGGTTAAGTGAGTGTGCGACAAGATGGTAGATGGATTATAATGTGGGGAAGCGTGAAGTTGTTCACTTTGGTCGAATAGAAGGGCTATTTTTTTTAAAAGGCAAGAAATTGGTAAATGTGAACGTTCAAAGAGATTTGGGTGTGCTCATACATGGAACACAGAAAGTTAACATACAGCTACAGCAAGCAATTAGGAAGGAAGGTGGCATGCTGGTCTTTATTGCAAGGGGACTGGAGTACAGGGATAAAGAAGTCTTGCTAGCGTTGAACAGGGTTTTAGTGAGACCACATCTGGAGTACTGTGTGCTGTTCTGGTCTCCATGTTTAAGATATGCTTGCATTGGAGGCAGTACAGTGAAGGTTCATTAAATCGGTCTCTGGAATGAGGGGGTTGTCCTATGGTCAAGAGTCTGAGCAAATTGGGCCCATTTTCTCTGGAGTTTAGAATGATTTAGAAGACGGGCGATCTCATTGAAACCTACAAAATTCTGAAGGGACATAATAGGGTAGACACAGAGATTGTTTCTGCTGATCGAGGAATCTAAAACTCGGGGGCACAGATAAGGGATCAATTATTTAGGGCTGAGATGAGGGGAAATTAATTCACTCAAAGCGTTGTGAATCTTTGGAACTCGCTGCCCCAGAAGATTGTGTCTGCTGCATCACATTTGAAGCTGGGATAGACAGATTTTTGATCTCTCAGGGAATCAAAGGAAATGAGGAACAGGCAGACAAGTGGAGATGAAAGCCAAGATTAGGCATGATCGTATTGAATGGCAGAGAAGCTCGAAGGGCCATATGGTCTATTCATGCTCTTATTTCTCATGTTCTTGCAAAAGTATTGCTTGACACATACTAGATTTATACAACATCTTGAGGATAATGGACAAGTAATCCATTAGATTTTCATGACTATAATTGCTCAATCTAGGAAAAATTAGGGACTAGAGGCTCATTTTCCTAGTTTTATGTTGCTGCTATTCACATTATAATGCACCAAGAATGTTCAGCAGAGTAATTTGAGATTTCATTACGTATTTGGCAAGTAAATAAGACTGTAAACAGGAGTCACATAATTCTGTCTTTAAAAAAATGCATTATATAGTGCTGCCTTCTCAAAAGAGTTCCATTTCAGCCAAGAGGGCAATGAGCAGACTTTTCTCCAACTGCTGAAAGGCCTATTCTGTGTTTCACTGTCCAGAAATATATTTGCAGCAAGGCATGGCAATGTGGGTTTACAGTTCAAAATTTAGCAGGTGTGTTGTAATACAACTAAACTTACTTGTACACCTTGGAACTGGAATGAAATCGAACATTTAGTGTTATATTTTTTATATATATGTATATATATATAGAAATATATAACACTATGTATATACAACAAAAATGAAAGAAAATTTGTTCGTCACAAAGCAGGTTTAGATACAATAATTATTCAAGAAAACACAGAACTTGGCACCAAGTAATGAAAAATAACTGCTATACATCGTTATTACAGTATCACAGTACCTTTAGTGTAGGAGGCCATTCGGCCCATCAGGTCTACACTGGTTCTCTGAAAGAGCATTCCCCTGCCTTATCCCATAACCTTGTACATTCTCTCTTTTCAGGTGGCAATCCAATTCCCTTTTCAATACCTCAATCGAACCTGCTTCCACCACCCTTTCAGGAAGTTTGTTCCAGACTCCAACCACCCTCTGGTGCAAAATTTTTTCCTCACATTACACTTACTCCTTTTGCGAATTATTTTGAATCTGCGCCCTCTAGTTCTTGATGTCTTGAGTGGGATCAATTTCTCACTATTTACTCGGTCCATACCTCTCAGGATCTTGAATACCTCTATCAAATCTCCTCTCAGTCTTCTTTTCTCCTAGGAAAAAGTCCCAATCTTTCCAATCTATCCTCACAGCTACAGTTCTTCATCCCAGGAATCATTCTTGAGAATCTCCTCTGTACTCTCTCCAACGCCTTCACATCTTTCCTCAAGTGTGGCGCCCAGAATTGGACGCAGTACTCCAGATGAGGCCTAACTAGTATCTTATTCAAGTTCAACATGACCTCCTTACTCTTGCATCTAATGCCCCTATTAACAAAGCCTAAGATACTATATGCTTTATTAACTGCTCTCTCAACATGCCCTGCCATCTTCAATGACCTATGTACGTATATACCAAGATCCCTCTGTTTCTGCACCTCGTTTAGAGGCTCTCTCTTTATTTTATACTGTCCCGCCATATCTTTACTGCCAAACCGAATCACCTCACACTTCTAATACTTGAAAATTAGAAAAAAAGATAGCCTTATGCCATATACAGATACCAATGAACATTTTCATTGTACTAGAGTACAATTTTTTTTTAAAGAATTGCTCCTTTTAGCCTATATTATGCATTATTGCACTATTCCTAAGAGGGAAGTGGCCCTCTCTGTTCCAATGCCTCTTCCAAATGCACTGTCAGCAAGAGCAATTACTTGCCTTCCTTTTTGAAAAAGACTGCTGTCAGCGATAGATAGTTACTGAGATTAGAAATCGGAGATTAGAAGACAAGACACATGCTGAAGTACAACCACATTTTCCAGCAAGGACAAATCAGATGCAAGAGCCCTGAATGATTTTGATACACATCAAATTTCATTATCACAAAGCTAATATATGGTGACTTTGGCCCAGATTTTGTTGTCAGCGGCAAAGTGACAACGCTTAGCCTTAACCTTTCAAAAGCTGTCCACAAAGATCTAGTGATCTTTGTGGCATGGATTTAACCTTTCCAGGTATTAGTTTGCATCTGGCACCGCGCCAAGGGGATCTTCAAGCATCCAGCAACTGTAACCTCATGAAACAGGACAAGCAACCAATCACGATGAAGTGTTTTCACAGGAGTAAGATGCACTGATTCTTCATTTTCAATTAAAAATTCGACATAGCGCAAAATAAATGATTGAGGCATACTTATGAGACTAAGGAAGGAGCTGAAATATAAAACTCCTGAAGAAAACCTATCTTAAAAATATTATTTCTTTTAAATCATAATGGAGAAATTTGACATTTCTAAAAATATAAATTAGTTTTTCAGGGACAGAGGCCATTTATCAATAATTATGAATTTAAAACGCTGTTAAAAACTTAGTTCCACCTATTAAACAAGTATTAACCTTTTTCAAGTGTTTTTACAGACAGACTAACAGCATAAAAGGCTTTTAGTTCAGTGATTTCTACTTCATTGCTTCATGAGGGCTGCATCAGCGCACCCTATGGGGAAGTGGAAAATCACTAACAAATTCTGCATTTCCAACTTTAACTGCACTTGTGCAGACTCCAGAAAGAAGTAATGTCTGTGAATGCTGACAACATCTTGGTCATTATTACCACAAAATCCAGGCCATTATAATAACAAGATCTTTTGAGCAACTTTGTATAAAAAAATCAGAGAAATGAAGTGAACCTCACCTTGGGAAGGTTTAGCTGGTTGAGAAGAATGTGCCTTGGAATATAATGTTGATCCAGCTTGTTGTTCTAAGTGTTGTTTGCCTATTTCTTCAACAGAATCAGGCATCACTGCAAGAAAGAAAAATGTAACAATTATCAATTCAATTGCCCCCTAAATAGCACTAGCAATTTCTGACAAGCTATAATTAACTCGAATTAGGACACTGGGACAGGCCAAGTTACCAACTTTGGTGATTTAACATCAATGATTTGGACTTTGGAATCAAAAATAAAAATTCTACCTTTACAGATGACACCAAATTTGGGGAGGTTTAGTCAATACTGAGGACAATGCCACAAATTACAGGAGGATATTAATGAACTTGTAGAATGGACAAATAATTGGCAAAGTTCAGCATAGATAACTATGAGCACTCCATTTTAGTAAGAATAGGGAGGTCACTTATTGCTTGGAAGGTACAAGTCTAGGTGGGGTAGAGGAACAAAGGAGATCTTGGATTACAAATACACCATACGCCAAAAGATGTGCAAAGTTTCACTCACCATTTTGGATCTTTTTATTCTCATCTTCCTGCAGGCTATTCATCTCATTTTCTGTTGCCTGGTCTTTGCTGGGAGGGGAATCGCTGCGTTCAGGAGACGTGCTTTCGACATCAACAGTCCTGGGCCTTTGTTCAGGAATGGATGGCTTAACAGTTTGAGGAGAAACTATTCTCTGCTTCACTGGAGACTTGGGGTCAAGTTCCATTTTAATTGGACTAGATGGCTTTAAAAATGTTGTTTGGTCAACAGCAGAAAGGCCAAATTCCAAGTATCAAAATCATATAGATTCATAATCATAATGTACAAAATCTCTTAAGACATAAAATAAGGATTCAAGGTTCAGCATGTAAAAGTACATTCATCTTCAATATTTAGCTAATTAGATAACAGTTATAATAACATCACCTCCAAAGAGTGTCAATTTTTGATCAGTTATTTAGCACATCAAAGGATTTACATGGCAAACTTTTTTAAACTTCAAAACAAGTCCCAATTACTGTCTAGTCATCAAATATCTACCCTGCATTCAATTGCTTTGAACAAACCATATTTTGGATAATTCTAGTGTTATGATCCTTGGCCAGACCCCGGGATGTGGGAGAGATGCAGTTAGGAACCAATAACGTTTTTTTAAAGAAGATAAAGGTTGAGAGTCAAGACACTTACTAAGTGAATAAAGCCACAAGATTCCATGGGTTTGGAACAAACGAGAAAGCACTCAACTACACAAGTTAAGAAAGATAAAACAATTGACAATATCTATTTTATACTCTAACTTTCAGGGTAAGTATGAGGTACATGAGAATTAACAGGCAAACTGTGCTCAGACACACAACACAACAGAACAGATGCGGCCAAAACAGACTCCACAGATTTCTCAATGATCCACCCAGACGTTTGTCACATTGTGAGCCAACCAATCTCACTAAAACTTTATCTTTCTCACAAGGGTTTCCAATCTCCACATTTGGAGAGAATTCCAAGGTGAGATCTTCAAAAGTCGTTTCCAATTGGATGGCTTCAAAGACGGCCACCTTGCAGGGTTTCAATCTCACCTTTCTAGATTCCATTTCCGTGGATCTCCAACCACACTCAAGCTTCACCTTCCAAGCACAATTTCAGACCTTCAGCCATGCCAAGCAGAACACCACTGCTCCAAAGGGATATCTTTGCCCCTGTGGCCTGCAGTACAGAGTCACCAACTTTGGCTGCTTTCTCAGACCTTCAGGGCTTCTCTCAAGCCCACTTTGCTTCAAGTCTGCTCACTGCAGCTCTTTCTTTAACTTGGAGCCTATTTCTCTGCTTCTTTCTTTTAGCTTACCTTAATGGGGCCCATTCACAATAACTGTCTTTGTCCCTTACCTGGGACTTGCTTCTGAGACCTCTCCCTATCCCCCTCCCATGTCTTGCTCCCTGGGAGACAGGCTTGGTGATGGTACTCCGGTTCAGGTCATCTGATCTGCTTTTCGCAGCTCTTGACCATCCTTGCTTCTGCACAAGCTCACAGGACCGGTTCCCGGCCTGAAGACGGTAAAATAAACGAACTATGCAGGTGCAGCCATTTCCTGGCCAGCACATGCACAAACGGCCTGAGGCTTGTTGGAGTTCCCGATCTCCAACTTCAGGTTAAGGCAATTAGCTGAGTTTCATCACACGAGCAAAGCTAAATATTTAAGCAAGAAGTGTGATACAAAATAATTTAGAAATAATCCTTTTATGTGGTACTCATTTATCTCCAATGGCATTCAGTCAAGTCCAGCATAGTCTTCAGAGGAAGCAGGATTCAAGGATGTAAAATAAACAGACTGGAGTGTGTAGGTGTACTGCAGTCTCAATGTTAATGTCGCACAATGTATTGTTATTCTTGTGTTTCAATTCTAAACTCCTATTCGCACAGTTACATGTTTAAAATGGAAACTGAAGATGTGAATCTGCCACGCTGTAATTATGCATTCCTGCTAGTGGTGGCACTACCGCACCTCCATTGGTAGGAGGGCACAATTACATTGTGATGAGTTTTCAAAGATAATTTTCATTGTAAATGTAGAATTAGGAATTTATAATAGAAAACTTGAAAGAATGGGTGTGCAGCTGCAAGACTTTTGATATTTTAAGAAAGATGGATGGGTGCATTGGTAACAATTTTATTCATCCCGACTACCATTTTTTAAAAAATATAATTACAAACCATATCTCCAATTCTCCCCACACAATTATTCATAAAGAAAGAATTATTGCTATTCCTACAGGTTTACAGAAAATTAAAACTTGACCGGAAACAAACACAAGAGAGAAAATTGCATCATAAATTACACTGAAATAAAACAGACAATAATTACCTGAGAATGTATTCCTTCTTTCCTTAGAGTTACTGACACTCCCACAGTAGGGCACAACTCAAGTGGCAGAGGAGGCACCTTTTGCTTTGCTTTGTTAGGTGCCACCAAAGGAAATGCTCCTTCAATTGCTACGGGATGCTGATCTATTTCTTGGTCTCCTTTTAATAATCCTGCAAATGAGATCTCTGTACTGCCCAGTGACCTATCTCCACAGCACAAATGAATCTGAAGTTTAAAAGAAAAGACAAAGTCCAATGTCAATGGATGGTGGATCTAAATGCAACTAAGAGAAGTCTAGGTGCAACTAGAGACATAAGCATTACTGGACATTACACATTTTAAAATTCCATGTTTAAAATATTAATATTTCAGCTTAGACCCATCAAGTTCACTAATGCCCTTAAGGGAAAAAAAGCTGCCACCCTTACCAGAGATGGGGCCGTAAAATGCAGCAAGCCATTCAAAAGTCCATTGACTTTGACAGGAGCGTAAAATCCCACCAGTGTAAAATCCTGCCCCAGGTCTCTCTTCTATATCATGCCAGAACCACAGCAATGTGCCTGATTCTTAGCTGCCCACAGAAATGGCCCATCAAGCTACTCAGTTGTACCAAACTACCACAAAAAATAATAAAACCAGACAGACCACAGTTTTGAAAAAGGCATCAGGTTTGGACACAACAAAGGCACACTCAGCCCAGTCAATCTTCTCCACTATCACCTGAGGCCTTGTGCCAAAATTGAGAGAGCTGTCCCAGAGACGAGTCAAGCAACAGCCTGTCATAGTCAAACTCACTGAATCATACCTTACAACAAATGTTCCAGGACTTCTCCATTTCCATACCTGGCTATACCTTGTCCCACTGACAGGAAACACCAAACAGTGGTGGCAAAGGGTATACAACCAGGAAGGAGTGACCCTGGATCCCATGATGTCTCATAGCAGCAAGTGAACTATGTGCGAGGAAACTGCTGTTGATTACCACCTATAGTCCTACCTCAGTTGCATGCTCAAAGCCACTTGTAAGAACCACTGAGGGCAACAAGGGCACAGAATGTATTTGAGGTGGGGGACTGTCCATCACCAAGGTTGGTTCAGTAGTACCCCTATTGATCAAGCTGGCTGAGTCCTGAAGACGAAGCTATCGGCTGGGCCCTTGGCAGGTGGTGAGAGAAATGTGTCCTTGACCATATCTTCACCAAACTACTTGTCCCAGAGGGCACCTGTCAATGACAGCAGGAGGAACAAACTGCAAAGCTCTTGTATACATGTAGCCCAGTCTTCATTCTGTGGACTCCCTCTAGCGACCTGTGTGGCAATGCCAATGTGCTAAATGGAATAGAACTGATTGCACAGCTCAAAAATGAAGCACTCAGGACCATCAAGAACAGTATAAATGCATTCCAACACGATCTGTAACCTATCACATCCAGTCCTTGTCCTGATGGAAATTTAACCAACAGTAAGAGGAGATACTTTGAACATCTCCATCCTCAATGATGGTACCGCCCAGCACGAGTGCAAAAGACAAGGCCGAAGTATTTGAAACCATCTTCAATCAGAAGTGTTGAGTGAAGGATCCATCTTGGCCTTCTCCCAAGGTCCCCCCATCATAATAAGATCATCGCTTACCTTCAACCTTAATTCCATTTTTTCACCCCATGTCCCTTGATTCCTTTAGTTTCCAAGAGTCTTTCAACCTAAGCCTCGAATATACTCAACAACTGGACATTCACAGTTCTCTGGGATAGAAAAGTCTGAAAGGTTCACAACTATCTCAGTAAAGAATTTCTCCTCATCTCAGCCCCAAATGACTGATCCCTTAACCTGAGGCTGCGCCCCCTAGGTCTAGTTTCTCCAGCCAAGGGAAATAGTCTCTCAGCATTTATCCTGTTAAGCCCTTTCAGAATCTTGTGTTTCAAAGAGATCAATTCTCATTCTTCTGAACTTCAGGAAGCATAGGCACATTCTATTCAGATAATAAGGCAATCTGTGACCTTATGCGATAAGATCTTCAGGCTTTATCTCATAAGTGGCAAGTAATATTCATGCTACACAAGTGCCAAGAGTGACAATGTCCAACAAGAGTGTCTAAACACCTTCCCTTGACATTCAACAGCATTGTCTTCGTTGAATCCCTCACCATCAACATCCTGGGGGCTTACCATTACCAGAAATTAAACTGAACCAGCCATATAAAAATAACATATAATGTACCGAGGCTATAAGAGCGTGTCAGACACTGGATATTCTGAGGCAAATGTCTCATCTTCTGACTCCTCAAAGCCTGTCCATCATCTACAAAGCACAAGTCAGGAGCGTGATGGAATCCTCTCCACTTGCTTGGATTAGCGCAGCTCCAAAAACTCTCAAGCACGATACCATCCAGAAATACATCAAAATATAAAAGAAATATGTCATTGTTCCTTCATTTTTGCTGAACACCCTAGCTAACAGCACAATGGGAGCTCTTTTGCCACAGGGACAGCAGTGGTTTAAGGCAACATCTCATTTTCTTAAAACCAGTTACAACTTACTTGTGATTTCAACAATACAAGATGACACCACTGAACTTGTAGAATATGCTAATGAGTTTCAACATAGATAAATGTAAGGTGCTGCATTTTGGTAGGATGAATAAGGAAGCCACAGAATTCTTGAAAAATAAGAGCCAAAGTGGGGTGGAGGGGAAAAGAGGTCTAAGGGCACGCATTCACAATTCAGTAAAAGTAGCAATGCAAGTTAACATGGGCATAAAAATGCAAATAAAGCACTGAGGTTCATTTCTAGGGGAATAGAATTGAAAAGCAAGAAACTCTAAACTTGTGTAGAACATAAATACTTGGTTAGATTATACTTAACTGCACAGTTCTCATCTCCAACTATCATAAAACAATATAAAGCGTTAGAGAAGTTGTGAAAGGGATTTAAAAAGACAACCCCAAAATTAAGACATTATAGCCATCAGCAAAGACTGAACAGCTGGGACTCATTTCTCTAAAAAAGAGGATAGAGGGGTCTTTAAAATTACGAAGCAGCTTGATGAGGTAGACATAGAGCAGATGTTTCCAATTATTGTGGGTGGTGCAGGGTTGGAGGGGGCTGTGGTTAAAACTAGGGGTCACCAATATAAGGTAGAAACTAATAAACCCAGTATAAATTCAAGAGAAAATGCTTTACCCAAAGAGTGGTTAGAATGTGAATTTTTCTGCCACAAGGAATAGTTGAAACAAATAACATAGATGCTTTTAAAGGGAAGTTACATGAATGAAAAAGGAATAGAATAAGCAGTTGGAATTGCATAAAGTAAAGTGAGAGGAGACTAATGTGGAGCTTACACACCGGCACAGTCGAGTTAGGCCGAGTGGCCTGTTTCTATGCTATAAATTTAAGGTAATTCTTTGTAACACAAGGTAGTGCTTCCTGATTTATTAATTAAATCATTGGTATGTTGAACGGCAAGATTATGAGCAGCAGTAACATACAATTATACAACTTTGTTAAAACAATGGATGTTCTAAAGCACTTCACAGATAGGCAGAAAGATAGATATGCATGACTGATAGGTGATAGGTCTTCAGATCTTTTAAAAATGAAGTGGGAGTGGGAGATACCATGTCAGAGATTTATTGGGGGAATTCTGGTGAGCTAGTCTCAATTAAAGTCTCTGCCATCAATGGTTGATGACAAGTAGGGGAATTGCACAAAAGACCAATCAGAAAAATAGTGTTTTCAGGTGGTAGGCTTGGTAAGTACAAGGCCAGAGGTTCAGATAAAGTAGCTTGAGACGATGGAGATAAACACATTGCAATGGAGATGTAAATAATTTACTTGACAATGTTTTTAAGTCAGTCCCATTACTCTGGACATGAAATTAATTTACCCAGATAGCAGGATTAATAAACTACAAAGTATTACTATTTAAAAACATTGTTTGAGACCCCCAAGAAATCACCCCCTTTTTTAAATATCATTTTACTTTTTCAACATTGTGTTTAATGTGATTAGATGCAAATATACCTTCTGTTAGCTTTTGCCCTTCGAGGTCAATTCACAACAAAACACCCCCACAGAGACAATGAACCAATCACAACAACACGCCCCCAAACAGATAATGGAGCAGAACAAAAACAGAATTACCTGGAAAAACTCAGCAGGTCTGGCAGCATCGGCGGAGAAGAAAAGAGTTGACGTTTCGAGTCCTCATGACCCTTCGACAGAACTTGACTGGTCATGAGGACTCGAAACGTCAACTCTTTTCTTCTCCGCCGATGCTGCCAGACCTGCTGAGTTTTTCCAGGTAATTCTGTTTTTGTTTTGGATTTCCAGCATCCGCAGTTTTTTTGTTTTTATCTTATAGATAATGGAGCAGTCTGCTCAGAAGTGGGAAATACTGTGCTCTGGAGTGGCCATCTTACCGCTCCCTATGTTACTTCAAACTACACACGTGTATCCTATAATATTAAACCTACATGGAGACTTGGTTGCGAAGATAAGAATAGCCGGAGAATTTCTAGTCTACTACGAATCCTCACTGAAGCTCGTTCAGGTGCAAAATTAGGATTCATCAGGTCACTGAAAGGATCATTGGTGACATCGTTTCCCAGCAAAGTGTAGTAAAAGAAAAATTCAGGTCTGTCCTCTGGAAGCTTAACTGCACTAGGAATCAACTGGGAAAAGTACAAAGTTATACTCCATATTAATGTCAAAATTTTTATATATACAACTATCCACATTATTAAGAGAAAAATTACAAATAAACCTTTGGTGCAACATTTAGTAATGACAAGACCAAAATTTTAACTGTAAAAATCAGATATAAGCAGCAACTCCTTCAAATACATCCATCACTGGACAGTATCATTTTAAAACCCATTTACGGTTCCACTGTGAGCTTCATTAAGAAATTCCTTTCAGTTTGGTGGTTAGCCAGCCCAATTCATTTAGAAAATGAATAAGTTGGGAGTTTTTTCACATTACAGGACAAACTGGCTCAACTCACTCTATTTGGCACTCTAGTTTTCTGGTTGTCTTTAAACAGAATGACAAATTTGACTTGCATCAAAAAAATATAAATATCAGCAGTGAGTGAAGTTCTAGGCGATGGGAGATTTAATTAAACTATTCTCAAGACTTTTATGCGAAGAAGCTTATTTAGATTCTGTAAAAGGCAGTATGAAGCACATATTTCAACAGTATGGCTACATGATTAACATTACAACTTATAACTTGAGACTAGTGATTTCACCAACCTGTTCTAACTGCGTTGCAAATGCAATGGTCACAGAAAGCATAAAGAAGTCAGTGCAGTATTCTGCAGGCCCAATTTGATAATAGCTTTCTTCCTCATTCAGAATTGCTGTCAGAGTCTTGGGGTTCAGATCCAGAAAGGGATGTGGCGAAGTTTCTATCACTATAAATTATGAGAATAGTTTAGAAGGCATTTCAATTGTTGCATTTCAGCTACAGCGTTATGACTCTGAATCTACTGGGTTTGTTCAAAATCGGTTTTGAAGAAAATAAAATGAACATTTTATTCTTGTTTTGAAGGAAAGCCCTCACATTGTTAGAAGTGGTTCCTTTACAAGTACAATTACATTATTCATATTATATCTAGAATACTTTAAGTTACTGAGTTCTGAAGATTAAAAAAATCTTAAGGAAATACAACCAAAACTTCACAATTGGTCCTTTCTACACAAACAGATTAATCAGCTCTATATTTCCAGCATTTTTACAGAGACATGTAGATACCATGTACAAGAATTTGTGTTTTTCTCTTAGACAGGGGAGAATTCAAATTGAACATGGAATTGTCTTTTGGGATGTAAGTGCAATGAAGGCTGTAATTTTTTTTGACTAGGAGTCTCAAAAATCTAAAGTAAGATTTGTAAGAAAAATCACTACAAATTTAATAGAAACAGGAGAAGTACAATTGATAGGTTAATCACAGGGTTAATTATTTCAGTTAACTACAATTTCATCAAAATCTGTGAAGTAAACAAGCAACATTCACAAAAAAGAGTTTTCGTCTTTCTATACAGGACCGTGTAGTTGAGGCTAATTTCATGGCTGATTTTTCAGAACTTAGCTATCTTACTAAAAAAAGACAGATTTAATCATGTTTTATCTACCATACTAACATGAAAGGTTAGAAGTTACAAGTAAATTTGATACATAAACCCTTCTCGTATATTTGCCCAGTTCAATGAAAATCAAACAAGAATGAATTTATTCCCTCTAAAATAGTTGTCAGCAAAATTCAAGTTTATGTATTGTTAAAAATGTGAAACATACAACTTACGATTTCTCTAGCTCAACAAAAGAAATTTATCTCTAGTACTGTAAGTTGTTAGCTTCAGAAAGTTCCTTAAAATATTAGGCTGATTCATTCATCATCTATAATTTCAAACTATTCTGGCTGAAACAGCTTTTAAAATGACTGAAATAAAGTGATTTGTTTGCTGTGATTGGTCGAAGTTTTTGAAAGAATTTTATAATACTTAATGTTGAACATCATTTACCCAAGGTGAAGAATGCTATGGGAATACTTTTGTTGGTTTTGAAGAGAAAGAATAAGTATATGAAGCAAGACGATGAGAGAGGCAGTAAAGAAAACCAAGAGCTGAATTTTACTGGGGGCAGGGAAGTGCTTATCACTCGCCCCCCTCCCCCCACCGCCATTACAAAAGTCGCTTTCAAACCAAGTGACTTAAAAAAAGGCCATTCCACAGCAATAAGGGGAGGTGATGGCATAGTGGAAGTCGCTGGATTAGTAATCCAGAGACCCAGGGTAATGCTCTGGGGACCTGGGTTCGAATCCCGCCATGACAGATGGTGAAGTTTGAATTCAATAAAAATCTGGAATTAAAAGTCCAATGATGACCATTGTCGATTGTTGTAAAAACCCATCTCGTTCACTAATCTGTCGTCCTTACCTGGTCTGACCTACATGTGACCCCAGACCCATAGCAATGTGGTTGACTCTTAAAGCCCCTCTGCTGTAGCAAACCTCTACAAAGAGGCAAAAAAGGAACAAAACCGGATGGACCACCCAGCATCGACCCATCGACCGGAAACGACAACAGCAATCGCAGCCGTATCGACCCAAAAATTCCTCCTCACTAACATCTGGGGGCTAGTGCAAAAATTGGGAGAGCTGTCTCACAGACTAGTCAAGCAAAGCCTGACATGGTCATCCTCACGGAATCATACCTTACAGATAATATCCCAGACCCCACCATCACCATCCCTGGGTAGGTCCTGAACCACCAACAAGACAGACCCAGCAGAGGTAGCAGCACAGTGGTATACAGTCGGCAGAGAGTTGCCCTGGGAGTCCTCAACATCGACTCCGGACTCCATGAAGTCTCATGGCATCAGGTCAAACATGGGCAAGGAAACCTCCAGCTGATTACCACCTACCATCCTCCCTCAGCTGATGAATCAGTGCTCTTCCATGTTGAACATCACTTGGCAAGGGCACAGAATGTTCTCTGGGTGGACTTCATTGTCCATCACCAAGAATGGCTAGGTAGCACCACTACTGATCGAGCTGGCCGAGTCCTAAATAACACAGCTGTGAGACTGGGTCTGGGGCAGGCGGTGAGGGAACCAACAAGAGGGAAAAACATACTTGACCTCATCCTCGTCAACCTGTCTGACACACATGCATCTGTCCATGACAGTATCAGTAGGAGTGACCATCACACGGTCATTGTGGAGACGAAGTCCTGCCTTCACATTGAGGATACCCTCCATTGTGTTGTTTGGCACTACCGCCATGCTAAATGGGATAGATATCGAACAGTTCTATCAACTGAAGATTGGGCATCCATGAGGAGCTGTGGGCCATCAGCAGCAGCAGAATTGTACTCAAACACAATCTGTAACCTCATGGCCCGGCATATCCCCCACTCTGCCATTACAATCAAGCCAGGGGATCAATGAAGAGTACAGGAGGGCATGCCAGGAGCAGCACCAGGTATACCTAAAAATGAGGGTGTCAACCTGGTGAAGCTTGCGTGCCAAACAGCATAAGCAGCAAGTGATAGAGCTAAGCGATCCCACAACCAATGGATCAGATCAGATAAGTTCTGCAGTCCTGCCACATCCAGTCGCGAATGGTGGTGGACAATTAAACAACTCACTGGAGAAGGAGGCTCCACAAATATCCCCATGCTCAATGATGGAGGAGCCAGCACAGCAGTGCAAAAGATAAGGCTGACGCATTCGCAATAATGTTCAGCCAGAAGTGCTGAGTGGATGATCCATCTCGGCCTCCACCGGAGGTCCCCAGCATCACAGATGCCAATATTCAGTCAATTTGATTCACTCCATGTGATATCAAGCAACGGCTAAAGGCACTGGATACTACAAAGGCTATGGGCCCTGACAATATTCCGGCAATAGTGCTGAAGACTTGTGCTCCAGAACTCGTCGGGCCCCTAGCCAAGATGTTCCAGTACAGCTACAACACTGGCATCTACACGGCTTTGCGGTAAATTGCCCACTTATGCCCTGTACACAAGAAGTAGGACAAATCCAACCCAGCCAATTACTACCCCATCAGTGTACTCTCGATCATCAGTAATGGAACGGGTCATCAATAGTGCTATCAAGTGGCACTTGCTTGGCAATAACCTGCTCATTGATGTCCAGGTTGGGTTCCTTCAAAGCCGCTCAGCTCCTGACCTCATTACAGCCTTGGTTCAAAAATGGACAAAAGAACTGAACTCTGGAGGTGAGGTGGGAGTGACTGCCCTTGACATCAAGGCGGCATTTGACCGAGTGTGGCATCAAGGAGCCCTAGCAAAACTGGAGTCAACGGAAATCAGGGGAAACTCTCCACTGGTTGGAGTCATACCTAGCACAAAGGAAGGTGATTGTGGTTGTTGGAGGTCAGTCATCTCAGCTCCAGGACATCACTGCAGGAGTTCCTCAGGGTAGTGTCCTAGGCCCAACCATCTGCAGCTGCTTCATCAATGATCTTCCTTCCAAAATAAGGTCGGAAGTGGGGATGTTCACTGACGATTGCGCAATGTTGAACACCATTCACGACTCCTCAGATACTGAAGCCGTCTATGCCCAAATGCAGCAAGACCTGGACAATATCCATGCTTCTGCTGACAAGTGGCAAGTAACATTCACGCCACACAAGTGTCAGGCAATGACTATCTCCAACAAGAGAGAATCCAACCATCACCCCTTGATGGCATTACCATCACCGAATCCCCCACAATCAACATCCTGGGGGCTACCCTTGACCAGAAACTGAACTGATCTCACCATATAAATACTGTGGGTACAAAAGCAGGTCAGAGGCTAGGAATCTTGCGACGAATAACTCACCTCCTGACTCCCCAAAGCCTGCCCAGCATCTACAAGGCACAAGTCAGGAATGTGATGGAATACACCCCACTTGTCTGGATGAGTGCAGCTCCTACAACAATGAAACAGCTGGACACCGTTGAGGACAAAGCAGTCCACTTGATTGGCACCACATAAACAAATATTCACTCCCTCCACCACCGACACATAGGAGCAGCAGTGTGTACTATCGACAAGATGCACTGCAGGAATTCACCAAGACTCCTTAGACAGCACCTTCCAAACCCATGACCACTACCACCTAGAAGGACAAGGGCAGCAGACAGATGGGAACACGACTACCTGGAAGTTCTCCTCCAAGTCACTCACCATCCTGACTTGGAAATATATCGCCATTGCTTCACTGTTGCTGGATCAAAATCCTGGGAATCTCTTCCTAACAGCACTGTGGATGTACCTACATCACATGGACTGCAGCGGTTCAAGAAGACAGCTCACCACCACCTTTTCAAGGGCAATTAGTGGTGTGCAATAAATGCTGGCCCAGCCAGCGAAGCCCACATCCTGTGAATGAATTTTTAAAAAACATGCCGGGACAGGCTAAACAAGCAAAGTGCGGGACTTCCACCTCTCAATGGGAGATAGTTCTGCCCACAAGAGCCGCTAACACATCTGACTGGCTGGCAGCTCTAGCAGTCGCCGCAGCACCAGAATTCATTAGTGGGCACTTCCCCTGCAGACTCTGGGAAGAAAAGCAATGGATCCCAGGCTAAGGCAAGTCTCAGGTTTTTAGGGTGGGAAGATATTGGGCATCCTAGTGAGGGGACAAGATGGTTGCAGCAACTGGTTTTGGAAGCCATGCAGGGAGGCACAAAAGGGAGCAGGATTATCTTGTTGAAGGGGTGCCTCTGATGCGCATAAGGCACCCCCGAAGGATGTACCCCACCCCCTCACCATTTAACACGTCGTGTTAAATAAACAGCCTTCCCACTCCCGCTCACCTGCCTACTATGGCATGGGCAGCATAATATTCAGGTCAATTGGCTTGTTAACAAACTCAATTGCCCGTTAATTATTTTTGATTTAAACGGTGGCCAGGTTGCTGATTTTGGCACCAGCCTGCCTACTGTCTTATGGGGACCACGTTGGGGAGTGGGCAGGAAGGTGGTGGGCTGGCCACCCATCATATTTCATGTGCCCTCCCCACCACGGGGGGGCCGTAAAATCCAGCTCTAAGTGAAATATTCAGTACTCTAGCTAATCCTTTAAAACAGAACACATCATACTTTTTGTAAATAAAAATACTTGCTGGATGTTTAATCTGAAATCTGGATCTGATTAGTGTTAGGATAAATCAGATCCTGTTGATGCTATCAGTTATTTTGAAGGTGATCCACTGACACTGAGAAGTATAATACATCAACTTTTGTGCCATGTCCTTGAGGTCTTCCAAGTATGGTAAAATTAATTATCTTTGGAATATTATGTTATACTTGTCATAACTACTGACTGAATATTTCTTTCAAGTTGGTTGATGTGGAGCTCTCAACTCTGCTCCCAGTCAAAACAACATTGCATTCAAAACCAGTGACATTAAATGATAGATAGATTTGTGGAAATTTCAATTTAATTCTTCCAATACAACAAATAACTAATTAACTAAGTAATAACTTATGATTTTGCACCCAACCCCTCCCCTACAAATTTTAAAAACTTCAACTATTAAACTCAAACTATTTATTGTCCTATACTGTTACACCTATAGCCTACATACAGACAAATAAAATTCTCAGAAAAACACCAAAGCCATTGAATTAGAATAAGATTTCTAAGATTAGCATCTAAATCTATTTAATATGGAAAGCTGCTGTGGATAATCAATCATTTCAGGCAACTGAAGTCAATAGTCTTTTTCCATCTGTTAAAATAAAGCATTCCTATCACCCTGACCACAAAAAAAAAACTTACAAAAAATGCAACAAAAAGGGATCTCTCCTCTCCCAAAGGACATAGGAGCAGAAGCAGGACATTTGGCCCTTCGAGTCTGCTCCGCCATTCAATGATATCATGGCTGATCTGATAATCCTCAACTCCACTTTCCTGCTTTGTCCCCATAACCCTTGATTCCCTTACTAATTAAAAATCTGTCTACCTCAGCCTTGACTATACTTAACAACCCATCCTCTGTAGACCTCTGTGGTAAAAAAATTCCACAGATTCACTACACTCCAAGTGAAGAAATTCCTCCTCATCTGTGTCTTTGCTCTGAGGTTATGCCCTCTGGCCCTAGACTCTCCCACAAAGGGAGACAACCTTAGATAAGGGGACCAAAATTGTTCACAGTATTCTAAGTGTGGTCTTGCTAGTGCCTTGTATAGTTTTAGCAAGACTTCCCTATTTTTATACTCCATTCCTTTTGAAATAAAGGCCAACATTCCATTTGCCTTCCCTATTACCTGCTGAACGTGTATGTTAGCTTTTTGGGATTCACACACAAGGACTCCCAAGTCACTCTGTGCTGCAGCCTTCTGCAGTCTTTCTCCATTTAAATAATATTCAGCTCCTCTATTATTCCTGCCAAAGTGCATAACCTCACATTTTCCCATGTTATACTCCATCTGCCAAGTTTTTGCCCACTCATTTAACCTGTCTATATCCCTCTGTAAACTCTTTGCGTCATCCTCACTGCTTGTCTTCCCACCTATTTTTGTGTCATCTGCAAACTTGGCGATAGTACATTCATTTCCCTTATCCAAGTCATTAATATATATTGTAAATAATTGTGGGCCCAGCACTGATCCCTGTGACACTCCACTAGTTACTTGCCATCCTGAAAATGCCCTCCTTATCCCAACTCTCTGTCTTCTATTAGTTAGCTAATCCTCTATCGATGCTAATATACTACCCCTAACACCATAGGCTTTTATCTTATTAAGTAGCCTTATGTGCAGTACCTTATCAAATGCCTTTTGGAAATCCAGAAATATTACATCTACTGGTTCCCCTTTATCTCTCCTGCTTGTTATAATAAATTTACTTGGTACTTGTTTTGACTGTGAAAAACAGAAACAAATTCCTCCAGACCCTACCACCTAATGAAAGCTCTGCATCCTGACCAACTAATGCCTTCTTTCCAATGAAATGGAATGCAGGTAATCCACCTTTCAAACGTTTGGATCATACAGGTGTGCATTAAGGAGTTCCTAATAAGAAATTTGCGCTTTAACTTCGAATATAGTATAAATGCAACATTTTTTAATAAACATGAAAGATTTAAAAGAAGAGGAAGCAAGAGGTAAGAAAAATAATAGACGGTGAGCTGAGCTGGCTTGGATTTGAACAAAACAGACAATGTCCCTTTCTGATTTAAGCATACCAGTGAAGGCAATCTCTATGCAAACATTTATTTTAAATATGCTAAAAGGCTTTGAACACTGAATAAACCTGAAGGAGAGATAAGCTACATTTTTAAAATATTACCTTTTCTTCCTGAGAAGGATACATTTAAAATTATTGCGACTTACAAGTTATATTTTAGAAAGGAACACAGAGCCCAGACACAAGCAGCAACATGAGAAGGGGTGGCTGCAACAATAGATAGAATGGGAGACAAGACTCTCTGCTGAGTGCAGACCTGAGCAGCAGCCTAAGAAGGAGCAGTGGCAGCATATATTTGGCAGCGAAAAAAATCAAGAAATGATGCCAACGGGAAACAGATATATGATTGCTTGGTGAGTATTACCATTATCTGTTTTGCTCCAAGTCAGGAGAGTGGGTTAAACTATAAAAATGTAGTTAGTGTATAATAAAAGATTTTAAATTTGGCAAGTTTTAACTTTGGTAAATTTTAAGCAGGCTGAGTTTTATTTGTGTTAAGTTTAGATAGTAGTCCAATAAATAGTGGCATGGCAAGGGATCTCAGTTCCGGTGGATGCAGTTTCTACGCCATATGGAAACTCCAGGACACTTCCATGTCCTGTATCACTATGTGTGAAGGAAGTGCCACCAGCTTGAGGAGTTCAGGCTCCAGGTTTTAGAACTTGAGCAGCAGCTGGCGACACTGCGGTGCATCCATAAGGCTGAGAGTTATGTGAATAGCGCAATTCTGGAAATAGTCACTCCTGCAGCTGTGCAGAGAGGAAATGGATGATTGTCATACAGTCAAGGCAAGCATCTCACTCTCTAACCAGTATTCTGTTCTAAACACTGCTGAGGAGGACAGCAGTTCCTTGGGAAGAAAGGAGATAAAAAAGCAAAAAGTAGGCAAATTGCAGAGCAGTGCAGAAACAACAGGGCAATAATAGATTTCATCTACCCTAACATGAACTGGGATAAATTCAAAATAAAAGCTGTAGAAGGCACAGATCTTTAAAATGCTTTCAGAAGAGCATGTTTCAGCCAGTACATAGCAAGGCAAACAAGAGAAGGGGCAGTTCTGGACTTAATTTTAGGAAATGAAGCTGGGCAGTGTGATCATTTTGGTGGTCATAATCATAATTCAGTTAGATTTAGCATAGTACTAGAAAAGAAGGTAGATCAAGACTAAAAGTGTTAAATTAGAGAAAGGTAAGATGTGATTTAGCACAAGTGGACTGGTAACAGGTAAATCAGTGTCAGAGCAGTGGGAGGCATTCAACAAGGAGACAGAGTTCAGAACAAATATGTTCCCACTAAGATAAGGGTGGGACTCCCAAATCAAGATCCCACTGGATGTCAAAAAGCATTAAGTAGGATAAGGTTTAAAAAAAAAAGGAAGTGCTTGTGTCAGGTGCTAAGAGCTCAATACTGCTGAAATCTAAAGGAGCACAGATGTTTGGGAGTGAAATTAAGAAGCAAATTATGAAAGCAAAGAGAGGGTATGAAAAACTGTTGACACATAAAATCTAGGAAAACACAAAGATGTTTCATAAATACATGAAGAGCAAGAAAATAACCAAGGCAAGTGTAGGGCTGATTAGAAGATAGCTTATGTGCTGCGGTACATGGTGTGGGCATGGTTCTTAAAGGACGCATTGCATCTGCTTCCACAAAGGAGGGTGAAGCAGACATTGCAGTTAAGGAGGAGTGTGAATGATTGGAAGGGATAAACATTGTAAGAGAGGAAATATTGAGGGTTTAACATCCTTGAAAGTGGATAAATCACAAGGCTCAGATGAAATATAACCCAGATTGCTCAGAGAAGAAATAGCAGAGGCTCTGACAATTATTTTCCAATCCTCTCTGGCTACAGGCATGAAGTTGAAGGACTGTTAATGTTGTACCACTGTTTAAAGGAGAGGAAAGGATAGTCCAATTACAGGTCAGTCAGTTAACCTCGGTGTTGGGAAAATTAGTGGAAAAAATTCTGAGACAGTACAAATCGTCATTTAGAGAGGCATGGATTAATGAAGTTCAGCCAGCATGGATTTGTTAAGGGAAGGTCGTGTCTGACTAACTTGAGTGAATTCTTTGAAGAGGTAACATAACAAGGAGAGTCAATGAGGGTAGCATGTTTGATGTAGCCTATATTGAGTTTAGCAAGGCTTTTGACAAGACTCCACATGTCAGGTTGGTCAGATGATTAAAAGCTCATTAGATCCAAGGAAAAATGGCAAGTTAGATCTAGAATTGGCTCAGTGCCAGGAAGCAAAGGACAATGGTCAATGGGTGCTTTTGTGACTGAAAGGCTGTTTACTGTGGAGTCCCACGGGGCTTAGTATTGGGTCCCTTACTATTCATGGGATATAGCAATGATTTAAATTTAAATATAGCGGGTATGAATAAGAAAGTTTGCAGCTGAAATGGAAATTGGCCACGTGAATGATAGTGAGGAAGAAAACTGTTGACGGCACAAAAATTTCAATGGATGAGTGGGGTTGTAGTTAATGGGGTGCTGTTAAGTGACAAATGGAATTCATTCCAGAGAAATGTAAGATAATGCATTCAGGGAAGACAAAGGAATGCACAATAAATAGTCAGATTCTGACAAGTATAGAGGAACAAAAGGGAGCTCAGATTGCATGTTCACAGATCCCGGAAGGTAACAGGAGAGGTAGATAAGGTAGTTAATAAGACACATGAGATACTTCTCTTTATTGTACAGGGCAAAGACAATAAGAGCAGGTAAGTTATGCAAGAACTGTATAAAACACTAGCAACAGCAAGAGTACTGCATACGTTTCTGGTCACTGAATTACAGAAAGGAAGTGATCACACCAGAGAGTATAAAAGATATACAACAGAATGGTTTCAGGAATAGAGAATTTTAGCTATGAAGAAAGATTGGATAGGCTGGGTTTGTTTTCTTTGAAATAAAGGAGGCTGAAGGGAGGTCTAAGTGAGGTATACAAAATTGAGGGGCTCAGATCGGGTGGGAAAGGAAGGACTGATTTCCATTATCAGAGAGGTCAAGGAGGGGGCATAAATTTAAAGAAATTGGTGGAAGGATGAGAGGGGAGTGGAGTAACTATTTTCATTCAGAGGGTGGCAGGAGTCTGAAACTCACTACCCAAATGTGCTGCAGAAACCCTCATAATATTTAAAAAACACTTAGATATATACTTGAGGTGTCAAAATGTATAGGGTTATGGGCCAAGGCTGGAAGAAGAGGCTAGACTGGATAATTTTTTCAGCCAATATGGACGTGATAGGCCAAATGGCCTCCTCATGTGCCACAAATGTTTCCATCCATCTCCCCCAAAATAGCAGGTAAATCACGATGTGGAATGAGATTACATGACCAGAAGGTCTCCGATCAGATTCCCACTCTTGCCAAGTAAACTAATCTCAGCCGAGATTTAGCACTGAGACACCAACTGGCCTCAGAGCTCTAGCAGGCATGGGCCGAGCAAACAGAGTAGCCATGATTCCAACTGTTAATAACAAATCAGAACACACACTGGTAAATACAAGTGTGTGTGACATATCCAGGATGCTCTCCACGTTGGAGTAACTTAATGAGTCTTTGTTTTTATTCATGCTGGCTGGGCCAGTATTTATTGCCCATTCCTAGTTGCCCTTGAGAAGGTGATGGTGAGCTGCCTTCTTGAACTGCTGCAGTCCAAGTGGTGTAGGTACACCCACAGTGCTATTAGGATGGGAGCTCCAGGATTTTGACCCAGTGATAGTGAAGGAATGGCGATATATTTCCAAGTCAGGTGGTGAGTGACTTGGAGGGGTACTTCCAGGCGGTGGCGTTCCCATCTATCTGCTGCCCTTGTCCTTCTAGATGGTCGTGGGTTTGGAAGATGCTGTCCAAGGAGCCTCGGTGAGTTCCTGCAGTGCATCTTGTAGATGTTACGCACTGCTGCTACTGTGCATCGGTGGTGGAGGGAGTGAATGTTTGTAGATATGGTGCCAATCAAGGGGACTGCATTGTCCTGGACAGTGTTCAGTTTCTTCAGTGTGTGGGAGCTGCACTCATCCAGGCAAGTGGGAAATTCCATCACAGTCCTGACCTGTGCCACTCAGCTCCTGACCTCATTACAGCCGTGGTTCAAATATGGAGTTCAGCTATTTTATCCATGTTTGAGCCAAGGCTGTAATGAGGTCAGGAGCTGAGTGGCCATGGCGGAATACAAACTAGGCGTCAGTGAGCAGGTTATTAATAAACAAGTGCCGCTTTATGGCACTATTGATGGCCCCTTCCATTACTTTTCTGATGATCGAGAGTAGACTGATGGGGCAGTAATTGGCCGGGTTGGATTTGTCCTGCTTTTTGTGTACAAGGCGTACCTGGGAAATTTTCCACATAGCTGGGAAGATGCCAGTGTTGTAGCTGTACTGGAACAGCTTGGCTAGGGGCACGGCAAGTTCTCGAGCACAAGTCTTCAGTACTAATGCCAGAATATTATCAGCGCCCATAGCCTTTGCACGATCCAATGCCTTCAGCCATTTCTTGATATTACGTGGAGTGAAGCGAATTGGCTGAAGACTGGTACCTGTGGTGCTGGGGACCTCCAGAGGAGGAGGCAGAGATGGATCACCAACTCAGCACTTCTGGATGAAGATTTGTGGTAAATGCTTCTAATTTTGCACTGGTGGGCTGGGTTCCCCCATCATTAAGGATGGGGATATTTGTGGAGCCTCCTCCTCCAGTACGTTGTTTAATTGTCCACCAACATTCATGACTCGATGTGGCAGGACTGCAGAACTTAGATCTGATCCATTGATTGTGGGATCATTTAGCTCTATCTATCACTTGCTGTTTATTCAGTTTGGCACGCAAGTAGTCCTGTGTTTTAGCTTCACCTTATTTTTAGATATGCTTGGTGCTGCTGTTGCATGCCCTCCTGCACTCTTCACATCACATTCAGTTGATCTCCTGGCTTGATCATAATGGCAGAGTCATGAGGTTACAGATTGTGTTTGAGTATAATCCTGCTGCTGCAGCACCTCTATCCCATTTAGCATGGTGGTAGTACCACACAACACGATAACTGTATGAGGGAACTAAATGTAATGTCTCCAACACGATAACTGGATGAGGGAACTAAATGTAATATCTCCAAATTTGCAGATGACACAAAGCTGGGTGGGAGGAGGATGCAGAGATGCCTCAGTGTGATTTGAACAAACTGTGTGAGTGGGCAAATGCATGGCAGGTGCAGTATAATGTGGATAAATGTGAGATTATACACTTTGATAGCAAAAACAAGAAGGCAGATTATTATCTGAACGGCTATAAATTGAGGGAAATGTGCAACGGGACCTGGGTATCCTCGTACACCAGTCGCTGAAGGTAAGCATGCAGGTGCAGCAGGCGGTAAAGAAGGCAAATGGAATGTTGGCCTTCATAGCCAGAGAGTTCGAGTACAGGAGCAGAGATGTCTTGCTGCAATTATACAGGGCCTTGGTGAGACCACACCTGAAATATGGTGCGCAGTTTTGGTCTCCTTATCTGAGGAAGGATGTTCTTGCAATAGAGGGAGTGCAGCGAAGGGTTACCAGATTGATTCCTGGGATGGCGGGACTGATATATGAGGAGAGATTGAGTCGGTTAGGATTGTTTTCGCTGGAGTTCAGAAGAATGAGGGGGGAATCTCATAGAAACACATAAAATTCTAACAGGACTCGACAGGGCAGATGCAGAAAGGATGTTCCCGATGGTGGTGGAGTCCAGAACCAGGGGTCACAGTCTGAGGATACAGGGTAGACTATTTAGGACTCAGATGAGGAGAAATTTCTTCACCCAGAGAGTGGTGAGCCTGTGGAATTCGCCACCACAGAAAGTAGTTGAGGCCAAAACATTGTATGTTTTCAAGAAGGAGTTAGAGCTAGCTCTTGGGATGAAAGGGATCAAAGAGATATGGGGAGAAAGCGGGAGCAGCCTACTGAGTTGGATGATCAGCCATGATCATAATGAATGTCTCAAAGAGCTGAATGGCCTACTCCTGCTTTCTATGTTTCTATGTAGGCAAGACCAGGTAAGGATGACATTACTGGGCTTTTACAGTCATCATTGTGGTTCCAGATTTTTATTGAATTCAAATTCCACCACCTGGGGTTCGAACCTGGGTCCCCAGAGCATTTACCCTGGGTCTCTGGATTACTAGTCCAGCAACAATACCAATACACCATTGCCTCTCCCTGCAGTCCAACATTCAGGCTGGATGTATAGCCCTTCACCAGAAGGTCTGGCAGCTTTGGGCTGACAATCCATTAAATGCCTGCAACTTGAAAGGACATGCACCAACAAGTTGAAAATGGGTTTTAAAAACATGGAATGGGAAAAATTAACATTTTCATACATAAACAATTGATTTCAAAATGAAAACCTGCAATGAATAAGTACAAATTTCTCTGGTACTACCTAGCTTAATAAGTTCATGCCAATGATTTACACTAAAACAACTTGCATTTAGTTTAACGTAGTAAAATGTTCCAAGGTACTTGACAACAGCTTTACCAATAAAAACATTGAAACATGGAAAAAATACAAAAAAAATGTCCAAATAATATCTCAACAAAAGTTTAAAATTTATCTTCTGATTTTAGCTAAGGTTTGCAGCTCCTAGTTTTAAAACATCTGCGAACAAATATCTCTCCCAAAAGTTGTATTTATACTTAATGAAATACGCCAAAAAGTGCCAATTTAGAATCATGACAAACCACGTTAGAATTCTTTATCCATATTTTTCACAATATTAATTCAAATTAAAACAATTCTTCAGCCTGTTTGATCCCATCTTTGTACAATAACAACTCTACCAAGATCAAGTACTGAATCTAGTTGTTTTTCAAATTAAGTCCAATATCCTGATTGCAATCATTCCTCAAAATTTGTTTCACGTATTGATCGAATTAGAACCATCAGAGTTTGAAGCACAAAAGGCAGCCATTCAACGCATCATGCCTGCACTGGCTCTTTGCCAGACCAATCCAAACCACATCCCATTGTCAAATTCTATCCCCATGGCCCTGCCTTCCTCTGCTACTGAATGGTTACAACACAGGAAGAAGCCATTTGGCCCATTGTGCCTGTGCCGGTTCTCTGCAAGAGCATCCGTTCAAGTCCCACTACCCTGCCTTTTCCCCATAGCTCTGAAATTGTTTTCTTTTCAGATAATGATCCAATTCTCTTTTGAAATCCACGACTGAATCTGCCTCCACCATACTCTCAGGCAGTGCATTCCAGATCCTAACCACTCGCTAGGTGAAAAACATTTTTCCTCGTGTCGCTGTTGCTTCTTTTGCCCACCATCTCAAATCGGTGTCCTTCAGTCCTTGATCCTTCCAACAATGGTAACAGTTTCTCCCTACCTATTCTGTCCAGATCCCTCATGATTTTGAACAACTCTATCAAATCTTCTCTTAATCTTCTGTTCTGCAAGAACACCCAGCTTTTCCAATCTATCTATGTAACTGAAGTTCCCTATCCCTGGAAACATTCTCATGTATCTTTTCTGCACCCACTCTAATGCGCTCACATCCTTCCTAAAGAATGATGCCCAGAACTGGCACAATACTCCAGCTGCGACCGAGTTTTTTTTTATAATCATAACCTCCTTGTTTTTGTATTCTATGCCCCAATTATAAAGCCTATATGCTTTAACTGCTCTCTGAATCTGTACTGCCATCTTCCATGATTTGTGCATATATACACCTAGGTCCCTCTACTCCTGCACTCCCTTTAGAATTGTACCCTTTATTTTATGTTGTTTCTCCTCATTCTCCCAACCAAAATGAATCAATTCACATTTCTCTGCATTAAATTTCATCTGTCATTTGTCTGCTCATTCCACCAGCCTGTCTAGGTTCTTCTGAAATTTAACACTATCCTCCTCACAATTCATAATGCTTCACTGGCTTGGCGAAGTTACCCCATTATAAACCTTCCTCCAGTCCTCTGCTCGTTTCCTGTCACAGCCAATTTTGTATCCATTCCTCCTATCTTCTTTTTGGATTCAGACAACTTTAAATAGTTGGCCCTCATCACTGACTTCTCAACCATAGGAAAGTTTTTCCTATTAATTTCAATAAAACCTTCATCATTTTAAAAACCTCCATGAAATCTCCTCATAGCCTTCTGTTTTAACGGAAATAGCTCCACTCGCTCAAATCGTTTTTCACAACCGTAGACTCTCGTTCCCTAGTATTATCCTGGTGAACTGACACTGTACATTTTCCACCTTTAATGTCCAGAGCACAATAATCTGTCATCTAATCTTCCACATAAAGAAATGTTTCCTGGCTTCTGTCTTAAATTTACATTCTCAACCCTCAATGCACCTCATAGTAACATTGTGAGTTACTTTGCTTATGTCATTATGTTTCATATTCCTTTGGTTGGTTGCTAGATTAATCTTTCCAGGGTGAGGAATCTAGCTTATTAAGTCAAAGCTCAGAGCACTCCCCTCTGGAATCAGATCAAAGGTTTGTGTATTAAAAGCTTTGGAGCTCTGTGGATGGTTTCACTCTTTATACAGTCTTAACATGATGCTTATTTTTTGAAATAGTTACAGGAAAGTTCAGTTGAATAACATTATGCAGTAGTAAGAAATATACTTACTTCTTCCATCTCTTGGTGGTGCTTCCCTGGCTTTAAAACTTTCCACCTGCGGTTTAACATCGGTCTCCAATACAATGCCAATCCTGATCTCAGGTTTACTTTTTGTGTATTTGCTGCTGAGCAAGGGATACCATTTGGGTGTCTATAATAAAAATTTCAAATCAATCACAATTTGCAACAGCAAAAGCGAGCAACATTTCTCATTTAACAAGTGATGCTGCTGGCAATGAAAGTACTAAGTGCTGCATTTAAATCTCATCACTTATACTAACACCACTTCCAGAAAAACAAAAGCCCTAATTTATTAATTAGAATAAATGGGTGCCTCATCTGCTTCAAAAATAATTAAGGATAAGCTTACCTGAAGAAATCTAGTAACCAACTTAAATGAAAAAATTCAAAATTCAAAATAGTGGCTTCCTACAGTTGCTATCATCCTTACATATCCAAAGTTAGGTAATTAAAGATGAGATTCCATCACACAATAGCAGTCTTGATACAGGTAGTAATAAAATATTTTTCCACATCTGGCATAGAAATACAAAGATCGCACTGCCATTAACAAGGGCAGCTACTCCATGGTGAGCTTTTTAAAAAGTTTCCAATTTAAGAAGGTACCCTCAGTTGTAATTATTTTTAAAGGAAAGTACTTGCAACATTTTATGCTGGAACACTCTTCTAAACACACATCATTGGCATGACACAAGTGGGCATGTTCCTAAACTATCATTTCCAATCTCCTAACCATTATTATAGATTCAAAGGTTAGATGAAAAGAATCACTGCATTTCAAAAATGTAATTGAAGCTTGAACTTGATTAATGGAAGTGTCATATTTGTAGGGTACTGCATGATGGATAGAGCCACAATTTAAGGTGAAATCATAGCCCAATAAATCTGGTATCAAAAATAGGAATTTAAAACCTGGTTGCACACAAGCAGTTGCAGAATAAAAACATTAAAACATTTCAATTCTTGGAGGCATTTTTAGAAGTGACAACATAAAAACTAGACACAATCTGCTAAATAGTGGTAAATGTATACTGTCATCAATTACAAGTAAATGAAAATCTTTACCTCATCGCTCAGCTAACTCCAATTACAAGCATTTGATATTTAATGTTACCTCTTTTTGTCAGTTCTATAAATAGAGTAGCAAATAGTTTGTTTTTTTAAAATAGAATTACTTGCCCTTTGTTCTCTTTTTGTCTTTTGTAGAATCATGCAGCACAGAAAATCACTTGTCTCTCTATGCCAGCTCTTTCAAAGAGCTATCCAATAGTCCCACATCCCTGCTCTTTGACCACAACTCTGCAATTTATCCTCTTCAAGTACTTAGCAATTCCCTTTTGAAAATTACTATTGGATATCCTTCCACCACACTCTCAGATAGTGCACTCTATATCATAACAATACACTGCATAAAATAAATTCTCCACATACCCCCTCTGGTCTTTTTACTGATTACTTAAACCTGTGCCCACTGGTTACCGTACCTCCTGTCAGTCAAAACAATTTCTTCCTGCTCACACTATCAGCACTCCATGTAATTTTGAACACCTCTATTAAATCTCCAATTAATTTTCTCTGCCCCAAGGACAACAATTCCAGCTTCTCTAGGCAATCCACATAATGTATGTTCGTTTCCAAATTTCTGTAACCTATCCTTTTGTGCAATTATATCAGTCTCCAGAATGAATATTTGACAGGTTGCTTTCTAATTATTCCAGAGCTGAAATTAATTTAGTGCTTGAACTGAGGCATGGCCATATTACTTCAAGACAGGCACCACTGATTTAAAAAAAAATCTAGACTGGAACTTCAACTCTACATTCACAAGCAAAAAATGTGAGCGATATTCTTATGCCTCTTGTACAACATATTTAGTTTTGTCCTCATGACTTATTTGGAGGAAAACACCATTGTTAACAAGTAAAAGCAGAAAATGCTGGAAAAACTCACCAGGTCTGGCAGCATCCGTAGAGAGAGAAACAGTTATCGTTTCGAGTCCTTATGACTCTTCTTCAGTCATATGGGCTCAAAAACCTAACTGTTTCCCTTTCCACAGATGCTGCCAGACCTGCTGAGTTTTTCATATTTCCAGCGTCCACAGTATTTTGCTATTAACAAGTAAAAATGCCAGATGACAAAGCCCATGTGATTTAAAATGTTTAGCACACTTTGAACCATTTCTTCTGCATCTTGAATACTGAGAGAACACAAGCCAACACACCTGTTTAGTCTCTTGAACAGATCTCAAATCCAAAATTATATAGCCCACAGACTCCTTTGCTAATGACAGAGAATCTATTGCATAACAATATAGCTTGATGGGTGTGCGTTGTAATCTACAAAGGAAACATACACCTTTATTAGACAAGCTTCATGGTTTGTTTAAGCTAAAATAAATGAAATATAGACAGTATCACAGTTTAATACATATACATTTTCATCAGTACATAGAATACTACCTAAACCATCCAAAGTCCCTGAAATGCATAAACGTTCAGCAATGGGAAGAATTGTGTGTTCAATCACCTTCTTTCATCTCGCACAGTTCAAATAAAAGTAATACAGGCCTAACAATGGAGAAACCTAACTTTCATTTCAATTAAAGAGTTTGTTTTATTAAACATCCCTTACCAAAACAATTTTATTAATACTATAACAAAAACAAAAATGGCTGGAAAAACTCAGCAGGTCTGACAGCACCTGTGGAGAGGAAGACAGAGTTAACGTTTCGAGTCCGTATGACTCTTCATCAGAACTAAACAAAAACAGAAATGAGGTGAAATATAAGCCGTTTGAGGGGGGTGGGACAGGTGTAGCTGGATAGAGGGCCAGTGATAGGTGGAGGCAAAGAAGATTGCCAAAGATGTCATAGACAAAAGGACAAAGGGGTGTAGACGGTGGTGATATTAGCTAAAGGATGTGCTAATGGTGACATTAAGGGTAGAAAGCAGGACGAGCAAGTGACAGGTGCCCTTAGTTGGGGTGGGGTAGGGGGAAGGGATCGAAATAAGCTAAAAGGTGAAGATAAAACAATGGATGGAAATAAATTTTTAAATAATAATAGAAATAGGTGGGAAAAGAAAAATATATTTAAAAAATATATAAATTATTAGAAAAAAGGGGTGGGGATGGAGGACAGAGTTCATAACATTGAGTTCAACAACTTCAGATTAAGTCCAGAAGGCTGTAAAGTGCTTAATCGGAAGATGAGGTGCTGTTCCTCCAGTTTGCATTGAGCTTCACTGGAACATTGTAACAGGCCAAGGATGGACATGTGGGCATGAGAACAGGGTGGTGTGTTAAAATGGCAAGCGACAGGGAGATCTGGGTCATGCTTGCAGACAGGCCGAAGGTGTTCCACAAAGCGGTCACCCAGTTTGCGTTTGGTCTCTCCAATGTAGAGGAGACCGCATTGGCAGCAGCGAATGCAGTAGACTAAATTGAGGGGAGTGCAAGTGAAGTGCTGCTTCACTTGAAAGGAGTGTTTGGGCCCTTGGACGGTGAGGAGTAGGGAAGTAAAGGGGCAGGTGTTGCACTTTCTGCAGTTGCATGGGAAGGTGCCGTGGGAGGGGATTGAGGTGTAGGGGGTGATGGAGGAGTGGACCACGGTGTTCTGGAGGGAAGAGCCCCTACAGAATGCCGACGGGGGGGTGAAGGGAAGATGTGTTTGGTGGCGGCATCATGCTGGAGTTGGCGGAAATGGCAGAGGATGATCCTTTGAATGCTGAGACTGGTGGGGTGATAAGTGAGGACAAGGGGGACCCTATCATGGTTCTGAGAGGGAGAGGAAGGTGTGAGGGCGGATGCGCGGGAGATGGGCCAGACATGGTTGAGGGCCCTGTCAACCACGGTGGGTGGAAAACCTCGGTTAAGGAAGAAGGAAGACATGGGTTGGAGGTAGAAGCAGGCCGACTGAGGTTGGGAGACTATAAGGTTGGATGCTCTGGAGATCTCCAGAGGAGAGGAGGTCAGTGACAGTCCTGGAAACAATGGCTTGATGTTCAGTGGTGAGGTCGTGATCCAGAGGGAGGTAGGAAAAAGTGTCTGTGAGCTGACGCTCAGCCTCTGCAAGGTAGAGATCAGTGCGCCAGGCAACAACAGCACCACCCTTGTCAGCAGGTTTAATGACAAAGTCAGGATTGGACCTAAGAGAACGGAGTGTGGCAAATTCAAAAGAGATAGGTTAGGGTGGGTAAGAGGAGCAGAGAAATTGAGATGACTGATGTCACGCCGACAGTTCTCAATGAAAAGATCAAGAGCAGGTAAGAATCCAGAGGGAGGGGTCCAGGTGGAGGGAGAATATTGGAGGCAAGTAAAAGGATCCGTTGAACAGGGGGAGGACTCCTGCCTAAAGAAGTGAGCATGCAGACAAAGGCGGCGGAAGAAGAGTTCAGCATTGTGCCGACCCGAAAATCATTGAGGTGAGGGTGTCAGGGTATGAAACTGAGTCCTTTGCTGAGTACTGAACGTTCACCATCAGAGAGGGGAAGGTCAGGGGATATGGTGAATACACGGCAAGGGCTGGGATTAGAAGATGGGATGGGGTCAGAGGGACGAGCAGGGGTGGAGGGTCCTGGATGGGGGTTGGTGTCGATGAGTTGTTGGAGCTTGCGTTCCTTTGCACCTGAAAGAAAGAGACAAAGTTTCTTGTTAAGGCATCAAATGAGACGAAGAATAAAATGAAACTGGGGGCAAGGACAGCTTAGAGATAGGGTGAGTCGGTGCTGCTGGGAGGACAGCTCGAATGTGTTCATATGGCGGCGCATGGCACTGAGTGTGGATCTCAGGATGCGCGGAGAACAGCAGACCAGGGAGCGTTGTATGTCCCGGAGATACCTGTAATCCTGGGTGGGTTCAAAACATGAGGGATGGAACTTCAGTTGAAATCCACGTGGGGTAAATTGGAGATAGAGACAGTCACTGAGGAAGGAAATATGACTCTAAAAGCGAGTTTTAGTAAACGCCTTGCCAAACACCAGGAGAGAAATGGAAAGCATTGAAGGTGAACAGGTCAAAAGGGACAAACGGAAATCCTGTCAGAGAGAAGAGCAGTACTTCTTCAAGGTAGGCATTCTTGGAAGAGAAGTGGCAGTCAATTTAACACTAAGATAAAAGCAAATTATTAATACCATACCTGTGCTGATATAATGATCTTCTGTCAAGTTCCCAGGCAAGTTCTGTAACAAAATCAGGCTGACTTTTGTGGTCAACTGGGTCTGTGGCCAGCAACTCTCCATCAAACCGAGCTTCTACCACAATTTTGTGCCGATGACGTTTTGGAAAATGTCGCCCTAATGCAGACAGCCAACAAGACCAACGTTAAAAGATTTTTAGATTTACAATTAACTCAGAGACCAAATGCAGCAGTGTTCAACCTTTTGGAGCAGAGGACTCAATATATAATTAGCAATTTGATCGCATATGATTGAATCTCTTCGGAGTCACGCATTGCAATGATTAAACACCATGCCCAATTTGCAATTTATTGTCGGCTGTAGGTGCTATTTAGAAACAACTTTAAGCTGCCTACCCATATTCACTTGGAACTGATTAAACTGACCAAACTCATCCCTCAATAGGTCTTGACTAACAGCAGAGCAAAGAGACTTATCTGACAAGCAACTTGAGCCCAGGTCCCAGAGGAAAAAGTCTGTCTAACTCACTGCAAAATCCAATCCTACCACTGTATTTAAAGAAGTTATATGACATAGATGTGCACACATCAAGCTCAAAACAATTATAACCATGACCCTTTAAACCCATTTCTTCTGGATTTTTAAAACATTTGAAGTGTCCGCAAAAACATCTGGGAACTGGTTTGAAGTTACTGTAACTAAATTAACAGTATCACTGGAATGCCAGGAATACTGCATTATCACGTTATTAGATTTTATGACAATGTTGGTATCAGTAACTTCTGCAGATCAGTTCTCAATGACTTTTTCAGCAGTCACCAGTTTCAAACAAATAAAAATAGTCTCCATCAAGAGGAAAAAGTACTCATTAGACAAGTGCACAATGCAATATATTACTGAGCCTTACAAAACAGGAAGATCATAGGTTAATTTCCCGGTTTATTTTGGCATGGCAATATCTCAATTAGTGATGGAGGAAACTTCATAATATCACAGCCTAAAAAAGGAGCAAAGTGTGGAAAGCAACAAAGTTTCCCACTTCTGATTGCTATCAGTGCAGCGGAGTGTGTGTGTGGACATCTGATGACAAGATTAGATTGGACTGTAATGACCTAACAACATTTGCTGTTCAGACCCAAATGGGAATCAGCTACTTTTGCAAAGTATTGAAACATTGTCATTGCATATAGACTTGTATCTGACATCAAAACTGGGGGAAGATTTTTTTTGTTCACAGGAAGTGAGCATCGCTGGCTAGGCCAGTATTTATTGCCATTCTCTTGGAGGGTCATGAGTCTTTGGAGCTCTCATCCTGAAAAGGCAGTGGAAGCAGAGTCTTTGAATATTCTTAAGGCAAAGGTAGATAGATTCTTGATAAGCAAGAGGGTTAAAAGTTATGGGAGGTATGAGGAAATGTGGAGTTGAGGTTACAGTCAGGATCTTACTGAATGGTGGCGCAGGCTCAAGGGGCTGAGTGGCCTACTCCTGCTCCTAATTCATTTGTTCGTATTCCCTAATTTCCCTCAAGGTGGTGATGAGCTACCTTCTTGGACAGCTGCAGTCCATCTGGTGTGGGTATACCCACAATGCTATTCGGGAGAGAGGGTGTTCCAGATCTTTTGGTCCCATGACTGTGAAGGAACAATATATTTCCAAGTCAGGATGGTGTGTGGCTTGGACAGGAACTTACAGGTGGCGGTGTTCCCATATATCTGCTGCCCTTGTCCTTCTAGGGGTAAAGGTCACAAGTTTGGAAGGTGCTGTCGAAGGAGCCTTAGTGAGTTGCTGCAGTGCAGCTTGTAGATACTACACACTGCTGCCACTGTTCACCAGTGCTGGAGGGAGTGAATGTTTAAGGTGGTGAATGGGGTGCCAGTCAAGCAGGTTGTTTTTTCCTGGATGTTGTCAAGTAGCTGCTGTTGGATCTGCAACCATCCAGGCAAGTGGAGAACATTCCATCCCACCCTTTTCTTATGCCTTGTACATGGTGGGCAAGCTTTGGAGTGTCAGAAGGAAAGTTACCAAATGAATAATTCCCAGTCTCGGACCTGTTCTTGTAACGACAGTACTTATGTGGCTTTTCCAATTCAGTTTCCGGTCAATGGTAACTCCAGAATATTGACTATAGAGGATTCAACAATGCTGAAATGTCAAAGGGAGATGATTAGATTTTCTCTTATTGGATATGGTCATTGCCTGCTACTTTTGTGGGTGAATGTTACTTGCTGCTAATCAGCCCAAGCCTGAACATTATCCAGGTCTTGTTGCTGTGGACACAGACTGCTACAGTATCTAAGGAGATGCAAATGACACTATGCAATCATCTGTGAAGATCTCCACTTCTGAAATTATGATAGAGGGGAGGTGAAGCAGCCAAAGTTGGTTGAGCTGAGGACACAACAGGTCTTGGCGTAACTCTTGTAGCAGGGTGCTAGGACTGAGATGATTGGCTTCCAACAATCACAACCATCTTCCTTTGTGCAAGGTGTGACTCTGACCAGTGGACAGCTTTCTCCCTGATTCCCATTGACTTCCATTTTGTTCGGGCTCCTTGATGCCACACTCAGTCAAATACTGCCTTGCTGCCAAGGGCAGTCACTCCCACCTCACAGCTTGAATTCAGTTCTTCTGTCCATGTTTGGACCAAGGCTGTAATGAGGTCTGGAGCTGAGTGGCTCCAGTAGATCCCAAGCTGAGCAGCAGTAAGCAGGCTATTGCTGCGAAAGTGCCGCTTAACAGCAATATCAGTGCTGCCTTCCATCACTTTGCTGATAATTGAGAGTAGACTGATCAAGTGCTAATTAAGCGGATTGGACTTGTCCTGCTTTTGTGGATAGGACATACCTGGGCAATTTTCCACACTGTCGGATAGATGCCAGTGTTGTAGCTATACTGGAACAGCTTGGCTATGAGCGCAGCTAGTTCTGGAGAACAAGTCTTCAGTATAATTGCCAGGATGTTTCAGCACTCATAGCCTTTGCAGTATCTAGTGCCTTCAACTGTTTCTTGATAGCACATGGAGTGAATCAAATTGGCTGAAGACTGGCATCTGTGATGCTGGGGACCTCAGGAGAAGACTCAGCAATTCTGGCTGAAAATTGGTGCAAATGCTTCAACGTTATCTTTTACACTGATGTGCTGGGCTCCCCAATCAATGAGGATGGGAATGTTTGTGGAGCCTCCATTTAAAAGTAGTTGTCTAGTTGTCCACCACCATTCAGGACTGGTTGTGGTAGGACTGCAGAGCTTCGATCTAATCCGTTGGTTGTGGGATTGCTCAACTTTGTCTATAGCCACAGAACTCCCACAAAGTTGAAGCAAATACATGAAGTGGCTAAACAAAGAAACTCATATAGTTGCCTTTGTAAAAAATAAATATGGTTTGTATCGTCTGTAAGTAACTATGCCAACGACGAACCCCTAAAGCTGCCTCAAATGAAAGTAAATGTTTTTGTGCTGCACAAGTATCACCTTAAAGATACCCGTTTACTGGTTTACTGCATCATTAACACTCAATTTTGCAACAGTAACCTTACATCACAAAGATCAGAAATGCTTCAGTCAAATTCAGTCTAATTCAGCAAAGCTACCTGAAAGATTCCAAATTCCTTCAGTCATCCCCCCTCCAACCCAGCCCACAAATCCACTTCAGGCTTTACAGTGTAGGGCCACTCGATATTCTCCTTTACATTCTGATTTAACTTTCCCTTGAACCTCCTCAACACCCTGTCCCCAAACACCAAAAAAAAACACGCGACAAGTAACATAACCTCCTACCATTTTATAGGCCAACACAATGTACAACAATCACTGCACAGCTGAGGTACCCATTCAAACCTCCACTTGATGAGGAACACTGGTAGCATTCAAAATGTTTACTACTAATTGTGTAACTGGTAAAGTAGCAGAAAATTAAAGAATATATTTTAAGAATGCTTGTTATTTTGAGAGAGGCAGTCATATACCACAACAGGTCAGTGTAATTTTAGGTACAGAATAGAATTTAAAGGAAGGATGCTCGCAATCATTTTTGTCAACTGTACCCCAGTGTTACTTGGTTCTTTTCGTAGGAAATTGAAATAAAACATTACTGTTTCTCAAAATTTGCTTTTAGTCCAAACTGCTGGACCACACATGAAGATGGCAATGATCGTTACTCTGAAGTACATTTTCAGAATTCTAAGGAATTAAAAAAATGACACAAATATGTGGCTGTACTGTACACGACATCCACAAATTCAACACGAAGCCCTGTTGACCTAAAGTGAAAACTAACAGCACGTTGTTCTCTCACAAGCAATCCCTTCAGGTCTTTAATCACCGGTCAACACTGCCAAAGTTAAGAGTCGCAGGTCCACTTGCAAACCAAGTCCTATGGCACAGAAGCAGAAACCTTCCCATAATTTACATCTGACAGACAGGGAGAGGATACATGGGAGGCCGATTGAAGAAATACCGCATTACAAGACTCGGCTGATCACACAGGGTAGCTGCGCACAGCGTGGACCCATGTCCTGGGATACAATGATCCCGGGGATCAGGCGATCCCGGGCCTGGGCGTTGCGGTGATCCCGGGTGGGGAGAGGGATCCCGGGGGTGATCGCGTTGGGAGAGTTCTCGGGGGTGATCGCGGGAGGAGGGGGTGGGTCCCGGGGTGATCATGGGGGAGGGGGGGAGGTCCCGGGGTGATCATGGGGGGGAGGGGGAGGAGGGGAATCCTGGTCCCGGGGGGAGGGAAGGGGGGGGGGGGGGGGGTGGGGGAGAGATCCTGGGGGTGATCGCAGGGGGGGGGGGGGGCCGGGGGGCTCCCGGGGGTGACAGCGGGAGAGGGGGGAGTCCCGGGGTGATCTTGGGGGGGAGGGGGAGGAGGGGAATCCTGGTCCCGGGGGGAGGGAAGGGGGGGGGGGGGGGGGGGCGGAGAGATCCTGGGGGTGATCGCAGGGGGGGGGGGGGGCCGGGGGGCTCCCGGGGGTGACAGCGGGAGAGGGGGGAGTCCCGGGGTGATCTTGGGGGGGGGGGGGGGGGGGGGAATGATCCTGGTCCCGGGAGGAGGGGGTGGGTCCCGGGGTGATCATGGGGGAGGGGGGGGGTGATCATGGGGGAGGGGGGGGGGTTGATCCTGGTCCCGGGGGGGGGGGGGAGGGGGGGATGATCCTGGTCCCGGGGGGGGGGGGGGAGGGGGGGATGATCCTGGTCCCGGGGGGAGGGGGGGATGATCCTGGTCCCGGGGGGAGGGGGGGATGATCCTGGTCCCGGGGGGGGGGGGGGGGAGATCCCGGGGTGATCATGGGGGGGAGGGGGAGGAGGGGAATCCTGGTCCCGGGGGGAGGGAGGGGGGAGATCCTGGGGGTGATCGCGGGGGGGGGGGGGGGGGGGGCTCCCGGGGGTGACAGCGGGAGAGGGGGGAGTCCCGGGGTGATCTTGGGGGGGGGGGGGGGGGGAATGATCCTGGTCCCGGGGGGAGGGGGGGTCCCGGGGTGATCATTGGAGGGGTGGGAGAGTTCCTGGGGGGTGAGGGGGAAATGATCCTGGTCCCGGGATGATCATGGGGGAGGGGGAGGTCCCGGGGTGATCGCGCGGGGGGGGGGGGGGGTCCCGGGGGTGACAGCGGGAGAGGGGGGGCCCCCGGGTTGATCATGGGGGAGGGGGAGGGGGAGGGGGCTCCCGGGGGTGACAGCGGGAGAGGGGGGGCCCCCGGGTTGATCATGGGGGAGAGGGGGGGGGGGTCCCGGGGGTGACAGCGGGAGAGGGGGGCCCCCGGGTTGATCATGGGGGAGGGGGAGGGGGTTCCCGGGGGTGACAGCGGGAGAGGGGGGGCCCCCGGGTTGATCATGGGGGGGGGGGTGGGGGGGTCCCGGGGGTGACAGCGGGAGAGGGGGGGCCCCCGGGTTGATCATGGGGGGGGGGGGTGGGGGGGTCCCGGGGGTGACAGCGGGAGAGGGGGGCCCCCGGGTTGATCATGGGGGGGGGGGGTGGGGGGGTCCCGGGGGTGACAGCGGGAGAGGGGGGCCCCCGGGTTGATCATGGGGGGGGGGGGTGGGGGGGTCCCGGGGGTGACAGCAGGAGAGGGGGGGCCCCCGGGTTGATCATGGGGGGGGGGGTGGGGGGGTCCCGGGGGTGACAGCGGGAGAGGGGGGGCCCCCGGGTTGATCATGGGGGGGGGGGGTGGGGGGGGTCCCGGGGGTGACAGCGGGAGAGGGGGGGGCCCCCGGGTTCGGGTTGATCATGGGGGAGGGGGAGGGGGTTCCCGGGGGTGACAGCGGGAGAGGGGGGGGCCCCCGGGTTCGGGTTGATCATGGGGGGGGGGGGGTGGGGGGGTTCCCGGGGGTGACAGCGGGAGAGGGGGGCCCCCGGGTTGATCATGGGGGAGGGGAGGGTGGGGGAGGTCCCGGGCCCGGGTCTCTGCCTCTCTCTCTCTCGGGTCGGGTTTACCTTCCAGGACGGAAACTACAATCAGCAGCTGCTGCTCCGCCCTGGAGCCCATGTTAGCGGTTGAGTGAGTGTCTCAGGCCCGGCTCCGCGCTCTCCTCCTCCTGCTCCTGCCCCTCAGCCCCGCTCTTTGAACGGCTTCTCCCCGCTTCTCCATCATCTTTTACCGCCGCCCCGTTCAAAGAAATCAACTTCCGGTTGCAACGGCCGCCGCCAGCGGACCGGAAGCAACAGGTTCCCGACAGCGTCACCTGCAGGACCGCCAGGGAACAACAAGAGGCCAGGTCCACATCGCAACGTGATCACCAGAGCGCAACTCCCCTCCTCGCTCCACTGTGATCACCAGAGCGCAACTCCCATCCTCACTCCATTGGGTAAACCAAAGTGAAAATCTGAGCCTCTGTTCACCATTCTTACTCCACTAAAACTAACAGCAACTTCAGGAGACTGCACATGCACAGAAAATAATTTTAACTCATTCAAAACCCACCTGTTTGTGTTGGGTTAAAATAGGGCTAACTTGCGCAGCAATCCAGGAGTTGTTTTCTCTGGCTCTATGCCGCTCACAGGATTTTTTTTTTATTCATTCATGTGGAATGTGGGATTTTCCTGGCAGGGCCAGTATTTGTTTCTCATCACTAATTGTCCTTGAAAAGGTGGTTGTGTGCCACTTTCCTGTACCTCTGCTGTCCATGTGATGAAGGTACACCCAGAGTGCTGTTAGGAAGGGAGTTCCAACATTTTGAACCAGCGACAGTGGGAATATAGTTCCAAGTCAGAAATTGCAGGTAGCGGTGTTCCCATAGATTTGTTGCCCTTGTTCTTCTAGGTGATAGTTTGCAGATTTGGAAGGTGCTGTCGAAGAAGGCTCAGTAACTTGCTGCAGTACATCTGGTGGATGGTACACGCTGCTGCCATTGTGTGTCAGTGGTGGAGGGAATGAATGTGGATGGAATGCCAATCAAGGGGGTTGCTTTGTCTTGGATGGTGTCAAGCTTCTTGGGTGCTGTCGGAGCTGCACTCATCCAGGCAAGTGGAGAGTATTCCATCACATTCCTGACTTGTGCCTTATGAATGGTGGACCGGCTTTGGGGAGTCATGAGGTGAGTTACATGCTGCAGATTTCCCAGCCTGCTCTTAGATCAGGAGTATTTATACGGCTGCCCCAGTTCAGTTTCTGTTCAATGATAACCACCACCACCATCGAAACCCCCAGCCAGGATATTGATGTTGGCAGATTCAGCGATGATAACATCATTGAATGTCAAGGGGAGATGGTTAGATTCTCTTTTGTTGGTGATAGTCATTGCCTGGCACTTGTGTGGCACAAATGTAACTTGCCATTTATCAGCCCAAACCTAACTGTTATCGAGGACTTGCTGCAAATGGACATGGATTGCTTCAGTATCTGATGAGTCATGAATCATACCAAACATTGTTCAATCATCAACAAACATCCCCACTCTGACCTTATGATCGAGGGGAGGTCACTGATGAAGCAGCTGAGCTGGTGGAACCTAGGACATTAGCCTGAGGCACTCCTGCAGTAATGTCCTGGAGCTGAGATGACGTTCTGTGAGGTTCCCACAGTTTGCAATCTCCACTGCAATCATGGATTGACCAAGATTTGCATTCTAACCTGGTTAACCCAGCCGTAAAAATCCCTGGAAAAAGCTACACCTTGTTCAATGAAGTGTAATGGTGTACTAAGTTTATAATTACACACTCACAGGCCCTGAAAAGCTAATTTTATATCTGTGGAACATAAAATTTGACCACAATGACTAAAAATCCCACATATTTTAAAAAATTCTTTCTTAAAAGGTCAATTTTAGCTTCTATCTTAATACAATTTATTTTATCTGAACATTTAAATTAGGAGTGAAGAAAATTAAGCTCTTTAACTTCATTGTTTGCTGTGTGTGAATTCTGTGAAGTCAATTTGAATGGTTGCCTATCTGCTGTCATTATTGCTGCTGCACGTGAAGACATCCCCTTGATTCGGTGCCAGATTTAAACTGCTGCGGTGAACGGGAAGATTCCCACCCGAGATCACTAGATCATTGTGGACAGATTTATTCCAGGTCAGCAGCAAGTTCCCTTGCCTCACTCCTGACCTCAAAAGGGCACAGATATTACAAAGCACTTTAGAATCAGTGACGTGCTTTTGAAGTTTTGTCACCATTGTAATGTACGAGTGTTATAATATAGAACCTTTAACATAGTCAAACCTCCCAAGGCAAAAAAGTTACCCTGAGCAATGAAGGAGACATCAGGACAGTTGACAAAAGTTTGGTCAAAAAGGTCGGTTTTTAAGGAGGGTCTTAGTATATGATGTAGGGAGGGAAGTCCAGAGGTTAAGGCTGAAGGCCCAGCTAGCAATGGTGGAGCAAAAGAAGTCAGGGATGGACAAGATGATGCAGTTAAAGGAATACACAGTCCTTGGAGCTTTGGAACTTAATCACGGCAAAAGACCCCCAGGAAGACATTAGAAATGCTTTATGCATGTCCTCAAAACATCCCTGAATAAAAGTCTTGTGTTTCCTGCTGGAATACTGCAACAGGGGTGCTAGCCACCTTCCAGACCTAATTCAAGCTACAATTCTTAATGTTTGCACCCAGTCAAGGAGTGGTGGCAGGTTGTTTTGTGACTATGGACCAAGCAAGGTCCTGCTCTCAGTAGATGCCCATGAGGGCCCCTTTTCCAAAAGGTATCCAGGATACTGATCAGGAATGGGAACCCAAACTAACTTTTCCTTTCCTAGCCCCGGAGCACTGAAACCAATTGCGGGTAACAAACACAAAACATGGATCCAACTCAAGCACTAACAACTGATTTTCTTATGTTAAAAACAACTATGTCTCCAAAATTCCGAGAGGTCAAGGCGCTTCAGCAAGTAAAACACATCCACCCATGCTGGTAGTGGAAGACTCTATCACAAATCCCAGAGATAGACTCGGATGTGTCTGCAAGGGTGCTTTAGCAGCATCCGCCCAAACATAGCAGATGGAATTTCAGAGCGGCACCATGATCCAATGATGAAGAAGACACCCAGTAAGAACCCAACGAAAATCGTATTCTTCATATTACCTGCTTTCAATGGAGCAAGCCATTTTTGTGGGAAGGTAATTGATTCCCTTTGGTATTGAATACCTTACCCTAGTAAAGGTTTTACACCCCTCAAGACCCCCAGGTGGACACATCAACTCATAACAGGCAGGATCATAAGAAGTAGCAGGAGTAGGCCAAGCAGCCTATCGAGCCTGTTGTGCCATTCAATAAGATCATGGTCTTTCTGATTGTGGCCTTAACTCGACTTTTCTGCCTGCGCCCCATAATCCTTAACTCCCTTGTCAATCAAAAATCTGTCTAATTCAGCCTTGGATGTATTAAATGACCCAGCCTCCAATGCTGGCTGTGGAAGAGAATTCCAAAGACTAACAACCCTCTGAGAAAACAAATTCCTTTTCATCTCCGTCTTAAATGGAACACCCTTTACTTTTAAACTGTGCCCGCCAGTTCTCGATTCCCCCATGAGTGGAAACATCCTCTCAGCATTAGCCCTGTCAAGCCCCCTCAGAATCTAATATATTTCAATAAGGTCACCTCTCATCCTTCCAAACTCCAATGAGTATAGGCCCAACCTGCTCAGCCTTTCATCAGAAGACAAACCCTTCACCCCAGGAATCAGACTAGTGAACCTTCTCTGAATTGCTTCCAATGCAAGTGTTTCCTTAAGTTTGGAGACCAAAACTGTACACGGTACTTAGTTGAGCCCTCACCAATGCCCTTTGCAGCTGTAGCAAGACCTCCCTAACTTTATACTCCATTCCCCTTGCTCTGCTTGTTCTGCTGATGCCTTTTAAAGATGCGAAGGTTGGAATTCCTGGGTTAGCCTGAGAACACCCCACGCACACTTCCTTGGCATTGAAGATCCACCATGGTTCAATTTACTGACTGTAAAGATGGCTGAATTCCAGCATTATTGTGTCCTCACCCTTCCAACTGCAGCAATAATCTGACTTTTGGCTCCAGTTATTTCAGAGCTTGTATTTTTTTTTAATTACTCAAAGCCCATTTCAGGTTTTATAATCAAAATGTATGATCATTAATAGGCAAGCAATGAGAAATTTGTTCAATAAGTATTTCTGATTAGCTACTGTATTTTTAAAACTTTCATATATTTACAAATCTATCTCCCAACTTACATTATATATTTGCTTCTATGTTAATTCTGGTGTCTCAGATCCTCAATACTATTAAATTTTTACTTATGGTAGTTTTCTGTGTAAGCAAATGTATTATTTACCTTTTAACGTGCTATCTCTTTTTAACTATCTAACTGCTTCTTTATTTCTTTTTTAATAATGTATGTAGACCGGTTGTGGTGTGGCCCTGTGTACGGAATTTGTCAGGTGATACAAGATGGAGCATTGGGGTGAAAGAAGAGCCCTAGACTGAAAATATCTAAGAACTGTGTAGTATGGGCATGGAGAGGGGCATGATAGTTAATTTAGCCAAGACAAAGGCTTGCTGGAATGAGCAAGTTCTGCAAAATGGGTGGTAAACATTTACCAGTACAGACGTTTATCAGTGAGCCAAAAAGACATTCTGTCTACCACACAAATGAGTAACGTGGCATACAAATTTCAGTGCCAGTGTGATGCCAGGTATATAGGCTGTATGACCCAATGACTGGTGGATCGTATCAAATACCATGTCCCTTCAGCTGTTCGCAGCAGTTCAAATACTGACTGTACTCAAGCAGCACAAGCTTGAAAGCTCAGAACATACTTTTCATATAGGGGCTGATATATATAGGGTTTGTGTGAGACTGAGTACAGTACCATTCACAGTGATGTAAGAGAGCACATGACCCACACCCAGGGTCAATGTGGTGTTGGACAGAAGTGCGTGCAGACCTAAGCATGGAGACAGCTCCAAGCTTATGCCCTTAACTGTATATTTGTAAATAGTTCTAGTAGTTAATAAAGACTTACAGTTAACCTGCTAAAGATTACAAAGACTTCATCAAACCAACTGAGATGTAACCAACATCCCACAACAATAGTGTCCAACATTAGATGTGACTCTCTGATTGGACAACACTTACTAAACAATCCCAATTGTGGTAAGAAGTACACTAACAACCAATTTAAGATTATCAGTTGGGCTGGCAATCTGGCTCACTTACATGTGCTAGAAGCATCTTATATTCACAGACAGGGCCCTGTCCTTTCTTAACAGATAAAACATTTCACGCATTGCGCCTTTTTCAACTACACAAAAACTAGGGGGAACAGCCCCCAACAGTCTGGTTGATTCCCCATGGCAATGTCTTGACCAATCAGCTCAATTTGCCTGGTTTGATTTTAAAAAAAAGCTTGGCAGTTAACTGTTCCCTGATGCATTCTCCATGGCATTGCTTCTACCAGAGTCCACTTGTCAACCAAACAGCAGTCTCTTCTCATGCAGTTGATTGTCATAAAATCCATCTGGTTCACTAATGTCCTTTAGGGAAGGAAACCTGCCATCCTCACCTGGTCTGGCCTACATGTGACTCCAGACCCACAGCAATGTGGTTGACTCTTAACTGACCTCTGAAATGGCTGAGCAAGCCATTCAGTCTTCAAGGACAATTAGTGATGGGAAATGCTGGTCCAGCCAGCGATGCCCACATCCCATGAACAAATAAAAAAATAAATTGTTTTTCCCTTTGAGATTTGGTATTCTTGTGAATCTATCCTGATGAGTGCAAGGTGAAAAGCTTTGGCAGCATGTCTCTTTTCTCAGTAACACTCAAGTTATAAATACCAAGCAATCACTAGCTTAATTTTCATTCCAATATTTTCTTTGTATTTATCCACCATATTTACTTCTGTTTATTCTAGTTAATTGTTGCAGTTTCTATATTACTCCTTTGAACGTACTAGCGGCTGGATTTGTTTCCTTGATCCTACAGAAAACCACATGCTTCCTTTCTGCCCAATCTGCCTGAATTACCTTCGGTTCATCTCCTTTGTCCTTTGTCATTTCATGCCCTTCTCATATAGCAGAATTACAACATGGATCCCCAAGCAATAGATGTTGTTTGCATTCTTCAGCTGTGAAATGTACTTAAATTGATTTAATGTTACTTCTATCTTTCCTTTTGCTTATTTTCCTTTTCACCAGTATACCTAATTTGTTTATTTACCTTTACTGATTTTTCTCCCCTTTTTTCCTCCTACCCCAATATGGAATGTTGAAGAAGCTAATAATGTGTAAATACAATTGACCAAGGGTAGCTGGGTGCAGAACTGTTGGCATGTGCTGAGACCATCTCGTACCTCATTCAAATGAATATTATTGTGATAATGCCCAGTGCCATGGAATGAGGACAGACACAAAATCAAATTTGACAATCAGGTGGGGAGGTACCAAAAGTGAACTCAGTGCAAAAAATCAGAATAAAAACTTTTGTCTGGACCACCCTTGGTACTAGAGGAGGTATTTGCAGCCATTTCATAGCAGACTGTGTGCCTACCCTGTCAGCTGTAAGTATCAAGCCAAATCATTGGACATTCATAAAATGCAAAAAAGCAGGAAAATTAATCCAATACCTACATTAAAAAAACGTTTGTGGGAAGTCTAACAATCTTTTTTTGGTAAAATGAAATATACTAATGATAGTTTTGGAAGATCAGTAAAGATAACTTAAATTTTGAGTTGAAGCCAAGATATTGCCAGATATAAGTTCTATTTATGAATGTGGTACTGAGCAGAGAAGTGAAAAGCTAGTTGTAGACAGTAGTACTGCACATCTGTAACTTGAGCTTTTCCCAATCAACTTGACAGCATTTTATCATCACCTCTGTATCACTCAAGACTGCCAAATGTAAGAAATTGGCGTCTTTAATAAGTGGGTATTTTCTGCATTTTTTGGGATTAGCTAAGCAGCATTTATCCTCTCTCTGGAAAGAGGATTTTTAAACACTTCGACCTCTAAACAGCCTTTGTTCAGACTGCTGTGCTGACAGGCCTAAGCTGGTAGAATGGCATCTTGTGCACCCCCTTCTCAATGCAAGTGTTTAGAAAGGGCCAGGATATGGCCCTCAGCAAGACGTAAACTAAAAAGTTGACCTCGAGCACAGGGGAGGTGGTAGCCACCCTGATGTTTTGAGTACCTATGCTGTGTCAATTTGCCAGAATAGTTAGGTAGACGATTGACACTGGGTAAACTATCAGCCCCCCAAAAAGGGTATATGTATTGGTGTCATTCTGGTGGTGTCAGCTGAGGTGCTGGTGAGGTGGCAGTGCTCGTTGGGCAGCTGCCTTCTTGAGATGGAAGATGGACCAGAGGAAGAGGAGGGAGATCAAGAGACCAAGGGAAGAGTTTCGATTAGAGGCGGATTGCTGTTGTCACAAGCTGTTGTGGGTTGTATACTTTTTCTATCTAATTAATAACTTTATGATACCTAAACTGTTGTTTCTTAATAAACTTAATAAACCATCTTAAAATTACTTCTGACTAGTCAGTGGTCCCTGAACCCTGAAATCTTATACAGACAAGTAATGCTTTCGAACTTGGAAAGAATAACATATTGCAATATTTTACACATTGTATTCCAAAAAGATTGTATTGTATATATACCAAGAAAATTATTATATTAAAGAATTACAGGCATTCAGTTTATTGTCACAGAGAGCTTTCACATGAACTCAAGATCACAGTTGTTACCAGCATATTTTCTTTCACAAGATGTTGAACATCACAATGAAATAAACAGAATGCTGCATGAGCAACAGCAGACAGTTTAAAGGTTTGCATCCACAATTGCCCTTCAGGTGACCTGCCTATCCTGAATTCCCCAATACAGGACAAGCAGCCATCCATTATTACCCAAATGTAGTAAACTAATTAGAACTAATGTACAAATGCAAATTAGGTTAATTACAAAATAGACTTTCCCCTATAATTCACTGGGTTTAACTTCCAACAATATGAAACTTAATGTAATTATAAAGCTATTAGTAAGACATATTAATAAATTATGCTAATTATTGTAATTTACATTCTGTTGAGCCTTCAAATCCTGTTGATAAGAACACTGCCATTTTTTAAAAAAATAATAATTAAAGCTTTTTTTCATGAGCATCCATTAAATAAGTAACCTGTATTTTTTAATATTATTCAGTCACAAATTTGAATGTTTTATACATGAAATTATATGTTGCACGTGGATATTTAATTCTTTCCATTTGATTAGACTTGCGATTTTCAGAGCTGCACGCTTGGTAATTGATGAATCAATTTGCAGCTTCGGCCTTCCAACATGCTTTGCCACTTAAAGCTTGTTTTAGTTGTTTGGATTGCATGTTGAAGGTTGTGTACTAATCCGAGGTGTGCCGAGTGTGAAATCCATGGGGATTACATGACCCGTTGATCGCAGCTCTTTTGCAAAGCATCTAATTGTTCCCTGTGGCTACCTCTTTACATAACCATTACTTTTGCTGTGTTGCACTTATATTTAAAGTGGCATAAATCTGCAGCAATCCAAGTTGCACCATGGAAGGTTATGAAGATGAGACTCACTGCCTGATTTTGGAGTGATAACTGTGATAACTGTAACAAAATAGATTCCATTCCAAAAAATTGAAACTGAAATAGTCTCTCAAAAAAACATTGATTCCATTTAAGAGCCATTGGGAACCTCCTGGAAATGCAGTTGGTGGAAGCATTTTTTTTTACTCGTTCACAGGGTGTGGGCAATACTGACTAGGCCAGCATCTATTGCCCATCCCTAATTGCCCTTGTTCAGAGGACATTTAAGAGTCAACCACATTATTGTGAATCTGGAGTTACAAGTAGGCCAGACCAGGAAGGACAGCAGATTTCCTGCCCCAACTGACATTAGTGAATCAGATGGGTTTTTATGACATTGGTTTCATGGTCATTATTAGACTTAATTCCAGATTTTTATTGAATTTATTAGTGGGATTCAAACCCAGGCCCCCAGTGCATTATCCTGGGTCTTTGGATTACCAGTCTAGTGATATTACCACTATGCCACCACCTCCCCCATCTAACTGCATCTAACTGCTCCAACATATTTTCCCCAATTCCTGTTCCAAACCCATCCCAGGTAGCTATTGCCACTTTATCAATGACAGTGGGAGCTACAATAAGGTATCCCCGAGAAAGATAACACACTAAGGAGACCACTTGAGTGCGCTCCAGAAGGTTGGTGTTATTTTACCTGTACATTGATCTTTTTAGTACTCTGGATGTTCAGTTAAGACTTTAGATGCTGGTTTCACTCAGTTCTCTCTTCTCAAAGTACTCAATTGCTCTGGCATATGGATTTCCCAATGAAGATACCTGTATACTTATACTCTGAAGAGGAAGAAGACACAGAAAGGCCAGATTAGAAGCACTTAGAATCCGGCTTCACTAAGGTGCTCCTTCCCTGTGTATTCATAACCACTCAGCTTGAGGCTGCAGAACAAGAAGACCTTACTTAGATACTTAGACTGTCAGTATCCTCCCTCCGTAACCAGCTGGAGGTTATTGGGGAAATATGCCAATTACAGATTGAAGACCTGCAGCCCATTTCTCCCAAGAGACCAGCATTATCTGTACCTGTTAAGATCATCACAGTCTTGAACTTATTTGCATTTGCATCCTTCCAAACACCATTAGGTGACCTTTGCCATGTTGCAACAATGATGTATATTTACATAATATCTTTAACATTCCCAAGCACTTCACAGGAAAGTTATCTAACAAAATTTGATACTGAGACACTAGGACCAGCAACTGCTCACTATTTATGAAGAAGGTTACCAATGCTTTTTGCATGAGGACTGTGCAATTCAAATCCTTTCCCAGAACAGGAAAGATAGAGGACAACCCAGTTCTGCCAACTGAGTGCAGATCACAGGTGTAAGGAGCAATTGATGTAATGCATGTTTCACTCAAAGCTTTATTCAGCCTCCTTGGTTTGTCACAACAAAGTTTTTTTTTAGAATTTTTTTTCCCTGCAGATGCCTTTTCGAATCCAAATGTATTTACTTTTTAATAACCAACCAATCAAACAAGGTTATTGTGAGTCAAAGAAAGAGCAAGTTTATTAGATACTAAACCCAAGAAAAAAATAATAAATGTTGTGACAACACACACACATATCAGAAGTAAGAAAAGTTAGAATCCAGATAAAAGTTAAAAGAATGTATGATTAAGTCCTTGGCTTGTCTTTGAGGCATAGATTGTTGAACTTTGCTGCCATTAGAAGTTAGCTGCTGCCCTTTAAAATCCTGGGGTTGAATTGGAGTCCAGGTAGCTGCACTTTGCTAGAGACAATTCCCTTCCTTTTAATTCCATGATCCATTTTCCAGAAGTCGATGGGTTTCTCCTGATGTTCTTTCCGATTGAAGCACGCCATTTCTGTGAATAATTTTTAGACTGTTAAGAGATAGTGTTTTTCTTAGCTTCAGAGAGAGAGAGAGAGAGAGAGATTCCTTATTTCCTCCTTCATCAGTTTTTTAGATGACTTCTCTCTGTGTCTGGCTTGACAAAGCCAGTCCTTAAAAACCTCCTGTCTGTATATTCCAAGAAAGGAATTTGATTCGCATGTCTTGAAGTCATTGTTGTAGAACAAGTAATCATATTTTTGATCTTTCATCTCAAAAACTTTTGACATGTTTCAGGATAGTAAAAACAAGCAGAAAATGGGGTTATTTGGTCCTCCAGAGTGAAGTTTTTTGGGTGTATCCTGGCTAGCTAAAAGTTCCCCACTGTCTTGACAGAATTACAGTGATTAAAGTTCAGCACTTCGCATTTTCAATGCCTTCCTTGCAAGAGTCCTTTTTTGAGATAGACCTGGACACCGCCCCCAACCATCTCCTTGTGTCTGTGCTGGCCCTCTGAAGGAACAGTTTACCAAGTTCCATCCCCTGCCTTTTCCCAGTAGCCTTACAAATTTTCCTTTTCAGATAATAACCCAATTCCCTTTTAAAAGAACCTCAAGGGCAGGATTTTCCCCCTGTTGGGGGTGAAGTTGAATTGCGGGCATGCACAGGCACACCTCCGATCGGCACCCCCGATTGGGGGTGCGGTGCCATTTTACATCAGCGGGCCAATTAAGGTCCGCCCAGCGTGATGTCCACATGGAAGCACTATGCGCTCCCTGTGCACTCATCTCCCTGAGGCTAAGTGCTGCCTCAGGGAGATTGGCTGTTCTGTCACAAATATTAAAAATAGAGAAAAAAAAAATCCTGACATGTTCCCTCATGTGACATGAGTTGGGACATGTCCGTAATTTTTTTTAAAACTTGAATGAAATTTCTTAAAACCTACATGAAACCTCATCCCGCCCGAGGATGAGGTTTGATGCTTTTTATAATTCCCGCCGGGCTCCTGGCCTGCCCACCAACCTTAAGGTTGGACGGGCAGGTCCTTTAATTAGTTAAATGACTCTGTCAATGGCCTCAATTGGCCATTGACAGGTTGGTGGGCGCACAGCTGATTCTGCTGTGCCCCCGCCTACTGGAAAATTTAAATGGGACGCGGTGACATCAGGAGTTCCTCCCAACGTCACCGCGCGTCATTTTACGCATCGGCGAGCGGGCCCCACCCCCTTCTCGCCGACAGGAAAATCCTGCCCCAAATGAACCTGCCTCCACCAGACTCTCAGGCAGTGTTTTCCAGATCCCAGCCACTTGCTGTGTGAAAAAGATTTCCCTCATGTTGCCACTGCTTCTGCTGCCGATTATCTTAAATCTGTGACCTCTGGTTTTCAATCCTTCCACCAATGACAACAATTTCTCCCAATCGGTTTTATCCCGACCCCCTCATGATTTTGAATATCTCTATTAAATCTCCTCTCAACGTTCTCTTCTCCAAGGAGAATGGGCCCAACCTCTCCAATCTTTCTACGTAACTGAAATTCTTCATCCCTGGGACCAGTCTCTTGATCTTTTCTTCAACTTCTCTAACACCTTTGAACCTTCCTAAAGTCTGGTGCCCAAAACTGGACACAATACTTCTGTTGAGGCCGAACGAGTGTTTTACACAGGTTTAATATAACTTCCTTGCTACTGTACTCTATGCCCATATTGTTAAAGGTCAGAATGCCGTATGCTTTATTAACAAATCTCTCAACCTGTCGTGACACCTACATTGATTTATGTACACATACACACAGGTCCCTCTGCTCCTGCATCCCCTTTTTTGTGTGTCATTTTCAAATTTTAAGATTGTGCCCTGTATACCCAAGTCTAGGTCATTAGTATACATCAGGAAAAGGAGTGGTCTTAGTACCAACTGTTGAGGAAGCCCACTGTATACCTTCCTCCAGTCCAAAAAAAACCTTCACCACTGTTCTCTGTTTCTTGTCACTCAGCCAAATTTGTATCCATGCTTCCAATTTCTCTTTTATTTTATGGGTTTCAAATTTGTTGGCGTTTCTATTATGTAGCATTTTATCAAATGTCTTTAGAAGAAGGCCATGCACACTATATTCACTGCATTACCCTCAACAATCATCTCTGTTTCCTCATCAAAAAACTCAAGCAAGTTAGTTAGCCATGTTTAGCCCTTAACAAATGCATACTTATTCTATATTTTATATCTCAGAGCTATGCAGAGATGACACACCAGTTTCTATCTGTGGAACAGGAATTTTTTCACAGTGCTTTAAAATGTCTGCTCCATGCTTACAGTTCTAGCTTCTAGCAACGTCTACAGTTTGTTCACTTTTTCCTGAGACCACACGCATGCTTAATCAATCAAGCACACTGAGCATCAATAGTAAACAGATTCACATAATCAAACACAAAACAATTGAACACTACATCTTTTCCCTCTTGTAAAACTAAAGACCTTATTTTAAATTAAACCATCCTGAACAACAAACATATATACATTGAGTAATTTCTTAAAGTTCAACTTTTCTGTGTTCTCTAAGTACAGAAATAACCTTTGAGATACAAAGGTCCCTGATGACTGTGCTGGGGCCTATGAACTTGAGGTTGTGGTTCTACATTATCAACTTGATGAAGCAGATGATCAACATCAGAGTCACTCATCAGCAAAGGAAATGTATCTTCAGAATCACTGTCCTTGAAATATCCCAGTCTGCTTGTTATCAAACATCTCATGTTCCACTTTTTGTTGTCATCTTGGTACGGAGCAACAGCTTGGCCTGCTTTGGTCCAGATAGGGATGGTGTGAGTTTGTTGTTGCAATTTGGCTGTTTGATGTGAACCCAATCCCCAACTTCAAATTGTGGTTCCCTTGCGCTGTTTGCTTGTTGAAGTATGCTCTTGCTTTACCTTGTCTCTAGGCAATTTCTTCTGCCCTCGCTCAAACATTCTTGTTGAATGGTGGTGATGGCTTAAGAATGGTCAGTGGCATGTGAATGTTATGCAGTCATAAACTTGGCCAGTGTCTTTCTGGTCAGAGAGTGTGGGGTGGATCGATAAGTGCGAAGTAGAATCTGAGTGGATTGTTCAACTGTTTCCCCCTCTGACATGCTAGCTCTCAGGCTGTCCTTTATCACCCGGTTGAATGATTTGACGCCAAAAGTCGAGTGCGGGTTATATCACGATGTCAGATGGTGATGAATTCTGTAGCTTGCTAGGAACTCCGTGAACTGACTGGAAACAAATTGTGATCCATGCTCTGTGGCGATAGTCTCCAGCAAACTCCATTCTGTAAGCAACTTTTCCAGAATGTCAATGATCAAAGTGGTGGTTATAAAATTTGCTGTAGCAATTTCTGGCCATTTGTTATGTAGATCATGAACAACAAACAAAAAAATGTTGATTCCTTTGGGCTACTTGCACTTCTCCAAAAATATTAGCTTGGAGTTGTTTGCATGGTTTGTTGGCCATGGGTCGATTGTAGAGGTGTAGGATGTGGGCTGGGAGTTTCCATGCCTGCCACCGTCAGGTGTGTTCTGTGGCGTGAGTGGACAATATGGTGTGATCGGTTTCACAACAGCGTGAAACCAGTTTGCAATCATCTGCTCAGCCCTCCAACAGCAGGCCATGTTTCCTGGCATCGGATGTCGGAAACCTTATTGTAATACATCATTGTTAGGCCAGCTCACTGGAATCATTCTGCCCCCCACCCAACACCCCCCCCCAACCCGCCTAGTCCCCACAGCTGTATCATATGTCCATATGTTTCACAACAGCATATAAAAGGCATGTACTTGGCGAGATGTGCTTTAAGGGGAACTTGGAGGTGAGTGCACAGCAATGATGCGCAGCGCTCGCGAGGGTTGCCTATTGGACTTCAACCTTGAGGCTCTTTGCAGGGAGGGGTCAAGGGCTGCGGTGACTTGTGGGGTTGGGGGGGGGTTGCTGCAGGCAAGGGCATCCCTGCAATTGAAGAGACTTGTTGGGGGGGTGCTCAATGGCTGCCTCGCGGTTGAATATAGTGCACAAGCATTTGGGGTGGTGGGTAGGGTGGGTGAGGGAAGCAGCCACACATTAGGGAAACCTGTATAAGGTGACCATTCCTCTGCAGCTGAGACAGTTCAAATGCAGCCACATTGATATGATTGGAGTCGGGCCTCTAGCTTATCTGCCCATCCACTCAAGCAACGCAAAGGCATCAAAGTGCCACCCAGTGCTCCAGAGCTTTTCATCCCACCCCAGCACAGACTACAAAGCCATGAGCATTTTTGAGGACTGCAGAACAGCTGTACGAGTGCACATGTTGTACAATCATGTTGCTAAATCTGGCCATGGAGCAGTCACTGGTGGAGGTGCTCACAGCTCTTAGCAATGTCAGCATTCCGGTCTGGACCAGTCTCCCACATGGTTCAAGCTAACAGTGCAGCCTTGCAGTGCGGGTTAAGAGAATGCCTGCGCCTGAGCTGAGAGCACAGCCTGCAGTCCAGTGGGCAAAGCTACAGCCAATTGGTCAGGTGGAGTGGGGTGGAGCTGGATGGGGTTTTGGGCAACCATGCAGAGCACTAAACTCTGGCCATCTAAGTGGTGGCCAGCACTCTCTGGGATGTGTTAAGAGGCCTTCACACTTAACCAGGACAGGTTTCTAGTACACGCATGCTAGCCACATGTCTCTCTCTTCCATCCTGCAGGAGGAGAACATCAGGAGCATGAAGCCTGGTGAACTAGCTATATGCCTGATGGCCTACAGAGAGCGAAGATGACAGAGGAGAGATTGACTGAGTCTCCTGGCTACGCAAAGGGAGGAGCAGCACCCTCTGGAAGAAGGGGCACCTGGGGCTCCCACACACACTGCCAAAGTGCCACAGCGAGCCATCACTGGTTGGCACCTCATGACACCCAGGCCTATATACATTGCCTTTCATTCCTGCAGATGACTGAGAACCAGTGTTGCTGAAGACTGCACATGTTTAGGGAACTGGTTGCTCACATTTGCCATCTGCTGCAGGATTGGTGCCACGTGGACATGGAGGGCATCCACTGCCAGTGGCCATGAAAGTGATAGCAGCGCTCAATTTCTATGCCAGTGGCTCCTTTCACGGCTCCACAGGTGATCTCACAAATCTCCACCCACAAATGCATCCATGAGGTCACAGATGCCATCTTTGCGAGGGCACACAACTTGGTGCATTTCGCCCTGAACCAGGATGCAAGAGTGATTGGATTTGCCCAGATCTCGGTTTTCTCACAGGTGCAGGGTGCCATCGACTGCACTACTCATGTAGTGCCCGAACTCCGTCACAACACATGGTCAACTATGTCAACCTCAAGGGATTCCATTTGCTGAATGTGCAGCTGATGTGCAACCACCAGAAACACATCCTGCAGGTGTGCTCACAGTTTCCAGGGAGTGTACACGATGCCTACATCCTCAGTTGGCAACAGATCGCTGACGTATTCCAGGGCCCACAGAAGCTGCAGGGTTGGCTCCTCAGGTACAAGGGCTGCCCACAGAGGCCGTGGCTGATGACACCCATGCGGTGGCCTCAGACTGCAGCAGAGTGACAGTATAATGAGGCTCATGCGGCAACTCGCACCTTGGTGGAGCAAACCATCAGAATGCTGAAGATGAGGCTCTGGCGCCTGGACCAGTCTGGTGGAGTCCTGCAATACAGTCCACAGAGGGTGTCACACATCTTCATCGCCTGCTACGCCCTTTACAACCTGGCGCTGCAATGGGGAGAGGAGCTGGCTGAGGAGGAGATGGCGGAGCTGGAGGCCTCCTCCGATGAGGAGGACGCTGATGGGGATGAGGGTGAAGAGGTCCTTGAAGGCGACGATGACGGAGATGAGGGCCTCACACTGGCTAGATGAGGCAGGCACCTCAGGAGGCCCTGATAGCTGCAAGATTTGTACAGGATGAAGACGACATGCAGTGAGGAGACCCCATAGATCCTCACATTGCATCTGTGAATGTTCGACTGTAATCTGGCTTATGGCAGGGCGCACAGTCTCTGCGATAAGGCTCCTGTCATGGAGACACAGTGGAGGCCTTAATAGTTGCTCAATTTCAGGAGGATGATGATGACATGCAGCGTGGACACTCCATAGATCTTCACAAAGCCTCTAAAATGTCTGACTCCTGTCTGGCTGAGGCCAACTCGCTTGTGCTCTGTGATCAGAATCATATCATGGAGATGCAGCTACGAAAGTTTAGAAATATCTGATTCTTTGTCTGCCTTCAGCACCTGACCCCTTCAGGAGCATAGCGTCACTGGTCACAAATGTTGAAGAGATGAGGGCCAGCCTCTGCTTAAAGGTGCTGAGAGCACACAGAGAGAATGATGGAACTCTGTGACACCTGCACACTACATTCTGGCAGCAATGACAAGCACCATCGAGGTGCAGACGTCAGTAATGTGTCCAGTGAGTGTGAGGCTGGACCATCACTTTGGTCTGAAGGCTGCACAGAGCACAGGGAACCGGCCATGGGCTGAGACACCCGCCTTTATCTTGTGCAGAAAGGTTTCACAACTGAGTGACATGAACACTGCTCATCAGAACAAGGAGCCATAGTCAGGGAGACATTCTTGGGAGTTTATTGACAAGAGTGAATATTATGTACAAGTGATTAACACTCATGCCTAGGTTGTGCAACCAATTCTTCTTAACTTTCCTAACCCTGCTGCTATGTCTTGGTGCTCCCTGGACATCCACAGCGGAGGTGGAGGCAGCCTGCTGACTGAAGCACCTTGTCTGTGATGAACTTGGCAGGCATCCTCTGGAGCGCCTAGACTGGAGGGCTCCGGCCTGCTTTCAGGGTTCTGTTGTGTGGCAGGAGCATCCTTCTTGGCCTTTGGAGTTGGAGCTGCTGAGGTCACAGGAAGAGGGGAGATGGATGGACCAGACACTCCCTGAGTCAATTGAATGGATGGCCCCAGGGTGTGTATCTGCTGATCCTCCTCCCTATGGGTGTCTGAGGGTCCCAGGCTGACTCCTTGAGGAGAAGGGGTAGCTGGATTGAGATCAAGCTGCCCGGCACCCCTCTCACATATACACTGTTGGAGGCCAACAATGGCATTAGCGATGGAGTTGCACCTGCGCTGCAGTGCAGGAGCAACATCCTGGACCAAGGTCTCCATGGCAGCTGCCACCCAACCAGTGTTGACCTTGGTGCATTGGCATGCTGGTGCTATCACCTCAGATTGAAGGCAGATGGACTCCTCCATTGTGCCTTACAATCTGAGGAGTACAGTGGACATCCCTTCCTGATGTTCCCCAGCTTGCCTTTGCAGCTCAGGCAACTGTAACCCGACCAAGTCCAGACGCTCATCATCTGACTCAGACTCAGTAAATTTCTGGCCTTCAATAGCCCTCTGAGTGCCAGACACCCAGGGAAGTCCCTGCCTCCGCCTGCTCTGGATCAGACAATGCGATATGCTCATTAGATTGTGATCCCAAGGCTATTCTAAAGCTAGGTCCCACCAAGGTGTGTGTCTCTGCACAGATGGAGGGTGTGGATGAGCGCTATGATGGGACTTCAAGGAGGGTGCCTTCAGATTCCTTCGGGTTTCTTTGGGGCTTGATTGGAGGCCCTGGGTCATGGACTCCGTCGGCTGTTTCCCAGATGTGCCTGCAGAAGCAAGGGAAGATAATTAATGCATGGCAGTGGCCTGTGAAACAGGACACATCACTCACAGCATGGTTGTCTGATGTATGTTGCAATGCTGGACCCTCACTTGGTAGAGCAGCGCTGACCTCACTGTCAGCACAGGACCGGTCCAGATCCTCACTGGCCAGCTGGATGGCTCTGTTTTCAAAATCCATGAGGACCTTGATTTCAGGCATTCCATCACTAGACTGGTGTGTCTCCCTCTTGTTGTGTGCCAGCTTGTCCTGCATGAAAGAGATGGAGAGAGTGTGAACGGGATGTCTGCCAGGCCAGATAAGTATGCCTGGCCTCTATGGGTGGTGAGTGGTCCCATGGACTGGAGGAGCACAATGACGGTGAGTGTGAGAGAGTGAATGGTGATGTCCCTTGAACTGGCAGCAAGTGAGATCCCTGTGGATGTGTGATGGGTTTGTGAGTATGTGAATTGAGAGTGATAAGAAAAGCGACTTACCCTGGCTGAATGGAGGAGCTCATTCATCTTCTTGCAGCAGTGGGTGGCTGTCATCTTTTGAAGGGTGTTGGCACTGACCACTATCGCCATCGCCTCCCAAGCTTGGTTGGTCATGCCGCTGCCCATCCTGTGGCCAAAGCGGTGGTAGAGGACATCCCGGCAAGCCTCCATGATGAAAAAGGTGTTCCAGTGACGTGTCATTAAATCTGGAGGCGGCAGACCTTTTGCCTTTCATGGACATCTTCCCTGCAGCAGTCGTGGGCTGGAAGCACTGAAATGTGGTGTGGACGGCGTGATGAAACAGCGAGGTGATCAAAGCCATCAAAACTGCATGTTTCCCAGGAATGCATAAATAATGTGGCGGGCTTGGAATGATACAACATGAAAACCCATCATCGTGGTCGGAGGATGAAATGTCATTTTAGCCACCTGCTACCGCACTTAGTGCAAACCTGGGATGATTCCATGTATGGTTTAACAGATTTTTCACTGAGTGTACAATCTACGCAGTTTCTAATGAATTCTTCGATACAGCGACCTATTGCTGGCCACCAGATTTCTTCACGGGATCACTGGTTCATCTTAAGAACGATCCCAGACATCCTTCATGGGCAAGATGCAATTCGTGTTGCTGCAGTGCTTTTGGGCTAACTGCTCAAGTTCTGAGTGCAATACAGTCATCAGGCAATGCAAGTTCATTGTGTACTCTGCAGTACAGGATCAATTCTTCCTCTAATTCACAAGACCTCTCAATTTTTAGGAACTGGCTCACTCTCTGCAGTATGCTGTGTGTCGCCGATTCTGCATTCAACTCCTCTTGCATAACAAGATTCACATTCATGTGCAAAATCACTGTGATCATGTAGTCTTCAACATGCAAGTTGCTTCACCATGGCTAACACAGTCTGTGATATTAGTACACCCAAGCATGTGAACTACTCAGTTGCATGAACCTACAAGAAACTCAACCTCAAAGTTATACTGATGAAGGCAATCTAACCATCTGTAGATGGATGGAGATTGATGATGAGATCCTGACGTGGCGAACAGTGTAATCAGTGATAAGTGCAGAGAGTGAACTTTCTGCCATAGAGACACATCTGCTAATGTCTACAAGCATAGATGCAGGTAATTGTTTCCCGCTCTCCAGTAAAGTATTTGTGTTCAGTTTCAGACAACAGGGGTGATGCATAAGTAGTTGGTCATTCACTTCCTTCAATGTACTGTGAGAGTCCAGCTCCAATTGCATTTCCTGACACATCTGTTGTGACTTTCGTTTCTGCATGTGGTTTGAAATGTGCAAGGACAGGCAGAAATGCTATCTTCATCTTTAATGTATCAAATGCTGTTTGCTGTGTAATTGTCCATTTCCATTGTGCATCTTTGAGCAATAGCTTCTGAACAGGGCCTGTGACCTCTGCATACTTAGGGATGCATTTGTGATCAATTTTAGTGGCACCGAGGAACGCTGGCAATTCTTTCACATTAGGTGGGGTTGGAAGCACATGAATGGCTTTGACGTTGTGAGCAGGCTTCTCTCCAGCAGCTGTCACTCCGTACCCTAGAAAGTCAATCTCAGATGCCGTAAATGTTCATTTGTCTTTGTTGAGTGTCAAATTGTGTTGTGCAAGTCGAGTGAGCACTGCTGATAACTGCTGATCATGCTCTGCCTTGTCTTTTCCATGGATAACAACATCATTGTTGTGGAGTTTTTGGATACTGTTTGGTAGTTCTTCATGAAGTCTTTGATGTCTTAAGTAGGTTGGACTGTATTATTTATTAGCTACAGGAACTATGTACATATATACGGTAAAAGGTTCAAACTCAGAGCTATCTCCATGCCTGCTTGTGCTCACTGCTCTGTCCAACAATAGACTGACCCCTAGGTGCGAGTTATGTGTTCTCTTACATCACTGTGTGGATGATACTGTACTCAGTCTCACATTAACCCTACATGTGCCTGACCCTTATACTACAATCACCAAGTATTTTAAGCATCCCCTCAACGTCTGACAAGACTAATAAAACAATCTTCTGGAATGCGCTATGTGTTGAATTTAGTCCTTTGGACATTTTGCGGTACTCAAACACACCTTAATGAGTAAGAAAAGGGGTAGGATATCAGCTTTGCTCTGCACATGGTATCTGAAAGGAGTTCCAATATATTTTGAGCTTCATGAAGTCTGTGGAGTCATGAAATGATACAGATAGTACTTGCATTCCAGGAAGTGGATAGTTGTCTGAAATAATAACTTAGTTGACCGTCTACACATTAGGAGGAGGAGTAGGCTTCTTGGCCCCTCAAGCCTTCTCCCCCATTCAATAAGATCATGGCTGATCTGATTGTAGCCTCCAATCCACCTTCCTGCCTACCCCCAATAACCCCTTGCTAATCAAGAATCTTTCCAGCTCTGCCTTAAAAATATTCGAAGACTGCTTCTTTTGAGGAAGAGAGTTCCAAAGACTCATGACTCTCGAGAGAAAATAATTCTCCTCATCTCTGTCTTAAATGAGCAACCCCTTATTGTTAAACAGTGACCCCTAGTTCTAGATTCTCCCTCAAGTAGGAACAGCCTCTCCACATCCAACCTATCAAGACCTCTCAGGATCTTAAAGGTTTCAATCAAGTCACCTCTTAGTCTTCTAAAGTCCAGCAGATACAAGCCTTACTTGTCCAAGCTTTCCTCATAAGACAACCCACCCATTCCAGGTATTAGTCCAGTAAACCTTCTCTGAATTGTTTCTAATGCATTTACATCCTTCCTTAAATAAGGAGACCAATACTGTACAGAGTCCTCCAGATGTGGTCTCACCAGTGCCCCGTATAACTGAAGCATAATCTCCCTAATTTTGTAATCAATTGCTCTCACAATAAACAATAACATTCTGTTAGCTTTCCTAATTACTTGATGTACCTGCATACTAGCCTTTTGTGATTCATGCACTAGGACACCCAGATCCCTCTGAATCTCCAAGCTCTGCAACCTCTCACCATTTTGATAACATGCTTATTTTTAATTCTTCCTGCCAAAATGGACAACTTCACATTTGCTCACATTATATTCCATTTATCAGATCTTTGCCCACTCATTCAACCTATCCATGTCACTTTTTAACTTCCTTATGTCCTCTTCACAAATTACTTTCCTACCTATCTTTGTGCCGTCAACAAATTTAGCAACCATCCCCTTGGTCCCTTCATCTAAGTCATTTATATAAATTTATAAAAAGTTGATGTCCCCAAATACAGTAAATAAGGATACAGGCATGTATAATCTGCATTATCACACATTAATATGTCTTCAGGTGGGGTCTTCAAGTTTGAATCCAAGCCTATTGAAAAGGTTTACCCCCATAAGGCTCCTGCCTTTAGCTATGTAGAAAGTGAACCTGTCTATGATGACATTTTTGTAGCGTATTGAAACTGTGTTCTTTCTCAAAATGGGAATAATTGAGTCATCATAAGCTTGATGGGTGTCTGACACAAGAGTGAGAGAAAGTTGTGAAAAATATCAATGGTAGAGTTTGTCACGTAGATACTTTCACATCAACATTGATGAAAATCAACACTGAGATGCCCACGGTTTTGACTGAACAATCTTTAAAATGACCCAGTGCTTTACTGCTCATGATGGTATATGCAAGCTGTACTCCATACTCAGGAAGAGACTCCTCCAAGTGTCAAACCGATGGAGTTCTCTTCTTTGATCTACACACCTTTGCGAAGTGGTTCCACTTTAAGTAGAAGTTACACTTTTCCCCTCCAGCTGAACATGGCGTTGTGTATTGATGAGCAGTTTCACAATTTAGACACAGTTTGGAAGTTAGCTGACTGTGATAAAGGCAGGTGTTGTTGAGAATGCTGAGGTCTCTTTCTCTGTATCCTTGCACTTGAGATGGTTGGGCAAGCTGTATCTGCAATCCTGAGTCTGAAGTTGCATTTCTGTGTAACCTCTTTGAATCTAACATGGTTGAGTCGAGTTGGACTGCCAAGGTTGTGACTTTTTCCAAGGTTAAATCATCAGCCACCATGAGGAGATATTCTCTAATTCATGGAATTGAAGGTTATTCGTGAATTAGCTTGTCAGTTAGTATGCCAAATTTTCATGTAGAAGTCAATTGCCACAAGACTGCTACATATTATTTTACAGACTCGCTATTTCCCTGGCATCTCTGGTGGAATGTATATCATTCAACCATCGCATTTTTCTTTGGCCCAAATTACTTTTCAAGAGCACTTACCGCTGTATCAAACATAGATGTGTCTTCCGTGAGCTGCTCAAAATCCTGGAACTCCCTCCCTAACAGCACTGTGGGTGTACCTGCAGCGATTCAAAAAGGAGGCTCACCACCACCTTCTCAAGGGCAACTAGGGATGGGCAATAAATGTTGGCCCAGCCAGCAAAGCCCACATCCCGTGAATTAATAATAAAAAAAGCTCCTCAAAAACTGTCCATCTACAAGGCACAAGTCAGGAGTGTGATGGGTTACTCACCACTTGCTTGAATGAGTGCAGCTCCCACAACACTCAAGAAGCTTGACACCGTCTAGGACAAAGCAGCTCACTTGATTGACACCACACCCACAAACATTCACTCTCTCCACCACCGATGCACAGTGGCAGCAGTGTGTACCATCTCCAAGATGCACTTCAGAAATTCACCAAGGCTGCTTTGACAGCACCTTCCAAACCCACGACCACCACCACCTAGAAGGACAGGCAGCAGATAGATGGGAACACCACCACCTGCAAGTTCCCCTCCAAGTCTCTCACCATTCTGACTTTGAAATATATCCTCGTTCCTTAACTGTCATTGAGTCAAAATCCTGGAATTCCCTAACAGCACTGTGGGTGTACCTACACCACTGCAGTGGTACAAGAAGGCAGCTCACCACCATCTTTTCAAGGGCAACTAGGGATGGGCAATAAATGTTGGCCCAGCCAGCAAAGCCCACATGTCGTGAATGAATTTAAAAACCACATTTTAACAATTTACTGCACAATTTCAGCAGTATACTTTTTAAAATCATTTTCCTACTTTGAATTATAATGCATGTATAATTTCTAAGATGCTAAAATCATTATTGTTTACAATGTATGATAAATGTAGAAAGGGATGGGGTTATTTTGCTTAAAAGTTTTAAATTATTTTCTTTTCCTGGAAGAATTTATATTTGGAACTTGTGTACCAGTTCCTGGAACAACATACATTACTACCTTCTAACACTATTATCCATTAAACTCAGGTACTTACTAAAGGGACATAGAGGGGTACCAGCTACACAGCACAGTAATATTTCGCTTATGCAGTCATACTGAGCTCTTATTATTCTATCTCTATAATTTTCCAATACATGTTGGAGCGTCAGTCAAGCAGGTTTTCCAAGATGCAAATTAAGGGTTAAAGAAATCAATACAGAGTCCTTGTACTTTTTGGCATTGTTTTTAAAAGGTATAAATATTTTCCTACCAAATCTCCTGGTTCTCAATGTGCAGTTGAGAGGTTAGGTGGATGACCTCTGCTTTCTCCTTAAGTTATTCCTGTGTCACACACTAGGAGGTGCAAGGCTACAGCTCCAACATAATATTCCTTTTGACTTTCCTTTTGGAAACTAAGTACAGGGAATATTAAACGTGCATTCCCCACTCCTTCTATTTATGTTCCAACAAGTTTTGCCATTTCACCTTGTCATTGATCATTTTTCTTTTAGACTGTTAGTGGGAATTCTCCAAGATCCACCCTGATTCCAGGTGGTAATGTTTGCTGCATGAATTGGGTTTAATTGCCCCTGCACCATCTCACCATGGGGAGCTGTCAGATTTCCCTGTACTCCACCACACGTACTAGTGCTTTCTAGAACAGCCATGTGGAAGGTAGATATAGGTGCTGGGGAATGACGTTAAATTTCAAATAGAAGCACAGGCCCTTGTTCTGCTGTGGGAGGTCTCAACTGACCTTCCTCATTGAAATTTCTGGTGTTGCTGCGGTGATTCTGATGCAGCTGCGAAGGAGTTTCCTCATTGGAAATGGTGAAGTTCTGACAGCGGGAGCTCCAATGGGAGCATGTCAGGCAGCTCTGATGAGCCCCAATCTAGAAAAATTGATATGAGCTATGATGAACTCAATGGAACGAGTCTAAGAAATACTACCTAAAGGGGAAAACCCAGCCCATTTTGTTTCCAATGTTTCTTCCTTTTATTTCCTGTCTTTTCTTTCTTTCTCTCCTGAAGGTGTCGATAACGTATAATTCCATCGTCAAATATTGCTCTCCAGCATCTGGCTCAAGTGCCGATTCTTCATATACATAAGCCTATATAACAAAGAGTAGGTTTTCCAATCCAGCACAGATGAAACCTGGACCAGAAAGATGCAGCCAAACTGTTCTCTGCACAATTCAAAGCTTGGTCTCATGCTATTTAACAAGGTCGGATCATTTCTATGATATAACTGAGTTCTTAGTCTAGCTTCTGCAAGTTCTGTTGGTGCCTCTTGGAGTCAGCATTCCAACAGTTGTAGCTTATCTGTAATTGTAGAAGGAATTTCAATTCATACTGCAACGGAAATAAGGTTTGAGAGAGATTGTCTGTTTTATGTTTTTGCACAAGGTCAAAATTACCCCTTGGACTGCTGGTATGAAATTAGATTGTCTACAATTTTAACGAAGGTATTAATATGCTTACAATGTATAAATGAATTAATTCCTCAATCAAAATAGTGAAAAAGATCATTTCATAGGAATGTGTTTAGCATTTATACACTGATATTGCCTTGTGTAATTTCCACTAGTTGACTTCTCATGGAGCTGGCCACAGAGAGCCATCTAAAACTGCATGTGTCCCATTTTCTAACTGTCTCTCCAGTAATTTTTTTTTTACCATGAGCTGACTGTTTCTGTTTGTCAGGTAGATTAAAGCTTGTACGTTACATTCAGTTTAATATAGCATTTAATTTATTTGTCTTCTAGTTAATAAATAAGCAGGGAGTAATCTAATTTAATAAGTTGATTGCTGAAAAATTTGAATTGTAATGAAACAGCTGAATAATATTAATTAGGAAAAGCTGGAGTCCCAGTGAGCAGTTAGTCATGTGAAGCATTTTACTGGATAAAATTTCAAGTTGCCGTCACAGTTCTATTTACCCGGAGATGTTAAGTGGTCAAGTGGGTTATTTTAGTTGCTTTATTTTGAACCAGTGATTTCTGCTGGCGGTACTACTCGTCAGATGGCTTATTTTGTTATAGTTACACAGAGAATATAGTCTCCCCTATCTGTTTCTGCATTACTGTTTTTCTCTTACTTTTCTGCTTTTGGTTTACTATCCTTCTCTCCTGTTTCACCCTATCTAACTTTTCCACACTGTCTTTTTCTTCTTTCATTTCCTCACGACAATTTTTAAAATATATTTGTACATGGGATGTGGGCATTGCTGGCCTGGCCAGCATTTATTGCCCATCCCTAATTGCCCTTGCTAGGCCATTTCAGAGGGCAGTTAAAAGTCAGCCGCATTACTGTGAGTCACACCAGGCAAGGACAGCAGACATTAGTGAGCCAGATGGGTTTTTAGAACAACCACTCCATGGTCATCATCAGGCTTTTAATTCCATAATTTTTATTGAATTCAAATTTCGCCATCTGCTGTAGTGGGATTCAAACCTGGGTATCCAGAGCATTATCCTGGGGTATCTAGAATACCAGCCCAGTGACAATACTACTATACCACTACCTCCCCTATGATCTAAAAGACAACCTTTAATAGAAACATGCTTTTGTGAACTACATCATTGAATATTTTTGTAAAAATCGTTTAAGTGACTATTGTGGAAATTTGGAATTTCAGTTACAGAGAAAAAAATGGTCAAAAATTTGCAATTTAAAACATTTCAGGGAACATTTAGAGCAACTTATGGAACTGAGATAATACTGCAGCATGTTTTAGCTAGATTGTGCAATCACAGTGTGATGAGTTTAAAGAGACAATGTCCATTGTAAATGTGGATGTAGTCATTTAAAATGGAGCAAAAGTTAACAAAAATGTATGATTAAAGGAATGACAATAGAAGGTAAGGTTTTGTAGTCAGCAGGTGTGTATAGATGTAAATTTCTTCATGAGATACATTTACCAGCAAATCAGTGTTACACAAATAAAATTACAGAATTATTTAGGGATGCATTATATTCTGTAAATGGATGCAACAATGCAAGGGATAGGTAATTCTAATCATGCCCAACCCTCCTCAAACAAAACCAGAAGGCATGCATTTCATGTTCAGCAGCATTACAAGGAGCAAATCTAGAAATGATATTTTGCCAGTGACTTGAAATCAATTACTGCCACAAACAAATAGATGGAGGTGTGGCAAAGAGGAACACAGTTATATACCTGAGACTGCTTATGGACCACAAGCAGGAGAGGATGCAGGCATGTTGTCAGGCACAACTAGAGCAATGAGAAAAAGGTAGAGGGTGGGAATAAGAATTTTTAAATAAGTTATTGGATTACAGCCATTGTTGGCAAGGCCAACATTTATTGACCATTCCAAGTTGCCCTTGAGAAGGTGGTGATGGACCTTCTCCTTCATCTGCTGTATTTGCATGATGAAGGATTTTGACCAGTAATGATAAAGGAGTGGATATATGTCCAAATTGGGACAGGGCGTGACTTGGAGAGGAGCTAGAACGGCAGCTGCAGCTCTTTTGATAGCACTCTAAATCTGTAGGTTGTAGGCCCAGGTCCTGCTCCAGAACTTGAGCACCAAAACCAAGGCTGACATTCCAGTGCAATGCTGTTGGAGTGCGGCACTGTCAGAGGTTCCATCTTTCAGATGAGATGTTAACCCAAGGCTCTGTCTGCTCTCCCAAGTGGATGTAAAAGATCCTGTGGCACTATTTTGAAGGGGAACAGGGCAGTTACCCCTGGTGTCCTGGCCAATATGAATCTCTCAATTAACATCATTAAGAACAGATTATTTATTTATTCTTTCATGGGATGTGAACATCACTGGCAAGACCAGCATTTGTTGTCCACCCCGATTGCCCTTGAACTGAGTGGCTTGCTAGGGGGCAGTAAAGAGTGAACCACATTGCTGTGGGTCTAGAGTCATATATAGGCCAGACCAGGCAAGGACAGCAGGTTTTCTTCCTTAAAGGACATTAGTGAACCAGATGGTCACCATTACAGAGACTAGCTTTATATTCCTGATTTACTAATTGAATTTAAATTCCACCAGCTGTCATGGTGGGACTTGAACCGGTGTCCCCAGACCATTAGCCTGGGCCTCTGGATTACCAGGCCAAAGACATGACCACTGTATCACCAGCTCCCCCTTATTGTGACATAATCACATTGCTGTTTGTGGGAGCATGCTATGTGAAAATAGTTTGCCATGTTTCCTACATTACAACACATAAGAAAAGTATTTAATTGGCTGTAAAGTGCTTTGGGATGACCTGTGGTCATGAAAGTCATTATAGAAATGCAAGTCTATTTTTTTTTGATATTCTGTTATTTCCAGACACTTCCTGCCCTTGTTCCTCTTGGAGATGAAGGTTGCAAGTTTGGGAGGTGCTGCTGAAGAGCTCCTTGCTGAGTTATAGCAAAGTATCCTGTAGGTGGTACACTCTGTAGCCATGGTACACCGATGGAGGAAGTAAATGTTTAGGTTGGTGAATGGGTTGCCAATCAAGCAGGACTCTTTTGTATTGGATAGTGTGGTTGCACCTACGCTGGGGCTTGTGAAGAGTATTCCATCAGACTTCTGACTTGAATTTTGCAGGTGGCATAAAAACCTTAGTGGAATCAGGAGGTGAGCCACCTGGCACAGAATACTGGCATAGAAAATGTTAGAAAAAACTAAAACACTGACTGAAACCTGGAGGTTCAGAAATGACTAGGTGAAAAGCAGTAGCACCATCTAACAGTAAGAAAAATGGAGATTGAAGATAGAGTTTGGTCGGGCAGTAGTGCCGCCTAGCACTGAGACAACTGAAAGTTACATGTTATATTATATATGTCTTACTAATCATAAACAGGCATTGCTTCAAGCGTAACATCTAAGCATGGAAATAAGTTGAAGCAAATGCTCGACACAGGGGCTGGGATTTTATGTGGAGGTGGTGGTGTGCTAACAAGCTGCAAAATCAGGGCAAGCCCTCTTCCTTCCAAGCTGGCCCTAGGAGCTACCACTTAATTTTATGTTGTTCAGGCAGTTAGTTTCCTGAATTGTGACTCCTTCCCCCTCCAGGCAGGATGTTCTGCCTCCAAGAGCTGCTGGCTAGTTCGAGGCCAGGCAGCTCCTCTGTCCCAGCGGTGCAAGGGGATTTCTTTCAGCGGGGCTAGCCCTTGCCATTGGAAGCATCCTCTGTGGGCCATAGGTTGCCGATCAGGAGCACCCTCCCCCCCACCCATTCTGCTCCCCCACCAAGCCCGGGTGGAGGCTGTCACATTTTACTAGTGGTCTCTCCAGATGGTGTCATCCTATTGCATGTCTCTCACTGTGAATGTCAGGATGTGATCAACTCAGAGGGCTCATCCATACAGGATTGCTGGGGGAGGCCAATCGTGCCTTCACCACAGGAATGATCCCTGTTCCCCTCTACCAACTCGGCAGCATCTCCCTCAAAGGGAGTGAGATCCTCGGTGTCCACTGATCCTCCTCCTGTCTGGAATCACTCCCTCCTGTTGTGGGCTAGCTGGGCCTGCATGGAGTCAAATGGGTGGAATGTGATGAGAAGAAATGGAGCAGAGACTGGGAAGCGTGCATGTATGCCGAGCTCTCCCCACTAAGGGCTAAAGATGTTGTTTGTGCAGGATGATAGATGAGATTGTGGTGATGTTAAAGCGTGTGTGAGACATTCAATACTGATGGCTCCTCTGCCAATAGTGTGTGAGATCCCTGAGGAGTGTAACCCTTTGAGTGCCAGATGCCATTATGAAAGTGTGAGTTTAGAGTGAGCAAAAGGTTGACTTACCCTGGCAGAATGGATTAGATCATTTATCCTCTTCCTGCATTGCAGGGCATTTCTGTTTTGCTTCCCAATGGCATTGACCTCCATGGCAACTTACTCCCAAGCCAGCAAGGTGAGGTTGGTGGACCTCCTGGTTCCATGCCTCAAGCAAAAGACTTCACAGCATTGAGGAGAGACATCAGGGAATCATGGCTAAACCTTGGGACACAAGACTTCTTATCCTGGGCGCCATCTCAGAACGTGCACACTGCACAGATGGGCTGCATTGAGTGAATGTGTGTTCAGGTGGATTTAAATATGGCGCCAGGACCTTCGGCCCCATGAGGTAATAGCAGGGTGGACAAGTCAGTGTCTGCCCTGTCATATGATTCGGAGAGCGGCTCGCCGATGCACACATAATGGGTGGGATTCCAAGCGTACAACCTGGCACGAGAACCCGCCCCACTGCCCAGTGGGAAACCTGCCACTTAACCCACCCACCTCATACTTAGTCTCCAGAACAGAAAATTCTGCCACTTAACTCTGTTCCTTTCTCCACAGATGGATGCCAAACCTGCTGAGTATTTCCAGCATTTTGTGATATTCTCCCACTAGATCTACCTGCACTTAGCTCAGTCACAACCTTGTGCTCCAGCTCCCCTGCTCAATAGGTTTCCAACCTGTTAATCAGGCTGCCTGTGGGTGGAAAAACTACTGAAAAAAATTAAAAGGCATCCTGTAGTGTGTTAGAGACGATCTTCAAAGAAACTGTTTCTATATCAAAGAGACCAAAAGCTTAAATGTCAGGTCTTGCAGTCATTCTTCAATTTCTATTGCTGATTGATACTGGATGGTGTGTATTTACCTATGTATTTACCAATAGAGACTACAGGGAAATTTTAAATGCCTGCCCCCAACAGGACAGGTCCATTACCAGCCTGGTGCCACTTTGCACCAAGTGTATAATAACAATGCACGCTTTCCAGCTGGCCAAGGTTCCGGATAGAGGCAGACACCTGTCTCATGAATGGCAGTAGGACTCCAATGCAAGCTTAACAACAAAAAGCAGAGGTACCAGCCATATTCTAATCTACTAGTTAAAATCGAGCAAGATTGGCTAACAGGCAACAGGCTGCAGGATTTAACAAGGTAATGAACTCAAGTCAGTGACATCTGTGTGCTCTTGAACTTCGTTTGGAGTTGGAGTGATTTGTCACCTTGTACATTGCTTCTTAGAAAGATCTTTTGGTGCAGTGGGTGTTTTGCTGTGTGTTCGAGGTCTGCACGGGGTTCTTTCAGGCTTGTCTATTCTCCCAAAGTAAGCTGCTTGAGACTATAGTTTGTTAAAACCATTACTCTTTATTTATAGCTACTATGTTCATATTAGGACATCTGCACCAGGTTGGAACTTCCCTTCCCTCCAGATCTCTGTTGATCATGTGTAGTTGCATCATCATTACATCAGCATCATGTGCTTCTGACATTAACCCTTTACTCCACATTTGGTAGGGTCCCTGCCTCTGAGCGAGAGGTTCCAGGTTCGAGTCCCACCCCAGGACTTGAAACCCAAGGAAGGTACATTCATAACATGTCCAAACAGTCCGATATTCAACCTGCAAATTCTTCCAACATATACTGATCGCAGGTAGTAAGGGTGGAAGAGATTCCTGGTCAGCCATGTGGTGGAAAGAAAGTTGGAACCTCTACCATTACAATCCATAACTCCAGATGCCAACATGTAAAGGTGCATGTTGCCACAGCAACTCAGACCCCCTGAATGATCTGTAAGACACCACTACCACATTGCTCCTTTATGATACTACCCACCCTGAATAAACAGTGAAAACATTATCATGTATTAGGAAATGCAAATCTTAGCAGGCAAGAAAAATGCTGTGAAAAGGCCAAAGAAGCTAGAATTAGTTGAGATCCTACAGTATTTCCTTAATCATAAATGTATTTGCTTATGGAAATATTGTATTCTGGAAACATTGTGTTAACTTATGGAAATACAGCTTGTAGAAACCACTAGACTGCTTTGATTATTTTATTAACATTAAAGAAGTGAATGACTGGAACTGAATTAGTATCAATGAACTTTGAAGGAGACTGAGATGTAGCTATTGGGAACAAAGGGACACTCAGTGACAGGAAATATAATGACTAAGATCTAAAAAGGAAGGAAGAAGGAACTGGCAGCATTAGGTAATCCATTGCTGAAAAATGAATTGGTGCTACAACTTCCAAGCACTTAATTTGGATTTTAAAATGTGTTACTGATTATGGAAGTCACCAGTTAAAGAACCAGAGAACAAAGCAATGAATATTTATAAGAAGCTGATACCCACAAGGATGGTATAATTCCCTTGTCCTTTCTGCATTCTTAAACAGAAGTCTCCATCCAGTGAGTCATTTCACTCTGTATCAGTTTATTACCTCTAGGCAAAGGAAAATTCTTCACATTCTTTCACACAACGGAGTGAGAAAATAACTAAAATAAGGGGTAATTAAAAATAAATCATATTATTTTAAAAATAAATGATATCTGACAGGAAAATAGGAATGGATTTAATAAAGTAAAACAAAATATAAACTTTTAAGAATGAGGTGTAACACAGCAAAAGTATTTCTTTATGCTTTTTCCAAAAGTACAAATAACTTGTTTAATATAATGGTTGCTGTTCAAAAAGAGGCTTTACTATTGGGCAAAGTAAGATTGGCTTATTTCCCTCAGGATTGACACGTAGGTCCCTATATTAACTCCGAGGTGTGTTGAGAGTAGGGATCTGATGCCACATGGGAGAAACCTCCAAGTAACCTCAGTGTATCTAGAACAAAAACCAAGGATACCTGGAAAAACTCAGCAGGTCTGACAGCATCTGCGGAGAGGGATACAGTTGACGTTTCAAATCAGTGCATCTGTCTGTGGCACTTTAATCCAATCAGCGCATTACCATTTTATGTCTGGGTTTAGCATCAGTTGTGTGGTAGCAGATGTGGTGCAACCCTATATGATGCAATCCCAACTTTGGGATTTAAAGGATGAATCCAAAGAAAGAATTTCGAGGAGCTGAGAGTTGGAAGCACAAGAGGAAGAACTTTGACAGTGGATGCAGGATGTTCAAAGGCTGCTTCCCTCTTAATGTACTGCTGAGTTCAGTGAGGAGGTGCAGAGAAGTACTCTTCCCCAGGGAGTAAGAAACCTGTGGCTGCTACCAAGAAGGTGTGCTGAACATGGCACAGTAGGTCAGCAGCAAGAGCATTATGCCACACTCCTAGATTGTGAAGGAAGTACTTTAATGAGCTAACTAGGTCAGGAAAAATGAATACAGTTGCACATTCACATACATCCTGGTGTGTGCGCCAGGACATACCTTCATTCCGCTTTGTTATGCCTGCTTCATCACATCAATCTTCGCACTCACTTACATTGCAAACACACCAATCTTTCTCTTCCTATACAGTTCCTCACATCCCCATCTGTCCATCCATCACTGCCACTCATGTTCAGCCCTATACAATTTGATGTCATTCCCTGATAATTACTCCAAGCAAATGTACTGCATTCATTGGGTGAACACATATCCTGATTCCTAGGTCTACTCCTTCCTCCGTTGCAAAAGAAAACACAGAAAGTTAGGAAGAGGGACAGTATCAAAGGTGGGTTTCCACAGGTCTCACAACTGGCAAGGAGTAAGTGCCAGTGATCAATGATTTCTTGATGTCTTGGAAATGAGGGGCTCTGGTGTCAGAATCAAATACAATACATGCACATGTCATATAACACAGTCATGTTGACATGATGTTAGCAGCAAATTCAACATGACTATCTCCATATTGACATGTTGCAATATTCTTACCTCACCAGTACTAGTTTTCTCTCCACCAGGTCCTTCATGTTTGCAACAGGAATCCATGGACCTTGTCAACAATAAATCCTCAGAGGAACCCTCCTTCTGAGGGTTCACCATCACAGGACTCATGTTTCTTCTGCAGCAGCTCCGATACTTGCCCCTTGGTGGCATCTGTCAGGTAGATTTCACTTGGTAACTCACACTTCACAATTGAGCAAAAGAAAATGGTGGTGGCAGGGACAGCAGTGGAGAGACTGTGTCGGAGAATGCAACCCTCTCCAAACTCTACTCAGCTGGGCTCAGGTGCTATACCTTCGAGGCCCTAAATGAAAAGGAGAATTGTTGAGGATTACCAGAAAATGTGCAATTGATAAATAGGAAAGTTTGGATGGTATTTAAAGTAAGTCACCAGGAGTAGATCAAATGCATCTGAGGATGCTAATGGAAATTGCTGAGGCACTAGGCATTATCTTCCAACCCTTATTTACTGGGGCGATGTCAGAGGACTAGAGAATTGCAAATGTTGTACCTTTGTTCAGAAAGGATGAGTGATAAGCCTGACAGGCCAGTTAATTTAACCTCTCTGATGGGGAAGCTATTAAAATTGATAATCTGGGATAAAATTAGCTATCACTTGGATATATGGATTCATCAAGGGAAGCCAGCGTGGATTTTTAAGGGCTAATCATGTTTCACAAATTTGATTGAGTTTTTTGATGAGGTAACAGAGAGGATTGATGAGGGTAATGCAGTTGATGTGATGTACATGAACTTCCAGAAAGCATTTTAATAAAGTGCCACATAACAAGTTTGTCAGTGAAGTTGAAGCCCATGGAATAAAAGAGACAATATCAGCATCGATATAAAGTTGGGTAAGTGATAGGAAGCAGAATGAACAATATTTTTTTCGGACTAGAGAATAGTATTTAACGGGGTCCTCCATAGATTGCTATTAGGACCATTGCTTTTCTTGATCTATATTAATGACCCAGACTTTGGCATGCAGGCATAGTTTCAAAATTTGCAGATGACACAAAACTTATTGTGAACTGTGGGGAGGAGGGTGATAGACTTCAAGAGAACATAGACAGGTTGGTGTAATGGGCAGACTTGTGGCAGGTGAAATTTAATGCAGAGAAGTGAAATAATACATTTTGGTTGGAACAATGAGCAAAGGCAATGTAAGATAAAGGGGATGCAGGAGCAGAGGGACTCGGGGCTACATGTGCATAAATTGTTGAATGTGGCAGAGCAGGTTGGTGTTGGGCTTTATACATAGAATACAAAAGTAAGGAAGATATGGTGAACCTTTATAAAACAGTTAAGCCTCAACTGGATTAGTATGTCCAATTCTGACATCACACTTTAGGAAGGTAGTGAAGATATTAAGGACTGTGTAGAAAAAAATTACTCCTTAGAGAGGAGAATGTTGAGAGATAGAGATGTTCAAAATCATGAGGGGTCTGGACAGAGTTGATAGGGAGAAACTGTTCCCATCAACAGAGGTGTCGAGAACCAGAGGACATCGATTTAAGGTGATTGGCAAAAGAACCGGAGGCAACTTGAGGAAGATTTTTACAAAGCAAGTGGTTAGACTCTGGAATGCACAGCTGAGATTGTGTTCCAGGTTGATTTAATCGTTAAATTTCAAAAATAAATTGGATAATTATCTGAAGAAAAGATATTAGCAAGGCTACAGGGAAAAGGTGGGGGAGGTGGACAAGCTGAGATGGTCCGGCAGAGAGCTGACACAGTCACAATGGCTGGAATTTTCCGTGCCCGCTGGTGTCGGATGTGTTCAGTGGTGTGAGTGGGCAATTTGTCGAGGCCAAAAATCGGTTTCACGCCATCGTGAAAACCAGTCTGCAATCGCCTGCTCAACCCATCAATGGCAGGCTGTGTTAACTGACATGGGACATCAGGAGCATCGTAATAGATCAGCATATCATTATAAGGCCAGACCGCCATCCTTATCCCTTCCTGTCCACCCACATTGACAGGAAAACACACTGGGGCAGAACACGTCTTGAGAACTGTGACATGCAGAAGCGGGGCTCATTGCCAGGGCCTTGCTCACATCGCAGACATCTGAGGAGCAGAAGATGCTGGAGCTCGACAGCAATGGGATGTGATGAAATGTACCTGGCATGATAGGTGGATTCTCATGGACATGGCTCTGCTGTAAGGTTGGAAAGTCACCATTGATGCTCATAATGGATGGTGGTTGAGGAGGTGGGAGAGGAAGGTCTAGGATTGGCTGGGAGAGGATGAGGTGTCATGCGGGTGAGGTGAGGTGGGGGGAAATGAAGATGTCAATGGGGTGAGGTTGGGAGGGGGAATGAAGGTGTCAGGGGTGAGGTTGGGAGGGGAGGGAGTACACGGGGAGGTGGGGATTTCAGGGAAGAGGATGGCAACTGGGAGGTGGGTGTAAGGGGGGGCAGAAGGTGTAAGGGAAGGAGTTTGGAGGGGGGAAGGAGTGCAGAGAGGGGAAGGAGTCCAGGGGGAGGAAGGAGTGCAGGGAGTCTCGGGGAGGAAGGAGGGTGAAGAGGGGAGGGGTATGGGCGGAAGAAGAATTGAGGGTACAGGAAGGAGTCAGGAAAGGGGAAGGAGGAAAGCTGGAGGAAGAAGTGAGGGTGGAGGAAGGAGTCGGAAGGGGAGAAGGACTAAGGGTTATGGAAGAAGTAAGGGTCCCTGAGGGAGTCAGAAAAGGGGAGGGACTAAGCAGGGGGGAGTCTGGGGGGTTGGTGGACTAAGGTGGGGGAAAGGGATGGGGGGGGAGGAGTTCTGGGGGGGAAGGGGTCTGGAGGGGGGAGGGGATTCTAAGGGGGGAAGTGGTCTGGAGGGAGGGATGTCCAGGGGAACATGCAAGGAAGGGGTCTGATGGGTCCATGACTGCCTCTTGGGGAGCAAACTGAGGGTGGGCGTGGTATGAGGGAATGGTGAGAATGACCGAGGGCAGAGTGAGGCAGTAGGGTAGGAGAGTGAGGGTTCAACGGTAGCAGTAGAAGGGACGGCAGGGGTGGTTGGTGGGGAACTGGAGGCAGATGTGATCCCTTGGGGGTGGGAAGGAGGAGGTTGGGGAGGTTAATGTGGATGGGGGTCATCTTTTCAGGAAGGAAGGGAACGTGCACATTAACCTGAAGATCCTTGAAAGAATAGGGTTGTGGGTAGTAATTCATGGAGGGGAGATGGAATGCCGGGGGGTAAATTGTGATGGGGGAAAGGAAATGGGTGACTGGGGGAGGGGAAAAGACAGGGGAGGTGACGAAAAACTGAATCTAGACCATGCTGTCCAAATCGAAAGTGAAACAAGAGTCGTGGTGGGCGAGATCAGGTGCTGCATGGGAGTGTGATCAGTGGGTGGGCGGAGATGGAGGTCAGCTCAGATGGACAACTGAAAGTGAACCCCAGCAGGCAGCACTGAAAATGCTCAGGACATTGAAAGGATTGTGAGACATGAAGGATCTGGGTGTGTGGGAGAGAGCTTGCACGAGTCTCCGAAAGGCCCTGTCCCACACACACTTCTCCCTCCAGAATCACTTGTTGGCCAGCTGTTCCCTCTGCAGAGAAAGAGGATGAGGTTAAGGGGCTCACAGGCAAAGGAGACTCAGAAGGAAAGGACAACCTCTGAGATCCTCCTCCCTTTAGGTGCCCAGGGGCCCCGGCCTAACTCCTTGAGGGGAAGGAGCACCTGGAGGGATGTTGAGGTGCCCCATTTCCCTCTCATATTGTCACTGCAGGAACTCACCCATGGCTCCCTTGATGGAGCGCAGGTCTGCACACCTCTCTGCGTTCTGCTGGACCATTCCCCCTCCCCCCATGGAGACCTCCATATGCACACATGTGGGCAGCACTTCATCAAAGAGCAGACAGATGCACTCTTCCGACTCGCATGTCACTGTTGAGGGCTTCCAAAGCTCTGCGGATGTTCCCACACCTTTTGCCGACTCTCCAGAATGAGTTGGAAGGCCAAATCTAAACGTTCGTCATCAGACTCAGGCCTCACAGATGCCTGAACCCCAGCAGTCCTCTGAGTGCCGGGGAGCTTGCACAAACCTGCCTCCTGCTGCCGTCATGCGATGACCACCAGATTGTGAACCTGAACCTGCTCTAGATCTAGGTCCCACTGAGGTGTGTGTCTCTGTGCTGGTGCAGGGTGTGGGTAAGCACTGTGACGGGTATTCCAGCTCTTCAATGGTGGAGGTGACATCCTGGCTAGAGGTGAGGATGTGGATGGAGCTGAGGGATAGGCTGGCTGAGGGTGTCGGTCGCTTGGCAGAGCTCCCTCTGGGCCAAAGTAGAGATAACTAATGCATGGCAGCAGAGTCAAAAGCAGGAGAAAGAGCACTCACATTTGCGTTGAGAGTGGTGTGGTGCAGGGTCCTCACGAGGGTGTTTGCCACTGATCTCGCCATCACTGCAGGCACGGTCCATGTCCTCACCAGTCAATGCAATGGCCACTTCACCCCATGTCTGGGACCTCTTCCTGCTGATGTGAGCAGGCTTCCCCTGCAAGAAAACAGATGGGTAGAGTGTGAGCAGGGCACTTGGCACTGTATGGAATGTTTCTGTGGTGAGCGGAGTCACGGAGAGGGTGAGGACATGAGCCCAATGGAAATGTGAGAGTGTGTGTGAGAGTTGGTGATGTTGTTCCTTGAGGTGTGAGATCTCTGTGGATGTGTAATGGGTTTGTGAGTGTGTGAGTTGAGAATGATGAGAAGAGTGAACTACCTTGGCAGAACAGGTGAGACCATTCACACTGTAGCGGCACTGTAGCTGTCCTCTTTTGCAGGGCATTGGCGCTGATCACTGCTCCACCGCCTCCCAAGCCTGGTCGGTCAAGCCGCTGCCCATCCTGCGGCCAGAGGACATGGTAACGGCCCTCCACAGCGTTCAAAAGGTGTTCCAGTGATGTGTCTTTAAACCTAGGGGCTGCAGTCTTTTTGCCTTTCATGGACAGCTTCCCTGCAACAGTCCTGGGCTGGAAGCACTGAGACGTGTGCATATGGCTGAACTTTAAATATGGCGCCCGGCCGGATGAAGTGTTGAGGTGATGGCGTGGCAAGCAAATGAGAGCTGCCTGCCATGGAAACAGCGTGTTTCCCAGGAATGCATAATTAATGTGGCGGGTTTAGCATGATACAGCGTGAAAAGCCACCATTGCAACTGACAGGTAAATTGACACTGCCACCGCAAATCTGGGATGATTTCGCCCAATGACCCAATGATCCATGCTCCAAGCATTCTATGGTTCACTGTTTCTATGCTGATAAACCTTACATTTTCAGGATTGCAGAGAGATTGGAGGAGACCACTTCAAGCATGAATGGGTTGATACTGCAGGGCACTCAGTGCCTTCTTGCATAGGTTGGCCAGGACCATGGAACATCAACTGAGACAATCAAATTAATCCATGCACACGTTGACCATGCCTGTGCATACTATGGATGACAATATGTATAGTACCTTATATAGGATGACAAGTACCTTGGCCTTGCGCTTACAGAGGTGCAATAGAGCTTTCTCCATTTAATTGGTAGCAGTGAAGTGTGACTAGCCCTTGAGATGGATGATGATGAACAGGGATGTGGAATTGGGACTCCCCTCAAAGCACTTTTGCTTCTCACCCATTTCCACCCCTCACTCAGTACCCACATGCTGCCCCCGAAATAAAAATACAAAGTGCTGGAAACACTCAGCAGATCTCGCAGCGTCGTAACGTTTTGAGTCCAATATGACTTTTTTTAATATATTCATTCATGGGATGTGGGCTTCGCTGGTTGGGCCAGCATTTATTGCCCATCCCTTGAGAAGGTGGTGGTGAGCTGCCTTCTTGAACTGCTGCAGTCCATGTGGTGTAGGTACACCCACAGTGCTGTTAGGAAGGGAGTTCCAGGGTTTTGACCTAGCGACAGTGAAGGAACACTGATGTATTTCCAAGTCAGGATGGTGAGTGACTTGGAGGGGAACTTCCAGGTGGTGGTGTTCCCATCTATCTGCTGCCCTTGCCCTTCTAGATGGAAGTGGTCATGGGTTTGGAAGGTGCTGTCTAAGGAACTTTGGTGAATTCCTGATGACACATACACAGCTGCTACTGCGGATCAGTGGTGGAGGGAGTGAATGTTTGTGGATGCGATGCCAATCATGTGGGCTGCTTTGTCCTGGACGGTGCCAAGCTCCTTGAGTGTTGTGGGAGCTGTACTCATCTAAGCAAGTGGTGAGTATTCCATCACATTCCTGACTTGTGCCTTGTAGATGGTGGACAGGCTTTGGGGAGTCAGGAGGTAAGTTACTCGTTGCAGGATTCCTAGCCTCTGACCTGCTCTTGTAGCCACAGTATTTATATGGCTAGTCCAGTTCAGTTTCTGGTCTGAACTGAAGAGTGGCTGAACTGTGATGGGTTTTATGCTGTTGAAAACTGGGAGAGTGTCATGTGGACCAAAAAGGGAAAGTCGGAGTTAGGTTGGAGGTTGGGAAAGATTGAAATACAAAGATGTCATGGAACAAAAGACAAAGAGTATGGGAATGGTAGTGATAAAAGAACAAAGCATTGATCCACAGTAGGTGTTAATAGCAATGTCATGTTCCTAAGACATGAAAGAGATCATAAACTGTTTAAATCAAACCTTACCTTTTTGCTTATTTAAAAAATGAACTTTGCTAAATCAAAAGATGGATGCTGCAGGTCACATAGTTCATAAGCTGGCAACAGTTTCTGGGAATTTCCAACAGCAGCTACTGGACAAAAGCTCAACCCTCATCCCTGTGGAAGCTTACACCTCTCATCATGAGGACATATTACAATGAACAAAACCAGGGACCAGCAGACAATCTGACTCCCTAGCCTTGAGTATAACGAAGGGGGGGCCAGTGAAGCTCATTATACCTGCAGAGGTGCCAAAAGCCACCCTGCATCTCCTAAGGTGAACAATGGATTTTGACCAGAGGCATAGAAACTGCTTGTTAACTTGCAACTGACTCATTAATGGTCCATATCACATTACCTAAGTTCCTGGCCTTTGCAATGTTAGAATATTACCTTTCTAGACTCAAAACTGAGTCAGTTGTTTAAACTCCAGCCTGCAAACCTCGAAGTGGAACTCCAGGCTGATGAACAGCCTCCTCAAAGCTGGTTTCTCTGGAAGAGTCCTGCCATCACCAGCCAAGCAGAACAAGTCTCTGTATGCCAACCTCATCTTGCTATGTCCCCATCAACTTTAAAGGAATTCTGCAAAACCTGTTTCAACTAACTGTAGCTCCTCTTTAAATGAAGCCTCACTGGGATCTGACTTTCTGTACTCTGGCAATCATGTGAACTGATATCCATATCTGTGGTGCTTTTCTCTTTTAAGATACCCATAGTTGTGAAAGCTCCTCTTTCCTATCTTCTTACTGTGTGCTTGTGGACAGAATTTTACCTCCCATGGACGGGCGAGCACCCGACCCGATTGGGAGTAAATTAGCGTGTGATGATGTTGGGCGAGCATCCGGACGTCATTTCAGACTTGCACAATATTTTGGTTGGCGGGTGCACGCACACGAGAGTGAGCAGCGCGCCTGCCAACAATTAAGAGGCCTGTTAAGGCCATGAAACTAGCAATTGATTTGAATTTTTTGTTGCCTGTCCAACCTTACCTTTGTTGTCAGGCGAATAGGTCAGGCGAATAGGCCAGGCAGCCTTTGCAATTTTTAGGAAACCTCATTCACCGACGGGATGAGGTTTCCGACAGTAAGTTTAAAAAAAATAAAAGATTTTAAACATCATTTTCAATATGTCCCTGTTTGTGACTGAGACATATTTCCCTTAGTTCTGAAATCTTTATTTTTCATTGTAAAGTTCTTCAGCTCCTTGAGGCAGCTCTGTGCCTTCGGGGGACTTCCAGTGCTCGCTCGCACGTGCGCAGACTTTAGCGCTCGCGCTCTTCCTGCCTCCACCTCCGCAGCGCTGAGGTTCTCAGCACGTGGTTCATGCTGGCCGCCCGTCAATTGGCCAGTCGGTGTGAAATTGCAGTCGGGCCCAATCACGGGCAGCGGTCCATTTCACAGGCCGCTCCTGGGCACACCGGCCACAGCTGAGGAAAGGACAATCCTGCCCTACGTGTGTGTACGGAGTTGCAACCATTCCCCAGGGTTGCATATGCCAATAAACTATACGACTAATTTAACCCCAAGGAGCGTTTGCTGCGAGTCACTTTAAAATTTGACCGTACGAACTGAGGAAACATGCCACAGCCTAATTCAGAAATTAAAAACATCTCTGTATACAGATAGATGGTGAGAAAATAAAGGAATTCAGGTTCGCCTGTCTCCCCTGTCCGTAGCAGCAAAATAAAGGCCCGCGCTATCTGAAAGCAAAACATGAGAACAAGTTACAGACTGGCACCTGGGGGATAAAGAATACAAAATGGAGGACAGAGTTCATGGTCTGAAGCTGTTGAACTCAATGTTGAGTCCAGTACCTCCTTTCCTGATTACCAAGTCTGTCCCTGCACGTATGCAAGTACAGTACTCTTTGCCAAAACCCTCATGAACTCCAAAATCCACAGGTTGTCAGCCAAGAGTATATTAGCAATCACAGCAGGGATCAGAGCGCCCTTCCCCTAACTCTGCTGAAACCACAGGGGTTGCTCTACACAGGAGCAGTAAAGAGTAGTTCACCAAGGATATGCACATGTGTGATTGAGAAAATGTTGTTTTGTGAGTCTTTGGTTCTTGAATAGAATCACTTAACTTCTGTGACTTTGCACCAGTTTCCTGTGATGCGCATTGTTGGTTACTGGCTGACTACTTGTCTTTTCACTTGTTTGATGATGAATGGGAAGGCATGACTTGACATAGACCAATGGAGGGGTGTGCAAGGAGTGGTTGATGGCTTGCAGGACTGCTTTAAGTCAGTGGCATTAGGGGCTGGGGTGAGGGAAGAGTGGTTATTGCATGTGGTTCTGATATTGATTCAATGGTGAAAACAAACTAAATGAACTAATAACTAAGGGCACCTCTGGCAATGTGGGCAGCAATGTGAGCAGCTGGTGCTGCGCTGACGTCATCACCTTCCTCCCTCTCAACTTCCTACTCTTCCTCCTCCTCGGATTTGGCTGTGGACAATCTGTGCTCTCTGCAGCTCTAAGCCTTGCAGCTACGCAATATTGCACCATCAATCTGGAGACTCTGGTGTGCACTGAAGTGTGCCTCCAGATCTTTCCAGGGAGCTGAAGCATATCCCTAGCATGTCAATCACTTGCAAAATGACTCATCTGGTAGTCATCTGGCTTTCATCGTAGCAATCATAGGCATTGATCGAGTTTTTACACGGGAGTCATTAACCAAGTTTGACAGGGGTATCCCTTGTTTTCTAGCAGTCATCCTTTAAATCTGCTTCCAAAGACATTAGAATGTTTGGAATACCACAGGGATGAAAGCAGCTCTCCATGAACCTTGCACATATCTGGATAAATATCTTTTTGCAGTTACACACCAGCTGCACACTGATGGAGTGGAAGTCGGGTTCACGATTGCTCCTTGTTATTCTAGTTGCGTGGACTGCCATGTTTTGCAGTCACTGACATCCTCACCTGTGGGAAAGCAGGCAGAGATGCAGATCCAAGCGCCTTCTAATTCCAGACAAAGTTCGCATGATTGGCAGCCCTGACAACCCATCAGATTTAAGCATTTTTGCGCCACCGACTGGGAGATCCTGGATTCGTCGACAGCAGAGTTCTGGAACGATCCAGAGGCAGAAAGGGCAGTGGTAGATCAAGCAGCCAGTAGGTTTCTTCTCGGAGTCTGCTAATGTCTGCCATTACCTGATGCAACAATCTAAGGCAGTGGAAGCACAGCTGTTTCGAAGCATCAAGGAAGCTAAGCCAAGGTCCTGCACACGTTGTTTCATAGCTAGTGCCTCCTGCAACTACACCATCCTGCTTCTCCCCCCTCTGCCATTCCCTCACTGTAGTGCAGCTGTAGGTCTATTAATAGCAGTCTAATGCTGCTGCTGTCCCTTCTGTTTTGTCCAGCTGCTGGTATATCTGTGGCAGCCTGTTGCTGCTACAGATGGTGATGGTGCTCACCATCCGATGTTCAAACTAAGGCAGCCAAGGTGGCATCATCCTGATCTGACATTGAAACCCCCAAAGTGTAGAAAGTAAACCCTTAGCAAAAGTATCATGAACAAATATTTCTCCACAGCGAGGTAAGGAGGCAACTGTGAGCATTGAGATTTTGATGGAACATGTGCATGACTTTTCATCAACCCCATGATTTGTTTTTGTGTTCTCACCTTGCTTTATTGACAAGTTTCAGAAAGCGTAAAAAACCTGTGGATAAGCTGCCAAAATGAAAGTGAGCAGAAATATCCCAATTGAACAATTAGCGTATGCTTTTTTTGCAAAAATTATATTTTTTTCATAAAGTATCTGAAAGAACATTACAAAACATTTCCAAATGGCCATTATAAAAAGTGCAATCAGATTCACCTTTTCCACATAGATCATGAGATGATTCAATACAATCAATGAATATTACAGACAACTCAACATGGTCATTACAGTCAGTCAGACAGTGCAATGGTATTTAAGTTGTCTACATAGATTATGTTGCACTATGAGGTGCTTCAATACAATTGTGATACATGTAGTATTCACTGTATACATTCAGTGTGAGTCATACAGCCGAGGGGTCTATACAATTTCCAGCCCCTCGGTGCCCTATGCCTGAAAGGTCTTAGACAGAGACCCTTCCCCATTGCACCTTTGCGGTGGCTGCCCCAAGCTTTACTGCGTCCCTCAGCACATAGTCCTGGACCTTGGAATGTGCCAGTCTGCAACACTCGGTCGGGGACAACTCTTTGCACTGGAAGCCCAACAAGTTTCGGGCAGACCAAAGAGCGTCTCTCACTGAGCTGATGATCCTCCATCAACTTGCAGTTGATGTTTGTCTCGGTGTGTGTCCCTGGGAACAGCCCGTAGAGCATAGAGTCCTGTGTCACAGCACGGCTCGGGGTGAACCTCAACAGAAACCACTGCATCTCTCTCCCGACCTTCCTTGCAAAGGCACATTCCACAAGGAGGTGAACAAGTCTCTTCCCCACCACAGACACCTCGAGGGCAACGTGCAGAGGGGGTGACACTCCTGGCGTGTAGGAAGGATCTGACGGGGAGGGCCTTTCTCACCACCAGCCGAGCTACATCTTGGTGCATGTTGGGAAGTTCTGGTGATGAGGCATTCTGCCAAATGACTTTGACAGTCTGCTCGGGGAACAATCTGACAGGATCCACCATCCCTTTTCCCTCAGGGCCTCTAGAACATTGCGTGCAGACCACCATCTGAACAGATAATACTTTTTCTTGAAAAAATACTTTATTCATAAAATATCTGGAAGAACATTACAAAACATTTCTAAATTGCCATCACAAAAAGTGCACTCAGATTCAACTTTTACATATGGATCACGAGGTGCTTCAATACAATCAATGAATATTACAATCATTTCAATATGGTCATCACAGGCAGTCAGACAGTGCAATGGTATTGGAGTTATCAAAATACATCATGTTGCACTCTGAAGTGCTTCAATACAATTATAATACATTTAGTATTCACTATATACATTTATTGTGAGTCGTACAGCCCGAGGGGTCTATACCTTTCCCAGCCCCTCGGTGCCCTATGCCTGAAAGGACTTAGACAGTGACCCTTCCCCATTGCACCTTTGCGGTGGCTGCCCCAAGCTTTAGCACATCCCTCAGCACATAGTCCTGGACCTTGGAATGTGCCAGCCTGCAACATTCGGTCGGGGACAACTCTTTGCACTGGAAGACCAACAAGTTGCGGGCAGACCCAAGAGTGTCTTTCACTGAGCCGATGATCCTCCAGCTGCAGTTAATGTTTGTCTCAGTGTGTCCCTGGGAACAGCCCGTAGAGCACAGAGTCCTGTGTCACTGAACTGCTCGGGATGAACCTCAACAGAAACCATTGCATCTCTCTCCAGACCTTCTTTGCAAAGGCACAATCCACAAGGAGGTGAACAATGGTCTCATCCCCACCACAGCCACCTCAAGGGCAACGTTCAGAGGTGGTGAGACTCCTGGCGTGTTGGAAGGATCTGACGGGGGGGGGGCTTTTCTCACCACCAGCCAAGCTACATCTTGGTGCTTGTTGGAAAGTTCTGGCGATGAGGCATTCTGACAAATGACTTTGACAGTCTGCTCGGGGAACAATCTGACAGGATCCACCATCTCCTTTCCCCGCAGGGCCTCTAAGACATTACATGCCAACCTCTGCCTGATGGAATTGTGCTCAAAGGTGTTTCTCTGCATAAATTTTTCCACGAGGGACAGGTGGTACGGCACGGTCCAACTACTTGGAGCGTTCCGCGGCAGCGTGGCCAGACCCATCCTTCACAACACAGGGGACAGGTAGAACCTCAATACGTAGTGACACTTGGTGCTTGTGTACCGAGGATCTACTCACAGCTTGATGCAGCCGCACACAAAGGTGGCCATCAGGATGAGGGCGACGTTGGACATGTTTTTCCCCCCTTTATCTAGAGGCTTGTACATCGCGTCCCTGCGGACACTGTCAAAACAGATTATTCTTTTTTTTTTGAAAAATATACTTTATTCATAAAATATCTGGAAGAACATTACAAAACATTTCTGAATGGCCATCACAAGAAGTGCACTCAGATTCAACTTTTACACATGGATCACGAGGTGCTTCAGTACAATCAATAAATATTTCAATCATTTCAATATGGTCATTACAGACACTCAGACAATGCAATGGTATTGGAGCTATCAGCATACACCATGTCGCACTCTGAGGTGCTTCAGCACAAATATAATACAATTAGTATTCAGTGCATACATTCATTGTGAGCTGTACAGCCCAAGGGGCTCTCAACAATTCCCAGCCCCTCAGTGCACTATGGCAGAAAGGCCTTAGACAGTGACCTTTCCCCGTCAGAACAGATTATACACTTGATCTCACAAGGGGGCTTAGTTGCAGCCAGCCCAAGTTAAGCACATGTTAAACTTAGAAGACAGTGGATTGAAACCACCTTCTGGATGTGCTAACATTTTCAGCAAATGTAACTCTTCACTTGCGACTAAACCCAAGTGCTGATCAACATTGCATTTCCCCCTCACCATCCTCAGAAACGCTCGAATGCACCATTCTTTTGTTAGTTGCTAAGTTCACAGAAACTTATATAACAGATGGGAAATTGTCAGGTTACTCCCCCAGCCCTTCCATGTATTTCTCAATTTCATCAGTCGAGATCTGCATACAAATAGCCAAAATCTGCATGATCGCAGATTAAAGTCACAAAGAATGCGAACCACAAAGAAAATTCCCCCACGAAAATTAGTAGCAGCTAAAACCTTAGAGTTAATTGGATACTGCAGTGAAGGTATGTTTCTGTCTACTGGATAGATGAGCTGCAATGGGCAGCTCCCCTTAATGACCATTTGAAATTGGAGCTGTCCTTTGCTCGAAAACATTGACATGAGGAGAAACTTTCTCACGCAGTGAGTGGTTAGGACTGGAAACGAGTGTGGTAGAGACAAGCTCAACGGAGGCTTTCAAGAGGTAATTGGATTATTATCTGAAGAGGAAGAATGTTCAGGGTTACGGGGAGAAGGCAGGGGAGTGGCACTGGATGAATTGCTCATTCGGAGAGCTGGTGAAGACTTGGGCCTGGATTTTGCGCTAATCAGGCACATGCGATCGGCAGGCCCAGGAGTGGAAGGGAAGGGGGACCCCGCCCCCAATCGGCCCCCGAACGTAATTTCATGCCAGCTGGCCATATAAAGCGCCCTGAGAAAGACTCAGCATTGGCGGTGGGGGTGGGAAGAGGGCAGGCGCCTACGTCACCGCGGGTGCTGGTGAGCATTTCCACTGAGCTCCCTGAAGGCAGACTGATTCCTCAGGGAGCTGCAGACCTCCAGATAATAAAAGAAAGCACAAACATGTTGCAAAAATTGTCCATGCAGCACAATCAAGCACCTGAAAGCGTGCCTCATAAAAAAATGCTGTCCCCAAACATTTCTTTTTATTTTATGTCCGAATGGAGATTTCGTCCCGCTCTTGGATGAGGAAACGATGAAAACGAGACGAACTAAAAATCGCCAGGGCAACATAAAATTGTGGTCAATAAGCTGTTGAATATCCTTAATTGGCACTTTAATTGTCAGTGGGCGCTGCTCCTACTCCTGCACGTGGCGGCCTCAACACTGCACTCATGCACGATGAAGTTGGGATGCATGCCCGCTGTCTTTTTGCGCAAGTTTACGTGCATTCAGGTCACCTGCATACCTGAGCTCGGAGGCCTCCTGTTCTGCAACAATTCAATGATTCTGTGATTTGCATTATCCAGTTGTATAAATTAAGCAATTTGAATAAAACAGCACAATTTGACTTAACAGATAACATGAATTAAGCAGCTTTTGGCTAAGAGCCGTGTATAGCAATGGAATATGTTTTGCATGACAAGTCCCTTTCTTTTACAGGTCTCATTCTTCTATATATCACAATTGGCAAAGTCTTGTGCACTTGATGCACTTGAAAATGCAGCTTCTGGCGGTTAGTTGTTACACCAGATGAAGAGCAAAGTGGGTATCATCTGAGTTACCTTCAGCAAATTGCAGATTTCTCTCTAAACTATGAGAATAGCTTCCACAATGGGATGCTACCAAGTACCAGCCAGCAATTTCTGGCCAATTTGTGCAAGGGATTGAGGAGAAGAAGAAAAACTGGCTGTTTCATGAACTGACACCAACAGTATCTTTTCATCTGAAATATTTCATTGTTTTTGTTGTAATTTTAAGGCTGTACAATACAACCATGCAGTACATTAGTGCCTCAATGCTTTGTGCCATGGAACTGCAGCATATGGATTTACACCCTGAATTTTCCATACATTCTGATCATAGTTGTCCATCAGAGGAACACACATTAGACTACTTCTACAGAGTGAGAATTTTTCACAATCCCACTTGTCGGCAGCTGCAGGTTCAAGGAGAGAATGCCTACTTGCCTTCTTAGCTAGGGAATGGAGTGTGTCAGTGAAATCAGAGGGGGTGGACTCACAGGAATATGCCAGACCAGTATCAAGGCCTTGAAGAGTCCAATTCAGCCCTTAAAATTAGGCCTTTTTATACAAGCACTTTTGCACTTTTTTGCTGAAGATACAGTTGGAGCCCCCTGTTCTTCTGGCAAGTAGCTGACCAGTACTGCATTCTCACCTCACTCCCACATGCACCCAAGATGCACTGACAGACACCCACTGATTCCCTGCAAGTCCAGCAGGATCAGCATCACAGATGCAAGTTGTTACCTGCTGCCTTATCTGTGTTGGATTTCCAGTCCTAATGGACAAAATCTTCCCTTAGCAGAGAGGGTGTCAATGGCGGTGACCAGAGATATATGGCACTTCCACTCACAGGTGGTAAGCTGGCCATGCTGCGGCCGCCAATGAGCTATTCATAAATGATGAGCCCAGCCAATCATATGTTGGGGATAGGCAGGAAGTCGACATCCCCCATTACCATACCTGATCGAGGATCTGGGTGCTATAGTTAAAGGGCTCCTGGAAAGGCATTCATTCCCTGCAAGCTAGGAGCATCAACCTCACGGCCTGAGAGAAGGTTTGTGAACTGAACCAGCTGCTATACCCTCTCCAACTGCCATTCTTGGATCCCTGGAGCTGCTGCCAGCCCATCTCCACCTGTTGATCCCAATCACCTGCTGTCACCTCATACAAAAGCAGGCAAATGTCTGGGCACAGACACCGAGTGGCCCGACGGTTCACCAATGCCTCCCTGCAGGTTCTCCTCCAAGCTGCCTGGGAACAGCAGAAGGCCCTGTTTCCCAGGGATGGCAGCAGGAGGCCTTCCTGCCTGACCAAGGCGGCCTAAACAGAGGTGGCAGCAGAGATTAGCAGCTGTGGGGTCCACAACAGAAACTGGATCGGGTACAGGAAAAGGGTGAATGATCTCCTGAGCTCCACAAGAGCAAGTGGTACAGTGTAGTCACTGCGATGTGTACGTAAATGTGTAAGTGGAGAGGGATGCCAGACAGGAGTTTGGGATGCAGGCCTCAGCATCAGATGGAACATATGGGCTGAATGTCTGGAAGCCACTTCATGCTCTGAAAGTTGTACCAGTTTCAGTACCAGGACAATGCATGCGCACTTACATAGAGGGCACAGGAACTGTCGTGGGTATGCATGCTCACAAAGCAGTTATACACCCACTGGGATGACACAATCCATCTGCCCGCCTGCAGGAAAAAAGAACTCACAACCTCAAGTAATTCTCCAGAACGGATAGAGGTGCCCCCGATCTGAGACCCTTGACCCTGCAGAAGAGGAACTGGCAGCGAAGGAATGAGGTTGATTGCGTGTAAATGGAGAGGCTGGAATTTCACAGCATTTGACTGAAGATGCCTGCAGTCTGGTTTCGACAACTGAGCATACAGGAGTAATTCCTGAAACTTGGATGGGAGAAGGGACCGTGCATAACTGTGAGCTAATTCTTGGTGTACTCACCGCAGATCCTCACAGCTAGACGAAAAAAAAAGAGGTAGCCTTTCCCAAGCCCTACCTCCACCTAATCCTTAAGGATGATTCGATAGAAGACTCAGAGGATGCACCATCACGTCATTCCCCCCACACCCTCCACCAGCACAGAGACATTTACCTCAGTGGATATATGTTTGCGATTAGGCTCGGGGTCACAATCTGGTGAGGTCCCCTGACAGTCGGAGGATTGCTGAGCTTCACGCTGATAACAAGCCTCTGGAATCGACCATAAGAAACCTGAGAGAGATGCAAAGACAGGCAGGGGAACATCAAGCAGAGATGCCAGAGGCCCTGCACAGACTGGACCGAAGGCTGGAGGAGTCCGTCTGAGTTCTGGGTTCTGTCATGCCTCTGGCATGTGAGCACTTGTCTTCCTCCATGGAAAGGTTATTGACGGCCATGGTGAGCCAGATCCAGCAGAACACTCAGCGGCTGCTGGATTTGCGCTCGGACCTGCATTCTGTCACTCTGGCAATGGGCTCTATTCCATGGTGGCTATGCAAGAGAGGGACAAGGCACCTCGCTCTCTCTCCAGGTGCCCTTGTCCTCCTGGAGTAAGGGAGATGCCATCATGCACCAGCAGGAAGAGCGCCAGCAAGCTGCCCTGGGGCATCATCTCCAGGTGCCCCAAGGAAGGGCTGCCACTCCTCCTTTCCTCTGCCAGTGACCTCATCGTCCCCAGCAGGTGAGGCCAAACAGGGTGCATGTGCACTTGTGTAGGGGACCCTCAGCAGGTCAGATCCCTCAGGGCAGACCTTGGACCATCAGAAGACAGCAGCCAAGGTCATCTCACCCAACAAGGCATAGCATTCAGCAGGCTGCCTCCACCTCCACTGTGGATGTCGGTGTTGCACCAAGGCGTTAGAGCACGTAAGATTAAAAATTGTAATGGCACAAAGGTGTCGTGGGTGTCTCTTCATTATATTGATATAACTCGTGTAAATATATATTTTGGAGCACTTTACTCATGCATGTTCAATGGTTATTTTGTTGGGAGTTGCACCAACCGATGGGTACATTTTAAGGGCCTTGCACTTCATGGGCGAATAATGATGGGTAATGAGAGCCTATAAAAACACCAGTTATCATGTGACCTCAGAAGTAGTTTTATTCTTTCACAGGATGTAGGCGTTGCTGGCAAGGCCAGCATTTGTTGCCCATCCCTATTTGAACTAAGTGGCTTGCTAGGCCATTGCAGAGGGCAGTTAAGATATCTCTGAGCATCTTGACATGTGCAGGTGTTTATCTTGGGCAACCTTTGTAAGGTCAGTGGTTTGAAGCCTTGCTGGCAAGTTAGCAGGTAGTGCTCACCCACTTATCATTCATCAGAAGCTGTTGCATTCCATATAGTACAGGTGAATGCATGGAGCTCTTAGCAAGGCATTGCCAGCCTTTGGAGGGTCTGTCACCCTGTGTGATTTTCTTCCTAATCACAAGTGTATGTGGTTTCCACAAAAAAGATGCATTTGGGCTTGCTCATGCCAATGGCCTGCAGCATTTTTCCTTCCAGGTGTCAGAGGTTGCAGCAATGCTGGTTGGTCTGGAAGAAGTGTTCCAGTTATGCTGGCAGTTCAACTGCAACTTTTATGAAGGAGAAGGTCAGGGGATCTTGCAGAGGCTTCATTCTGGCTGGAATCTGGATGCAATGAGGGTGTCACAGGCCTGTCTGATACATCGCTCCTTCACTCTGCAGCTCCGGCTGCACTGTCCACTCCTTCATGAACATCAGCTTCTTCCTCTTGTTCCTCATCCGAGGAGACATCTGGCCCCTCCATCTCCCCATCTGCAAATTCCTCATCCCTTTACTGCACGAGGCTGTGCAGGGCGCAGCAGGCCACAATATTCTTGGAGGCTGGTTGTGGTACATATGGCATTGCTCCACCTGAGCAGTCCAGACAGTGGAACTTCATCTTTAGCAGTAAGATGGTTTGTTCTATTGTAGCTCTTGTTGAGGCATGGGCGGCATTATATTTCTTCTCTTCTGGGTTTTGTGGGTTCTTCTCAAGTGTCATGAGCCAGGTCTCCTCTCGAATTGTCCTGTCACCCAGGAGTCATCCCTGCAGTTGCTGAAGGGGAATGAACAGCTGTGGTACCTGAGAGTGACCGAAGATGTAAAAGTCATGAGAGATCCCGGGGAAGCAAGTACATACTTGAAGGGTTCATTTGTGGAGATCACAAACTAGCCACACATTGAGAGTTTGAAAGCCCTGCTGCCTATTCCCATGTAGCTCTCAGCACTAATGTATGCCATCATTTGTCCCTTATACCTGTCTTATCTCTGGCGATGGCAGAGAATCCCATAGCTCTGATTGCCAGGCTCTCAGGTCTCTGGTGGACACTTGCACAGTGACCCTGGAACTGGAAGCCATCACCCTACACTTTCCCCCATTCACCTTTGACCTTCACTCCATCACCCTCAACCCTCACTTCATCGCCCTTACCCTGGCTTCAGTGGCCTTCGACCCACCCCATCATTGATCATCGAGTTCTCCCCCCTGTTGTCATTGCTCAGCCTCACCAGCACACTGCAACTGACCCCCACTCACCCTCAACCAGCCATCCATCATCCTCAACCCTACCTCTATCATCCTTGATCTTTACCCTCTGTTATCCTTGACTCTCAGGACATCACCATTAACCTTACATGTATAACCCTTGATCACCCCACAATAATGCTTGACCTACAGTCTTTATACTTTGACCTTCCCTGTATAGTCCAGCTTCCTCCTTCTGATCCCACAAGAGTTCATAGGGCTGTCACCTCCCTCCGTCCCTCTCTCGGTCAGCCATGCCCTGTTCCACTTTCACAATTGCCACCCCATCTCAATGCATCAATGCTTCCTCTCCACAATTCAACAAACCCCCAATTCAACAAACCCCGACACAAGAAAAAACCGCTCCTACCCTGTTCAAAACCAGGAAGACTACCTCACCTGCTCCATGCCACCTTTAACCAGCTGTGAATCTGAAGGCATAGGTTTCTCATTTGCTGCTTACTTAATTCAAAAGGTACACTTAATTCAGGCGAGGTTGCATTTTAATGAACATGCATGGATGCTAATTTATTAAAAAGAGGTTCCCGATGTGTGTCGTCGGGAAGCTTGATGTGCCCCAGGTCACATTTATTTAAGTTGCTCCACCACCAACTGAATACCCTAGTTTCACCCCGTCATTTGCCTCCGATTCAATAAGTGCCCTCACCTGCCTCTCCCCTGCTCCCGGGAGCTTCACAAGATTCCGGCCAAATCAGGAAAAACATGTTGTCATTCAGAAATTTAAAATGTTTAAATAATTAAATGAAAGACTATATGTTCTGTTCAAATTTTCTGATAAAAAGTATAATTGAAAGAAATAGGAATTTTAAAGGAGACAAACCTGCATAGTTGTTTTCTCAAGTTATATTTTAAGATCATAATCATCAGCATGTTATGACAGGAAATGACAAGAAACCTATTTCAGGCAGCGTCATGTAACTTTGCACTGAATATGTTGGTGTTAATTTTTGTAGCCATGTTTACGAAGTATCAGATGATTATTTCTCACCGTTTCCCAAATCCAGGTCACATTTATTTAAGTTGCTCCACCAACAATTCCAATGAATTTCAAGAGAAGACAAATTGCAAAATATATTAATTCTAATTCATCTGAACCCACATTTATTTTCTCGATTGAAGGGGGTCTGATTTTCATTTATGGCAAAGCAGGCGGGTACGGACTTCGTTTCATTCTGCCAGTAATGTTGGCAAGAAGCCGAATCAGTTTCTATGGTCAGCCCTTCTTTGCATTGACTAGATGAGCAGCCACGACTAGTTGTGCTGCTTGGAGGCAGTTTGCCCTTTGGGATGGTAGAATATCCAGTAAGACAACCAAGTATCGTGGGTCCGCAGCAACATCTTAAACAATAAAGTGCAAGTGAAACAGAGCAGCAATTTTCAGCAGCAGGAACAAAATTAAAGCATCCATATCTGGAAAGAAATGAAATAGCAGAAGCCTCTGAGGTTCATAACACACAAAAAATTGCAGAATAAAGGACTTTCAGATTTACTTCCCCTGATTGCAAGAGCCTTTTAATTAGTGCTAGAAATTGCTTCCATTATGAAGATTTCTGGTCATTTCCCTTGCGCAGTCATCAATCAGTAAGCTTAGATTATGCACTTAAATCTTGGAAAAGGTTTTGATTTTTGACTCAAGATAAGACTGCTACCGAGAGCACTGATGCAGTTAAGAACCATAGTCTACAATGGGGGGGCAGCAATTGTGACAAATGACTGTACTCTGTATTCCAATTCTCCCTGCAAACCTGATGTGTGATGTGTGGAATTTTCAATCAGGTGGTACTGAACATAAATTAGACTTTTTTTTTTAATTCATTCATGGGGTGTGGCTTCGCTGGCTGGGCCAGTATTTATTGCCCATCCCTAGTTGCCCTTGAGAAGGTGGTGGTGAGTTGCATTTTTGAACCGCTGCAGTCCCTGTGGTGTAGGTACACCCACAGTGCTCTTAGGAAGGGAGTTCCAGGATTTTGACCCAGTGACAGTGAAGGAACAGCGATATATTTCCAAATCAGGATGGTGTGTGGTTTGGAGGGGATCTTCCAGGTAGTTGTGTTCCCATGTATCTGCTGCCTTTGTCCTTCTAGGTGGTAGCAGTTGTGGGTTTGGAAGATGCCTTTGAAGGAGATTTGGTGAATTCCTGCAGTACATCTTATAGATGACACACTGCTGCTACTGTGCATTGGTGGTGGAAGGACTGAATGTTTGTGGATGTGGTGCCAATCAAGCAGGCTGCTTTGTCCTGGATGGTGTCAAGCTTCTTGAATATTGTGGGGGCTGCGCTTAGGTAGGCAATTGTGGAGTATTCATCACACTCCTGACTTGTGCCTTTAGATGGTGGACAGGGATTCAGCGATGGTAATGCCATTGAACAACAAGGGGCGATGGTTGGATTCTCACTTGTTGGAGATGGTCATTGCCTGTCACTTGTGTGGCGTGAATGTTACTTGTCAGCCCAAGGTGGATATTGTCCAGTTCTTGCTGCATTTGGACATGGACTGCTTCAGCATCTGAGGAGCATGAATGGTGCTGAATATTGTCCAATTATCAGCGAACATCCCCACTTCTGACCTTATGATGGAAGAAGGTCATTGATGAAGCAGCTGAAGATGGTTGGGCTGAGGGCACTTGTTAGCCATTTGTTAGCACTGTTAATGACCCCTCCCATTACTTTACTGATGATTGAGAGTAGACTGATGTCCTGCTTTTTGTGTACAGCATACACTTGGACAATTTTCCACATTGCCAGGTAGATGCCAGTGTTGTAGCCATACTGGAACAGTTTGGCTAGGGGTGCAGCAAGTTCTGGGGCACAAGTCTTCAGAACTATTGCTGGAATATTGTCAGGGCCATAGCCTTTGCAGTATCCAGTGCCTTCAGTCGTTTCTTGATATCACATGGAGTGAATCGAATTGGCTGAAGACTGGCATTTGCGGTGCTGGGGACCTCTGGAGGAGGCCAAGATGGATCATCCACTCGGCACTTCTGGGTGAAGATTGTTACAAATGCTTCAGCCTTATCTTTTGCACTGCTGTGCTGGGCTCCTCCATCATTGAGGATGGGGATATTTGTAGAGCCTCTTCCTCCACTGAGTTGTTTAACTGTCCACCACCATTCACGACTGGATGTGGCAGGACTGCACAGCTTAGATCTGACCCATTGGTTGTGGGATTGCTTAGCTCTGTCTATCACTTGCTGTTTATGCTGTTTGGCATGCAAGTAGCCCTGTGTTATAACTTCACCAGGTTGACATCTTATTTTTAGGTGTGCCTGGTGCTGCTCCTGGCAAGCCTTCCTGCACTTTTCATTGAACCAATGTTGATCCCAAGGCTTGATGGCAAAGATAGATTGGGAGAAATGTAGGGCCATGGGGTTACAGATTGTGTTTGAATACAGTTCTGCTGCTGCTGATGGCCCACAGTGCCCCGTGGATACCCAGCCTTGAATTGCTAGATCTGTTCAAAATCTATCCCATTTAGCATGGTGGAAGTGACACAAAACACGGTGGAGGGTATCCTCAATGTGAAGGCAGGACTTCGTCTCCACATTCCACAGTGCAGTGGTCACTCCTACCAATACTGTCATGGACAGATGCATCTAATTTAATTCATTCACAGGATGTGGGCTTTGTTGGCTGGGCCAGCATTTATTACCCATCCATAGTTGCCCTTGAGCAGGTGGTGGTGAGCTGCCTTCTTCAACTACCGCAGTCCGTGTGGTGTAGGTACACCCACAATGCTCTTAGGAAGTGAGCTCCAGGATTTTGACCCAGCGAAGTGAAGAAACGGCGATATATTTCCAAGTCAGGATGGTGAGTGACTTGGAGGGAACTTTCATTGATGGTGTTCCCATCTATTTGCTGCCCTTGTCTTTCCAGGTGGTAGTGGTCATGGGGAAAGTGCTGTCTAAGGAACCTTGGTGAGTTCCTGCAGTGCATCTTGTAGATGGTACACACTGCTGCTACTGTGCATCGGTGATGGAGGGAATGAATGTTTATGGATGTGGTGCCAGTCAAGTGGGCTGTTTTGTCCTGGACTGTGTCCGGCTTCTTCAGTGGTGGAGGAGCTGCACTCATCCAGGCAAGTGAGCAGCATTCCAGCACGTTCCTGAATTGTGCCTTGTAGATGGTGATTTGGGGAATCAAGAGGTGAGTTATTCGTCAGGATTCTTAGCCTCTGACCTGCTCTTGTACTTATATGGTAGTCCAGTTCAGTTTCTGGTCAATGGTAACCCCCAGGATGTTGGTAGTGGGGGACTCAGTGATGGTAATGCCATTTAACATCAAGGGGAGATGATTGGATTCTCTCTTGTTGGAGATTGTCATTGCCTGACACTTGTGTGGTGCGAATGTTACTTGCCACTTATCAGCCCAAGCCTGGATATTGTCCAGGTCTTGCTACATTTGGACATGGACTGCTTCAGTATCTAAGGAGTCATGAATGATGCTGAACATTGTGCAATCATCAGAGAACATTGTCATTTCTGACCTTATGATGGAAAAAAGGTCATTGATGAAGCAGCTGAAGATGGCTGGGCCTAGGACATTACCCTGAGGAACTCCTGCAGTGATGTCCTGGAGATGAGATGACTGACCTCCAACAACCACAACCATCTTCCTTTGTGCTCGGCATGACTCCAACCAGTGGAGAGTTTTCCCCCTGATTCCCATTGACTCCTGTTTTGCTAGGGCTCCTTGATGCCACACTGGGTCAAATGCTGCCTTGATGTCAAGGGCAGTCACTCTCACCTCACCTCGGGAGCTCAGCTCTTTTGTCCATATTTGAACCAAGTCTATAATGAGGGGAGGAGCTGAGTGGCCCTGGCGTAACCCAAACAGGGCATCAGTGAGCAGGTTATTGCCAAGCAAGTGCCGCTTGATAGCACTGCTGATGACCCCTTCCATTACTTTACTGATGATCAAGAGAAGACTGACGGGGCAGTAAATGCCCGGGTTGGATTCGTCCTGCTTTTTATATACAGGACATTCCTGGGCAATTTTCCACATAGCCGAGTCGGTGCCAGTGTTGTAGCTGTACTGGAACAGCTTGGCTAGGTGCATGGCAAGTTCTGGAGCACAAGTCTTCAGTACTATTGCCGGAATATTGTCAGGCCCCATAGCCTTTGCACTACCCAGTGCCTTCAACTGTTTCTTGATATCACGTGGAGTGAATCAAATTGACCAAAGATTGGCATCTACAATGCTGGGGACTTCTAGAGGAGGCCGAGATGGATCATCCACTCGGCACTTCTGGCTGAAGATTGTTGCGAATATTTCAGTCTTATATTTTGCACTGCTGTGCTGGGCTCCTCCATCATTGAGGATGGGGATATTTGTGGAGCATCTTCCAACTGTTATTTAACTGTCCACCACCATTCATGACTGGATTTGGCAGGACTGCAGAGCTTAGACCTGATCCGTTGGTTGTGGGATCTCTTAGCCCTGTCTATCACTTGCTGTTTATGCTGCTTGGCACACAAGTAGTCCTGTCTTATAGCTTCACCAGGTTGACATCTCATTTTCAGGTATGCCTGGTGCTGCTCCTGGCATGCCCTCCTGCACTCTTCATTGAACCAGGGTTAATCCCATGGCTTGATGGTAATGGTAGAGTTGGAGATATGTTGGACCATGCGGTTACAGATTGTGTTCGAGTACAATTCTGCTGCTGCTGATGGACAACAGCTCCTCATGGAAGCCCAGTCTTGAGTTGCTAGAGCTGTTTGAAATATATCCCATTTAGCTCAGTGGTAGTACCACACAACAAGATGGAGGGTATCCTCAATGTGAAAGAGGGACTTCGTCTCCACAATGACTGTGCGGTGGTCACTCCTGCCAATACTGTCATGGACAGATGCATCTGCGGCAGAAAAATTGGTGAGGATGAGGTCAAGTATGTTTTTCTCTCTTGTTGGTTCCCTCACCAGCTGCCGTGGACCCAGTTTAGCAGTTATGTCATTGAGGACTCGGACAGCTCAGTCAGTAGTGGTGCTACTGAGTCACTCTTGGTGATAGATATTGAAGTCCCCCAGCCAGAGTACATTCTGTGCCCTTGCCACCCTCAGTGCCTCCTCCAAGTGATGTTCAACATGGAAGAGCACTGATTCATCAGCTGAGGGAGGGCAGTAAGTGGCAATCAGCAGGAGGTTTCCTTGCCCAGGTTTGACCTGATGCCATGAGACTTCATGGGGTCCAGAGCCGATGTTGAGGACTCCCAGGGCAACTCCCTCCTGACTCTACACCACTGTGCTGCCCCCTCTGCTGGGCCTGTCCTGCCGATGGAACAGGACATACCCAGGGATGGTGATGGTGGTGTCTGGGACATTATCCGTAAGGTATGATTCCATGAGGATGACTATGTCAGGTTGTTGCTTGACTAGTGTGTGAGAGATAGCTCTCACAATTTTGCTATTAGGCTCCAGATATTAGTTAGGAGGACTTTGCAGGGTCGCCAGCGCTGAGTTTGCAGTTGTTATTTCTGTTGCCTTAATCGATGCCAGGTGGTCCATCCGGTTTCATTCCTTTTCTGTTACTTTGTAGCAGTTTGTTACAACTGAGTGGCTGGTTAGGCCAGTTCAGAGGGCATTTAAGAGTCAACCATATTGCTGTGGGTCTGGAGTCATATGAAGGCCAGACCAGGTAAGGGTGTCAGATTTCCTTCCCTAAAGGACATTGGTGAACCAGCTGGGTTTTTACAACAATCATTCCATGGTCATCATTTGACTTTTAAATTGCAGATTTTTTTTAGAGTCATAGAGGTCTATATCACAGAAAAAGTCCCTTCGGCCCACCGGTCAAACAAGTACCTAACTATTCTAATCCCATTTTCCAGCACTAGGCCCATAGCCTTGTTTGCCAAGGCATCACAAGTGCACATCCAAATACTTCTTAAATGTTATGAGGGTTTCTACCTCTACCACCCTTTCAGGCAGTGAGTTCCAGATTCCCACCACCCTCTGGGTGAAAAAATTCTCCCTCACATCCCCTCTAAACCTCTTGCCCCTTACCCTAAATCTATGCCCCCTGGTTATTGATCCCTCCACCAAAGGGAAAAGTTCCTTCCTGTATACTCTATCCATGCCCCTCATAATTTTATGCACCTCAATCATTCCTCCCTCAATCTCCTCTGCTCCAGGAAAAATAACCCCAGTCTATCCAATCTCTCCTCATAACTAAAACTCTCCAGCCCAGGCAACATCCTGGTAAACCTCCTCTGCACTCTCTCTAGTGCATTCACATCCTTCCTATAATGCAGATTCCAGAACTGCATGCAATACTCTAGCTGTGGCCTAACCAGTGTTTTATACATTTCCAGCATAACCTCCCTGCTGTTATATTCTATGCCTTGGCTAATAAAGGCAAGTGTCCCATATACCTTCTTAATCACCTTATCTACCTGTCCCGGTACCTTAAGGGACCAGTGGGCATGCACACCAAGGTCCTTCTGATCCTCGGTACTTCCCAGGATCCTACCATTCATTCTTGTTTGTGTCTTGTTTCTTCTGCCCAAGTGCATCACCTCACATTTATCTGGATTAAATTCTATTTGCCTCTGATCAGCCCGTCTATATCCTCATCTAATCTAAGGCTATCCTCCTCACTATTTACCACCCCACCAATTTTTGTGTCATTCGCGAACTTACTGATCAACCCTCCTACATTCAAATCTAAATCATTTATATATACCACAAACAGCAAGGGACCCAACACCAATCCCTGTGGAACCCCAGTGGATACAGACATCCAGTCACAAAAACACCCCTCAACCATCACCCTTTGCTTCCTGCCACTCAGCCAATTCTGGATCCAATTTGCCAAATTGCCTTTGCTCCCATGGGTTCCTACCTTCGTTACCAGTCTCTCATGTGGGGCCTTATCAAACGCCCTGCTGAAGTCCAAGTAGACTACGTTAAATGCATTGCCCTCATCTACACACCTGGTCACCACTTCGAAAAATTCAATCAAATTGGTCAGGCATGATCTCCCCTTAACAAAACCACGCTGACTGTCCTTGATTAATCCCTGCCTCTCCAAGTGTAGATTCATTCTGTCCCTCAGAATTGCTGCCAACATCTTCCCCACCACTGAGGATAGACAGACTGGCTTGTTGCTCCCTGGTTTATCCCTTCCTCCCTTCTTGAATAACGGTACCACATTGGCTGTCCTCCAGTCCTCTGGCACCTCTCTGGTGGCCAGATGGGTATTGAAAATTATTGCCAGCACCCCTGCTAACTCCTCCCTTGCCTCACTCAAAACCTGGGATACATTTCATCTGGGCCTGGGGATTTATCTACTTTTAAGCCTGCCAGACAATTTAGAACCTCCTCCCTTTCTATGCTACTTTCTTTAATTATAATCACAGTTCTTATTGAATTCAAATTCCACTATCTGCCGTTGCGGGATTAAGCCTGGGTCCCCAGAGCATTACCATGGGTCTCTGGATTACTAGCCCAGTGACAATGCCACGACACCATCACCTCCCCAATTATGACCCATATTTACATTTGAGGGTAATTCTTTTAAAACTGTCCCCACAATGCAATTCATGAACGTCCGTAAGATTCCTATACACCACTCACCCAGAGAAAATGGGCATTTGAGAGATAATAAATAGATATGTCTCCAAAAGCAAGGTTGCTGTTGTTCCATTGAATGGGCTGTGCAGAGTCTTGGTGGGAGAGGTCAAAATATTTGTGAAAGAAACCTGTTCTCTGCTTGTTGTCCTCAGTGTGGCTCTGGGAGCCACCTCTTGATAGCAATGGACAGGCCACTCACTTCATCATTCTCAGCAGTTCAGTGAATTTTCCCTGTACTTTCTCAAGGCTGAGCATCAATCCATAAGGTTGCTGTTGTCAATCTGTTGGGAAACCATAACAGTCTTCATTGACATAGGTTAGGCCCTGAGCCTAACATTCAGAGATTTGTAAATTCAACTGACATACAAACTTATGGTTCCTGAGGAAAATGAATAAAGCGAGCTAATAGGTGAAAGAGAGACAAATTAAAGGATACTGTGTTGCTGTGTCGGGAGGAGGTAGGGAGCAAAGGATCAGAAAGGTACCGCATCAATGTAGTTGGTTCAGATTCTGGAGTGACATTCAGGGCAGACATTGAGAATCTGGAGGTCATTTCAGATAGTGAACCTGAGGAAAAACTGAGATTTCCGGTGAAAAAAGGCAGGAAGAATATCAGATGAAGAAGATAATAGGGAAGGCTTGAAGGAGGTTAAAAAAAGAGAAAAACTAAACTGAGTGCATATATGGGGAGGAGAGACTGAGCATAGACACAAATAAGAGAGAAAAAATATTGCAGCTGCAGGGGTGTTGAGTGGCAAGAAGCCAAAGTATGAGAAATAAATTAATGGATTCTATCTGCCAGACAAAGAAAAAAAAATAAGAAATGGCAAAACAAAACCAGTCAGATTTCATTTGTGATCAATGTGTTGTATAAGGCTAGAATAATTAATGAGGACTTTATATCAGTGGTTACTTAGTGAAGAGGATGCTGCTGAATATCAGTAGAAGTAATAGATGGGGTGAAAATCGATAGGCAAGAGGTACTGGAAAGGTTTGCTACGCTTAGAATGGATAAGTCGCCTGGTCTGGATGGTTTGCATGCCAGGTTGCTCAGGGAAGAGGGAATAGAGATAGTGGAAGGACTTGCCATAATCTTCCAATTTTCCCTAGACATGAGGGAGATGCCAGAAGATTGGAGAGTGGCAAATATGACACCCTTGCCCAGGTGTTAGGACATTCCTCATAACTACAGGCTGATCAGTTTAGCAACAATGCTGGTAAGGTATTAGAAAAAAAATAGTCAGGGAAAAAATCATCTGGCACTCTGAGGAGTTTGAGTTAATCCAGGAGAGCCAGCACGGATTTGTAAAAGCCAAATTGTGCTCAACTACTCTAATTGATTTTTTTTGATGAAGTAACAGAGAAGATTGATAAAGGGAATGCAATGGATGTTGTCTATCTGAATCATATGAAAACATTTGACAATGTACCACATAAAAGGCCAGTTAACAAAATTGAAGCTCATGGAATAGGAGGGTAAATGTCAGTTTGGTTTATAAAAAATTGGCTTAAGGACAGAAAACAGCGAGTTGCAGTAACTGGTTGTTTTTCAGATTGGAGGACAGTAGACCGCACTGTTCCTTAAGGGTCAGTGCAAGGACCATTGCGTTTCTCGATATATGTAAATAACTTACATGTTGGCATACAGAGTAAAATTTCAAACTTTGCCGATTGGAGGCATGGCAAACATTCATAATGATATCAATCAACTGCAACAGGGCATAGATAGGCAAGCAGAGTGGACAGTCAGGTGAGAGATGGAATTTAATGCAGTGAAGTTTAAGGGTGACATACTTAGAAGGGAGGGATAATATAGACCTACAAGGAAGTCTGGGCTGCGGCGGGGGGGGGGGGGGGGGGGGGGGGGGGGGGGGGGGGGTGGGGGGGGTGGGTGTGGTGCAGGAAAGAAAGAAAGTGGAGTTAAGGCCACAGTCAGATCAGCCATGATCTCATTGAATGGAGGAGTAGGCGAGTGGCCAAAAGGCCTACACCTGCCCTTATTTCTTGTGGCATAGTTCCAAGGGGTGTGCAGTTACAGAGACGGACCTGGGGGCTTCATGTGCATTGATCTTTGAAGGTGGCAGGACATAATTAGAGTAATTAGCCAAGTATATGGGACCTTCGGCTTCATTAATAGAGATATGGAGTGCATATGGGAGTTATGCTGGACCTTTATAAAGCACTTGTTAGGTCACAACTAGGGTATTGTGCCCAGTTTAGGTCACCACACTTTAGGAAGGATATAAAGCTCCTCAAGATGGTGCAGAGGACCGCGAGGGTGCAGGGATAAGAAATTTGGTGACAAGTTTAGATTGGAGAAGCTGGGGTTGTTCTTCTTGGAGCAAAGGAGATTGAGTGGAGATTATGACAGGTTTGAATAAGGTGAACAAGGAACGCTGTTTGGCCCAAGGACTAGGGAATACAGATTTAACATTTTGAGCAAGAGATGCAGGTAGAAGAATGAGAGTGGTGGCTACTGCTGCGACTGCAGCCAGTCTACCATGAGAAGCATCACTGGAGCGGCTCCCAGGGTGAGTGGGGTGGTTTCACAGGGGCCAGTCAGGCAGGCCCCAGTGATGGGCGGGAGTTGGGGGGGGTGGTTTGGTGTGGGAACAAGCAGGGGCAGTGTGCACCATTGGGGGGGCCTCCATTGGGTACAGGGATTCCCTACAACCCCTCAGCCTGTAGCCAGACTGCCAGGATTCAACTGGCAAGCTCACCCCATTAATTGGCCACTTAAGTGCATTGATTGGCCTAAACATGGGTAGGCAGCTCAACATCTCTCCCTTCGACTGGTAAAATCACAGTGGAGGCAGATAGGCCACAGGTACAGAACCACCATCATCTTATTTTATTTTCTCTGCCTGCCAGCTCACTCCTCGGCTTGGGTTGGAGCAGAGGCATAAAATTCTGACCCGTCTCTCTGGTACATTCATATGTTTCCATCATTCCGAGGCCTCACAATAGATTCTGCCAATGCCAGGACTCTTGCACTCCACTTGGTCTACAAGTGTAGAATTTGGCCAAGTATTTTCAACCTTCAATGTGCAATCTTCCCTTCTTCTCCATGAGTGTGTCTTTGCCTCGCAGCTGTATGCTCACCTCTCCGACAACTCCCTGTTTGAATCCCTTCTGCCTTGTTTTCGCCCTGTTTGCAGTGCCAAGACTGCCCTCGGGACAGGTACTCAAAATATCCTGTGCGGCTGTGATCTTTGTGCTTTATTCACTCTGCAGCATTCAGTGCAGTCATTCACTTCACTTGTCCGCTGTGGGCTAGGAATGGAACACCTACTTTGCCATAATTACTTCATTTGGTAAGCAATTTCCATCCACATAACTGACTCATTGCTACAAATAAATTTCCTGTTGCAATTTTCAAGCAACTATGAAACACAAAATGAAGTAAGTAATTTGCCAAGGTGGGTAAAAGTTGGTGACATTTGAAGGAATAATTTCTTATAATGTCAGCAACGATTCCAACAAAGTAATAATTGGACAGCAAGTCATTTGGTTGTTTTGTGTAAATACTGGAGCTCTGGCCACACAGTGGCTCCTGGAAATGTAGTCTTATTGAGAGGATGCATCAAGACACATCGCAAGGCCTCCAAACGTGGGCAGGTGTGGATCACAAAGTACAGGAAGAGAGAGGGAAACCAGCATCGAGGATATTCAGAGGCATGCTGGAAAGAATGGGAAAAATAGTAGGAACTAAGTTTCTGGCTAAGTGTAAGAACTTTTCTGAACCTTTTGGGCATTTGTGATTTGACAACTGTTAGCTTTAGGAGTCTATGGTGGAGTGAGTTAGGATACCAAGATTGTGTTGGTTTCCTTTCAGTGAATTGTGGGGAGAAAGTTGAAGTGGTGAGAAAAGTAATGTATTAATAGATTGGTGACTATTAAAAGCACAATGAGAAAAGAAGATAGCCAGAATTAGTAAAATACTATGACTTAAAAACTGAAACAATGAGAAATTAGAAAATGAACCAATACAGACAACAGACTTGACTCTGTTATCACAGGTGCTGATAATAGTTGCAACATAGAGAGAAAATGAGTGTGAAATTTGGGCAGCTGCCTTTGCCTGAGTAGCAGGATTAACAAGGGCGCAAGGTGGCATTACCTGCATGCATGTGGCTTTGTGGGCCCCCCATGACAACAGGGAGAGGTACAGGAACCACAAAGGGTTCCATTCCATAAACATTGCAGTTGATGAATGACTATGGCAAGAACATCGTATCAGTGAACGCCTGGTTTCCTGGCAGTAACCACGATGTATTCATCCTGCATCAGTCAAACCTTACCCACCCTCTTCATCCATCCGTGATGAACCAGAGGTTGGCTGTTCAGGGACAAGAGCTATCCCTTTACAAGTGGCTGATGAGCAACCTCTCCTTTCCATCCCACTAGTCAAAGACAGTACAGGTACAATAAAAGTCACGAAGCGCTATCAACCATCATCGAGCAGGCATTCAACCTCTGGAAACAAAGGCTCTGCTGTCTCAACTGTTTGGGGAGTGCTCTACAGTAAATGCTGGAGAGGATAGCCATGATCTCCAAAACTATATAGATGGGTTGGTGGAGTGGGCGGTAAAGTGGCAGATGGATTTTAACACAGAGAAGTGTGAGGTCATACATTTAGGGAGGTCAAACAGTTACAGGGATTACACGATAAATGGGAATATACTAAGAGGGTTAGATGAAGTGAGAGATCTTGGTGTACAAGTATACAGGTCCCTGAAGGCAGCAGTTCAACTAGACAAGGTTGTAAAGAAGGCATATGGAATGCTCTCCTTCATTGGCAGAGGTATAGAATATAAAAGTAAGGATATAATGTTGGAATTGTATAAAACAGAGCAGAAGAAGAGTCATACGGGACTCGAAATGTTAACTCTGTCTTTCTCTCCACAGATGCTGTCAGACCTGCTGAGTTTTTCCAGCACTTCTTGTTTTTGTTTCAGATTTCCAGCATCCGCAGTATTTTGCCTTTATCTGAATGTTAGGCTTGAGTCCTGAGCACTTGTGAACCTTGGAGCCCTCTCACTGTCCAGGTGTTCCACACTTCTTGTTCAGATTTGCACCAATGTCAATCAGCAACAGCCTTTTCTTATCCAGTGCAGCTTCCCTCTAAGTGGGACAGACTGCCTTTAAGAGCTGGAGGCTAGTTGCATCACATGCTAACCTCACCCCACTCATGTTCCCCATCCCGTTATGCATGCAACTAGCCTGCACTGTGGGTCGTGCTAGGCTGTATCCTCCAATCATTTAAGTCAAGAGGCAGTGTGAAATTTGAGTGCCGCCTACTTTCGCAGAAACAGGCACAGACAGTTCGTGAGCAACCCTGCGCCTGAAGAACTGTGCAGAGCAATTTTTAGCCCAAGAAATTGTATATAAAGATATTTTTCTCCTAATACTCCTCCTTGTGGAAGTGACTAATTTGTGTATTGTACAAAGTTGCAGTAGCCTGCTTCTGCATTGACCAAAATCTATTCTTCACATGTGAGCCTGAACAGTGAGCCTAAGCAAACTGGTTGACCACAAGGGAAAATACAGTTAAGTCAAATCCTGTCCTTACTCAGTATTCACACTGAATAACAGCCAGGAGTGGAAATCCACAGCACTGAATGTTAGAATGGCACTGATTTTACCATAGCAATAATTTTATCAAAACCATATTCTAGCACCGTAAGCTTGAAAACTAAATGATAACTGGAAACATAAAATTACCTAATACATATAAAGCAATTAAAAACAAAGTAACTCTTATCTGTCTGGGGTTCATTAGGTAAGCACAAGAAAGCAATAGTGTGCATGATTGCCAAATACATATCCTTGCTTTGGAGAAGAATAAAAGAAAGATTTTCCTTTCAAAAAGAACTTTCTGTTCTAATTGCCATGCAACCACATGATGTAATAATTTAATCATTGTTCTTCCAATCGTCCTCTCACTGAAATATAAGCCCTTGTACTTGGAAACTCAATATCATCAAGGGACTGAGGTAAATATTGTTTTTTTGTCAAGCTAACTTCTAATTTATACTACAAACCGCAGAGTAGCACACAACAAAATCATTATTTAGTATAATAACTATACACATTGAAGCAGTGAAAGTATGCATTGAAAATGGCTCGAGCACGCCCATAAATGGCAGCCCATGCCTTGTTTATTCAGTGTGTGGAAGTCATTTATTGCCTCATAAACTTGGAAGGTATAATGTGCACATAATTTCACTGTACATTTCCATCCTGTCTATTGGTTTATAGTAATTTTATAAACACTTAAATAGTAATAAGTACACTTGCCTGTAAATTAATATAGTAACTGAAGAATTATTATTAATTCTTGGATAAATGGGAACACATGGCTTGCACAGAATCAATAATGATTGCATTGTAAGAAAATTGTCTACTGTTGTGGTGTTCTTCCAAATGTATTCAAATTTTCCCAGATATGTGCTGAAATGTAATTGATTATTTGCTTGGCTGAGGTGAGCCAGCGGTCATGAAACTGAAGCTGACTTCATGATGAGTGATTGTAAAGGAGGAGGTATAAATCTGAATGAATGTTAGAACAGATTGGAAATCCTTGAAAACCAAATAATGTAGGATACAGAGATAGCGGTCGAGAGATTTGTTCATACTCCAAAAACTTGCACACAGCGGGTGGGGCACCCTTTACATGCACCTGTTCACATGGGTGTAGAGACTATGGGAAATTCCTGCTGGCAACTCATTATCATGTGTCAGGCGTGTAGCCAGCATTATCGGTTCTGCTTATTGACTGCATGTTTATTTGGGGAGCCAAATAATCGCACATCACTGACACCACTTAAAGGCAGCCAACAGCTCTGAGAGGGAAGGTGCAGTCCAGCTACCGACAGCAGGGAATGCTCATGAACAGGAAAATGCTACAAGAACTGTAGATCAGGCCCCGAGGTTCTCCAATACCACTATGGAGGCCCTGATTCAGGTGGTGGACAGGAGGGGCGAGATCTTGCTCCTTTTGGAACAATCTCCGTCACCAGTGAGAGAAGGCTGCTGAGAAGTCAAAGTAAAGAGCTTAGCTCCAAGGGTTTGACTGCAATGCCAAAAAGATGTCTAACCTTAACAGCGTTATCAGTTTAAGAATCTTACTTCTTACCTCAACTTGGAAAGTTGAGGTAAGTTACTCTGTCCCTATACATGTCCAACCTGCAGTCCCATAACTTATTACCCAGAAATTAAACCTAAGAGGATGAACCATCAACTGATATATTGGATCCTTCAGGTGTCCGTTTTACACCTAGAAAATGCACACAACACGATTGAATTTCTAGGCCAGCAAATTTTTAATCATAGAAGAATTTTATTTTTATTCATTCAATGGATGTGGGCTTCGGTGGCTAGGCCAGCATTTATTGCCCATCCCTAATTGCGCTTGAGAAGGTAGTGGTGAGGTGCCTTCTTGAATTGCTGCAGTCCATGTGGTGTAGGTGCACCCACAATGATGTTATGGAGGGAGTTCCAAGATTTTGACCCAGTGACAGTGAAGGAACGGAGATATATTTCCAAGTCAGGATAGTGAGTGGCTTGGAGGGGAACTTCCAGTTGGTGGTGTTCCCATATATCTGGAGCCCTTGTCCTTCTAGATGGTAGCGGTCGTGGGTTTGGAAGGTGCTGTCTAAGGAGCCTTGGTGAGTTTCTGCAGTGCATCTTGTAGACGGTACACACAGCTGCTACTGTGCATTGGTGGTGGAGGGGTTGAATGTTTGTGGATGGGTGCCAATCATCGGGCTGCTTTGTCCTGGATGTTGTCCAGCTTCTTGAGTGTTGTTGGAGCTGCACTCATCCAGGAAAGGGGAGAGTATTCCATCACACTCCTGACTTGTGCCCTGTAGAATGTGGACAGGCTTTGGAGGGTCAGGAGGTGAGTTACTTGTTGCAGGATTCCTATCCTCTGACCAGCTCTTGTAACCACAGTATTTATATGACTGGTCCAGTTTCTGGGTCAATGCCAACACCCCAGGGTGTTGATGAATTGATAATCAAATTCATCTCAACCGCCACAGATCAACCTTGGAGACCCAAATTTTAATTCTATTCAGAAAGTATGGAGGCCCATATTATCAGGTGCTGAGGCCTAAGGTCTGTTGTGTGCCTGTTGTGCATAATGCAGATAATGCAGTAGTGATGGGTTAGTGATCAGCCTGTGCACCAGACATGCACGCTGCTCATTAAAGTCTAAAATCGGACTTTATGAGGCTTTAGGAGCATAGTGCATCCTCTGCACCTGCATAGTGCTGCATTCATTCCGTACACATATTGAACAGGCGTCCCAAAGTCATCCACGTTGCATTCAGTTTCTTGAAGAGGGGTTTGCTTGGTTGTTGTACTGTTATGGTCCCAGTTGATGTTACTACAGGACAAGCCAGATCCCAGAGTGGAACCCAGCTTGATAGATCCTAACTTATATTTTTTGTTTAGAAACATGGAGAGTGGCCACTGAACAGAGTCACAAGAGTCAGCTGATGAACTTTTGACAAAAGAATAAAACACTTATGAAACAAGAAAAGATTAATTATATTACAATGCACCTTTACCCACAACTATACCTTTACAGATGTATACATTTTTGTAAGGATAACTCAAGTTACAAAACAAAAACAGAATTACCTGGAAAAACTCAGCAGGTCTGGCAGCATCGGCGGAGAAGAAAAGAGTTGACGTTTCGAGTCCTCATGACCCTTCGACAGAACTTGGAGTTCTGTCGAAGGGTCATGAGGACTCGAAACATCAACTCTTTTCTTCTCCGCCGATGCTGCCAGACCTGCTGAGTTTTTCCAGGTAATTCTGTTTTTGTTTTGGATTTCCAGCATCCGCAGTTTTTTTGTTTTTATCTCAAGTTACAAAAGCTATCTTATACTCTCATGTTTACAGTAAGTACACAGTCAATGTAAATCAATAGGTGACCTGTGGTCAGGCACACCACACTCTGCAATGAAGTGACAGATACCATCCCAAACAGATGCTATGGATCTCCCTCAACTTCCCCCAGCCGCTTGTCACACCGTGAGCCAACCGGTGTCACTGAATTCCATCTTTCCCCCGAGGGTTTCCAATCTCCATTCTCAAAGAACCTGCTTTGGAATCTTCTCCCAAACAACACTTTCTCTCAGATGCCTTCTACATGGATCCACTTCCAGGATTTTGAGCTCTCCTTCTGACGTCTCTCTCCCCTGGACTGCCACATGCATCCAAGTTTACCTTCCATGCACTCTCTCTCAGATACTCAACCATGCCAACAGGACACCACTGCTTCACATGCCCATAGTAAAGAGTTACAGGCCTTTGGCTTCTCATAAGCTGATTTTGCGTTAAGTCTACGTCCTGCAGCTTTCTCCCTTTAAGCTTGGAGCCTTCCCTCTCTGCTCCTCACTTTCACTTCCACTGAACAGGACCTATTCTAGACTGCTGTTGTTCCTTTGACTAGAAGACCTTCTTGGGACATTTTTTTCCCTTTTCGGACCTGCTGCCTGGTTTCTGGGACCTTCTCCTGTTCTTATGGGAAACCTGGTCTTTCTGCACTTTCCTCTGCTGTGTCCATCCTCTCCTGGCTCCTGGCTTCAACTGAACTAAAAGAAACTGCTGCCGGTTTCTCCTTGGGCAGAATTTTGCCCTTGGATGGCGTGCGGGCCCCACCCCCTTGACGGCAGGTGGCCAGCCGACCCCCGCCACTGAAATGGGGCCCACCGCCATTTTAAGTGGGCGGGCCAATTAAGGCCTACCCAGCGGCATTCCCAACAGGAAGGGCTATGCGCATGCGCGTGAAAGAACGCACTTCTCCCTGAGGCAAAGTGCTGCCTCAGGGAGATCCATGACAGATAAGTTAAGTGTAAAAATTGAAACATTAAAAAATTATTAACATGTCCCTCTCCTGTGACAATGTCACACGAGATGGGACATGTTAATAAAAAACACATAAACTTTATAACTTTTTTACAAAACGGACATGAAACTTCATCCCGCCAGTGGATGAAGTTTCATGAATAATCTGCAGCCCACTGGGGCTCCTGGCCTACCCGCCAGCCTTAAGGTTGGCCGGGCAGGTCTTTAATTACTTTAATTATTCTGTCAATGACCTCAATTGGCCATTGACAGGTCGGCGGGCGGACAGCTGATTTCGCTGTCCACCAGCCTTCCTAAACATTTAAATGGCCCGGATGACATTGGGGATTCCTCCCGACATCATCCTGCATCATTTTCCTCTCGGCGAGCAGGCCCCATCCCCAAATCGCCGAGGGGAAAATCCTGGCCCTTGTCTTTCTGTGTGGGCTTCCTGTTGTTAAGCATCAACATAGTTTTTCCTACTTCAAGAGTCATAAACCCTCATTAAAAAGCAGGTATACAAACAAACCCATAAACTTGTAGCAACTTTTGAAATGAGACCAAAACTCAAATTCTTAACACACCAATACAGAATCACAAATTAAACTGAAACTTAAAGCTATAAATCATTCCTAACACCCAGACATACAGATATAACTTACCTAAACTATCTCTCATTTGTAATAGTACCAAATACGTGTATTTTGAAAGTTTTCTGTGTCATTTACTCATAGAACAATGCACACCTTCTTAAAGTTCGGCCCAACGTTATCAAAGGTAATGCAAATTATGCAAAACCGTGTTTGAAATCAAGCCATATGTGGTCCAAAGCCATGACTCAACAACTGAAGGAGTCTTCAAGCAGCTTCACTAATTCCAATTTTCCTTGCTCCTTCTCACTTGTCCTTTGTGCCTCAAGTTCCTCCTCCAGCAATTCACTTACTGGGTGGGTACAAGGTGCTGTGAGGCTAAATTGATGCTGGGCACTGTATTTTGCTGCCTTCTCCTATTTGGTTCGAGTATCAGAAACATATTTTGGTATAGTAGTAGTAAGAGACCTTTGTGTAGAGCTACATAGAATTTACAGCACAGAAACGAACCATTTGACCCAAATGGCCTATATTTGTGTATATGCTCCACATATATCTCCTCACATCTGATTTCAATTACGGCATATTCTTCAATTCATCCTTTCATCCTCATTTAACTTAACTAGCTTCCACCTAAATGCACCTATGCTGTTCTCAACTACTCACTGTGGTAGCATTGAAAGAGAACTGAAAGGCAAGATGTTCTTGTGTGTTATGTTGCAGTGCTGCATGGTACGCCTACGCATAAGGTGATGAATGAATCAGTAAGAAGAAGAAAATGAAAAACAAAGAATGATATGTACCATGATCACTTCACCATTAGCCATTCCCTTTGTTCTTCTAAGCCCAGAATATCCAGTTTCTTCTTCTCACAATGAGTATTTAATGTGTGGTCTGTATGTGCCATCAACTATTATTTGCAGCATTTTTCTTTAAGTAGATGGAAAAAGTACATATCTTGGAATGAAAAAATTCAGAGAAAATATCTGTCATTCAATTATCCAGCCCAGTACTCAACTTACTTTCATGAGTATAGAAACCTATTATTGTGCAGCAAACATCTAATGTCCTCATGAGCCTGGTGTTTCTTGTTTAACACATTTAATAACTACCATTGCCATAGTAAAACATGGATATGCATGTGCATTTGGAAGCTTTGCAAATAATTGACATTGTGTTGTGTATTTTCCCTCTGGAATTCTCTGCTGAGCTTACAGTGAAGTGCTGTTAATGTACGTTGTAAAGCAACAGTGTAAAATGAAGCAATTTTTTTCTGTTCTTTCATGGGATGCGAGCACCACTGGCAAGACTGAATTTGTTGTCCGTCCATAATTGCCCTTTAGAAGGTGGTGGTGAGCTGCCTTCTTGAACCGTGGCAGTTCATCTGGTGTAGGTACACCCGCAGTGCTGTTAGGAAGGGAGTTCCAGGATTTTAACCCAGCAACAGTGAAGGAGCGGCGATATAATTCCAGGTCAGGAGGGTGTGTGACTTGGAGAGGAACTTGCAGGTGGTGGTATTCTCATGTGTCTGCTGCCCTTAATTTTCTAGGTGGTAGATGTCAAGGGCAGAATTTTACATCCTGCAGGTGGGAGCACGCCCGACCCGATCGCGTGTAAAGTCGTGCGGGATGATGTCAGGTGAGCGTCCCAAGTCATCACGCCCTCGTGTGATATTTCGCTCAGCGGGCACGCGCAAAAGTCAGAAGTATGACCAACAATTAAGCGGGCAATTAAGCCCATTAACGGCGCAGTTGTCTCTGATTTTATGTGGCTTTCCAACCTTACGGTTGGTGGACGGGCGAATCGGCCAGGCAGCCTTTACATTTTTCATCACACCTCATCCAGGGGCAAATCTCCATTATGAAATAAATATCTAATGGACAGCATTTTTACGAGGTATGCTTTCAGGTACTTGATTGTGATGCATGGACATTGTTTTTTTGCAGCTTTTTAAACCTTTATTTCACCATGTGCAGGTCTACAGCTCCCCGAGGCAGCTGTCTAACTTCAGGGAACTCTCTCGCAGCGCTCACCCACATCCACGGTGACATCATCATCTGCCCTCTTCCCACCCCCACCCCAGCAGCGCTGAGCTTTTCAGTGCACGTTTCACGCTGGCTGCCCGTTAATTGGGTAAAATTCAGACCCAAGTGTTTGGAAGGTGCTGTCAAAGGAATCTTGGTGAGTTGCTGCAGTGCTTCTTGCATACAATGCACACTGCTGCCACTGTGCATCAGTGATGGAGGGGCTGAATGCTTAAATCAAACAGTCTGTTTTTTAGATGGTGTTGAGCTTCTTGGGCATTGCTGGAGCTACACTTATCCAGTCAAGTGGAGAGTATTCCATCACACTCTTGACTTGTGCTTTGTAGATGGTGGGCAGTCTTTGAAGAGTCAGGAGGTGAGTTATTCGCCACAGAATTCCCAACCTCTGACATGTTTTTGTAGCCCCAGTATTTATAAAGCTGGTCCATTGATAACCCTCAGGATGTTGATGGTGGTGGACTCAGTGATAATAATGCCATTGAATGTCAAGCGGAGATAGTTAGATTATCTCTTGCTGAAGATCAGCTTTGCTTGGCACTTGTGTGTCACGAGTATTACTTGCCAGTTATCAGCCTAAGCCTGAATGTTGTCCAGATCTTGATGCATATGGACACAGACTACTTCAGCATCTGAGGTGTCACAAATGGTAATGAACACTGTGCAGTCATCAACGAGCATCCTACTTCTGGCCTTATGATGGAAGGAAGGTCATTGATGAAGCAGATGGGATTAAGACACTGCGCTGAAACAATCGTTCAGGAATGTTCTGGAACTGAGATGATTGACCTCCAACAACCATAACCATTTTCCTTTGTGTTAGGTATGACTCCAACTAGTGGGGAGATTTCCCCAATTCCAATTGACATCAGTTTTGCAAGGGCTTCTTGAGAAACACAGTCAAATGCTACCTTGCTGCCAAATCTGTCACTCTCGCCTCATCCCTTGAGTTCAGCTCTTTTATCCATGTTTGAACAAAGGCTGTGAAGAGATCTGCAGCTTAGTGGCCCTGGCAGAACCCAAACTGAGCATTAGACAGCTGGTCATTGCTGTGTAAGTGTTGCTTGGTAGCTCTGTCAGTGACATACTCCAACACTTTGCTGATGATTGAGATTAGGCTGATGGAGTGGCAGTTGGCCAGATTGGATTTGTCCTGAATTTTGTAGACAGGATATACTTGGGCAATTTCCACATTGCTGAAGTATGATGAAAAGTACCATGGTAACATTTCTGAGATCAAGAAACTCTGGACCTGCATAGTGTGTTAGTGAGAGCATGGGGGTATGTTCTATGGGGGATTCCATCCCTGATCCCAGGAGGGCATTGGATTTTGTAGTGGGGAGCAGATCCACAATTGGTTGGGGTGGTTGTGACCATTCACTAATCTGGGAAGAGAATCTTTGGATCGGGGAATCCTATGCCCGTGGGAGAGGGTCTGAAGGGAAGAAGTTAGCACTCCTGCTTCTCCTGACCCACAAGCAATTCTGAAAGGTACTTGCCTTCCAACTGAAGTTCTCTTCACCTCCCTCGAGGCCTGAGAATCTTGACCAACCAGGGATAAGCCTTTGAAAAAGTGAGATTTGTTTTGAATTTACTTGAATTTTAAACTATCATCCGCATCCCCTCCTACCCCTGTAACCTCCTTCATTTGTATAGCCATCCAAAAACCCTGTACTCCTCCAATTCTGGCTTCTTGCACATCCCAGATTTTCTTCACTCTACCATTGGTGGCTGTGCCTTCAGCTGCCTGAGCCTAGGTTTCTGGAATTTCCCCCGTAAAGCTTTCTGCCTCTCTACCCCTTCTCGCACAAGCCAACCAGTTGACCAAGCTTTTGGTCACCGCTGCTCATATAACATTATGTGACACATTGTCAAAAATGCTCCTGTAAAATGTCTTCAGGAACTTTACTAAATTAAATGCAAACTATATAAATGCAAGTTGTTAGCAGACTTGATCCAATTTGCTGGATCATGGAGATCCAGTGGACATAATCTATTTGGTTTTTGATAAAGTGTGTATGAAGATTAAGTGCCATGGTACAGAAGGCAATATGACAAGATGGGTAGATAAGAAGTTTGCTATGAGATTGTAAATAATGGGATTGATTCACAATATGGGCCATGGCAGTGGTTGGTGCCAGGTTCCCTCCTGACTATTACATAATTAATTTGGAGAAGGACATATGAAGTAAGTAAATGTGGGATGAAGAAATTATGGAGGTAAATTTAGCTGTAAAGACTGAATTACTGTGCACATACATTGTGACATCATCACACACATGTCATGATGCAATAAAAGACTTCATGCCATTTAAACTCAGGAAGTAAGATCAGATTTTGGGGGAGTCAATGTGAACTTAATAGCAAATCCTTTTCAGTGCACATGCTATAGTATCAATACAACAACAACTTGCATTTATGTAGCACCTTTAACTTGGCTAAAATGCATTTATGATCAAAGCAAATCACGTTCAGAAAATAAGCAAGTGGCAGAATCATTCCAAAGGCAATAGGAGGCAAAACTGCTTTACCTAGTGAGTGATGATCAAGAGTCCACTGCCTGCAATTGTGATGGAGGCAGATTCAATCATTGCTTTCAAAAAATAATTGGATGATTACCTGAAGAGAAAAAATAACTGAAGTGTTGCAAGGAAAAGGCAAGGGAGTGGAAGTTACTGTTCCTGAGACCCAAGACAAACACAGTGGAATGGCTTCCTTTTGTGCTGTAATCATTCTAGATTCTACGTGTAATTATTAAGGTTATTTGACTGGTATACACAGGGTAATGAATGTTCATGCACAAATTCACAATTTGTTGCTTTCCAGCCTTGCTGGAAAGTGACACTTGGGCTACAGATGTTGTTTGCGGGGTATGGCTTTCTACTTGTACTCTAACAGGTTCTCCTGGTCGCTGAGGTTGCTGCTCCTCTTCTCCCAGCTTCATCCAATACCCATGCTGAAAAGACTTAATGCAAACAAGTCATAAACAAGCCATCTTCATGCCTTGAAATGCCTTGGCAATCCACAGACCACAAAGCACATGGATCCAATAATCCAAACGCCTTCATGTATGTGACCCTTTAAATTGTCCTTCCATTTAGGTCAGTTAGTTCCTGAGGAAAATCCCATAACGTTTAAGCAGGTGGTCACTCGTGTCAGGTTTACATTCACATCATGGGATCCCTATCTGCAATTTAATACCTGTCTGGTGGGCATCTTTCACACATAAGTCAGGCCCAGTTACAATTGTGATAGTTGATTTTGTAGTGGAATGGGAGGTAAGTAAATTTCCATGACTGTAGCCTTTCATCTGCCAGTTCAAGTTGCGTCCAAAGTCGTGAACAATCCTGAGTACACACCAATTTCAGCCAAGAATGAAAAACAAACTAAGGCATCTACGCAGGATCTGCACCTATTTCAACCTTAAGTAAGCTATTAAGATCAAGGAGTTTAGACCACTGGAGTTTAAAAAAGTGAGCGGTGACTTGATTGAAGTATATAAGATCCTGAATGGTATTGACAAGATGGACATGGAAATGATGTTTCATCCTGTGGGTGAGTCCAGGACAAAGGGGCACCTTTTTTTTAAAATTAGGGTTTGTCCTTTAGGACAGAGGCGAGGAAATATTTTTCCTTTCAAAGGGTTTGCATCTTTGGAACTCGCTGCCTCAGAAGGCGGTAGAGGCGGAGTCATTAAATATTTTTAAGGCAGAGGTGGATAGATTCTTATTAGGCAAGGGAATCAAAGGTTATCGGGAGTAGATGGGAACGTAGAATTCAAAACACAAACAGATCAGCCGCGATCTTATTGAATGGAGGAGCAGGCTCGAGCGGACCAAACAGCCTACTTCTGCTCCTAATTCATATATTTGTAAGCTCATATGACATGATTTGCAGTCATGGTGTTTGCACCACGAGTAAACCAAGGATAAAATCTGAAATGAGATATGATGTAGCATCATTTCTACCATGGTCATGCATAGCATCCCCAAGCAGTGATTCAAATACCTGGACAAAAAAGTGTTAATGTTCGACCCTGCGCAGGTTTTAAGATTATTGTAGCTTGCTGTGTCCTGTACTGTTGTCCCCAATAGAGATTATAGCAAGAAACGGAGAGAAGGAGGAAGTCAGCAGCAACCAGAGAAATGAGATATGCCTGATTACTAGATGGAAGATTTTGCTGAGCAACAAATATCTATTAGCAAGATTCGTCAAGAATGATCTTATAGCTTGAACCTATCATTAATTGCTTTGTACCTATAGTCACTTAGTAGTACAAAACTTGAGTATCGTTGATAAAGGAGACATGCTGTTGAAGCTTTTTATCTTGTACTCACCAGGACCGACACAAGACTTCCAAATTTCAAAGGAAACGACAATTTATACAGCATGAGAAAAGGGGATTGTTTAGCAAACCAGCTCTGATTTATCGAGATGTTGCCATGGCGAATGCACTAGGGAACTATTGTCCACAGGCTTTTCATTCAAAATATTTATCTAAATAAAGAAAAACTTGGGGACAGAAATTAACCAAGAGTAAGCTAATGGAATTGGTGGATAAGCTGGACTTATAATTACCCAAAGGGGCGAGGAAAGCAGACATAGTTGAGATAATAGCTCAGCATTTGAAGCTGGAAGGGATACTAGAGAGGTCGCATTCTCTAGGGGGTGAGTCAATTGAATTAGCTAAAATTGAGTTGCAAATGAAAAAGCTTGAATTGGAGATGAAAGAAAAGGAAAGAGAAAGATAATAGGAATTGAAAAGGCTAGCGACAAAAGGAACAGAGAAGGAAAGAGAAAAGGTAGAAAAGGAAAGAGAAAGAGCATTTAGGAAGCTGGAACAGGAATTTCAGGCAAGGGAGAAGGGTAAAGAAAGAAAGACAAAGGAAAGAGAGAAGGAATGAGAAAGGGAATACCAGCTTAAAAGGCTGGACTTTAAAAAGAGGCCTCAGATGCTGAGGAAGATTCTGATGATGAAAAAGCCTTCAACCTAAAGCTTTGCTGGGAGATGTTTAAAATTTGTGCAAGCTGTCCCAAAGTGTGAGGAAATGGATGTAGAGGCATTCTTTTTCATTTGAAAAGGTAGCTCAGCAAATGAATTGGGCAAAATAAATCTGGACATTGCTCTTACAGAGTAGGTTAGTGGATAGAACTCATGAGGTTTATGCTTCTCTTTCAGAAGAGGTGTAAGTGGATTATAATACAGTAACAAAGGCTAGTCTGAGTGCATATGATTTAGTCCCTGAGGCTTACAGGCAGAAATTTCAGAATATAAAGAAACAGCCTAGGCAGACCTATATTGAGTTTGAGATGGTAAAGCAAAGTAGTTTTGATCGTTGGATACAGGCATTAAATGTAGAGACAACGTATGAAGCTCTTAGAGAAATAATTCTCTTGGAAGAATTTTAAAATTCATTTCCTCCAGAAGTTATAACCCATGTTGAAGACCAGAGGGTTAAAACAGCTCAACAGGCAGAGGAGATGGGTCATGATTATGAGCTAGTGCATAAATCTAAACCCCTTTTCCATCATCCCCACAAACCCAGGAAGGATAGGAGCTTGGAAGGTGATAGAGAAGCAAGTAGCCAGGGAAGAGAAGGGACAACTGAGAATACCCCTGAAATCCTCCTCAGGCCAGAAAGGAAGGTGCTGAGGGTGGAAGTGATATCTAAAGGCCTACTTGTTTCCATTGTAACAAGGTGGGACATGTTTGTGCTGATTGCTGGAAGTTGCGTGGGAAATCCATGGGACTTATTGGGGTACACAAGGGTGATTCAGGAAAAGGAGCCCTGATTAAAAGCACAACAGATCAAGCTGTAGCATCAACTGCCACTGTGAAACCGAGTGTGGACACTGCTGTGAGTTCAGGAGAGGGGAATGAAATACATGACAGTTATAAAGAATTTTTGTTGAGGGGAAAGTAACCCCCCATTCCTCCAATGAGATAGTTAAACCTATAATCATACTTAGAGATACAGGAGCCACTCAAGCACTTTTTCTGGAGAAAAGCATAATTTTTCCACCAAAGAGCACATTAAAAGCCAAAGTTTTAGTAACGATATTAGTGGGGTGTATATACCCGTACCTTTGTACTGGGTACACTTGGAATGTGACCCATTGTCTGGGACAGTGACAGTAGGGGTTGTTCAGCAGTTACTCATAGATGGAGTTGATTTACTCCAGGAAAATGATTTAGCAGGAGTGAAATAGTAGCTTCTCCCATAATTACAGGAAGCCAAAGTGAGGTTAAAGAGATGGAGCAGTTACAGAAAAAGGCTCCAGTAATTTTTCCTACATATGTGATGACCTGAGCAATGGCTAAGCAGTCCATTATCAAAGATCAAAGTGATATCACAGACAGATATTTGGCTAGCTGAAACTTTCTTTACAGACTTAGATAATCCGAAAGAGATGTTTAATAAATCTTCTCTATTTGAGGCTCAACAAGCTGATCCAGAGTTGAAAAAGGGACATTTTACCCACCAGCCATAGTGGCAGCTTTTCACACTGTATCATCCCTTATTAATTACACATTCCTGGGAAAAAAGATGTTTCAATGGCGAGCAGGCTCTCATTCAACCACCAAGCCGTCAGCTTGCCACTTCCTCACGTCGGATGCCATATTTAATGTGCAGTCGCATGCACACCTCTCGGTGCTTCCAGCCCAGGACTGCTGCACAGAAGACATAATCCCGAAATGTAAGAAGACTTCAGCTCCCTGATTCAGTGATGCACCTCTGGAATGACTTTTGTATGCTGTGGAGGCCCGCTGTGATGTCTAGCTGCAGGAGGGGCAGCAACATCACCAATCCAGCTTGGGAGGCAGTGGCAGCTGTGGTCAGCGCCAACACTCTGCAAAAGAGGACAGCCACCCAGTGCCACAAGAAGATGAATGATCTCCTCCGTTCCGCCAGGGTAAGTCACTCTTCTAGTCACTCTCAACTCACACACTCACAAACCCATCACACATCCACAGGGATCTCACTCACTGCTAGTTCAAGGGGTGATCAGCATTCACCTTCTCACACACACCTTAATTGTCCTCACCCCATCCATGGGACCACTCACCACCCACACATGCCAGGCATACTTATCATCTGGCCTGGCAGGTGTACTGCTTACGCTCTATCTATATTCATGGAGGACAAGCTGGCACACAACAAGCGGGAGTGATCACAGACTGGTGGAGGAATGCCCAACATCAAAGTTCTAACAGAGTCATCTAGCTGGCCAGTGAAGATCTGGACCATTCCTGTGCTGATGGTGAGGTCGGCGGTGGTCTACCAAGTGAGGGAGGAATCCTCCCAGATTTGCACTAAGTGCAGTAGCAGGCAGGAGAAAGGACTTTTTACCCGCTGGTTGCAATTGCGGGTTTTGAACTGTATCATCCCAATCCCACCTCATTAATCATGCATTCCTGGGAAACACGCCATTTTGCTGGCAGGTGGCCTCCGATTCACCCGCCACATCATCACCTTGCCACTTCCTCATGCTGGGTACCGTATTTAAAGTGCAGCTGCGTGCACACCCCTCAATGCTTCTAGCCTTGGACTGCTGCACAGAAGACATGATCCCGAAAAGCAAGAAAACTGCAACCTCCCGGTTCAGTGATGCATCCCTGGGACGCCTTTGGACACTGTTGGGGCCCGCTGTGATGTCCTCTACCCCCGCTCTGGCTGCAGGAGGCCCTTCAGTGGCACCATTCTGGCTTTGGAGGCAGTGGCAGTGGTGGTCAGTGCCAACACTGCACAGAAGAGGTTGGCCATCCAGTGCAGAAAGAGGATGAACAATCTCATCCATGCAAACAGGGTAAGGCAACCATCTCATCACTCTAAACTCATACACTCACAAGCTCATCACACATTCACTGCCAGCCCAAAGGACATCACCACTCATTCTCTCTCACACACCCTCACATCTCCATCTGGACTCATCTCCTCTGGAGACTGTCTCCTCAGCCCTCACCCTCTTGAGGCCACTTGCACAGATTAACATGTGCCCCCACTACACCCTGGGTCATCCCCTCCCCAGCAATGGCCTCGCCCTGCAGCTTCTTCCCTTGCCTGAGGCACCTTCTCCCCCTTCCCCAGGCAAACCCTAGCCCTGCAGGCATTGAAAAGCCACCCTCGCCTTATGGCTGGCCTGGTAGGTAGGGATCTGCCTGTGAGCAACCCCTAAAAGTGATGTGGTGCAGTCAGCGAAGCCTAGCACTGATAAACATGAGTGCTGCCTGAAGCAAGGTAGGCAAACAAGCCTCAAAGACCCAAGCAAAGTGCATCTCGCCAAGTGCACGTCGTTTATGTTTGGTTGTGAGACACGTTGGCATGTAATCATACTGACCTGCCTGGATGATCTAGCATGGGGAGACGATTCCAGAGATGTTGGCTTATAGTGATATGCAGATGTAACACAATGAAGTTCCTGAGGTGTGGTGGTGGGAAATGCGATCTGCCATTGACAGGCGGAGCAAACTGGTTTCACGACATCGTGAAACCGATTTTTGGCCTGCCCAACGTATCATCCGTTCACACCCGCCATGATGCCCGACAACAGCGGGCATGGAAAACTCCGCCCTGAGGATCCAGCAGTGCAGCTTCCATCCAACAACCATCCTATGAGTGACGTTTCCAGTTTCACAGGCCACTGCCATGTACTAATTATTTCTCCTTGGTTTCGCAGGCACATCTGGGAAACAGCCAACAGAGTCCATGACCCCAGGTCCTCGACTCAAGCCCCAAAGAAACCTAGGAAGAGGAATCTGCTGAAACCCCAATTGAAGACCCATCACAGAACTCACCCACAACCCTCCACCAGCGCATAGACACACACCTCAGTGGGACCTAGTTCTAGAGTAGCCAAAGTGAGAACATCACACTGTCTGATCCACAGGAGGCGACGGCAAGATCGTCTCAGATTTCCAGCACTCAGAGAACTGCTGGGGGCCATAAAACTGCTGAGTGTGGGCCAGATGATGAGCCCCTGGATTCGGTCATACCTCCATTGCTGAAGCTGCAAAAACAAGGTCACGAACATCAGGAAGGGATGCCTGCTGCACTCCTCAGATTGCAAGGCATAATTGAGGAGTCCATCTTCCTTCAGTCTGAGATGATAGTGCCGGCATGCCAGTGCACCAAGGTCAACACTGGTAGGATGGCAGCCACCATGGAGACCTTGGTCGAGGACATTGGTCCTGTACTGCTGTGCGAACTGAACTCCATCACTGACACATAGTTGGCATCCAACAGTGTCAACACAAAATGGGTGTGGGGCAGGTTGATCTCAATCCAGCTTCCCCTTCTCCTGAAGGAGTCAGCCATGGGCCATTTGGTACCCATAGGGAGGAGGACCAGCAGCTCAACACCCCAGGGCCATCCACTCAGGTGACCCCAGGAGTGTCCAGCCCATCCAAATCCCCTCTTCCTGTGACCCCAACAGCCCCAGCTTGGCAGGCTGAGGAGGGTGCCATCGCCACACAACAGGATCTCAACAGCAGGCTGGGGTCTTCCAGGTCTCAGCCCTCCAAGGAACACCCGTCAAGGTCATCACAGACAGGGCATAGCAGTCACAGGCTGCCTCCACCTCTGCTGTGGATGCCAGGGGAACACCAAGACGTAGCTTCAGTGTTAGGAAGGTTAAGAAGACATAATTGCACAACCTGGATGCAGGTGTCAATCATATGCGCATAATGTTCACTATTGTAAATAAATGCCCAAGACTGTCTCCCTCCCTATGGCTCCTTGTTCTGATGAGCAGTATTCGTGTCACTCAGATGTGAAACCTTGGTTCCTGCACAAGATAAAGACAGGTGTCTCAGTCCAGGGCCTCATCCCTTTGCAGTGTGTAACCTTCAGACCATAGTGATGATCCAACTTCACACTCGCTGGAAACATTACTGATGCCTGTACCCCAATGGTGCTTGTCATTGCGGCCAGAATGTTGTGGGAAGGCATCACAGAGTTCCGTCATTCTCTCTGTGTGCTCTCAGCATCTTTGAGGTGTGGTTGGACCCCATCTCTTCAGCATCTGTGACCGGTGACGCTGTGCTCCTGAAGGGGACAAGTGCTGAGCGCTGACAAAGGATCAGGTGCACTTAAAGTTTCATGGCTGTATCTCTAAGATATGATCCTGATCACAGAGTGCAAGCGAGCTGCCGTCAGCCAGACAGGAGTCAGACATTCACAGAGGCTATGTGAAGATCTATGGAGTGTCCTAACTGCATGTCGTCATCATCCTCCTGGAATCTATCAACTATTAGGGCCTCAGCTGCATCTCCATGACAGGAGCATTAGCACAGAGGGTATTCATGCTGCCATCAGCCAGACTGGAGTCAAACGTTCACAGATGAAATGCAAGGATTTATGGGGACACCTCACTGCATGTCACCATCATCCTCCATGAATCCAGCAGCTATGAGGGCCTCCTGAACGCGCTTGCATCGTCTGGCCAGTGCAATGGCCTCATCGCCAACATCCTCCCCTTTAAGGACCTCCTCACCCTCACCCCGCTTGACTTCCTCCTCATCGGAGGAGACGTCCAGTTCCTCCATCTCCTATTCAGCCAGCTCCTTTCCCCATTACAGCATCAGGTTGTAAAGGGTGTAGCAGACGACGACGATGTGTGACACCCTCTGCGGACTGTATTGCAGGGCTCCACCAGACCGGTCCAGGCACCAAAACCTGATTTTCAGTATCCCGATGGTCTGCTCCGCCAAGTTGCGAGTTGTAGCATGAGCCTCATTATCCCTTCTCTCTGCTGCAGCCTGAGGTCGCCGCACGGGTGTCATCAGCCACAGACTCTGTGGGTAGCCCTTGTCCCCGAGAAGCCAATCCTGCTGCCTCTGTGGACCCTGGGCGACATCAGGAAACTGAGACCGGCTAAGGACGTAGGAGTTGTGGACATTCCCTGGGAACCGTGCAGGATGTGTTTGTGGTGGTCACACACCAGCTGAACATTCAGCAAGTGGAAGCCCTTGCGGTTGACATAGTTGACCGCTTGTTGCCATGGAGATCTGAGTGTCACGTGAGTGCAGTTGATGTCATCCTGCAACTGCGGAGAACCTGAGATCTGGGCAAATCCCAGTGCTCTTGCTTCCAGGCTTTCCTGGTCCTGAGCGAAATGCATGAAGTTGTGTGCCTTCTCGAAGATGCCATCCATGACCTCCTGGATGCATTTATGCATGGAGGCTTGCGATAGCCCATAGAGGTCACCTGTGGAGCCCTGAAAGGAGCCACTGGCATAACAATTGAGCATCACAGTCACTTTCACAGCCACTGGCAGTGGATGCCCTCCACGTCCCCATGGCAGCAAATCCTGCAGCAGCAAGCAGATGTGACTAATCAGTTCCCTGGGCATGGGCAGTCTTCAGTGACACTGGTTCTCTGTCAACTGCAGAAATGAAAGGCGGTGTCTATAGACCCTGGGTCTAGTTAGGTGCCGACCAACAACAGCTTGCTGTGGCTCTTCAGCGGAGTGTGCAGGAGCCCCAGCCTCCCCTTCTTCCTAAGGGTGCTGCTCCTCCCTCTGACCAGCCAGGCACCTCCGTCGTTCAGTTTTCCCTCATCTCCGCTCTCTATAAGCCATGAGGCATACAGCTAGGTCATCAGGCTCCACGCTCCTGATGTACTCCTTCTGCAGGATGAAAGAGAGAGACATGTGGATTACAATCTAGTACAACTGGGTGTACTAAGGACATCTCTTGGTTAAATCTGAAGGCCCGTTAACACACCCCAGAGAGTGCTGGCCGCTACTTGGATGGCCAGAGTTTAGTGCGCTGCATGGCTGCCCGAAACCCCACCCTCCTCCGCCCCACTCTACCTGACCGATTGACAGCAGCTTTGCCCATTGGACTGCAGGCTGTGCTCTCAGCTCAGGCACAGGCATTCTCCTAACCCGCACTGCAAGGCTGCCCTGTTAGCTTGAACCATGGGGGAGACTGGTCCAAACCAAGATGATGACTTTGCAAGGGGCTGAGAGCACCTCCCCCAGTGACTGCTCCATGGCCAGATTTAACAAGGAGATTGTATGATGCACCCAGTCGTCCAATTGTTCTGCAGTCCACTAAAATGCTCATTAATTTGCAGTCTGTGTCCATGGGGTGAAAAGCTCTGGAGCACTTGGTGGCACTTTCAGGTCTCTGCGTTACTTGTGTGGGCAGATAAGCTAGAGGCCCGACTCCAAGCATGTCAATGTGGCTGCGCCTGAACCGTCTCAGTTGCAGAGGAATGGTCACTTTATACAAGGCTTCCCTAATGTGTGGCTGCTTCCCTCGCCCACCCTCACACTGCCCCCCCCCCACCGGCAAGCGTTTGTGCACTACCATCAACCAGAGTGCTGCCCTTTCTCCCTCCACCCCACCAATTCACCTCAACCGCAGGGCAGCCCTTGGCTCGGCACCTCACTGTCAGCCAAACGGGAAAATGTGACTTCCTGTACCCTCGCCTGAATGCGCAGTGCCTCAATCTTGAGGCCCAACAGGTGACACACATGAGTACTGTGCAATGTTACCGTGCACTCACCTCCGAGTTCCCACTGCAGCGCTGCTCGATAACTGCACGCCTTATAAATTCTGTTGTGAAATGTGTCATCGTGCTCGGACGAGCCTGTGTGGGGGGATGATTCCAGTAAGCAGGGCTTGTAATGACAGGTAGACGTATTACAACAAAGTTCCCAATATCTGGCGGAGAGAAATGGGGCCCACCATTGATAGGCAGAGTGGACAGTTGCACACGTGTTCCATGACAGTGTGAAACCAATTTTTGTCCTGCCCTCTATAATTCACAGAAAGAGGATTATTTCGCAGAATTGTTACAGCACAGAAGGAGGCCATCCATTCCGCCGTGTCTGTGCCGGCTCTCCGAAGGAGCAATTTACCTAGTCCTGTTCCGCGGCCTTCTCCCCGCACTCCTGCTTATTCCTTCTCTTCAGATAATACTCCAATTTCCTCTTAAATACCTCAATTGAACCTGCCTCCACCACACTCTCAGACAGCACATTCCAGATCCCAACCACTCACTGTGTGAAAACATTTTGGCTCATGTCTCTGCTGCTTCTTTTGCCAAGTACCTTTAAATCCTTTTGTTTTTGATCCTTCCACCAATGGGAACAGTGTTTCCGTATCTACCCTGTCCTGGCCCCCTTGTGATTTTGTCTAGTTTTCAATAAAGAAGTTTGAAAGGAGGGAAGTCAAACTGTGTGTTCATTTGAGCCTGTGTCACCTTACTCATCCCTCTTGTTCTTACTTGAGACAGAAGGTTGAGAGGGGACTTAATCAAGAAACTTGAGATGCTGAGAAGCATCAATATTGTGGATGCAGGTAGGTTACTTAGGTTACATAACCAACACATTCCAAGTGAGAATAGGGATTCAGAGAACTAGAATATGTAGAATAAACTCCCAGCAGAAGCAATTAGCCCTGAACCAATTAAGAAAAGACAAATAGAACACAAGAGTTCAAGTGCTGCTAGGACATGGAATTGACATTTGAGGGATGCAAGTGGGTGGAGTTGAACTGCATGGGTTATAAGGCTGGGGGATATTGTGAAATTTTGCTTGAATGCTTTCAGGAGTCAGACAGAGAGAATTTTTTTCTATAATATTAGAAAGACTACAATCAGTTTCTAATGCTTCTCTGGTAAAAGGAATAGCTATCTTCTAAGAAGGTAGCATCAGACATCTTTAAAATGATTTGAAACTGTAGTAAACTTTCTGGGCATGACAAATGAAACTTAATTTTTCCCTTATTTTTCGAGTGACTGAGCGGTGAAATCCTTTATTCATGTGTAACCAAAAGAGAGCACAGAAACAAGAACAGCAAAGCAAGAGTTAACTTCAAGGAAATAAATCAGACTAGTTAGGGTTAGAGAGGGTTGTATAAAAAATTTAAATATAGTACTTAAACATGAGATTTACAGTATCCAAATTGTCTGTTGTAGAAATATTGATGAACAAAGAGAAGCTGCAAAATAGTTTATTTTTCATTTATTCTCAAGATGTATGTGCCATAGGCAAGCCTGTCGTTTATTATTCATCCCTAATTTTCCTAAGATGGTTGTGGCGGGATGTCTTTTTGAGCCATATTGCAATCTGTTTGGTATTCTCCGCAATAAGTTGATACAACTGAGGGTAGTTAATAGTCAGTCACACTAGTGTGGTTCTGGAGTCACATCGATCATTTAATTCAAATTCTCAAATTGCTACAGCATGGGTTTGAATTTTCATTTATTGGGTTATCCATCCAGGTCTCTGGGTTATAAATCCAGTATCATAAGCACAATACTACCTCACACAATATTAACACAGAATTAGAATCCAGCAGCATTTCAGAGCAACATTAGAAGGGCAGTATTTATTATTTGTCCCCAATTGTCCATGAGGGCTATGAATCAATCAAGCAGAGCTGAATTTTCCCCATGGAAGAGTGAAACAGGAGTTGGGATTGTTCTGAGTCCCAAACTGGTCTCCAGTGGGAAACTGATTAAAATCACAAATGTTCACAGGAGTGAGCACTTAATTGATTTGGAGATGGGTTCCCTGTCCAATTAGTACTTTTGGGAACAAGAATGGAGGCAGGTCAGATGAAATGGGGGAGCGATTTAGACTTACCATGGCAGCCATCACTGAGGCTGCTTGTTGTCTTCGGGGAGAAATCTGCTTATTGAGCCAAAACCTTTCCACATCACCTGAGGGAGGTGAGATGTAACAGGATGAGAGGTCAGGCACCCAGGCAGCGCTACCGTTGCTTCATCAATGTCACTCATAATACAATGTTGTAGGCCGTGAGGAAGAGGAGGGAGGTTTTTTTTCCTGAAGGGTGGTAGGAGGAGGTCACTAACTGAAAATTAAAGATTCCTGGATGCAGATAGCTGTTGCCGTCAGCAACAGAGGCACAACTAGAAGAATCTAAATCTAGTGCTGTAAAAACTTCAACAACCTCAAATGTTCAAGCAAGGTGAATGCAACCCCAAACCCTCTGGACAGGTCTCAGGGCTTGCACTCTCCAGCAGAATGCTGGAGGGAGGGGGGGGTGGCGATAGTGGCATAGAAGTAATGTCACTGAGCTAGTAATCCAGAAGCCCAGGCTAATGTTCTGGGGACAATCCCATCGTGGAAACTAGTGGAATTTAAATTTGATTGATAAAATCTGGAATTAAAAGCTAGTCACAGTAATGGTGACCATGAAACTTTCGTTGATTATTATAAAAACGCATCTGGTTCACTACTTCCTTCAGGGAAGGAAATCTGCCATCCTTAACTCATCTGGCCGACATGTGACTCCAGAACTACAGCAATGTGGTTGACTCTTAAATGCCCTCCAGAATGGCCTAGAAAGCCACTCAGTTCAAGGGCAATTGGAGATGGGAAACTAACGCTGACCTTGTCAGCAATGCCCACAGCCAAAGAATAAAAATAAACACACCAGCTGAGGAGCCTCAGAGCGCATGCTGCTCCTGAACATGGGTGAGGTGTCCCAGGGCACTTACTGTCCCCTCAGAATAGCTCAGAGCCATCATGCTGCTAAGGACCTGTCAACACTGAATCATGCAGTTCCTAATGGATAGGGGAAGATGATATTTGTCACAGAGGACAACAGTGCCTTATCTCTTTCTCTTTTATCCTTTCAGGCAGAAAAAAAACCCAACATGTCAGGGAGAGGGCCCAGACATATTGTCCTCTCATGCCTGCCATGAAGCCTGCTGCCAATGGGAGCGGACGATTCCACCCTATGCTTGGACCCCATGGTTTTGAGAGGCCCTCGCTAACACTTGTTCTGACTGTATCCTGAGCTTATAAACTGAGCTAATAACCCGGATGAAGATGTGAAGGCAGTTTTTAGCAGTGGAAGCAGGAAACAGGAACCGGGTCTGGTTTTTGTGTCAGAAATCCATCTCTGAAAAGAAACTGCCTAAAGTTCAGATTTTCCTGATGGTGAACCCTTAATTGATGTGGAGACTGGTTTCCTCTCCTATTAAAGCTAGTGGGAGCAGGAATGGAGGCGGCTCAGATGAAGCGTGGGTCTCATTCAGACACTCGCGGCAGCTATCACTGAGGCTGCAGATTGGCCTCAAGGAGAGAGTTTGTGTCAAAGACTGCCAATGCACAACAGGAAAGTGAGACGTCACAGAGGAGTTGGACAACTGGCACCCATGGGGGAGAGGAGGGAAGCCCTCTTCTCAGAGGCTGGCATGAGGAGACCACCTACATCATCATGCAGCCAGGGCTCCTCTCTGTGTAGCATCACCTCCCTTTGCCCCCAATTCCTCCTCCACTTTTACCTCCTGTTGCTGTCCCTCCCCTGATTAGCAATCTTCTTCTAGGATCTCACCATCCGTGGACCTCTTTTTTTTCAGCTGTGGACTAATGTTTAACCCATAGCTATTAATCTACTCAAAATACAGGCCCTTTATGCGGTTAACTTGTCAGCCATCAATGGAATAATAAACTAATCTCACCAAATTATATGAATCTCAGACTCTGACCTCAACAGTAAATGTATAATCAGATGCCAGTTAATGCTGCATTACTGTGACAAAACTGAACTGGCTTTGAACATCTATTACTTATTATGTCAATTATTCCCACTGACTCATAATTTGGATGCTCGTTGTGGCAGTGCTGAGTTCTGTCAGTTATGGAGTGGGCTCCCAAGCTTGGCCTAAATAGCCAAGTGGTTATGGTACTGGGTTTGTAACCCCAAGCTCAAGAGTTCAAATCTCACAATGGCAAACTATGAAAACAATGTAACTTCATCTGAAACAGATGGAAATGGGTTTGTACTTGAAAGAGTTACAGGAAGTTGCTGCAGACCTGAAACTGAAAATCCCAGCAATAATTCTTTGGCTTGGCCTAAATAGCCAAGTGGTTATGGTACTGGGTTTGTAACCCCAAGATCAAGAGTTCAAATCTCACAATGGCAAACTATGAAACAATTTAACTTCATCTGAAACAGATAGAAACATGGAGTGGGCTCCCTTCTTGGGAAAAGAATCCTGCTGGAAGCCGGCCCTTTATTAGAAACAACCCTTCACCCAGAAACATGGGTCAGTGTAAGAGTGGGGTTAGAGGGGTGGATGAAAATCACACCTGATTTCTACCCTGTAGAGAAGAGGGAAATCCAGCTCATGCACTAAATGGCATACTTTTAAAAGGAATAAAGAGCAGAGAGACTTAAAGGTTCAGACACACAAATATTTAAAAGTGAACGTACAAGGTGACAAAACTGTAAAAAATATTGTACAGTCTGGAATCATGGTTTGTACGAATATTGAATAGTGTACAGTAGCAAAGAAATAGCACCAAACCTATGCAACTCATTAATCATCAAGCTCCAATCCTGATCAAAGGTCATGGACCCAAAACATTACTTCTGTTTTTCTTTGAGGCTGCCTGACCTGCCGAGTGGTTTGCCTTAACAGAACAGAGGTGAGCTCTCTTCCTTCCAGGTCAAAATTCTTTGGTTTCAATCCCGATTCTAGAATGCAAACACACGATGCAGACTAACACCTCAGTGTAGTACTGAGAGGTGAAGCATTGCTCAAGATAACTCCTCTGACTGTGAAAGATACCATAGCATTATTCAACAGGACCTGAATTTATCCCGCTGTATTGTCCAATATTTCCCCAACAAGCCCAAAACAGATTATTTGGTAATTTATCTGATATGTTGCTTTGAGACCTGGCAGCATGCAAAATTGGCCACTGCGTACAGATCAATAATGAATTCACAAGAAGAGAGAAGTGCAATGGCTATGAAGTTCCCTGAAATGTCCTGAGGAAGTCAAAAGCGCTCACTGCTCAGGCCATCTGTTGTCACTTTGCTGCTGCTCTTTGGTTCTTGCAGCTTGCCACCCAAACAATGAAGCACTCTTCAGTCTAACCTTATAGGAAAGTACTTACACTGCTTCCTTGTCGAACTGACAGCCTTTTTATCCTTTTGCAGATTTCACTTATATCCCTGGGTGTCAACAGTTGGAGCGATGTTACCACGAGGATTTTTACTGTGCTGGCCTCTTAAGCCACTGCATGCATTTAAACCCTGTAGGAACATATAACTTTGTACGCCCAATGGAGTTACTTGCCAGTATAAATAATATTCAGCTGATCCTCAAAATTGCAGTGGGGTCAGTCCACTTGAGTTTAGCAAACATGAATTTTGCTCCACCGTTACTCTGCTTGGGTTCTACTTGAACTGAAAATCCAGGTTTGACTATCAATTGGTGATTTGATGTTCAGGACATCCCAGACTGGTCTGATCGTGTCCTCACAGAGCATTCGCATCTTCACACTGGCACACTCTCCAGCAGCCGTCACTGCATAGCAATTACCCTGGCTGCTTTTCCTCCTGTCCCAACGCATGGGCATTGAAGTCAGAGGCAGTATTCTCCTTGCTGCCCTCAGTTAAATCAGCACGTATCAAGGATTAAATCTGGGTAATTTTGAACTGGATTAGCCAGTACAACTTGACATGATACATTTACCCAGTCAGCAATCAGAGAAGCTACATTTGTTTGGTCTTTTTTGGTACGATAGACAAGCCAACAAACAATTTGGAGAGAAGTAAAAGACAATTGTCTGCTAACATAGATAATCTATGTTCTTGTCTGGTGGCATTCACTCCAACGGTATATTTATCAAGAATTAAAAAGACAAGCGGTCAGAGAACATGTGCCCATACTTAAATATAAATATAATATGCTCCAGGCTGACTCACCTGTCTGTTTGCACAGCTGCTGATTGTTTGTTTTAGAAATATATTTCAGAACCATGTGACACTTTGTGAATGAAGTGAAAGGCATACATTCAGAATATAAACACTTCTGACATATCTACAATGAATTGATCATAGAATGGTTATCGATACATGCTAGCTCTTTGCAAGAACAACTTAGCTTGCCCCTCTCCCAAGCCATTTCCCCAAAACTCTCTGCAAGGTTTTTCCCTTCAGGTGTTTATCTAATTCCCTTCTGAAAGTCACGATTTAATTTGCCTCCACCACACTCTCAGGCACTGCATTCCAGACTCTAACCACTCCCTGTGTAAAATGGCTTTTCTTCATGCCACCTTTGATTCTTTTGCAGATCACCTCAAATTTGTGGTCTCTGGTTCTTAATCCTTCTGCCAATGGGAATAATTCTCTCTTTCTACACTGTCTAGACCTCTCACGATCCTGAGCACCTCTATCAAGTCACCTCTCAACCTCCTCTTTGCCAAGGGGAACAACCCCAGCATCTCCATCTATCCACCTAACTGAAGTCTCTCATCAATGGAACCATTGTCATAAGGCTGGATTTTACGGGGTGAGGGGTGGGCATATTGCTCAACAACATCCCCCCCCCCACCCCCCCACCCCTCCGCCACCACCCCTTCCACAACAAACAAACCGACTTTTAAAAATCCTGGTCCACAGTGATAACATGCTGGGGGTGGCAGAGGTCCCACCCTTGACAGCTGCCAGCCAATCTGATTGGCCAGCAGCTCTAGCAGTCCCAGCAGTGCCAGAACTCAGTTGTGGTTGCTGCTGGGACTACAAACACCTCCACAAAGAAAAGCAATGGAGACTGGAGTGAGGTAAGTATGGGTTTTTAGGTTGGGAAGTGATCAGCCACAACCCCTCCTTGGTCTTTTCATCAGAAACATAATGGTCAAGTAAATTCTCCTTAACCCCTTCAGAAATTATTTTCCTCCTCTGCCCTTTAAACTATTGTTATCCCACTCTAAATCTGAATATTTGAAGACCCCATTATCACTCATTTATATTTCTTGCAGCTCCCTGTAATTTCCTTGCGAATTTGCTCCTCTACATCTTTTCCACTAGTCGGTGGACTATAGAATACACCCAGGGCAGAACTTTTCACACGGTGTGCGGGTGCATGCCAGACACGTTCGAGTGTAAAATAGCGTGCCATGATATCAGGTGCGCACCCCAATATCATCTCGCGTTGGTGCAATATTTCAGTTGGCAGGCGTGCGCTAAACTTGGAAGCATGCCCACCGACAAGTAAGAGGGCTATTAAGCCCGTTAACGGCGCAATTAACTGGGATTTTTTGCCAACATTACGGTTGGCAGGTGGACGAATCAACCAGGCGGCCTTTGCATTTTTCAAGAAACCTCAGCTGGGGTGGGATGAGGTTATGTCATTAAATTTAAAAAAAATAAAAATCTACGCACTGAATTTTTATGATGTCTATCCACACGCGACTGCTTGTGTTACGTGGGCATTTAAAAAAAATCTTTCTTTGATACTTTTGCAGTCTTCATCTCCCTGAGGCAGCTTCCTATGAGCGCTCCCCTGTGCCTGCGCTGACTTCAGCGCTCGCCTCCTCCTGCCCCCAACCCAGGCAGCGCTGATCATATCGGCGCAGGTTTCACGCTGGCTGGCCATTAATTGGCCAGCCAGTGTGAAATTGTGGTCGGGGCTGATCGCTGTCGGTGGCCTAACCACCGAGCTGAAAATTCATGGCCTAGTATTTTAATGGCACCTCTATTGTTTCTTTACTCTAACCAAATAGATTCTGTCCTTGACCCCTCCAGGACATCCTCTCTCTCTAGCACTGTAAGACTTTGCTGAATTGATACTGCCAGCCCTCTCCTTTGCCTTATGTGACAGCATCCATGCTGCCAGGCTTTATTACTGCTCTGATAGTATCAACAAAATGCTAAATTTGCAACAATAAAAAGGTTTAGGACATTTCTGCCATTTTCTCATTTTATTTTCTGAACTCAGAGTATACAATAAGTACAATTCCCCTCTGTTACCTTTCTCTTTTATTCTTTCATGAATGGTGGGCGTTGCTGACTAGGCCAGCATTTGCTGCCCATCCCTTATTGCCCTTGAGAAGGTGGTGGGGAGTCACCTTCATGAACTGCTGCAATATTTCTGGTGCAGGTAGTAATGGAGTTCCATAATTTTGACCCAGTGACAGTGATGAATGCAGAAAGCAGACAGGATCCATTTTGCTTTAGTCATGTGGCATATGCATAATTTCTGAAATGACTAAGTGCTGTAATTTGCTGTCATGACTGGGAATAATCTACTGTTGTGTACTCATTGTATGACTGTCTTTTCACAGCAATTCCCATAACAGCCTTAGACTCAATGCTAAGCCCCATAATTCCCTGGATCGCACAGATGCAGAAGAAAGTGGTCAGACTGTGCTATCAGGTCACTTCCTGGACATTAGGAAAGGTGATTGGTGTTTGCCTCCATCTCAAAAGATATCAGAGATGGAGTAACAATCCTTACAATCTGCTATTACTGTTCAATTTGAAAAAATATATTAACCCTATAAACGCTATCTGAAAAATAGGTAAAGCCCCTAAAATCAAGACATAAGTGTGGCATACCGAGCAGGCTGAGTAGGAACCACTCATGCTAATTCCAACATGAAGCCTTGGCTATTTTAATTCCCAGGCTTTATTTAAATGTTTGAACACCGACTCCCACCTGAAATTGGTGGGAAAGAGGAAGGGATTAGTTGGGCAGGCAAAGCAGAAAACTGCACCCAAGAACTTGAGGCAATGGTTTTCAATACAAAGGCAAGTGTTAAAAAGAGGGACTTAGAGGCATTACAGTTAGGGAGGATGGAAGCCTGAGCAAGGTAGGCCCAAGGTTTCATTGTGGGGCAGTGAGGAGCACTAGCTTAGCCATGCCCCTTCCAGTCATGATCCTGCCTGATACTAAAATCCACTGGTGGCACCAGGTCATTCTTTTCAGCATCAGTAGTGCCACCAATGAGGACATCCTGTTATGGTACGCAGCTCCTCATGCATTACATGGAGGCCAGCATTCATTATTCTGGACAGACTGCTCCAAGCTGCTGAGTGAACCTTGTTCCCATTAAAGGAATTAAGATGCCCTTGCATCCACTGGGAGTGATGTGCATGTGACTCCATGAGTCTGAGTAGTCTCTCATGGTTGGAACTCCTGCAGTCAAGCCCCCAAGACAAGGTCGAGCTCATTGTGTGATGGACCCCTTCACTTGCAATGCATGAATTCGCGTTGCCTCAGGGAATTCCGCCAGATGTCCGCACATCTGCTGCTGATCATTTAAGTTCTGTGCGTCATAAGGTAATTCCTGAGACCCTACCACTGTGCCAGCTGGAGCTTCATCGCTGCCTTCCCCTCCTCTGAGGGGGGCTGTGCGGGGATGTCTCTCGGCAGAATTTTCCTGTCCTGCCCGCTAGTGCTGGCGAAGTCAATGGGCTTTTGGCTGGTTCTCCACATTCGCCACGGCAGGACCTGCAGTGTTGAGGCTGGAAAATCTCAGCCTCTGATCCTGGCATCTCCTCCTGCACTCTGGTGCGGTGACCTTCACCATGTGCAACTGATTCCAAACACGCACTAAACCCCTCCACAGTGCTCGTATCTATGTTGGTGGAGTGTGAGCTGGTCAGATAGGAGGGTGCTTCCTCGGACATCTCTTCCCCCTCCTCCTGATGTCAGAGAGATGATCTGGCTCTGGGGAGTGGGTGTGTGGCAATGGAATCAGTGTGAAATACAACTGCGGATAAATAGTGTAAGTTTTGGTCACAGTAGGCCCATGTGCAGTTACACACCATTCTCAACAACCGTATGCGTTGAAGCCTTGGCCCACTTCATGCTCTCCTATGTGCCAAATGCCCATTATGCCTGATCTATCTTCCCCGTGCTGAACAACCAGCACTACCATGAGTAAAGCCAAGCTGGAAACTACCGTTAACACTCCTTTGCTCTGCTGCAGGCAGTTTGCCATCTCCCATGTGGGCCTGGGAAGGTACATGGGCAAACTGCAAGGCACTTTCCTCCACTAGATGAATCATCCTCAGGTTCACACACCCACCCTCTGTCCGGACCATCACCTTAGCATTTAGTGCTCTCTTCTCCTGCGAGTGAACAATATAGACAAGCTTAGGGACATTGAATCGATCATCCATGTACGAACATAATCTATGTGGCTGGGTATAAAAGTGGACATTCAGATGCCACTCCATTTATTCTTGGATATACAAAAGATTCATTTTCATTCGGACATCCTTGTTGATGGTGACATATGTGACAACCGTGTCCCATCTGATGTCTCTGTCATCTGATACTCAAACCAGAGGCAAATGTATGCTTCACTCAAAAAGCACACTTGCTTAAGCGCAACAGGTTGTGGAAGCAAAAGTGTCACTGAATCCATGTTCGACCATATGCTCCTGATGCAGTCGCCACTGCAGCAATAGCCCACCACACTTTCTTCGTGACTGCAGGAGGGTTTCTTGGACCTGTTGGATACAGGGTATCCTCCGGCCTTTGACCTCCTGCACCAGGATCTCCAGGTCCCAGTCGCAGCACCTAGTTGTGTTTAATCCATGCTCCTCTGGGACATTCTGCAATTACAATGAATAAAGCACATAGAAACGTCATGATCCACTCTTGGCATATTGGTAGTGTCGCTGGACTAGTAATCCAGAGACCCAGGATAATGCTCTGAGGAACTCGGGTCCAAACCCCACCACAACAGTTGGTGTAATTTGAATTCAATAAAACTCTGGAATTAAAAGTCTGATGATGACCATGAAACAATTATCGATTGTTGTAGAAACACATCTGGTTCACTAATATCCTTTAGGGAAGGAAATCTGTCATCCTTACCCGGTCTGGCCTACATGTGACTCCAGGTCCACGGCAATGTGATTTGCTCTTAAATACCCTCTGAACAAGGGCAATTGGGGATGGGGCAATAAATGCTGGCCTAGCCAGTGCTGTCCACATCTCATGACTGAATATATTTTTAAAAAGCCACAGTGTTCAACACCCATGTGCAAACACCTGCTGGTGTAGTGCACATACTTAGGTTGTTGGGGGGTCCATTTGTAGGCTGTGTACTATGCTTGTGTGCGAGCTCCCCAGATTGTCATGGTGTGGTCTGGTGCTTATAGGACCTTGCAGACTATCACAACTGAAGTTTCCTACAGAAGGCTGTTAATGGGGCATCTCTTAAAGTAGAAATAACATTTTGACCTTTGTTGAAAAGTTATATTCACAAGACAACGCAATGAAGTCTCCGCCCACTCAAACTTATGACCCCTTCACAACTTCCTTCCTGTCACCGAGCAACTTCCAGGTTTGGCCCAATATAAAGAGACTGAGTTGTGGAAAGTGTGCCTACAAAATTGGTCCCACCTCTGCCTCCAGCGTGTTTCCGGGATCGGGCTAGCCCAGCTGTTGGCCTGCAGAGCCACCTTTTCCCAAGGCGGGCACACGAAACTGGGAATTTTCCAGAGTTCCCATTACCTGCCTCGAGGATGAGAATTCAGACTCATGGCCAGTGCAGTATGGGAGTGTGGTGACAGAGCTGCTCTAGATGCTCGGACTTTTGTTGACTTACAGAAATCTTTGTTGTCAAACATTCACTGCTGTAGTTTGGAGAAGGCTGCATTGGCATAGCTGGTGCAGTGTTTGATCCCCTTGCCAATAGCGGCCTTGAGAGGGAGGTGGCTACCAAGGTATGGGAAGTGCTCAACATACTCCAAGGGGCAGAAGATTTGAACTAAGTGCGGTAGTGGACGAGTAAAATGATGTTTTATCCACCGGCCACATTGGTGGCTTTTCACGACATTTCATCCCAAACCCGCCGCAATAATTATGCATTCCCAGGTTTCCATTGCGTGTGGGCTCTCATTCGCCTGCCACACCATCATCTCACCGCTTCAGTATGTTGGGTGCCATATTTAAATTGCAGCTGCGTGCATGTCTCTCGGTGCTTCCAGCCCACAACTGCTGCAATGGCCCTGAAAGGCAAAAAGACTGCAGCCCCTAGGTTCCATGACGCGTCCCTTGAGCACCTTTTGGATGCAGTGGAGGCCCACCATGATGACCTCTAACCCCGCTCTGGCCGCAGGATAGGCAGCAAACTCACTAATCCAGCTCGGGAGGCAGTGGCAGCAGTGATCAGCACCAACGCCCTGCAAAAGAGGACAGCCACTCAGTGCCACTACAGGATGAATGGTATCATCTGTTCCACCAAGTTAATTCACTCTTTTCAGCACCCTCAATGCACACTCACAAACCCATTACACATCCACAGGGCCCTCACTCACTGCTGGTTCAAGGAACATCACCATTCGCTCTCTCACACACACCTTCATTGTCCTCATCCTGTCCATGGGACCACTCACCACCCACAGAGGCCAGGCATACTTGTCATCTGGCCTGGCAGGTGTCCTGCTTACACTTTCTCCATCTCTATTCATGCAGGACAAGCTGGAACAAGAGGGAGAGGTCGCAGACATGTGAAGGAATGCCTAACATCACGGTCCTCACGGACTTTTGAAAACAAGTCTATCCAGATGGCCGGCTACAATTTGGACAAGTCATGTGATGACGGTGAGGTCAGCGCTGCTCTACCAAGTGAGGCCCGGCAGTGCAACATCCATCAGACAACCATGCTGTGAGTGATGTGTCCTGTTTCACAGGCCACTGCCATGCACTAATTATCCTATTTCAACTCTTTCTTGGACTCGAACTCAAGTTCTGTCAAAGGGTCATGAGGACTCGAAACGTCAACTCTTTTCTTCTCCGCCGATGCTGCCAGACCTGCTGAGTTTTTCCAGGTAATTCTGTTTTTGTTACTAATTATCTCTTCTTGCTTTCGCAGGCACATCTGGGAAACAGCCGACGGAGTCCATGACCCAGGACTTCCAATCAAGTCCCAAAGAAACCTCTGAAGAGGAATCCGGAGGCACCCTCCCTGAAGTCCCACCACAGCACAAGGCCTCACCTTCCACCAGAGAAAGACACACGCCTTGGTAGGACCTGGCATTACAATAGCCTTGGGATCACAATCTGGTGACCACAACACACTTTCTGATCCATAGTAGGCAGCGGCAGGGACTTACCAGATGGTGCAGTGTTTGATCCCCTTGCCAATAGTGGCCTTGAGAGGGAGGTGGCTACCAAGGTATGGGAAGTGCTCAACATACTCAAAGGGGCAGAAGATTTGAACTAAGTGCGGTAGTGGACGAGTAAAATGCCGGAGGCCAGATATTTTCTGATTCCATGTCAGATGATGAGCTTCTGGACTTGGTCATGGCACAGTTGCTGGAACTGCAAAGGCAAGCTCGGGAACATCAGGAAGGGATGTCAACTGCACTCCTCAGGTTGTAGACAAAGATGGAGGAGTCTGTCCACCTTCTGTCTGAGGTGATAGCGCCAGCATGCCAATGCATCGAGGTCAACGCTGGCAAGATGGCAGCTGCCATGGAGACCTTGGTCCAGGACATTGCTCCTGCACTGCTCCACGGGCTTAACTCCACCGCTAATGTCACAGTTGGTCTCCCACAGTGTGTACGCGAGAGGAGTGCCAGGCAGCTCGATCTCACTCCAGCTACCCCTTCTCCTCAAGGAATAACCCAGGGGCCCCCGGGCCCTCATAGGGAGGAGGATCAGCAGGTGTATCTCCCGGGGCCATCCATTCAGGTGACTCCAGGAGTATCTGGACCATCCGAATCCCCTCTTCCCGTGACCTCAGTAACTCCAACTCCACAGGCTGAGGAGGGTGCCACTGCCATATATCAGGACCATGAAAGCAGGCCGGGGCCCTCCAGGTCTCAGCCCTCCAAAGGATGCCCCCCAAGTTCATCACAGACTGTGCATAGCAGTCAGCAGGCTGCCTCCATATCTGCTGTGGATGTCCCAGGAGCATCAAGATGTAGCAGCAGGCTCAGGAAAGTTAAGAAGAATTACTTGCACAGCCTGGACACGGGTGTTAATCACTTGTACCTTTTGTTCACTATTGTCAATAAACTCCCAAGAATGTCTCCCTGGCTATAGCTCCTTGTTCTGATGAGCAGCGGTCATGTCACTTGGTGTGAAACCTTTCTGCTCAAGATAAAAGCAGGTGTCTCAGTCCAGGGCCTCTTCCCTGTGCTCTGTGCAGCCTTCAAACCACAGTGATGGTCCGGCCTCACACTCACTGGACACAGTGATGCCTGCACCTCGATGGTGCTTGTCCTTGCTGCCAGAATGTCGTGGGTAGGTGTCACAGAGTTCCGACATTCTCTCTGTGTGCTCTCAGCACTTTTAAGGTGGGACTGGCCCCCATCTCTTCAGCATCTGTGACCAGTGGCATTGTGCTCCTGAAGTGCTTAAGGTGGACAAAGAATCAGATGTTTTTAAAGTTTCATGGCTGCATCTCTATGATATGACCCTGATCACAGAGCGCAAGTGAGCTGCCCTCGGCCAGACAGGAGCCAGACACTCTCAGAGGTTATGTGAGGATCTATGGAGGGTCCTCACTGCATATCGTCATCATCCTCCTGCAATCAAGTAACGATTAGAGCCTCCAGTGTGTCTCAATGACAGCAGCATTATCACAGAGGGTATGTGCATTGCAATAAGCCAGACTGGAGTCAAATGTTCATGGATGCAATGTGAGGATCTGTGGGGACAAGTCACTGCATGTCGTCATCATCCTCCACAAATCTAGCAGCTATGAGGGCCTCCCAAGCATGCCTGCCTCGTCTGGCCAATGGAAGGGCCTCATCCCCGTCATCATCGCCTTTGAGGACCTCCTCATCCTTATCCCCATTGACCTCCTCCTCATCAGAGGAGACATGCAGCTCCTCCATCTCCACCTCAGCCAGTTCCTCTCCCCATTGCAGCGCCAGATTGTAAAGGGTGCAGCAGACGACGATGATGTGTGACACCCTCTGTGGACTATATTCCAGGGCTCCACCAGACCGGTCCAGGCACCAGATCCTGATTTTCAGTATCCCGATGGTTTGTATCCCCCTATTTGTTCTTTCAGCTGCCCCTTCCCGGAAGGTGGGTCTCAGAGGCTAGCAACGTCAACTTGGAGTCTTGCTAGCTCATATGATAAATTATAGTTCATCTTTCTGGACGGTCACTCCTGAGATTATCCATGAGTGTTCTAACAATCCAAGTTGCAAATTTTATCATATTCTTTCTTTGACCACGAAGATGGTGATTCCTCAGGATGTGGTTCCCCAGGCAGAAGAAAGTGGGACAACTTACTTTTAGGGCATCTATGCTAGCCTGCTCCCCATTTGGGGTGAGGAGAAGGTATCCTGAAGAGGACTGCTCAGTCACCGATGCTGCTGCCCAAAACGGGTGTCCAATGACCTTCATGTATCAGTCACCTGTATGCAGATTCTTGACGGGGATTGCAGGTTAACAGCCCTGTGTCCATTGCCAATCCTCCATTGCCATTGGACTTGGCCGGTGAATCCTGGTAGAAGCCTTCACGTGACCTCATTTAACATGGGAACCTAGGGGCACCATCATTGCCCACACAATTTTGATGGGTTGGTGGTCAGATTTTAGTGATTGTCAAACCACAATGACCAGGATACCTTGCCACTGCAGCCTTCTTCCAGCTTCACAGCCAGTGAGAAGCATGGTCTTCCTTTGCCTGTTCTGCCATTGAGGAATTCAACAACACAGCTAGTGCGAAGGCATGCACAACTGGAGATGGCCAGGCTGGAGCCCATTTACAACAGATGATTGCCAACCATTTGCCACTGCTTATCTTGCGACCATGTGCATGCTAACCTACCTCCTGAACTATTAGACATCTGAGGCCTTGCATTCAACAGGCTGAGGGAAGAACCTTCCCAAGCACCTGCATAGAAATTCACACACTCTGCTATAGTATATCTAGCATGAAGCAGTCCATGTCTAAATGCAGCTTGAAGTGGACAATATCCAGGCTTGGGCTGACAAGTGGCAAGTAACATTCGAGTCATACAAGTGTCAGGCAATGACCATCTCCAACAAGAGAGAATCCAACCATCACCCCTTGATGTTCAATGTTGTTACCCTCATTGAGTTCCCCACTATCAACATCCTGGGGGTTACCATTGACCAGAAACTGAACTGGACTAGCCAAATAAATACTGTGGCTACAAGAGCAGGTCAGAGGCTTGGAATCGTGCAACGAGTAGCTCACAACCTGACTCCCCAAAGCCTGTCCACCATCTACAAGAGTGTGATGGAATACTCCCCACTTGCCTGGACGAGCACAGCTCTCACAACACTCAAGAAGCTTGACGCCATGCAGGACAAAGCAGCTCGCTTGATTGGCTTCACATCCACAAACATTCACTCCCTCCACCATCAACGCACAGTAGCAGCAGTGTGTACCATCTACAAGATGCACTGTAGAAATTCACCAAGGCGCCTTAGACAGCACCTTCCAAACCCATGACCACTGCAGGCAGGCTGAATAGACAAGGTATTTAATCAGTGGACCTCCTAGTATCCGCTCTTCCGTAGATGAGTGGGAGTGCTGAACTGCAGTCTTATAGCAGGGGCAGCCACATAACAGGAATGGAACAGAATCATAGAATGGTTAACAGCGCAAAAGGACATTCAGCCTGTTCAGTCTATGCCAGCTCTCTGAAAAAGAAATGTAGCTAGTCCCACTTACTCGCCCTTTTCCAAAGCGCTGTAATTATTTTCCCTTCAGTTTCTTATCCAATTCTCTTTTGAAAGCCACAATTGAATCTGCCTCCATCACACACTCAGGCAGTGCATTCCAGGTCCTAACCACTCATTGCTCAAAAACATTTTTTCTTCATTAAACCTTTGGTTCTTTTGCCAGTCGCTTTAAATCTGTGTCCTCTGGTTCTCAACCCTTCCACCAAATGGGAGCCATTCTCTCCACCTACATTGTCTAGACCCTTCATAATTTTGAAAACCTCTATCAAATCTCTTCTCAACCTTGTCTTCTCTAAGGAGACCAATTCCAGCTTCCCCAATCTATCCACATAACTGAAGTCCTCATTCCTGGAATCATTCATGTAAATCTTTTCTGCATCTTCTCTAAAACCTTCCTAAAGTGTGGTGCCTAGAATCGGACATGATATTCCAGGTGAGGCTGAACCAGTGTTTTATAAACGGTCATTATAGCTACCTTGCTTTTATACTCTATGCCTCTATTTGCAAAACAAGATCCCAAATGCCTGTTTAATGACTTTCTCAAACTGCCCTGCCACCTTCAACAATTTCTGAACATATACCCCAAGATTGCTCTGTTCCTGCACCCTCTAGTTTTGTACACTTTAGTTTGCATTGTATCCTTTCATTCTTTGTACCAAAATGTATCAATCCCTCCGCCCTAGAAAAACTGGATTCAGTCAGAATCAGAGGAAAACTCTCCACTGGTTAGAGTCATGCATAGCACAAAGGAAGATGGTTGAGGTTGTTGGAAGTCAATCATCTCAGTTCCAGAACATCACTGCAGGAGTTCCTCAGGGTAGTGTCCTTGGCCCAACCATCTTCAGCCGCTTCATCCATGACCTTCCTTCCATCATAAGGTCAGAAGTGGGGATGTTCGCTGATGATTGCACAATGCTCAGGACCATTCGCGACTCCTCAGATACTGAAACAGTCCATGTACAAATGCAGCAACATTTGGACAATATCCAGGCTTGGACTGACAATTGACAATTAACAGTCATGCACACAAGCATCAGGCAATGACCATCTCCAACAAGACAGAATCTAATCATCGTTCCTTGACATTCAATGGCATTACCGTCGCTGAAACCCTCACTATCAACATTCTGGGGGTTACCATTGACCAGAAGCTGAACTGAACTAGCCATATAAATACTGTGGCTACAAGAGCAGGTCAGAGGCTAGGAATCCTGTGGTGAGTAATTCATCTCCTGACTCCCCAAAGCCTGTGCATCATCCACAGGTCAGGCATGTGATGAATACTGTACGCTTGCCTGGATGGGTGCGGCTCCAACAACACACAAGAAGCTTGACACCATGCAGGACAAAGCAGCCCACTTGATTGGCACCTCATCCACAAACATTCACTCCCTCCACCATCGACAGCACAGTAGCAGCAGTGTGTACCATCTACAAGATGCACTGCAGGAATTCACCAAGGCACCTTAGACAGCACCTTCCAAACCCATGACCATTCCCATCTAGAAGGACAAGGGCAAAAGACACATCACCACCTGCAAGTTCCCCTCCAAACCACTCATCATCCTGACTTGGGAATATATCGCCGTTCCTTCACTGTGACTGCATCAAAATCCTGGAATTCCCTTCCTAACAGCACTGTGGGTGTACCTACATCACATGAACTGCAGCAGTTCAAGAAAGCAGCTCACCACCACCTTCCCAAGAGCAATAAGGATGGGCAATAAACGTTGGCCTAGCCAGCAACACCCACATCCCATGAATGATTTAAAAAAACACTTCTCTTCTTTAAATTGCATTTACCATGTGTCTACCTATTACATCAGCCTATCTTCTTGAAGTCTATCACTATCCTTCTCACAATTCACAATAGCACCAAGTTTGCCCTGTATACCCAAGTCTATGTCATTGACACAGATCAATAAAAGCAATGGCCCTAGTACTGATCTCTGCAAAACCCCACTGTATGTCTCCCTCCAATCCATTAGTCTGATTCATGTCACTTGGCCAACTTCAGATTTATGCTGCCACTCTCCCTTTTATTCCATGGGCTTCAACTTTACTGAAAATTCTATTATGTGGCACTTTATCAAACACCTTTTGGATGTCCATAGAAACCACATGAACCACATCACCTTCATCAACCTTTCTGTTACCTTATCAAAAAAAGATCAATCTAGTTAGTTAAACCGTTAACAAATCCACCATGACTTTCCGTCATTAATCCATACTTGCCTAAGTGTTTGTTAATTTTGCCCCGGATTATTGTTTCTAAAAGCTTTGCCACCACCAAGTTTAAAATGTCTGGGCTGTAACTGTTGGGAATTTCCTTACACCCTTTTTTGAATAAGGATGCAACATTTGCAATTCTCCAGTCCTCTGGAACCACCCCAATATCTAAAGAGAATTGGAAGTTTGTGGCCAGTACATCTGCAACTTCCACCTTTACTCCCTCAAATATGCTCAAATGCATCCCAGTGACTTATCAATTTTAAGTTCAGCCAGTCTACCTCATACCTCTTCTTTATCAATTTTCAGCTCATCTAGTATCTCAACCACCTCCTCTTTAACAATGGCTTTGGCAGCATTGAGTTCCTCAGTAACAACAGATGCAAAGTGATTATATCGTACCTCAGACGTGCCCTCCGCTTCCAGGTGAAGGCCTATTTTTTGGTCCCTAATTATACCTACACCCCCACCTTCACTTACTACCTTTTACTAATTATATGCCTATAGAGATCTAATGGATTCCTATTTACATCAGCTGCCAGTAGCTTCTCAGAACTCTTTCTTTGACCCAGTTATTTCCTTTTTTCACTTCCCCTCTGAACTTTCTATATCTAGCCTGATTCTCACTTGTATTAACAACTCGACATCTGCCACATGCTCTCTTTTCTGCTTCATTTACTTTCTATCTTTTTCATCCAGGGAGCTCTGGCTTTGTTTACCCTGTCTTTCCATGACCCCCTCACCACTCCCCCCAACACCCCCCCACCCCCGCCCCCCCCACCAAAGGAAATGTACCTCAACCGTACCCGTACCATGTTCCCCTTCAGTGCCCATATTCAATTATCACTTTGTCCGGCAATCTTTGATTCCAACTTACCCAGGACAGAACCATTCTCAACCCACTGAAATTGGCACTCCTCCAATTAAGTATTTTTATCCAAGGTTGCTCCTTATCTTTATCCAAAGCTAATCTAAACCATATGATACAATGGTCATTGTTCCCTCAATGTTCCACTATTGACACTTCATCCAATTTATCCACTTGACCCAGTCATACCCTCAAACCAGATCCAGCAATGCATCTTTCCTCATTTGGCTGGAAATACACTGCTCAAAATAAATTCACCTGACAAATTTCAGAATCTGTTTCTCTCTCTGCCCAAAGCACTATTACCATCTCAATCTTTATTAGGATAGTTTAAGTCACCCATTATCACTACCCTATTGTCCTTGCACATCTCTTTAATTTCCCTGCAAATTTGCTCCTCTGTATCTTTCCCACTCATTGCAGGCTTATAGAATACATCCAGTAGTTTAATGGCATTCTATTATTTCTGGACTCCAACCAACTAGACACTGTCTTTGACCCCTCTAGGACATCCTCTTTCTCACTCCAGTACAGAAATATTCTCCTTAATCAATACTGACTCTCTACCTCCTTTCTTCCCTTCCCTATCTTTCCAGAACACCTGTATCCAAGATTATTTAGTACTCAGATGCACCATTTTTTGAGCCAGGCCTCCATTATCACACATTACATTCCCAGGGAGCTATCTGCACCTGCAGTTCATCAAACCTATTTACAATGCTCTCTGTGTTTACATGCATGCACTGCACCCCATGCAATACCTTATTATTTCTTACCCTAGAGCTTTATGTATTCCCAATCCTTTGTGCATCTTGTTTCTCCTTTCCAATGTTACATCTTGGTTCCCAACCCCCTGCCAAATTAGTTTAAACCCTCTCCCGTAGCACCAATGAACCACCCTGCAAGGGCATTGGTCCCATTGAGATGCAACCTGTCCAGCCTGTACAAATCCCACCTCCCCAGAACTAATCCAATGTCCCAGGAATCTAAGGCCCTGGCTCTCCCTTCTGCACCATCTCTACAGCCACATATTCATCTGATTAATCATCCTATCTCTATACTCACTAGCATCGCAATTAATCTGGAATTAACTACCTTTAAGGTTCTGCTTATTAATTTTATTAACAGGTTGCCATCTCTCAGAATGACATGTCTGGATTCTTGCCATCTGCTCAACCGAGGCCTGCACTGGTGCCATAAATGCAGCCAGCCCAACAATTGTTGAGTTGCTCTTATGCCCACGACCCAAAAGGGTGCTGACCACAATTATTTCAAAAGTTGATAACCAAGCAACGACAGCCTTCGATCTTCCATGTTGCAACCACTGAGACAGCATGCCATAGAAGCACTGGACTTGTAAGTAATCACTTACTACAGGCTTTAGGGTGATAATTATAGCGTGACAATTAGTGTTAATTATTTGTACAATAACATAAAATTATTAAGCCTTTTGAAATCCATGTGAAGTCACCAGACCTGTCAATGCATTGGAATCATTCTTTAGGGTCTCCAGCGGTCTGCTCAGTGATGGCTCTACTTGACCCATTGATCTGATTATAGTACCTTTCGGTTACCCGGCATGGCTTACAGGGAGGAGCCATGATCTAAGTCATCCTTGTCGCCAAGCAGTCATTTATTGCGCTGGGGTTTGTTGAACTGTCTTATGGTAACTTTCAGAAAAGCAGGACTAACCTGCCTGATGTGCCGCTGGTGATCATGCACCAGTCACACATTAATGGAGCAGAAGCCCTTACCATTCAGGAATGCAGTGGGGTTGTCCGATGGAGGCCATGAGGTAAAATGGGTGCAGTCAATGATGCCCTGCACTTGGGGAATTCTGTAATCCATGTGAACCCCAGATCCCTATCTTGCTACTTTTCCAGTTTTTCATGGGGAACATTATCACTACTGATTCCAAAAGTCACCTGCTTAATGGAAGCATGAATTGCATGTTGACTGATGTTACTTATATAACCTATGCAGCCTGGAAGGAGCCATAAGCAAAATGGTTCAGAGCTGCCATGTCCTTCACTGCAACAGGCAATGCTGTGCCAGCTGGTTGTCAGACTTGTAGGAGTTGATCTAAGTTTGTCACATAGAGAACGGCAACCTACTTCTGCACTATTCCTCAGAGGGCTGCAAGTATGTTGTCCAGGCCTTTAAAACCTCTTGTAAGGTTAAGGATTTTTATGAGCACAGCTCCTTCTGGTTGCTCTTCCTGTAGCTCTGTTTACTCCTTCCTTGTCCTGCTCCTCCTCGTGCCAGACCTTCTTTCTTTGTATTCAATAGCATTTGTCCATTTACGGCTTTTCCATCTGCATTCATGCTTTTAAATATCTGCATTTCCACACAAGATCTCTGTGTTCCTCTAGTTCATTGACAATTTTACTAATTATGTTGTATTTATATTTTCTGTTCACTTTCCCTATATGTACACTATTGCATTTATCTACACTGAACTGCAATTGTCACTTACTCCCTTTTCAGCCTGCCCATACCCACCAACCGTCTATTGAATTCTTGTTTAAGTTTGCCACATCCCAAACTTTGGTATGGTCAGCTAATTTTGATACTAATCCTTCTCTGCTCTTTTCCAAATCATTTTTGCATTGGAAGAACAAAAAAGGCCCCAACAAATTTCCTGAGCATGCCATCAGACACATTTTACCAATCCAAGAAACACCCTCTGTTCTTACCATCTCCAACTCTCCAGCCAAATCTCTTTACATGGAGCTACCACTTCAGCACCAATAACATGGGCTTTAATCTTCACAACAAGCCTATCACTGGGACTTTGTTAAAATGTGTTTGAAAGCCCAAATGTACTACATTCACTGAATTCCCTTAGTCTATACATTAAATGATTTCCTTAAAGAATTTGATTAGTTACGCAAGGCCTTCTCTTTATAAATCCAGGTTCACTGTTTCAGATTTGTCCATTCTGTTCTAAGTGTTCATTAATTTATTTATTATCATGCTGTCTATCAGTTTCCCTATTATAGCATGAGGTTAATCAGTCAGTAGTTACTTGCCTTAGCCCTCTCACCTCTTTTAAAAACGGACCCAACATTTGACACTCTCCAGTCCTTTTTATTATCCTTTTCATGGATGGCAAGGCCAGCATTTGTTGCTCATCCCTAATTGCCCTTGAGAAGGTGGTGCTGAGGCATCTTCTTGAACCATGTGATATAGGTATATCCACAATCCTTAGGAAGGGAGCTCTAGGATGTTGGCCTAGTGACAGTGAAGAGATAGTTCTGAGTCAGAAAGGTGTCTGGCTTGGAGGGGAACTTGCAGGTGGTGATTTCTCATGTATCTGCTGCCCTTGTCCTACTAAGTGGTGGAAGTCGCTGGCTTGGAAGGTGCTGTCAAAGGAGCCTTGGTGAATTGCTGCAGTGCATCTTGTAAATAGTACATAACGCTGCCACTGTGTGTCGGTGGTGGAGGGAGTGAATGTTTAAGGTTGTGCATGGGGTGCCAGTCAAATGACTGCTCTGTTCTGGATGGTGTCAAGTTTCTTGAGTGTTGTTGGAACTGCACTCATCCAGGCAAGTGGAGAATATTCCATCACATTCCTGACTTGTGCCTTGTTGATGATGAACAGGCTTTTGGGAGCCAGGAAGTGAGGTACTCGATGCAGAATTCTGAGCCTCTGACTTACTCTTGTAGCCATAGCTGGTCCAGTTAAGTTTCTGGTCAGCGATAATCCTCATGATGTTGATGTTGGGGGATTCAGGGATGGTAATGCAGTTCAACATCAAGAGGAGATGGTTAGATTCTATATTGTTGGAGGTGGTCATTGCCTAGCACTAGTGTCGCATGAATGTTACTTGCCACTTATCAGCCCAAGTCTGAATGTTGTCTAGGTCTTGCTGTGTATGGACACAGACTGCTTCAATATCAGAGGAGCTGTGAATGGAATGGAACACTTTGTAATCATCAGGGAACATCTCCACTCTGACCTTATGATGGAGGGAAGGTCATTGAAGAGGCAGCTAGATAGTTGGGCCTAGGACACTACCCTGACAAACCCTGCAGCAATGTCTTGGGGCTGAGATGATTGGCCTCCAAAAACCACTACCATCTTGCTTCATGCTGGGTATGACTCCAACCAGTGGAGAGTTTTCCCCCTCATTTCTATTGATTTTAGTTTTGCTTGGGATCTTTGATGCCACACTCAAATAAATGCTGCCTTGATGTCAAGGGTAGTCACTGCCAACTCATCTCAGGAATTCTGCTCTTTTGTCCATATTTGAACCAAGTCTGTAACGAGGTTGTTGGATCCTGGTCATCAGTTTGTTGGGACTTATGGGTTTGCTTATATTGGGATGGCTGAGTTCGTACAATAGACAGAGTAGGTCAGTAGACACTGCTTAGGTGGAACACATTCTGTTTATTTACAAAGGTATTCAGCAGCTACATTGTGTGCTTTCAACTCAAACCCTGTCTCCATACTACAGGCTCTAACTATAGACTACTGACTACTGAGGTAGCCTGCGCTACTCCTCTATTGGATACTAAGATCATGTGATCTTCCATCATAACATTCTTCTTAAAGGTATATTACACATCTGATTTCCACATCCCTCCCCCTTTATTCAGAAATACATTTTACAGTTAAAATTACAATTTTCTCCAAATATCAAATTATTTACAAAGATAAGTAATTTACAAATTCAGTCTTTCTGGGGGTTTCCTTATATGTGTAGAATGTCTCAGCTCTACAGCTTCAGATACTTTGTCAGGAGCCTCCTTTTCTAGAGTTTTCTGAACATCAGGTTCTTCAGCAGTCACCTGAAAATCTGTTTCCTCAACTCTTGCAGGTACAGCCGATACTTCAGACACATCTGTACTCAGTAGAAAACGTTGACTCGGTCCTGTTCACTAGTGGAATCACTTCTTGGTGAATGGTTTCTCGCCTTCTTTTATGATCCACATGTCTCCATTTGACTTTATCTTCCAATTTCATGTGGTAAGAAAGAGGTCCAGTCACTGCACTTATTTCAGCCGATAACCACTTTGGTCCTTCTCCAAAATTCTTCACATATATTGTCTTGCTTATGTTAAACTTCCTGTCACGACTATGCCAGTCATGTCTAGTTTTCTGACTTCCCTGAATCCTTTCCACCTTCTCCTCTAAATTCGGCATTATTAAGCTTAATTTCATCCTGTGACGGTGTTTCATCAATAATTCTGCAGGAGTGACACCTACTGTTGTGTGAGGGATTGGCCTATAATAGAAAAGAAAGCAACTAAGCTTGGTTGCTGTGAAACCTCCAGTTAATTTCTTCATGCCAGACTTGAATGTTTGAACCGCCCTTTCAGCCAGTCCATTTGAGGAAGGGTGGTACAGCGAAGTCTTTACATGAGTGATACCATTGAGGCTGATAAACCATTGAAACTCAGCACTCATAAATGCCATGTCATTATTGGATATAACCACTTCTGGTAGTCCATGAATGGCAAAACTTTGACGTAGCTTCTCAATTGTAGCAGAAGACATTGATGACTTCACCTCATATATGGCCATCCATTTTGAGTGGACATCAACAATAAGCAAAAACATTGTTCCCATGAAAGGTCCCATATAATCAATATGTAGTCATACCTATGGCCTTCCTGGCCACTCCCAAGGGTGTAACGGAGCCGTTGAAGGTAACTATTGCACTTGCTGACACTGCATGCAATTCTTCACTAAGCTCTCTATTTCTCCATCCATCCCAGGCCACCACAGATAGCAGCGTATTATGGTTTTCATTCAGGAAATGCCTAGATGTACACTATGTAGTTCAATTAACAATGGCTTTCTTCCTTTTGGAGGAACAATCACTCGAGTTCCACACAGTAAGATACCATCTGGATGCTTATTTCGTACCTTCTGTTAAAATATGGTTTTATTTTGTCAGATACCTGCTCTTGTGACCAACCATGCTCTCATACTTTGGATAAGACTGGGTCACGACTTGTCCAGTCTAGCACATACTGGCGATGAATCTAAGAAGTTCAATAATAAAATGAGTTCTTGAGGAATTGGGACATCCTCATCTTTTTCTTGTAAGGACAAACAACTAAATGCGTCAGCATTTGCAATCTGATTTCCAGACCTGTGGATGAAAGTATACTCATAAGCTGCCAGGATCAATGCCCATCTTTGTATTCTTGCTGAGGCTATGGGTGGTATAGCCTTGTCCTCGCTGAACAATCCCCTAGCAATTGCTTGTGGTCTGAAATGATAGTAAAATGATAACCATGTACGTACTGGTGAAATTTCTTGACACCAAAGATGAATGACTTGCCCTCTTTTTCTATCTGTGAGTATCCCTTTCCATTGTGGTGAGCATTCTTGATACATATCCTATAGGCCTTTCCATGCCATCTTCCATTTGATGGGAGAGTACTGCTCCCACTCCATAGGGAGATGCGTCACATTTCAACACCAATCCTTTCCTCTGGTTACAATGTCCTAACAGATTGGACAAGTGCAACAATTTTTATATCCTTCTGAAAGCTTCTTTCTGTGGTGTTTGCCAAGACCAACATTGGTTTCTCTTGAGTAGGTAATACGGAGGGGCCAGTTCTGTAGACAAATTAGGTAAGAAACCTCATAGTAATTGATCATCTCTAAGAATAATTTGAGCTTGGAGGTATCCTTTGGCACAGGTACCTCTCTAATGGCTCTCATTTTTTCTTCAACCTGATGGAGACCCTGTGAATCTACCCTGTGACCCAAACAAATTACCTCCTTCGCTTGGAGTGTGCGTTTTTCTTTTTTAAAATGCACTTCAACCTGCAAGAAACATTTTAAGACTTTTTGTCAAATGTTCCTTTTCAGTGAGCCCTGTCACCAGAACATCATCTAAATAAGCTACATGAGGCAGTTCCTGCAGTAAACTTTCTATTGTTCACTGGAATATGGCGCAAGCTGAGGAGACACTGAAAGGCAAACGGGTATATTGGTACAATCCTTTGTGTGTTTTAATTGTGACAAATTTCCTGAAAGCCTTCTCTAACTATAATTGTTGTTAAGCATGATTAATATCAAGCTTCGTGTAGGCAGTTCCACCTGCCAGCTTAGCATAAAGGTCTTCAATTTCTGGTATAGGGTGTCTGTCTAACTTAGCCACTTTATTAATGGTCAATTTGTAATCACTATAAATTCGAATGCTTTGGTCGGGTTTAAGAACAAGAACCAATGGTGCTACCCATTCTGAGAAGTGCACAGGTTGTCTAGCTCCCAGTTTCTCTAATCTGTCCAGTTCAGTATCAACTTTTCCCTGCAATGTATAAGGCACTGGTCTTTCCTTCACGAACCAGAGGGTTGCCTCTGGGTCCACATGAATGTTTGCTGGCAGCCCCTGGATCTTCCCAAGTTCGTCCTTGAAGACTGAGGCGTATTTTTGAAGTAGTTCTGGCAACCCACTTGCTCTCAGTTGGAAAATTTCAGCCTATTCTAACATAATCTCCTTTGGCTAGTTTCATCCAAGAAGACTTGGCCCCTTGCCTGCTACCACCATCAAGGGTAGTTTTACCGATTGGCTTCCATAATGATCAGTAACTCTGTTTTATGCCTTTGACTTCGATGTCTTTCATGTAGGTTTTTAATTTGGCATCTGTTTCTTCCAAAACTAATTTATGTTCACCATAATTCAGATATTTGAAGGTGTGTTCGCCAATCACTGTAGTGGAAGCTCCTGTGTCCACTTGCGTTCTAATAGGTCTGTCATTTACCTTCATTGTTACATATATTGGTTCTGTTTTCCCAACCTTCAAGTTATACAACAAATAAATATCTGAACCTGTTCCTTCAGGCTCTTCTACATTGTAGATCTCAGGGCTTTTTTCTTTTGTTTGGAAGTCTGCCTGATTCTTTCCTTGCACTGTCTCACTAGGTGTATGTGTTGGTGACAATAAAAACATTCGATTTTTTTTAAACTGCCAATCATTATAAGGTTGTCTGTTTCCACCTCTGTTACAGTTATTCCGCGTTTTCACTGAAAAGTCATTTCTTTTTATTTGTTTGCTAATAGGGACTGTTTCCTGCTTCTGGGCAGAGTCTTGCATTTCTGTGCCCTTTTTGGCTGGGGTTTCCAGCCCAACATGGATGATGACACCATTTTGTGCTCCCTGTCTGGCTTTTGAATCCCTTATTGTGCTTTCCATGGACAGTTTTATCTCTAGCACCTTCTTAAAATCAAAATTTGTTTCAGACGGTAATCTCTTCTGAATGATGTCCTCATTTATACCATACACTAAACGATCTCTGAGCATGCCATTTAAAGATGTACCAAACCTCGCAATGTTCTGTTAACTGACTCAAACTTGCCACATGACAAGCAATTGTCTCCCCCCAAGGCTCTATTGCTTGAGTTAAATTTGAACCGTTGCATCATTACCAAGGGCTTTGGCTGGTAATGACCTTTTATGAGGTCCACCAGTTCCTCAAAACTTTTTAAATCAGGGGCACCGGGTGCCATCAGACTTTGAATCAATCCATAGGTTTTACTCCCACACATGGATATGAGGATCGCTCGCCTCTTCTCTTCCATAACAATATCATTTGCTTGGAAAAAGAACACGAGACGTTCAATATAATGAGATCAATCATCCGCAGCTGGATCAAAAGGATCAATTCTTCCAAATTGCAGCATTCTGTAGCGGGATTGCTTTGACGATTAGGACAGAAATTCTACTTACAATTACTGTGCGAGGTACAGCCCGTTTTTGTTTCTCTTGATTTCTTTCGCTAACTTGTTTTGTTCTCAAGGCCAGTTTATTGTATTTTCATTGTTTTCCTCGCTTTTTCTCTTGCTTTTTCCTCGTCGCCAGTTTGTTGGATCCAGGTCACCAGTTTGTTAGTATATAGAAAAGTTTGCACACCTGTTTTGGGATGGCCGAGTTCGTACAATAGACAGAGTAGGTTAGTAGACACTTAGGTGGAACACATTCTGTTTATTTACAAAGGTATTCAGCAGCTACACTTGTGTGCTTTCAACTCAAACCTGTATCCACACTCCGGGCTCTAACTATAGGCTACTGACTTCTAAGGTAGCTCACGCTACTCTTCTATTGGATACCAAGATCATGTGATTTTTCATGATATCTTTCTTCCTAAAGGTATATCAGACATCAGATTACCACAGAGGTTTGGAGCCGGGCAATCATGCAAAACCCAAACTAAGCATCAGTGAGTAGGTTATTGCCGTGTAAGTGCCCCTTGACAGCACTGTCAACATCTTCCAACTTTTTGCTGATAATTGAGAGGAGAGGGATAGGACAGTATTTGGCTGGATTGGATTTGTCCTGTTTTTTGTGGACAGAATATGCCTGGTCAATTTTCCACATTGTCAGGGAGATGTCAGTGTTAGAGCAGTACTAGAATAGCTTGGCTAGAGGCGTAGCTAGTTCTGGAGCATAAGTCTTTAGCACTATAGCCAGGATGTTGTCAGGGCCCATAGCCTTTGCAGTATCCAGTGCCTTCAGCCATTTTCTTATATCATGTGGAGTGAATCAAATTGGCTGAAGACTGGCATCTGTGATGTTGGACCTCTGGAGGAGTCCAAGATGGAATATCCACTTGGCAATTCTGGCTGAAGATGGTTGTGAATGCTTCAGCCCTATCTTTTACTGGACTCCCCCATCAATAAGGATGGGGGTATTTGTGGAGCCTCCTCCTCCAGTTGCTTGTTTAATTGTACACCACCATTCATGACTGGATGTGGCAGGACTACGGAGCTTTGAACTAATTTGTTGATAGTGAAATTGCTTAGCTCTATCTATTGCAGGTTGTTTCCGTTGTTTGGCATGCATGTAGTCCTGTGATGTAGCTTCACCATATTGGCAATTTGATTTCAAGTATGCTTGGTGCTGCTCCTGGCATGGCCTCCTACACTCTTCATTGAACAAGGGTTTATCCCTGGTTCAATGGTAATGGTAGAGTGGGAGATATCCCAGACCATGAGGTTACAGATTGAGGTTGATTACAATTTTGCTGCTGCCAATGGCCCACAGTGCCTCATGGGTGCCAAGTTTTAAACTGCTAGTTGTGTTCTGAATCTATCCCATTTAGCACAGTGGCAGTGCCACACAACACGATGCATGGTATCTTCAGTTTGCTGACAGGTATTTGTCTTCACTGGGACTGTGCAGTAGTCACTCCTATCAATACCATTAAAGACAAATGCACTTGTGACAGGTAGATTGGTGATAACAAGGTCAGTAGGTTTTTCCCTCTTGTTGGATCCCTCACAACTTGTCGCAGGCCAAGTCTGGCGGATATGTCATACAGACTTCAGCCAGCTGGATCAGTAGTGGTTCTACCGAGTCAGTCTTGGCGACAGGCATTGAAGTTCTCTTACGAGAATACATTCGGTGCCATTGTAACCCTCAGTACTTCTTCCAAATAGTGTTAAATATGAATGAGTACTTATTCATCAGCTGAGAGGTGTGGGAGGGAGATGGGAGGTGGGGGGGGTGGGGGGAAGGGGGGAAGTGGGGGGGGGGTGGGGGGGGGGGGGGGTCACTGTATGATATAATCAACAGGAAGTTTCCTTGCCAATGTTTGACCTGGGGTCCAGAGTCAATGTTGAGGATACCAGGGCAACTCTCACTGTATACATCTGTGCCACTGCATCTACTGGGTCTGGCCTGCTGGTGGGACAGGACATACTCAGGAATGGTAATGGAGCTGTCTGGGACATTAGCTCTAAGGTATGTTTCATTGAGTATGACTCTTTCTGGCTGTTACTTGACTGGTCTCTAGGACCGGTCTCCCAATTTTGGCACAAACTCCCAGATGTTAGTAAGGAGGACTTTGCAGGATCGACAGGCCAGGGTTTGCCGTTGTTGTTTCCGGCGCCTAGGCCTATGTCAGATGGTCCATCCGGTTTCACCCCTTTGTGATTTTTCTGTCATTTCTTGGTACAAAGAATGGCTTGCTAAGCCATTTCAGAGGGTAATTAAGAGCCCTTGTTCCTTACCCGTCCCTTACCTGGACTATCATATAGTTTCATGGTTGTCATTACTAAGACTAGCTTTAACTACAGATGTATTAAATAATTGAATTTAAATTCCACCAGCTGCAATGGTAGGATTTACACCCATGTCCCCAGAGAGCTAGCCCAAGCCTTTGGATTACTAGTCTAGTACCACTACACCTTTAGTAAAATTGTCACTTCCAGTGAGCTTTAGTAAATTATGATTAATGCTTTATCTACCTCATTACAAACCTCATTAATTGTTCTGGAGTATAAACCAAGCGCTGCAGGAAATTGTGTCTTGGTTGCTTAAGGATTTAAAGACTTGGAGCAGTTTCACACAGTTTCTGATTTTTTTATCCTGCATCCAGACAAAATTCTTTGCAAAAGAAATCTTTGATTTCAGCCAGAGAGTAAGATGCCTTTCTGCTTCTCAATGCAGCCATGGTGCTATTGCGCAAGGTCAGGCAGAGGTGTGTCACCCCGTCACAATTTGTTAAAGTTCTTCAGCTACTTAATGCATGGAAAGGGTTAATATTTATATTGCAGTAATATCAACTTTTAGCTTTAATTGAGTTTTTGTTAGAATTAAAATATAGTCATAAAACAAGGTCACTTTATTTTCAGCTTTGAGAGTAAAATCTAATTAGTAGCAGAGATGGAGAGCTTCAGCTGATAAATTCTAAAGTGGACAGAAAAGCTCCTTTTGTTAAGATGGCTCTGAAGAAGCATCAGCCTGAAAAAAGACCGCAGATTTGGTAAGTCAGGCTGTGCGAATCAATTTAGGGTGTAGATCTATAGTTGCAAGGACAAGCAAACCAGTGTTAAAAATATAGCTGCGAATTAGGTAACACTATGAAACGTGTGAATCGTCATGTGCAAGTTGTAAAAAAGGGTCATATACTTTGAAATTTGAAGGTCTGGCTCATCAAGTACACCAACCTAGGAAATGTAACACGTTTTCAATTTCCCAAGTAAAACTTACAAGTTCTGGTCATAAATATTATATGTTGTATTTAATAACTGTCAATAATAATTATATGCTTAATAAACCTGTGAATGGCTGACAATAATGCTGAGAAATCTATTATTTTTAAGAATAACTTATAAGTAACACTCACCTTCAAATACTTACCATCAATACCCATAAAGTGGCAGGGTACCTTAAACACCCCTAGCCCTTCATTTCCAATTTTCCTTCACTCGTCTCCTCACATGTTTTCAGCCCACATAAAGACAGTGTGAGAGAGGCATCATCCAATGAGGTCATAATATATAATTTCCTGTTGCAGACATATGTCACCACACCCATTATAGCTGCATGCAAGGAACTGCTTATTAAAAGTAATTTGATCCTTTCTTCTTTCTTTCTCAAAGGGGAAAGACCAGCAAGAGGTGATGATGGTAAACCTCTGCCCTCTCACCCTCCACAAAGAGGAAGCATGGAAGGAAGGTCAAAGAAGATGTCAGAAATGATGGAATAGGAGGGTATGTGGCAGCTGTGGGATTGTGATGATGTTCATTTCTGTTTCTTTTCTTTCTACTGTCCCCCACATTAACTGTCACTGAACAAAAGCATGGCATTCCCTTGCTACTCCCAGGGACTCTATCCTGCCCCTCTTATTTCTCATCCACATGCTGCCTTTCAACAATACTGTCTGAAAATACATTACACTCCACAAGACACTGATGACACCCAACCCTATTCCTCAACACCACTTCTATCAACCCTTCCACTGCACCTGATTTGCCACGTTGTTTGTCAGAAACCCAAATATTGGATAAGTAAACATTTTATGTGATTAAACATTGGGAGGACTGAAAACATTATCTTCGGCCTCTGCCAAAAGCTCCATTCTCTAAGCACCAATTTCATCACCCTCCTTGGCTACTGTCTGAGGTTGAACTACACCGTATGCAACACTGCCACCTTATTTGACCCTGAGCTGAGTTTCCAAACCAAATTCTCTCCGCCACCAAAACCCTCAACTTTCACATCCATCTCCCATCCTTCCACTGCTAAAAACTTTATCCATGTCGTTGTTAGCTCCAGACTTGACTATTCTAATATTTTCCTGGCCAGATTTTCATCTTCCATGCTCCCTGAACTTAAGCTAATCTAAAACTCTGTTGCCCATACCCTAACTCACACAAAGCTTCATTCACTACCTGCCCTGCTTGCTGATGTACTTTGGCTCACTAAAATTCTCATCTTTGTGTTCAAATTCCTCCATGGCCTAACCACTTCCTATTACTGCAACCTCCTCTGGCCTTACAAGCATCTAAGAACTCCTCCAATTTTGATCCATTGAGCATCTCTAATTTCCTTTGCCCCACCACCAGCTCTGGGTAAAATAAAATTGCAGTGTTTTGTGCGGCAGGTTCAGCCTAGAATCCGTTCAACTCTCTATATCCTGGCTCTGGAACTGATTAATAATCTCTAGGCCTCTCTCTCCTTTTGAAACAGGCTACTTAAAAATTACCATGGCACCAGTTCTAAAATTACTTATGTGGGTTGTTGGTGGATCTTGTCTGATAATTTGTCCTGTGAAGTGCCTTCAGATCTTTTACTACGTTAAAGGTGCCATATAAATGGAAGCTGTTGTTGCTGTTGTTGAAAGTGGTATATGAGCTTTGCTCCACAGGAAACCATTCTAACCTCTCTTCCATCTGTAGATGTGCTATAGAAAGAGGACTCAGGTTTTCCTGCCTCGAACCTGCCAGCACCAACAACATGTACCATCGCTTAATCCCTCCATTCTAAACACTGACTCAGAGGTATGAATTACGGATTGAATCAGAAGGGAGTGTTTTGAGTGAAACATGGAGCATGAATGAGCAGAAGCAGCTGGTGCAGCATATGAGGAGCTTTGATGGTTAAGAGATCAGGATGGGTCACCTCTTAGCAGACATGCCTGTGGGTCTACAGCTCACTGTTCCTAATCTTAAAAGAACGATGCTAGCAGAGCATCAAGTGTTGGGTCTGTATCAGGCAGTGTGCTGCAGGAAGTGGTGGAGGAGTCCACCAACAGCATTTTCAGTACATTAGTGAACAATCTAACAGAGCTGCAGCCCAAAAGGGAGATTGTGGGTGCTCCAAAAGCATTTGCAGAAAAGGCCAGTCTGTGCCTCTATGGAAACTGAGAATGTTGCCATTTTCGTTTGGCTTTCTGGATCAGAGAGGGCTATCTCTATTGTCTTCAACAAATTCGATAAACAGTTAGAACCATGCAACAGGGCTTAATGAATCTCATTGTTACCATTACATCTGTTTTGCTGTACCTCAGCAACCACAATATACCAGAGTCCTGTCTTAGTAGTATGACATGAATCAGCGTGGAGAGTAATGATGTGTCTGAAGATAGCTGCACATCTAGGCCCTCTCACCAAACTTCTTAGATCTCTGCATATGTGACTGAAAGGATGTAAGCCCATATAGAACCATAAGAGGTGTGTATTCTAGATGCAGTTCAAAACTCAGCTGCTGTGAGACAATGGCCATCCTCATCTAAAGGAACTTGTATTGGATCCCAGCAACCATCCTTCCTGCTATTCTTGCCAATCAGATAGAATCAAAGAGAAGCACAGGATTAAAGAACGCACAATCAGATAGTTGAAAAAAGCACACACACACACACACACACACACACACACACACACACACACACACACACACACACACACACACACACACACACGAAGAGCGGAAGATGTAAAGTGGTTACATTAGCCATATGAAAGTGCCATGAATGTATCTTGTAGCCAGCTAAGGGTGTCTTCCGCATCACCTTCAGGATATTGATCTCTTGCTGATCCTCTTAGTGCTTGTTGGGCCTTTCGCCTCAGGGACTTCATATTGAGGCATCAGTAATTAAGGTTGGGCTGTATGGAGCATACGTCCATGACCTTGAGACATGGAGAGGCACAACCATGGAGAGATTTATACACGAGGATGAGAATTTTAAAATTGATGTGTTGCTTAAACAGGAGCTGGTGTAGGTCATACAGTACAGGGGTAATGGGTGAGTGGGACTTGCTGCAAGTTAAGACGTGGGCAGCAGAGTTTTGGATGACCTCAAATTTACAGAGGGTAGAATGTGGGATATCTGTCAAGAGTGCATTGGAATACTCTAGTCTAGAAGTAATGAAGTTGTGATTAAGGGAAAGTTGTACCATTTACAACCCAAAGGCAGCTCACCGGTTATAGATGGGAGAAGCAAGATTAGCTGGCTGGCATCAATAGAGTCAGAGGTTGAGCTCAATCAAGTGACCTGGGAACGGGGCTGAGTGAGTGGGTGAGTGGAGGTAATGGCAAGTACACAGACAGCAGGTTGCAGTTTTAATGTGGAGCCGGGAGTGATGGAGATGTGGCAGTAATGACGCTGAACTAGTATTCCAGAAGACCAATGCTCTGTGGAGTCAGGTTTATGGCAGCTGGTGGAATTTAAATTTAATTAATAAAAACAAACTGAAAGCTCATCTCAGAAATGGTACCATGAAACTATCGTCGATTGTCATTAAAACCCATCTGCTTCACTAATGCCCTTTAAAGAAGGAAATCTGCCACCTTTATCTGGTCTGGCCTACATGTGACTCCAGATCTGCAGCAATGTGTTGAGTCCTAACTGCCTTCGGACAAAGCCTAGCAAGACACTCAGCTCAAGGGCAACTAGGGATGGGCAACAAATGCTGGCCTTGCTGGTGACATCCACATCCCATCAAAGAATAAAAAAGGAGGATCTAAGGTAATTAATGTCAGTTAAAACTCTTCAAGGACAGCTGGTTTTGGCTGCTGAGCATCTGAAGAAACTGACTGCAGCTTGCACAATGGATGCTGCAGTCCATTTACAGGCCAATGTGCCGAAGGAGCTTGAAACAATTTGCATACAAATGCAGCTAACAACAGTTTCAGACATCAGCCCTGGATGTCTGTCAAGCAGTCTTAACCAACAAGTGGTTTGCGAACATCTGGCTCAGGATGAGTTGCATCACCTCCTGCTACATTCGGCTTTGTGCACTGTTTTATCCCTATTAAAATAGATACAATTACTTGGCCACTGATTAAGAACATTCAGCCTTAACTACAGCCTCTCCTTTTTTTAACTGCAGGAGATGCTGGCATTGTGGAATTGTTGTGTGGACGATGGAGGGGAGGGGGTTGCTGGTAGGGGGCTGCTCGGTAGCAGGGGAAGGCAGGTTAGCACTTGGATTGGAAGTTCCCATTGGAACACTGGTAAGAATCCTTGCCCTTATGTTGATCTGTTTTCTGCCCTAAGCATTGCTGGATCCTGCCCTGTTTTTGCATATTTTAGTTTTCATATCAAACTTATTTATCACTGCCTCAGCTATTCACATGTTCTGTGTCTGCTGATTTCCTTTATTACGTTTTGTTTTCACATTGCCTTATGACATACATCTTTTGTTATGTAATCTCATTCATGTACCCATCTGTTTCTCTTTGAAGTGCATTGCAGGTTATTCCACCCATATTTTCCCCCTCACACATATGCTATTCATCTTTCCCTCTTGGCTTTGTTCTGACTCTATTTAAATGCTGTTCATTTCTCAGTTTGTCAGCTCTGATGAAGGGTTACTCCTGAAACATTAACTTTTCTCATCTCACCACAGGTGCAGCTTGAACTGTTGAGTGTTATCAGTATTTTCTGCTTTTGGTTAAGATTTATTTTGTACTCAAATTGGAACCTGAAGAACGTTGAAATTTTAGGCTGACGTTATTATATTTTAGATTTTAATATATTATGTATTGAGCAATCTGAGTGATTGCAACTAAGTGGATTGTTTGAAACTGTTCATTCAAAAGGGAGTTCCATAATAACCAAATGTCATTGAGATTGCTGGTACAATTACCCTGAGACAATTGAATATGTTATTTTTGGCAGAAAATAATAATAGTGGTGTCCTTTAGAGTGTTTTGACTGTTGAAATTCTGAAGTTATTTGAGATAATATCAATTACTTACAATTAATGTAACTCTATTATATTACTGTACATTAAATTATTATATGTGTGCTCTATGTAACTCCAGAAGCAGAGAACAGTTATTTAGAGTAAAATGTTAAAAGATACAAAGTGTATACTGTTCCATGTTCTAACACCAGAAGCACTTGTGATGATACTTAGACATGCAACTCAAAATAATCCAGTAATACACATCACAGACAGGAGGGGCTTTAATTTAAACAGCCCCAATTTCTCTTCTCGCCATCCGTAAACAGAAAGGTGTTTTGATTTTGATTTCTCTCTTTATAAGCAGTGGCGTATTTGCCAACCCCTCAATTTTGGTGTGATCCAATTTTTATTAATAACCACGCAAAAAACTTGAGGTAGGGTAAACTCAGAGGGTACTTTATTTGCACACACTCAAAACCCAGGAGGGGAGTGTCGCAGCGTAGCCCCCAGTGCATTCATACAATAAAAGAAGGATAGAGCAAGAAAATTTAAAGGACAAAGACCACAGAACAAAGAATAATTGAGTCCAAAGTCCAGAACCAAAAGTCCAATGGTGAATTCTTTCACAGACATTGGCAGGCTGAACTGATACTAATTCATTTTTCCAGTAGAGATGATTTCCATGATGAGATAGGCGTGCTGTGATGAATTAGTCTTGTAGGCAATGGTATAGAAGTTCAAAAATCACAGTAGAAACAGTGTAGATGCAGGGCGGTGGTGGGGGGTGCGGGGTCGGTGACAGGAGGGGTGGGGGAACAGGCATTCAAGCCTGTACAGAGCCCTTTTTCTGTGCTGCTGCTTGGTAGATGGAATATGGCAGACTGTTTTGCAGCTCCACAAGGCAATATTACAGGTTCCTCCGGCTAGTGGAGCATGACACATAAGTCCCACCTCTCTACTTTGGCTTTGACAAAGGGTGTACATTCCTTTGTCTGTGTTCCTGGGGGTTGTCAATGTTCCAACCATTAGGAATTTGAAAGAGGTTGCAGATCCTTTGTCCTAGCAGACTAAGCAACTTTGGTGGCCTGGCCTGGCTTATGAAATGCAGATGGCTGTTGTATAATTCACTCTCAATTTGGTCTCTGCAGTCCACAGAGTCATTAGCTTCTCTTCAGAGATAACGAGGCATAAATTTCTTCGTTACTGCTAGATTAGCTCCTATTGCTCGAAGGTCACAACCAGACAAGGCTTCAGTCATTTTAAAAGTCATTGTCCAGTTTTAAAATTTAGGAAGTAGCCATGATGATATATATATATATGTATCCATATCTCATAAAAATATAATGAGATCTTAGTGCTGTTACATACAGTACAAATCCCAAACACTGAAAAATATTACTGATTTATTTGTTTATTCTGATTACATTTCATATGTAGAAAGCAGAAACTGCTTTAGCCCTTTTACTGTATGTTATATTACGCACTTTGTGATTTCTTAGTTGACTTTCCTGCTGCTATCAATGTTCTTCAGAGAAGGTTCAAATTTGATCAAAATAAGTTGTTACTTCTTATTCACTTTGATCAATAGCCAGGATGAACAACATTCTACAAACATTCAATAGCATTTGCAAATAGCTTATAACAATTAAAGTTAGTATTATACATTGCAACCCTTACTCAGAGAAGTATTTTTAAGTGCAGCTGCACAAAGCATACATATAAGAATTTAATGTAGAGTAATATAATTGAGTTACATTAATTGTAAATAATTTATGTTATTTTAAATAATTTAGTAAATTGAACCATGTTGCACACTATAAAGCTTCCATTATGCTGAAGTTAATTGTACTTCATAATAGTTGTGTCTGTTGATGTCTGTGTTTGTGTGCCGTATGTTGGGAGTACACTGAAGCAATTTTTATTTGGACAATACTTTCTCATTTTATAATGGATCAGCTGCAGGAACTAAAACTATCCATGCCTCCCTCGTTCCTTAATTAATTCAAAGTTCTGAACAATAGCAATACATTAATCATTTGTGATGGAGCTACTAGTAACTTCTGTATGCTCTCGGTTCATCACCATTATACACATTACAAAAGCAAATGAATATTTAACAGAAATCTAAATTCTTACTGCTAAGTATCAAGAGCAACAAATTGCACCCCATTTCAATTTACCATTTGCTTCATAAAGGGACAACTTAAATCAGTGATTGTATCGATGAAATAAGCGCAGTTTGGACTGTTGCATTTTATAGCATTTAATTTCAAGATTAGTACAAAATATATAATATAATATGATAATATTGCAGTCAGAATGATGTCCTTATCCTTGCTATTGATGTAATTCTGACAAAGATATCTTCCCTAAACAAAAATCTGCCTTCTTTTTTCAGATACTGACAAACCAGCTGAAAATTTCCAGCATTCCTGTTTTAATTCCAGGTTTTCAGTGTTTACAGTATTTCTTTAAATTTATTTTTATTTCTATGCTTTGATTAATTGCAAATTATCTTCCAGGCATTCTAGCCTGGAAGAGTTCTTGTTCATTCTTCAGTGTGATAGTTTTTGTTTGTCCCTTTTTTGCTGGAGAAACAAAGAGATGAAGAGGTACAGATCTTTAAAGGCATGGGCACACATAGAAAAGGCCCAGAAGAAACAAATGGGGTTCTGGGTTTTTATCCATAAGGTCATTGATTATTTTAGGCAAGGAAATGATGCTGAATTTGTACATTAGTTGTTTATGCCACAGTTGAAGTCTTGTGTGCAGTTTTTAGGAAGATATTAGAGCCATGGAAAGAGTACAATGAAGTTTCAGAAGCACAATATCAGGAATGCACGGGTATAGAAATGAAGGAACAGTCAAGATTTTTTATTGGAATATAGGAAATGAAGGCTAATCTAATAGAAGGTTTTCAAAATGATGGAAGATCTTGGGAGGACTAATATTGTTTTCACTGGTTGACAAATCAGCAACAAGAGGACAGATTCTGGATGATCATTAGTAGAACTTTGGGGGAAGTTAAAAGACAGTTTTTCACTCTGATTGAATGTGGTACCACAGGGAGTTTATGAATGAGTATTGGAAAATGAAGAATATAACCGTCTATGGAAAAGAGCAAGGAAATAAGATTAGAGCAGATAGGTCCAGTAGAGGTGCTCTGTTTAGGCATGATGAATTGAATAACAAGAACTTACATCTATATAGAGTCTTTCGCAACTTCAAAGCATTCCAAAGTTGTTTTACAGCCAATGAGGTACTTTGGAAGTTCAATCACTGTTGTAATGCAGAGAAACATGCCAGCAAGATTCTACAATTTACAATGAAATAAATAGCCAAGTTGTCAGTTTTTGCCACGTTGGCTGAGGGATAAACATTGACCAGGACACTGGGAATGCTCTGACTCTTCAAATAGTACCATAGGATCTTTCACTTTCACCTGAGACAGCCAATAGGCTTTGGTTTAATGTCTCATTTAAATTATTCCACATCTGACAGTACAGCACTCCCTAACTAATGACTCCCTTCTATGCTGTAATTTCTATAATTGGAATGCCCCAAGCATCCATTTAATGTTCCCTCTAAGCTGCACAAATGGGCAGCAATTGTGAAAATATCATACAGGCTGCTCATTAGACACTACGTGGCCAACCAAAATATGTAAAGATACCACACATTGAAATATACAGTCTATGTACACAATCTATCTTTGCTCTCATTATCTTCTTTGTCTCCAATTTGTTCCTGATGATGATATGCATAGACACTGGTTTAACTTGTCTCACATTTCCAACATTACAACAGTGACTACATTTCAGAACTACTTGATTGGCTGTGAAGTGCTTTGGGACATCCTGAGGTCATGAAAGACACAATATAAATGCAAGTCTTTTGTTTTGTTTTCTTCTTAACTTTCACATATAGTGAGGAATGGGAAAAGTGCAATAACATTGATTATGAAGACCACCAATTAGTAGAAGGGATGTGGAGAAACAAACTTGCAAAGAAATTACGTAGAGGTGCAAGAGTTATAGAATAATCATAAAGGGGGACTTCAATTATCCAAATATAGACTGGGATCAGATTAGTACAAGAGGGCAAGAGGGGCAAGAGTTCCTGGAATGTGTTCAGGATAATTTTCTGCAGCAGTATGTTTTCAGTTCAACAAGAGGGCATGCACTTTTGGACCTGGTTCTGGGGAATGAATTGGCCCAAGTGGATCAAATATCCTTCAACAGAACTAGGTGAATCCAAAGAAAGAGGTGAAATATTTCACCCCTTTCCTTGGATTCACCTAGTTCTGTTGAAGGGTCATGAGGACTCGAAACATCAACTCTTTTCTTCTCCGCCGATGCTGCCAGACCTGCTGAGTTTTTCCAGGTAATTCTGTTTTTGTTTTGGATTTCCAGCATCCGCAGTTTTTTGTTTTTATATTTGGGAGACCAAATATCAGTGGGAGACCCTCTAGGGGGTATTGACCATTGTATCATAAGGTTTAAGTTTATCATAGAAAAGGACAGAGAACAACCCAGAGCAGTGATAATTAATTGGGGGAAAGCCAACTTGTATGGGATGAGAATGCAGCTGAGTCAAATGAGTTGGGATCAAATGTTGGCAGAAAAGACAGTGGCTGAACAATGGGCCACCTTCAAAGAAAAAATATTGCCGCAATGTCAAGATACATTCCCTTGAAGGGGAAAGGTAGGAGAAGTAAATCCAGAGCGCCCAGGATGATGAGAGAGACAGAGGTAAAGATGAAAAGGAATAAGTGCACATACGACAAATGTCAGGTAAAAGTACAATGGAGGATCAGACTGAATAAAGAAGGACCAGACAGAAGTGAAGCAACTAATAAGAAAAGCATGGAGAGAGCATGAAAAGAGGCTGGCAGTGAACAGTAAAGGGAATCCCAAGGTCTTCTATAAGCATGTAAATAATAAAAAGGTGGTACAAGAAAGAGTAGGTCCAATTAGGGACAAAGAAGGGGACTTGCATGTGGAGGCTGGAGAAATAGCAGAGGTGTTGAATGTCTTTACAAAGGAAGAACTTGCTACCCAGGCTGAGGTGAGAGAGGAGGTAACTGGTAAACTGGAAGAACTTGCAATTGAGAGGAAAGAGTTCTTGGAAAGACCTTCTTTACTTAAAATAGATAGGATACCAGGACCAGATGAGATGCATCCAAGGGTACTGAGGGATGTGAGAGTGGAAATTGCATAGGCACTAGTGATAATCTTTCAGTCTTCCTTGGACACAGGGAAGGTGCCAGAGGACTGGAGCACTGTGAATGTTACACTCTTATTCGAAAAGGGGCTTAAGGATAAAGCTGCCAACTACAGGCCAGTTAGTTTGACCTCAGTGGTAGGGAAACTTCTGGAAATTATAGGATGGGATAAAATCAATAGTCACTTAGACAAGTGCAGGATAATTAAGAAAAGCCAGCATGGATTCATCAAGGGAAAAGCATGTTTAATCTGCTTGCTGGAGTTTTTTGAGGAGGTAACAAAGAAGTGTGATAAAGGAAATGCTGTTGGTGTGGTGTATATGGATTTTCATCATTTGATACAATGCCACACAACAGACTTGTGAGCAAAATTCTAAGTCATAGAATAAAAGGGAAAGTAGGCACTTGGGTAAGAAATTGGCTGAGTGATAGGAAACGGAGAGTAATGATAAATGGTTGTTTTTCAGATTGGAGGAATGTTTGCAATGGAGTTCCGCAGGGGTCAGTGTTGGGACCCTTGCTCTACCTGTTGTATATTGGCCTGTGGTGTGCAGGGCATGATTTCAAAATTTGCAGAAGATATGAAGATTGGAAATGTTATCAACAGTGATGGGGATACTCTTGAACATCAAGAGGACATAGACATGTTGGTGGATTGGGCAGACAAATGGTACATGAAGTTCAATGCAGAAAAATGTGAGGTGATTCATTTTAGCAGGAAAAATAAAGAAAGAGCCTCTAAAGGAGGTGCAGGAACAGAGTGATCTTGGTGTATATGTACATAGTCATTGCAGACAGCAGGGCATGTTGAGAGAGCAGTTAATAAAGCATATAGTATCTTAGGCTTTATTAATAGGGGCATTGAGTACAAGAGTAAGGAGGCCATGTTGTACCTGTATAAGACACTGGTGAGGCCTCGTCTGGAGTACTGCTTCCACTTCTGGGTGCCATACTTGAGGAAGGATGTGAAGGCATTGAAGACAATACAGAGGAGATTCACAGGAATGATTCCCGAGATGAAGAGCGGTAGCTGTGAGGATAGATTGGAGAGGTCAGGACTGTTTTCCTTGGAGAAAAGAAGGCTGAGAGGAGACTTGATAGAGCCAGTCAAGATCCTGAGGGGCATGGACAGGGTAAATAGTGAGAAACTGTTCCCACTAAAGAGAACATCAAGAACTAGAGGGCACAGATTCAAAATAATTGGCAAAAGGAGTAAATGTGATGTGAGGAAATTTTTTTCACTAAGAGGGTGGTTGGAGCCTGGAATAAACTTCCTGAAAGGGTGGTGGAGGCAGGTTCGATTGAGATATTCAAAAGGGAATTGGATAGCTACCTGAAAAGAGACAATGTGCAAGGTTACAGGGATAAGGCAGGGGAGTGGGACCATTTGGAATGCTCTTTCAGATAGCCAGTGCAGACTCATTAGGTTGAATGGCCTCCTTCTGCACTGTAAAGATCCACTGATACCGTGATATTCTTTGTTGATGCCTAGTACTGCCTCTCTGCCACCACTTCTTGGTCACCATTGTTGCTTTCCAAATGCTTAATCAAAATCAATCTGTGGGTGAACAAGAACTTCACATCAGCAAGACTGAAGTCATCTGGTTCAGTTTTCCACAAAAAACTCACAGCTTGGCACTCAACTCTCTCTGGCAACTCTCAAGCTAAGCCTGATGGTGAGTAATCTCAGTGTCATGTTTGACAAGCCTTGTTAAGCTTAAGGCCAAGATCCTAGCCACCCCAAGGATACCAATTTCCACTTTACAATATTGCTTGCATCCATTCTTAGTTCACTACTAAGCTGGTGTAATGTTTATCCATACCTTTGTCACTTCCTGATTTGAGTAATGCAACATTCTCCTTGGCAAACTCCCAGCTGCTGTCCATCACAAATTGTAATTTATCCAAAGCTCTGCCACACATATCCTACTTCACTTTAAATCTAGTTCCCTTATCACTCCAGTGTTTGCCAAATTGCTTTGGCTCTCTATACTATGCAGAAATTTTGAAGTTCTTGTCTTCATCAACTGATCAGTCCATTCCCTCACTGCCTTTCCTCTCTGCAGATCTGTCCATTCCCTCACTCTCTCCTCTCCTCAGATCTGTTCATTCTATCGTTCTCTCCTCTCTGCAGATCAGTCCATTCCCTCGTTCTCTCCTTTCTGCAGATCTGTCCATTCCCTCACTCTCTCCTCTCTACAGATCTGTCCATTCCCTCACTATCTCTCCTCTCTGCAGATCAGTCCATTTCGACACTCTCTCCGCTTCTCAGATCGGTCCATTCACTCACTCTCTCTTCTCTCTGCAGATCTGTCCATTCCCTCGTTCTCTGCTCTCTGCAGATCTGTCCATTCCCTCACTCTCTCTGTCTGCAGATCTGTCCATTCCCTCACTCTCTCTCTCTGCAGATCTGTCCATTCCCTCACTCTCTCCTCTCCTCAGATCTGTCCATTCCCTCACTCTCTCTCTCTGCAGATCTGTCCAGTCCCTCACTCTCTCCTCTCCGCAGATCTGTCCATTCTCTCACTCTCTCCTCTCTCTGCAGATCTGTCCATTTCCTCACTATCTCTTGCTGCAGATCTGTCCATTCGTTCATTCTCTACTCTTTGCAGACCTGTCCATTCCCTCACTCTCTCTCTGCAGTTCTGTCCATTCCCTCATTCTCTTCTCTCTGCAGATCAGTCCATTCCCTCAATCTCTCCGCAGATCAGTCCATTCCCTCACTATCTCTCTCTGCAGATCTGTCCATTCCCTCATTCTCTACTCTCTGCAGATCTGTCCATTCCCTCACTATCTCTCTCTGCAGATCTGTCCATTCCCTCACTCTCTCCCCTCCTCAGATCTGTCCAATCCCTCACTCTCTCTCTCTGCAGATCTGTCCATTCCCTCAGTCTCTCCTCTCCTCAGATCTGTCCATTCCCTCAGTCTCTCTCTCTCTGCAGACCTGTCCATTCCATCACTCTCTCCTCTCCTCAGATCTGTCAATTCTCTCACTCTCTCTCTCTGTAGGTCTGTCCATTCCCTCACTATCACTCTCTGCAGATCTGTCCATTCCCTCATTCTCTACTCTTTGCAGATCTGTCCATTCTCTCACTCTCTCTCTGCAGATCTGACCATTCCCTCATTCTCTCCTCTCTGCAGATCAGTCCATTCCCTCACTCCCTCTCTCCGCAGATCTGTCCATTCCCTCACTCTCTCTTTGCAGATCTGTCCATTCCCTCGTTCTCTCCTCTCTGCAGATCTGTCCATTCCCTCACTCTCTCTCTCCACAGATCTGTCCATTCCCTCACTCTCTACTCCCTGCAGATCTGTCCATTCCCTCACTCTCTCCTCTCTCTGCAGATCTGTCCGTTCCCTCACTCTCTCTCTCTGCAGGTCAGTCCATTCCCTCACTCTCTCCTCTCCTCAGATCTGTCCATTCCCTCACTCTCTCTCTCTGCAGATCAGTCCATTCCCTCACTATCTCTCTCTGAAGATCTGTCCATTCCCTCACTCTCTCCTCTCTGCAGATCAGTCCATTCCCTCACACTCTCTCTTTGCAGATCTGTCCATTCCCTCGTTCTCTCCTCTCTGCAGATCTGTCCATTCCCTCACTCTCTCCTCTCTGCAGATCTGTCCACTCACTCACTCTCTCCTCTCTACAGATCTGTCCATTCCCTCACTATCTCTCCTCTCTGCAGATCAGTCCATTTCGGCACTCTCTCTGCTCCTCAGATCTGTCCATTCCCTCACTATCTCTCCTCTCTGCAGATCTGTCCATTCCCTCACTCTCTCTCCTCTCCGCAGATCTGTCCATTCCCTCGTTCTCTCCTCTCTGCAGATCAGTCCATTCCCTCTCTCTCGCTCTCTCTCTGCAGATCTGTCCATTCCCTCATTCTCTCACTCTCTGCAGATCAGTCCATTCCCTCACTCTCTCTCTCTGCAGGTCAGTCCATTCCCTAACTATCTCTCTGCAGATCTGTCCATTCCCTCATTCTCTACTCTCTGCAGATCGGTCCATTCCCTCACTCTCTCCTCTCCTCAGATCTGTCCATTCCCTCACTCTCTCACTCTCTGCAGATCTGTCCATTCCCTCGTTCTCTACTCTCTGCAGATCTGTCCTTTCCCTCACTCTCTCCTCTCCTCAGATCTGTCCATTCCCTCACTCACTCTCTCTGCAGATCTGTCCATTCCCTCGTTCTCTCCTCTCTGCAGATGTGTCCATTCCCTCACTCTCTCCTCTCTGCAGATCTGTCCATTCCCTCACTCTCTCCACTCCTCAGATCTGTCCATTCCCTCGTTCTCTCCTCTCTGCAGATCAGTCCATTCCCTCACTCTCTCTCTCTCTCTCTGCAGATCTGTCCATTCCCTCACTCTCTCTCTGCAGATCAGTCCATTCCCTCACTCTCTCTCTCTCTGCAGATCTGTCCATTCCCTTGTTCTCTCCTCTCTGCAGATCTGTCCATTCCCTCAATCTCTCCTCCCTCTGCAGATCAGTCCATTCCCTCACTCTCTCTCTCCTCAGATCTGTCCATTCCCTCACTATCTCTCTCTGCAGATCTGTCCATTCCCTCACTCTCTCTCTCTGCAGATCTGTCCATTCCGTCACTCTCTCTCTATGCAGATCTGTCCATTCCCTCACCAGCTCTCTCTGCAGATCTGTCCATTCCCTCACTATCTCTCTCTGCAGATCTGTCGATTCCCTCACTCTCTCTCTCTACAGATCTGTCCATTCCCTCAATGTCTCTCTCTGCACATCTGTCCATTCCCTCATTCTGTACTCTCTGCAGATCTGTCCATTCCCTCACTCTCTCTCTCTGCAGATCTGTCCATTCCCTCACTCTCTCCTCTTTGCAGATCTGTCCATTCCCTCACTCTCTCTCTCTGCAGATCTGTCCATTCCCTCGTTCTCTCCTCTCCTCAGATCTGTCCATTCCCTCACTATCTCTCTCTGCAGATCTGTCCATTCCCTCATTCTCTACTCTTTGCAGATCTGTCCGTTCCCTCACTCTCTCTCTGCAGATCTGTCCATTCCCTCATTCTCTCCTCTCTGCAGATCAGTCCATTCCCTCACTCTCTCTCTCCGCAGATCTGTCCATTCCCTCACTCTCTCTCTTTGCAGATCTGTCCGTTCCCTCGTTCTCTCCTCTCTGCAGATCTGTCCATTCCCTCACTCTCCCTCTCCACAGATCTGTCCATTCCCTCACTCTCTCCTCTCTTTGCAGATCTGTCCATTCCCTCACTCTCTCCTCCCTGCAGATCTGTCCATTCCCTCACTCTCTCCTCTCTCTGCAGATCTGTCCATTCCCTCACTCTCTCCCTCTGCAGATCTGTCCATTCCCTCACTCTCTCCTCTCTCTGCAGATCAGTCCATTCCCTCACTCTCTCCTCTCCTCAGATCTGTCCATTCCCTCACTCTCTCCTCTCTCTGCAGATCTGTCCATTCCCTCACTCTCTCTCTCTGCAGATCTGTCCATTCCCTCACTATATCTCTCTGCAGATCTGTCTATTCCCTCACTCTCTCCTCTCTGCAGATCAGTCCATTCCCTCAATCTCTCTCACCGCAGATCAGTCCATTCCCTCACTCTCTCTCTTTGCAGATCTGTCCATTCCCTCATTCTCTACTCTCTGCAGAACTGTCCATTCCCTCACTCTCTCAATCTACAGATCTGTCCATTCCCTCACTCTCTCTCTCTCTGCAGATCAGTCCATTCCCTCACTCTCACTCTCTCTGCAGATCTCTCCATTCCCTTGTTCTCTCCTCTCTGCAGATCTGTCCATTCACTCACTCTCTCCTCCCTCTGCAGATCAGTCCATTCCCTCACTCTCTCTCTCCTCAGATCTCTCCATTGCCTCACTATCTCTCTCTGCAGATCTGTCCATTCCCTCACTCTCTCCTCTCCTCAGATCTGTCCATTCCCTCACTCTATCTCTCAGCAGATCAGTCCATTCCATCACTATCTCTCTCTGAAGATCTGTCCATTCCCTCACTCTCTCCTCTCTGCAGATCAGTCCATTCCCTCACTCTTTCTCTCCGCAGATCAGTCCATTCCGTCACTCTCTCTCTTTGCAGATCTGTCCATTCCCTCATTCTCTCCTCCCCTCAGATCTATCCATTCCCTCACTCTCTCTCTCTTCAGATGTGTCCATTCCCTCACTCTCTCCTCTCCTCAGATCTGTCCATTGTCTCAGTCTCTCTCTCTGCAGTTCTGTCCATTCCCTCACTATCTCTCTCTGCAGATCTGTCCGTTCCCTCACTCTCTCTCTGCAGATCTGTCCATTCCCTCATTCTCTCCTCTCTGCAGATCAGTCCATTCCCTCACTCTCTCTCTCCGCAGATCTGTCCATTCCCTCACTATCTCTCTTTGCAGATCTGTCCATTCCCTCATTCTCTCCTCTCTGCAGATCTGTCCATTCCCTCACTCTCCCTCTCCACAGATCTGTCCATTTGCTCACTCTCTCCTCCCTGCAGATCTGTCCATTCCCTCACTCTCTCCCCTCCTCAGATCTGTCCATTCCCTCACTCTCACCTCTCTCTGCAGATCTGTCCATTCCCTCACTCTCTCACTCTGCAGATCTGTCCATTCCCTCACTATATCTCTCTGCAGATCTGTCTATTCCCTCACTCTCTCCTCTCTGCAGATCAGTCCATTCCCTCAATCTCTCTCACCGCAGATCAGTCCATTCCCTCACTCTCTCTCTTTGCAGATCTGTCCATTCCCTCATTCTCTACTCTCTGCAGAACTGTCCATTCCCTCACTCTCTTTCTCTGCAGATCTGTCCATTCCCTTACTCTCTCCTCTTCTCAGATCTGTCCATTCCCTCACTCTCTCTCTCTACAGATCTGTCCATTCCCTCATTCTCTCCTCCCTGCAGATCTGTCCATTCTCTCACTCTCTCCTCTCTCTGCAGATCTGTCCATTCCCTCACTATCTCTCTGTGCAGATCAGTCCATTCCCTCACTCTCTCCTCTCCTAAGATCTGTCCATTCCCTCACTCTCTCTCTCTGCAGATCAGTCCATTCCTTCACTATCTCTCTCTGAAGATCTGTCCATTCCCTCACTCTCTCCTCTCTGCAGATCAGTCCATTCCCTCACTCTTTCTCTCCGCAGATCAGTCAATTCCCTAACTGTCTCTTTTTGCAGATCTGTCCATTCCCGTATTCTCTACTCTCTGCAGATCAGTCCATTTTGACACTCTCACCGCTCCTCAGATCTGTCCATTCCCTCACTCTCTCTGCTCTCTGCAGATCAGTCCATTCCCTCGTTCTCTCCTCTCTGCAGATCAGTCCATTCCCTCACTCTCTCCCTCTCTGCAGATCTGTCCATTCCCTTGTTCTCTCCTCTCTGCAGATCTGTCCATTCCCTCACTCTCTCCTCCCTCTGCAGATCAGTCCATTCCCTCACTCTCTCTCTCCTCAGATCTCTCCATTCCCTCATTCTCCCCTCTCTGCAGATCTGTCCATTCCCTCACTCTCTCCTCTCTCTGCAGATCTGTCCATTCCCTCACTCTCTCCCTCTGCAGATCTGTCCATTCCCTCACTCTCTCCTCTCTCTGCAGATCAGTCCATTCCCTCACTCTCTCCTCTCCTCAGATCTGTCCATTCCCTCACTCTCTCCTCTCTCTGCAGATCTGTCCATTCCCTCACTCTCTCTCTCTGCAGATCTGTCCATTCCCTCACTATATCTCTCTGCAGATCTGTCTATTCCCTCACTCTCTCCTCTCTGCAGATCAGTCCATTCCCTCAATCTCTCTCACCGCAGATCAGTCCATTCCCTCACTCTCTCTCTTTGCAGATCTGTCCATTCCCTCATTCTCTACTCTCTGCAGAACTGTCCATTCCCTCACTCTCTCAATCTACAGATCTGTCCATTCCCTCACTCTCTCTCTCTCTGCAGATCAGTCCATTCTCTCACTCTCACTCTCTCTGCAGATCTCTCCATTCCCTTGTTCTCTCCTCTCTGCAGATCTGTCCATTCACTCACTCTCTCCTCCCTCTGCAGATCAGTCCATTCCCTCACTCTCTCTCTCCTCAGATCTCTCCATTGCCTCACTATCTCTCTCTGCAGATCTGTCCATTCCCTCACTCTCTCCTCTCCTCAGATCTGTCCATTCCCTCACTCTCTCTCTCAGCAGATCAGTCCATTCCATCACTATCTCTCTCTGAAGATCTGTCCATTCCCTCACTCTCTCCTCTCTGCAGATCAGTCCATTCCCTCACTCTTTCTCTCCGCAGATCAGTCCATTCCGTCACTCTCTCTCTTTGCAGATCTGTCCATTCCCTCATTCTCTCCTCCCCTCAGATCTATCCATTCCCTCACTCTCTCTCTCTTCAGATGTGTCCATTCCCTCACTCTCTCCTCTCCTCAGATCTGTCCATTGTCTCACTCTCTCTCTCTGCAGATCTGTCCATTCCCTCACTATCTCTCTCTGCAGATCTGTCCGTTCCCTCACTCTCTCTCTGCAGATCTGTCCATTCCCTCATTCTCTCCTCTCTGCAGATCAGTCCATTCCCTCACTCTCTCTCTCCGCAGATCTGTCCATTCCCTCACTATCTCTCTTTGCAGATCTGTCCATTCCCTCATTCTCTCCTCTCTGCAGATCTGTCCATTCCCTCACTCTCCCTCTCCACAGATCTGTCCATTTGCTCACTCTCTCCTCCCTGCAGATCTGTCCATTCCCTCACTCTCTCCCCTCCTCAGATCTGTCCATTCCCTCACTCTCACCTCTCTCTGCAGATCTGTCCATTCCCTCACTCTCTCACTCTGCAGATCTGTCCATTCCCTCACTATATCTCTCTGCAGATCTGTCTATTCCCTCACTCTCTCCTCTCTGCAGATCAGTCCATTCCCTCAATCTCTCTCACCGCAGATCAGTCCATTCCCTCACTCTCTCTCTTTGCAGATCTGTCCATTCCCTCATTCTCTACTCTCTGCAGAACTGTCCATTCCCTCACTCTCTTTCTCTGCAGATCTGTCCATTCCCTTACTCTCTCCTCTTCTCAGATCTGTCCATTCCCTCACTCTCTCTCTCTACAGATCTGTCCATTCCCTCATTCTCTCCTCCCTGCAGATCTGTCCATTCTCTCACTCTCTCCTCTCTCAGCAGATCTGTCCATTCCCTCACTATCTCTCTGTGCAGATCAGTCCATTCCCTCACTCTCTCCTCTCCTAAGATCTGTCCATTCCCTCACTCTCTCTCTCTGCAGATCAGTCCATTCCTTCACTATCTCTCTCTGAAGATCTGTCCATTCCCTCACTCTCTCCTCTCTGCAGATCAGTCCATTCCCTCACTCTTTCTCTCCGCAGATCAGTCAATTCCCTAACTGTCTCTTTTTGCAGATCTGTCCATTCCCGTATTCTCTACTCTCTGCAGATCAGTCCATTTTGACACTCTCACCGCTCCTCAGATCTGTCCATTCCCTCACTCTCTCTGCTCTCTGCAGATCAGTCCATTCCCTCGTTCTCTCCTCTCTGCAGATCTGTCCATTCCCTCACTCTCTCTCTCTCTGCAGATCAGTCCATTCCCTCACTCTCTCTCTCTCTGCAGATCTGTCCATTCCCTTGTTCTCTCCTCTCTGCAGATCTGTCCATTCCCTCACTCTCTCCTCCCTCTGCAGATCAGTCCATTCCCTCACTCTCTCTCCCCTCAGATCTCTCCATTCCCTCATTCTCTCCTCTCTGCAGATCTGTCCATTCCCTCACTCTCCCTCTCCACAGATCTGTCCATTCACTCACTCTCTCCTCCCTGCAGATCTGTCCATTCCCTCACTCTCTCCCCTCTCTGCAGATCTGTCCATTCCCTCACTCTCTCCTCTCTCTGCAGATCTGTCCATTCTCTCACTCTCTCTCTGCAGATCTGTCCATTCCCTCATTCTCTCCTCTCTGCAGATCTGTCCATTCCCTCACTCTCCCTCTCCACAGATCTGTCCATTCCCTCACTCTCTCCTCCCTGCAGATCTGTCCATTCCCTCACTCTCTCCTCTCTCTGCAGATCTGTCCATTCCCTCACTCTCTCCTCTCTCTGCAGATCTGTCCATTCCCTCACTCTCTCCTCTCCTCAGATCTGTCCATTCCCTCAATCTCTCCTCTCTCTGCAGATCTGTCCATTCCCTCACTCTCTCTCTCTACAGATCTGTCCATTCCCTCACTCTCTCTCTCTGCAGATCTGTCCATTCCCTCGTTCTCTCCTCTCTGCAGATCTATCCATTCCCTCACTCTCTCCTCTCCTCAGATCTGTCCATTCCCTCACTCTCTCCCTCTGCAGATCTGTCCATTCCCTCACTCTCCCTCTCCACAGATCTGTCCATTCGCTCACTCTCTCCTCCCTGCAGATCTGTCCATTCCCTCACTCTCTCCTCTCTCTGCAGATCTGTCCATTCCCTCACTCTCTCTCTCTGCAGATCTGTCCATTCCCTCATTCTCTCCTCTCTGCAGATCAGTCCATTCCCTCACTCTCTCTCTCCGCAGATCTGTCCATTCCCTCACTCTCTCTCTTTGCAGATCTGTCCATTCCCTCGTTCTCTCCTCTCTGCAGATCTGTCCATTCCCTCACTCTCCCTCTCCACAGATCTGTCCATTCCCTCACTCTCTCTCTGCAGATCTGTCCATTCCCTCACTCTCTCTCTTTGCAGATCTGTCCATTCCCTCACTCTCTCCTCTCTCTGCAGATCTGTCCATTCCCTCACTCTCTCTCTCTGCAGATCTGTCCATTCCCTCATTCTCTCCTCTCTGCAGATCTGTCCAGTCCCTCACTCTCCCTCTCCACAGATCTGTCCATTCCCTCACTCTCTCCTCCCTGCAGATCTGTCCATTCCCTCACTCTCTCCTCTCTCTGCAGATCTGTCCATTCCCTCACTCTCTCCTCTCTCTGCAGATCTGTCCATTCCCTCACTCTCTCCTCTCCTCAGATGTGTCCATTCCCTCACTCTCTCCTCTCTCTGCAGATCTGTCCATTCCCTCACTCTCTCGCTCTGCAGATCTGTCCATTCCCTCATTCTCTCCTCTCTGCAGATCAGTCCATTCCGTCACTCTCTCTCTCCGCAGATCTGTCCATTCCCTCACTCTCTCTCTTTGCAGATCTGTCCATTCCCCCGCTCCCTCCTCTCTGCAGATAGGTGCATTCTCCCACTCTCCCTCTCCACAGATCTGTCTATTCCCTCACTCTCTCCTCTCTCTGCAGATCAGTCCATTCCATCACTCTCTCCTCTCCTCAGGTCTGTCCATTCCCTCACTCTCTCCTCTCTCTGCAGATCTGTCCATTCCCTCACTCTCTCTCTCTGCAGATCAGTCCATTCCCTCACTATCTCTCTCTGAAGATCTGTCCATTCCCTCACTCTCTCCTCTCTGCAGATCAGTCCATTCCCTCACACTCTCTCTCTTTGCAGATCAGTCCATTCCCTCACTCTCTCTCTTTGCAGATCTGTCCATTCCCTCGTTCTCTCCTCTCTGCAGATCTGTCCATTCCCTCAATCTCTCCTCTCTGCAGATCTGTCCACTCACTCACTCTCTCCTCTCTACAGATCTGTCCATTCCCTCACTATCTCTCCTCTCTGCAGATCAGTCCATTTCGGCACTCTCTCTGCTCCTCAGATCTGTCCATTCCCTCACTATCTCTCCTCTCTGCAGATCTGTCCATTCCCTCACTCTCTCTCCTCTCTGCAGATCTGTCCATTCCCTCGTTCTCTCCTCTCTGCAGATCAGTCCATTTCCTCACTCTCTCTCTCTCTCTGCAGATCTGTCTATTCCCTCATTCTCTCACTCTCTGCAGATCAGTCCATTCCCTCACTCTCTCTCTCTGCAGGTCAGTCCATTCCCTCACTATCTCTCTGCAGATCTGTCCATTCCCTCATTCTCTACTCTCTGCAGATCTGTCCATTTCCTCACTCTCTCCTCTCCTCAGATCTGTCCATTCCCTCACTCTCTCATTCTCTGCAGATCTGTCCATTCCCTCGTTCTCTACTCTCTGCAGATCTGTCCATTCCCTCACTGTCTCCTCTCTGCAGATCTGTCCATTCCCTCACTCTCTCCTCTCCTCAGATCTGTCCATTCCCTCACTCACTCTCTCTGCAGATCTGTCCATTCCCTCATTCTCTCCTCTCTGCAGATCTGTCCATTCCCTCACTCTCCCTCTCCACAGATCTGTCCATTCCCTCACTCTCTCCTCCCTGCAGATCTGTCCATTCCCTCACTCTCTCCTCTCTCTGCAGATCTGTCCATTCCCTCACTCTCTCTCTCTCTGCAGATCTGTCCATTCGCTCATTCTCTCCTCTCTGCAGATGAGTCCATTCCCTCACTCTCTCTCTCCGCAGATCTGTCCATTCCCTCACTCTCTCTCTTTACAGATCTGTCCATTCCCTCACTCTCTCTCTCTGCAGATCTGTCCATTCCCTCACTCTCTCCTCTCTCTGCAGATCAGTCCATTCCCTCACTCTCTCCGCTCCTCAGGTCTGTCCATTCCCTCACTCTCTCCTCTCTCTGCAGATCTGTCCATTCCCACACTCTCTCTCTGCAGATCTGTCCATTCCCTCACTATCTCTCTCTGCAGATCGGTCCATTCCCTCACTCTCTCCTCACTGCAGATCAGTCCATTCCCTCAATCTCTCTCTCCGCAGATAGGTCCATTCCCTCACTCTCTCTCTCCGCAGATCAGTCCATTCCCTCACTCTCTCTCTTTGCAGATCTGTCCATTCCCTCATTCTCACCTCTTTGCAGATCTGTCCATTCCCTCACTCTCTCTCTCTGCAGATCTGTCCATTCGCTCACTCTCTCCACTTCTCAGATCTGTCCATTCCCTCACTCTCTCTCTCTACAGATCTGTCCATTCCCTCACTCTCTCTCTCTGCAGATCTGTCCATTCCCTCGTTCTCTCACTCTCTGCAGATCAGTCCATTCCCTCACTCTCTCTCTCTGCAGGTCAGTCCATTCCCTCACTATCTCTCTGCAGATCTGTCCATTCCCTCATTCTCTACTCTCTGCAGATCTGTCCATTTCCTCACTCTCTCCTCTCCTCAGATCTGTCCATTCCCTCACTCTCTCATTCTCTGCAGATCTGTCCATTCCCTCGTTCTCTACTCTCTGCAGATCTGTCCATTCCCTCACTCTCTCCTCTCTGCAGATCTGTCCATTCCCTCACTCTCTCCTCTCCTCAGATCTGTCCATTCCCTCACTCACTCTCTCTGCAGATCTGTCCATTCCCTCATTCTCTCCTCTCTGCAGATCTGTCCATTCCCTCACTCTCCCTCTCCACAGATCTGTCCATTCCCTCACTCTCTCCTCCCTGCAGATCTGTCCATTCCCTCGTTCTCTCCTCTCTGCAGATCTGTCCATTCCCTCACTCTCCCTCTCCACAGATCTGTCCATTCCCTCACTCTCTCTCTGCAGATCTGTCCATTCCCTCACTCTCTCTCTTTGCAGATCTGTCCATTCCCTCACTCTCTCCTCTCTCTGCAGATCTGTCCATTCCCTCACTCTCTCTCTCTGCAGATCTGTCCATTCCCTCATTCTCTCCTCTCTGCAGATCTGTCCATTCCCTCACTCTCCCTCTCCACAGATCTGTCCATTCCCTCACTCTCTCCTCCCTGCAGATCTGTCCATTCCCTCACTCTCTCCTCTCTCTGCAGATCTGTCCATTCCCTCACTCTCTCCTCTCTCTGCAGATCTGTCCATTCCCTCACTCTCTCCTCTCCTCAGATGTGTCCATTCCCTCACTCTCTCCTCTCTCTGCAGATCTGTCTATTCCCTCACTCTCTCGCTCTGCAGATCTGTCCATTCCCTCATTCTCTCCTCTCTGCAGATCAGTCCATTCCGTCACTCTCTCTCTCCACAGATCTGTCCATTCCCTCACTCTCTCTCTTTGCAGATCTGTCCATTCCCCCGCTCTCTCCTCTCTGCAGATAGGTCCATTCTCCCACTCTCCCTCTCCACAGATCTGTCTATTCCCTCACTCTCCCCTCTCTCTGCAGATCAGTCCATTCCATCACTCTCTCCTCTCCTCAGGTCTGTCCATTCCCTCACTCTCTCCTCTCTCTGCAGATCTGTCCATTCCCTCACTCTCTCTCTCTGCAGATCAGTCCATTCCCTCACTATCTCTCTCTGAAGATCTGTCCATTCCCTCACTCTCTCCTCTCTGCAGATCAGTCCATTCCCTCACACTCTCTCTCTTTGCAGATCAGTCCATTCCCTCACTCTCTCTCTTTGCAGATCTGTCCATTCCCTCGTTCTCTCCTCTCTGCAGATCTGTCCATTCCCTCACTCTCTCCTCTCTGCAGATCAGTCCATTTCGGCACTCTCTCTGCTCCTCAGATCTGTCCATTCCCTCACTATCTCTCCTCTCTGCAGATCTGTCCATTCCCTCACTCTCTCTCCTCTCTGCAGATCTGTCCATTCCCTCGTTCTCTCCTCTCTGCAGATCTGTCCATTCCCTCATTCTCTCACTCTCTGCAGATCAGTCCATTCCCTCACTCTCTCTCTCTGCAGGTCAGTCCATTCCCTCACTATCTCTCTGCAGATCTGTCCATTCCCTCATTCTCTACTCTCTGCAGATCTGTCCATTTCCTCACTCTCTCCTCTCCTCAGATCTGTCCATTCCCTCACTCTCTCATTCTCTGCAGATCTGTCCATTCCCTCGTTCTCTACTCTCTGCAGATCTGTCCATTCCCTCACTCTCTCCTCTCTGCAGATCTGTCCATTCCCTCACTCTCTCCTCTCCTCAGATCTGTCCATTCCCTCACTCACTCTCTCTGCAGATCTGTCCATTCCCTCGTTCTCTCCTCTCTGCAGATCTGTCCATTCCCTCACTCTCTCCTCTCTGCAGATCTGTCCATTCCCTCACTCTCTCCTCTCTACAGATCTGTCCATTCCCTCACTATCTCTCCTCTCTGCAGATCAGTCCATTTCGAGACTCTCTCCACTCCTCAGATCTGTCCATTCCCTCACTCTCTCTCCTCTCTGCAGATCTGTCCATTCCCTCGTTCCCTCCTCTCTGCAGATCAGTCCATTCCCTCACTCTCTCTCTCTCTGCAGATCTGTCCATTCCCTCACTCTCTCTCTCTCTGCAGATCAGTCCATTCGCTCACTCTCTCTCTCTCTGCAGATCTGTCCATTCCCTTGTTCTCTCCTCTCTGCAGATCTGTCCATTCCCTCAATCTCTCCTCCGTCTGCAGATCAGTCCATTCCCTCACTCTCTCTCTCCTCAGATCTGTCCATTCCCTCACTATCTCTCTCTGCAGATCTGTCCATTCCCTCACTCTCTCTCTCTGCAGATCTGTCCATTTGTCACTCTCTCTCTATGCAGATCTGTCCATTCCCTCACTATCTCTCTCTGCAGAACTGTCAATTCCCTCACTATCTCTCTCTGCAGATCTGTCCATTCCCTCACTCTCTCTCTCTGCAGATCTGTCCATTCCCTCACTGTCTCTCTCTGCAGATCTGTCCATTCCCTCGTTCTCTACTCTCTGCAGATCTGTCCATTCCCTCACTCTCTCTCTCTGCAGATCTGTCCATTCCCTCGTTCACTCCTCTCCTCAGATCTGTCCATTCCCTCACTATCTCTCTCTGCAGATCTGTCCATTCCCTCATTCTCTACTCTTTGCAGATCTGTCCGTTCCCTCACTCTCTCTCTGCAAATCTGTCCATTCCCTCATTCTCTCCTCTCTGCAGATCAGTCCATTCCCTCACTCTCTCTCTCCGCAGATCTGTCCATTCCCTCACTCTCTCTCTTTGCAGATCTGTCCATTCCCTCGTTCTCTCCTCTCTGCAGATCTGTCCATTCCCTCACTCTCCCTCTCCACAGATCTGTCCATTCCCTCACTCTCTCCTCCCTGCAGATCTGTCCATTCCCTCACTCTCTCCTCTCTCTGCAGATCTGTCCATTCCATCACTCTCCCTCTCCACAGATCTGTCCATTCCCTCACTCTCTCCTCCCTGCAGATCTGTCCATTCCCTCACTCTCTCTCTCTGCAGATCTGTCCATTCCCTCACTCTCTCCTCTCTCTGCAGATCAGTCCGTTCCCTCACTCTCTCCTCTCCTCAGATCTGTCCATTCCCTCACTCTCTCCTCTCTCTGCAGATCTGTCCATTCCCTCACTCTCTCTCTCTGCAGATCTGTCCATTCCCTCACTATATCTCTCTGCAGATCTGTCTATTCCCTCACTCTCTCCTCTCTGCAGATCAGTCCATTCCCTCAATCTCTCTCACCGCAGATCAGTCCATTCCCTCACTCTCTCTCTTTGCAGATCTGTCCATTCCCTCATTCTCTACTCTCTGCAGAACTGTCCATTCCCTCACTCTCTCTCTCTGCAGATCTGTCCATTCCCTTACTCTCTCTCTCTGCAGATCTGTCCATTCCCTCACTCTTTCCTCTCTCTGCAGATCAGTCCATTCCCTCACTCTCTCCGCTCCTCAGGTCTGTCCATTCCCTCACTCTCTCCTCTCTCTGCAGATCTGTCCATTCCGTCACTCTCTCTCTGCAGATCTGTCCATTCCCTCACTCTCTCCTCTCTGCAGATCAGTCCATTCCCACAATCTCTCTGTCCGCAGATAGTCCATTCCCTCACTCTCTCTCTCCGCAGATCAGTCCATTCCCTCACTCTCTCATTCTCTGCAGATCTGTCCATTCCCTCGTTCTCTACTCTCTGCAGATCTGTCCATTCCCTCACTCTCTCCTCTCTGCAGATCTGACCATTCCCTCACTCTCTCCTCTCCTCAGATCTGTCCATTCCCTCACTCACTCTCTCTGCAGATCTGTCCATTCCCTCACTCTCTCCTCTCTGCAGATCTGTCCATTCCCTCACTCTCTCCTCTCTACAGATTTGTCCATTCCCTCACTCTCTCTCCTCTCTGCAGATCTCTCCATTCCCTCGTTCTCTCCTCTCTGCAGATCAGTCCATTCCCTCACTCTCTCTCTCTCTCTGCAGATCCGTCCATTCGCTCATTCTCTCTCTCTCTGCAGATCTGTCCATTCCCTTGTTCTCTCCTCTCTGCAGATCTGTCCATTCCCTCAATCTCTCCTCCCTCTGCAGATCAGTCCATTCCCTCACTCTCTCTCTCCTCAGATCTGTCCATTCCCTCACTATCTCTCTCTGCAGATCTGTCCATTCCTTCACTCTCTCTCTCTGCAGATCTGTCCATTCTGTCACTCTCTCTCTATGCAGATCTGTCCATTCCCTCACTATCTCTCTCTGCAGAACTGTCCATTCCCTCACTATCTCTCTCTGCAGATCTGTCCATTCCCTCACTCTCTCTCTCTGCAGATCTGTCCATTCCCTCACTGTCTCTCTCTGCAGATCTGTCCATTCCCTCGTTCTCTACTCTCTGCAGATCTGTCCATTACCTCACTCTCTCTCTCTGCAGATCTGTCCATTCCCTCGTTCACTCCTCTCCTCAGATCTGTCCATTCCCTCACTATCTCTCTCTGCAGATCTGTCCATTCCCTCATTCTCTACTCTTTGCAGATCAGTCCATTCCCTCACTCTCTCTCTCCGCAGATCTGTCCATTCCCTCACTCTCTCTCTTTGCAGATCTGTCCTTTCCCTCGTTCTCTCCTCTCTGCAGATCTGTCCATTCCCTCACTCTCCCTCTCCACAGATCTGTCCATTCCCTCACTCTCTCCTCCCTGCAGATCTGTCCATTCCCTCACTCTCTCCTCTCTCTGCAGATCTGTCAATTCCCTCACTCTCTCTCTCTGCAGATCTGTCCATTCCCTCACTCTCTCCTCTCTCTGCAGATCAGTCCGTTCCCTCAAGCTCTCCTCTCCTCAGATCTGTCCATTCCCTCACTCTCTCCTCTCTCTGCAGATCTGTCCATTCCCTCACTCTCTCTCTCTGCAGATCTGTCCATTCCCTCACTATATCTCTCTGCAGATCTGTCTATTCCCTCACTCTCTCCTCTCTGCAGATCAGTCCATTCCCTCAATCTCTCTCACCACATATCAGTCCATTCCCTCACTCTCTCTCTTTGCAGATCTGTCCATTCCCTCATTCTCTACTCTCTGCAGAACTGTCCATTCCCTCACTCTCTCTCTCTGCAGATCTGTCCATTCCCTTACGCTCTCTCTCTGCAGATCTGTCCATTCCCTCACTCTTTCCTCTCTCTGCAGATCAGTCCATTCCCTCACTCTCTCCGCTCCTCAGGTCTGTCCATTCCCTCACTCTCTCCTCTCTCTGCAGATCTGTCCATTCCGTCACTCTCTCTCTGCAGATCTGTCCATTCCCTCACTCTCTCCTCTCTGCAGATCAGTCCATTCCCACAATCTCTCTGTCCGCAGATAGTCCATTCCCTCACTCTCTCTCTCCGCAGATCAGTCCATTCCCTCACTCTCTCTCTTTGCAGATCAGTCCATTCCCTCATTCTCTCCTCTTTGCAAATCTGTCCATTCCCTCACTCTCTCTCTTTGCAGATCTGTCCATTCCCCCGCTCTCTCCTCTCTGCAGATCGGTCCATTCTCAAACTCTCCCTCTCCACAGATCTGTCTATTCCCTCACTCTCTCCTCTCTCTGCCGATCAGTCCATTCCATCACTCTTTCCTCTCCTCAGGTCTGTCCATTCCCTCACTATCTCTCTCTGCAGATCAGTCCATTCCCTCACTCTCTCCTCTCCTCAGATCTGTCCATTCCCTCACTCTCTTTCTCTGCAGATCAGTCCATTCCTTCACTATCTCTCTCTGAAGATCTGTCCATTCCCTCACTCTCTCCTCTCTGCAGATCAGTCCATTCCCTCACTCTTTCTCTCCGCAGATCAGTCAATTCCCTAACTGTCTCTTTTTGCAGATCTGTCCATTCCCGTATTCTCTACTCTCTGCAGATCAGTCCATTTTGACACTCTCACCGCTCCTCAGATCTGTCCATTCCCTCACTCTCTCTCCTCTCTGCAGATCTGTCCATTCCCTCGTTCTCTTCTCTCTGCAGATCTGTCCATTCCCTCACTCTCTCTCTCTCTGCAGATCAGTCCATTCCCTCACTCTCTCTCTCTCTGCAGATCTGTCCATTCCCTTGTTCTCTCCTCTCTGCAGATCTGTCCATTCCCTCACTCTCTCCTCCCTCTGCAGATCAGTCCATTCCCTCACTCTCTCTCTCCTCAGATCTCTCCATTCCCTCACTATCTCTCTCTGCAGATCTGTCCATTCCCTCACTCTCTCCTCTCCTCAGATCTGTCCATTCCCTCACTCTCTCTCTCAGCAGATGAGTCCATTCCATCACTATCTCTCTCTGAAGATCTGTCCATTCCCTCACTCTCTCCTCTCTGCAGATCAGTCCATTCCCTCACTCTTTCTCTCCGCAGATCAGTCCATTCCCTCACTCTCTCCTCTCCTCAGATCTGTCCATTCCCTCACTCTCTCTCTCTTCAGATGTGTCCATTCCCTCACTCTCTCCTCTCCTCAGATCTGTCCATTGTCTCACTCTCTCTCTCTGCAGATCTGTCCATTCCCTCACTATCTCTCTCTGCAGATCTGTCCGTTCCCTCACTCTCTCTCTGCAGATCTGTCCATTCCCTCATTCTCTCCTCTCTGCAGATCAGTCCATTCCCTCAATCTCTCTCTCCGCAGATCTGTCCATTCCCTCACTATCTCTCTTTGCAGATCTGTCCATTCCCTCACTCTCTCCTCTCTGCAGATCTGTCCATTCCCTCACTCTCCCTCTCCACAGATCTGTCCATTCGCTCACTCTCTCCTCCCTGCAGATCTGTCCATTCCCTCACTCTCTCCCCTCTCTGCAGATCTGTTCATTCCCTCACTCTCTCCTCTCTCTGCAGATCTGTCCATTCCCTCACTCTCTCTCTCTGCAGATCTGTCCATTCCCTCATTCTCTCCTCTCTGCAGATCTGTCCATTCCCTCATTCTCCCTCTCCACAGATCTGTCCATTCCCTCACTCTCTCCTCCCTGCAGATCTGTCCATTCCCTCACTCTCTCCTCTCTCTGCAGATCTGTCCATTCCCTCACTCTCTCCTCTCTCTGCAGATCTGTCCATTCCCTCACTCTCTCCTCTCCTCAGATCTGTCCATTCCCTCAATCTCTCCTCTCTCTGCAGATCTGTCCATTCCCTCACTCTCTCTCTCTGCAGATCTGTCCATTCCCTCATTCTCTCCTCTCTGCAGATGAGTCCATTCCCTCACTCTCTCTCTCCGCAGATCTGTCCATTCCCTCACTCTCTCCTCTCTCTGCAGATCAGTCCATTCCCTCACTCTCTCCACTCCTCAGGTCTGTCCAATCCCTCACTCTCTCCTCTCTCTGCAGATCTGTCCATTCCCTCACTCTCTCTCTGCAGATCTGTCCATTCCCTCACTATCTCTCTCTGCAGATCTGTCCATTCCCTCACTCTCTCCTCACTGCAGATCAGTCCATTCCCTCAATCTCTCTCTCCGCAGATAGGTCCATTCCCTCACTCTCTCTCTCCGCAGATCAGTCCATTCCCTCACAATCTCTCTTTGCAGATCTGTCCATTCCCTCATTCTCACCTCTTTGCAGATCTGTCCATTCCCTCACTCTCTCTCTCTGCAGATCTGTCCATTCCCTCACTCTCTCTCTCTACAGATCTGTCCATTCCCTCACTCTCTCTCTCTGCAGATCTGTCCATTCCCTCGTTCTCTCCTCTCTGCAGATCTATCCATTCCCTCACTCTCTCCTCTCCTCAGTTCTGTCCATTCCCTCACTCTCTCTCTGCAGATCTGTCCATTCCCTCACTCTCCCTCTCCACAGATCTGTCCATTCCCTAACTCTCTCCTCCCTGCAGATCTGTCCATTCCCTCACTCTCTCCTCTCTCTGCAGATCTGTCCATTCCCTCACTCTCTCTCTCTGCAGATCTGTCCATTCCCTCATTCTCTCCTCTCTGCAGATCAATCCATTCCCTCACTCTCTCTCTCCGCAGATCTGTCCATTCCCTCACTCTCTCGCTTTGCAGATCTGTCCATTCCCTCGTTCTCTCCTCTCTGCAGATCTGTCCATTCCCTCACTCTCCCTCTCCACAGATCTGTCCATTCCCTCACTCTCTCTCTGCAGATCTGTCCATTCCCTCACTCTCTCTCTTTGCAGATCTGTCCATTCCCTCACTCTCTCCTCTCTCTGCAGATCTGTCCATTCCCTCATTCTCTCCTCTCTGCAGATCAGTCCATTCCCTCAAACTCTCTCTCTTTGCAGATCAGTCCATTCCCTCACTCTCTCTCTTTGCAGATCTGTCCATTCCCTCGTTCTCTCCTCTCTGCAGATCTGTCCATTCCCTCACTTTCTCCTCTCTGCAGATCAGTCCATTCCCTCACTCTCTCTCTTTGCAGATCTGTCCATTCCCTCATTCTCTCCTCTCTGCAGATCAGTCCATTCCCTCAAACTCTCTCTCTTTGCAGATCAGTCCATTCCCTCACTCTCTCTCTTTGCAGATCTGTCCATTCCCTCGTTCTCTCCTCTCTGCAGATCTGTCCATTCCCTCACTTTCTCCTCTCTGCAGATCTGTCCACTCACTCACTCTCTCCTCTCTACAGATCTGTCCATTCCCTCACTATCTCTCCTCTCTGCAGATCAGTCCATTTCGGCACTCTCTCTGCTCCTCAGATCTGTCCATTCCCTCACTATCTCTCCTCTCTGCAGATCTGTCCATTCCCTCACTCTCTCTCCTCTCTGCAGATCTGTCCATTCCCTCGTTCTCTCCTCTCTGCAGATCAGTCCATTCCCTCACTCTCTCTCTCTCTCTGCAGATCTGTCCATTCCCTCATTCTCTCACTCTCTGCAGATCAGTCCATTCCCTCACTCTCTCTCTCTGCAGGTCAGTCCATTCCCTCACTATCTCTCTGCAGATCTGTCCATTCCCTCATTCTCTACTCTCTGCAGATCTGTCCATTTCCTCACTCTCTCCTCTCCTCAGATCTGTCCATTCCCTCACTCTCTCATTCTCTGCAGATCTGTCCATTCCCTCGTCCTCTACTCTCTGCAGATCTGTCCATTCCCTCACTCTCTCCTCTCTGCAGATCTGTCCATTCCCTCACTCTCTCCTCTCCTCAGATCTGTCCATTCCCTCACTCACTCTCTCTGCAGATCTGTCCATTCCCTCGTTCTCTCCTCTCTGCAGATCTGTCCATTCCCTCACTCTCTCCTCTCTGCAGATCTGTCCATTCCCTCACTCTCTCCTCTCTACAGATCTGTCCATTCCCTCACTATCTCTCCTCTCTGCAGATCAGACCATTTCGACACTCTCTCCACTCCTCAGATCTGTCCATTCCCTCACTCTCTCTCCTCTCTGCAGATCTGTCCATTCCCTCGTTCTCTCCTCTCTGCAGATCAGTCCATTCCCTCACCCTCTCTCTCTCTGCAGATCTGTCCATTCCCTCATTCTCTACTCTCTGCAGATCTGTCCATTTCCTCACTCTCTCCTCTCCTCAGATCTGTCCATTCCCTCACTCTCTCATTCTCTGCAGATCTGTCCATTCCCTCGTTCTCTACTCTCTGCAGATCTGTCCATTCCCTCACTCTCTCCTCTCTGCAGATCTGTCATTTCCCTCACTCTCTCCTCTCCTCAGATCTGTCCATTCCCTCACTCTCTCTCTCTGCAGATCAGTCCATTCGCTCAATCTCTCTCTCTCTGCAGATCTGTCCAATCCCTTGTTCTCTCCTCTCTGCAGATCTGTCCATTCCCTCAATCTCTCCTCCCTCTGCAGATCAGTCCATTCCCTCACTCTCTCTCTCCTCAGATCTGTCCATTCCCTCACTATCTCTCTCTGCAGATCTGTCCATACCCTCACTCTCTCTCTCTGCAGATCTGTCCATTCCGTCACTCTCTCTCTATGCAGATCTGTCCATTCCCTCACTATCTCTCTCTGCAGAACTGTCCATTCCCTCACTATCTCTCTCTGCAGATCTGTCCATTCCCTCACTCTCTCTCTCTGCAGATCTGTCCATTCCCTCACTGTCTCTCTCTGCAGATCTGTCCATTCCCTCGTTCTCTACTCTCTGCAGTTCTGTCCATTCCCTCACTCTCTCTCTCTGCAGATCTGTCCATTCCCTCGTTCACTCCTCTCCTCAGATCTGTCCATTCCCTCACTATCTCTCTCTGCAGATCTGTCCATTCCCTCATTCTCTACTCTTTGCAGATCTGTCCGTTCCCTCACTCTCTCTCTGCAAATCTGTCCATTCCCTCATTCTCTCCTCTCTGCAGATCTGTCCATTCCCTCACTCTCTCTCTCCGCAGATCTGTCCATTCCCTCACTCTCTCTCTTTGCAGATCTGTCCATTCCCTCGTTCTCTCCTCTCCTCAGATCTGTCCATTCCCTCACTCTCTCCTCCCTGCAGATCTGTCATTCCCTCACTCTCTCCTCTCTCTGCAGATCTGTCCATTCCCTCACTCTCTCTCTCTGCAGATCTGTCCATTCCCTCACTCTCTCCTCTCTCTGCAGATCAGTCCGTTCCCTCACTCTCTCCTCTCCTCAGATCTGTCCATTCCCTCACTCTCTCCTCTCTCTGCAGATCTGTCCATTCCCTCACTCTCTCTCTCTGCAGATCTGTCCATTCCCTCACTATATCTCTCTGCAGATCTGTCTATTCCCTCACTCTCTCCTCTCTGCAGATCAGTCCATTCCCTCAATCTCTCTCACCACAGATCAGTCCATTCCCTCACTCTCTCTCTTTGCAGATCTGTCCATTCCCTCATTCTCTACTCTCTGCAGAACTGTCCATTCCCTCACTCTCTCTCTCTGCAGATCTGTCCATTCACTTACTCTCACCTCTTCTCAGATCTGTCCATTCCCTTACTCTCTCTCTCTACAGATCTGTCCATTCCCTCATTCTCTCCTCCCTGCAGATCTGTCCATTCCCTCACTCTCTCTCTTTGCTGATCTGTCCATTCCCTCACTCTCTCTCTCTGCAGATCTGTCCATTCCCTCACTCTCTCCTCTCTCTGCAGATCAGTCCATTCCCTCACTCTCTCCGCTCCTCAGGTCTGTCCATTTCCTCACTCACTCCTCTCTCTGCAGATCTGTCCATTCCGTCACTCTCTCTCTGCAGAACTGTCCATTCCCTCACTATCTCTCTCTGCAGATCTGTCCATTCCCTCACTCTCTCCTCTCTGCAGATCAGTCCATTCCCACAATCTCTCTGTCCGCAGATCAGTCCATTCCCTCACTCTCTCTCTCCGCAGATCAGTCCATTCCCTCACTCTCTCTCTTTGCAGATCAGTCCATTCCCTCATTCTCTCCTCTTTGCAGATCTGCCCATTCCCTCACTCTCTCTCTTTGCAGATCTGTCCATTCCCCCGCTCTCTCCTCTCAGCAGATCGGTCCATTCTCAAACTCTCCCTCTCCACAGATCTGTCTATTCCCTCACTCTCTCCTCTCTCTGCAGATCAGTCCATTCCATCACTCTCTCCTCTCCTCAGGTCTGTCCATTACCTCACTCTCTCCTCTCTCTGCAGATCTGTCCATTCCCTCACTCTCTCTCTCTGCAGATCAGTCCATTCCCTCACTATCTCTCTCTGAAGATCTGTCCATTCCCTCACTCTCTACTCTCTGCAGATCAGTGTATTCCCTCACACTCTCTCTCTTTGCAGATCAGTCCATTCCCTCACTCTCTCTCTTTGCATATCTGTCCATTCCCTCGTTCTCTCCTCTCTGCAGATCTGTCCATTCCCTCACTCTCTCCTCTCTGCAGATCTATCCACTCACTCACTCTCTCCTCTCTACAGATCTGTCCATTCCCTCACTCTCTCCTCTCTCTGCAGATCAGTCCATTCCCTCACTCTCTCCGCTCCTCAGGTCTGTCCATCCCCTCACTCTCTCCTCTCTCTGCAGATCTGTCCATTCTGTCACTCTCTCTCTGCAGATCTGTCCATTCCCTCGTTCTCTACTCTCTGCAGTTCTGTCCATTCCCTCACTCTCTCTCTCTGCAGATCTGTCCATTCCCTCGTTCACTCCTCTCCTCAGATCTGTCCATTCCCTCACTATCTCTCTCTGCAGATCTGTCCATTCCCTCATTCTCTACTCTTTGCAGATCTGTCCGTTCCCTCACTCTCTCTCTGCAAATCTGTCCATTCCCTCATTCTCTCCTCTCTGCAGATCAGTCCATTCCCTCACTCTCTCTCTCCGCAGATCTGTCCATTCCCTCACTCTCTCTCTTTGCAGATCTGTCCATTCCCTCGTTCTCTCCTCTCCACAGATCTGTCCATTCCCTCACTCTCTCCTCCCTGCAGATCTGTCATTCCCTCACTCTCTCCTCTCTCTGCAGATCTGTCCATTCCCTCACTCTCTCTCTCTGCAGATCTGTCCATTCCCTCACTCTCTCCTCTCTCTGCAGATCAGTCCGTTCCCTCACTCTCTCCTCTCCTCAGATCTGTCCATTCCCTCACTCTCTCCTCTCTCTGCAGATCTGTCCATTCCCTCACTCTCTCTCTCTGCAGATCTGTCCATTCCCTCTCTATATCTCTCTGCAGATCTGTCTATTCCCTCACTCTCTCCTCTCTGCAGATCAGTCCATTCCCTCAATCTCTCTCACCACAGATCAGTCCATTCCCTCACTCTCTCTCTTTGCAGATCTGTCCATTCCCTCATTCTCTACTCTCTGCAGAACTGTCCATTCCCTCACTCTCTCTCTCTGCAGATCTGTCCATTCACTTACTCTCACCTCTTCTCAGATCTGTCCATTCCCTTACTCTCTCTCTCTACAGATCTGTCCATTCCCTCATTCTCTCCTCCCTGCAGATCTGTCCATTCCCTCACTCTCTCTCTTTGCTGATCTGTCCATTCCCTCACTCTCTCTCTCTGCAGATCTGTCCATTCCCTCACTCTCTCCTCTCTCTGCAGATCAGTCCATTCCCTCACTCTCTCCGCTCCTCAGGTCTGTCCATTTCCTCACTCACTCCTCTCTCTGCAGATCTGTCCATTCCGTCACTCTCTCTCTGCAGAACTGTCCATTCCCTCACTATCTCTCTCTGCAGATCTGTCCATTCCCTCACTCTCTCCTCTCTGCAGATCAGTCCATTCCCACAATCTCTCTGTCCGCAGATCAGTCCATTCCCTCACTCTCTCTCTCCGCAGATCAGTCCATTCCCTCACTCTCTCTCTTTGCAGATCAGTCCATTCCCTCATTCTCTCCTCTTTGCAGATCTGCCCATTCCCTCACTCTCTCTCTTTGCAGATCTGTCCATTCCCCCGCTCTCTCCTCTCAGCAGATCGGTCCATTCTCAAACTCTCCCTCTCCACAGATCTGTCTATTCCCTCACTCTCTCCTCTCTCTGCAGATCAGTCCATTCCATCACTCTCTCCTCTCCTCAGGTCTGTCCATTACCTCACTCTCTCCTCTCTCTGCAGATCTGTCCATTCCCTCACTCTCTCTCTCTGCAGATCAGTCCATTCCCTCACTATCTCTCTCTGAAGATCTGTCCATTCCCTCACTCTCTACTCTCTGCAGATCAGTGTATTCCCTCACACTCTCTCTCTTTGCAGATCAGTCCATTCCCTCACTCTCTCTCTTTGCATATCTGTCCATTCCCTCGTTCTCTCCTCTCTGCAGATCTGTCCATTCCCTCACTCTCTCCTCTCTGCAGATCTATCCACTCACTCACTCTCTCCTCTCTACAGATCTGTCCATTCCCTCACTCTCTCCTCTCTCTGCAGATCAGTCCATTCCCTCACTCTCTCCGCTCCTCAGGTCTGTCCATCCCCTCACTCTCTCCTCTCTCTGCAGATCTGTCCATTCTGTCACTCTCTCTCTGCAGATCAGTCCATTCCCTCACTATCTCTCTCTGCAGATCTGTCCATTCCCTCACTCTCTCCTCTCTGCAGATCAGTCCATTCCCACAATCTCTCTGTCCGCAGATCAGTCCATTCCCTCACTCTCTCTCTCCGCAGATCTGTCCATTCCCTCGTTCTCTCCTCTCTGCAGATCTGTCCATTCCCTCACTCTCCCTCTCCACAGATCTGTCCATTCCCTCACTCTCTCTCTGCAGATCTGTCCATTCCCTCACTCTCTCTCTTTGCAGATCTGTCCATTCCCTCACTCTCTCCTCTCTCTGCAGATCTGTCCATTCCCTCACTCTCTCTCTCTGCAGATCTGTCCATTCGCTCATTCTCTCCACTCTGCAGATCTGTCCATTCCCTCACTCTCCCTCTCCACAGATCTGTCCATTCCCTCACTCTCTCCTCCCTGCAGATCTGTCCATTCCCTCACTCTCTCCTCTCTCTGCAGATCTGTCCATTCCCTCACTCTCTCCTCTCCTCAGATGTGTCCATTCCCTCAATCTCTCCTCTCTCTGCAGATCTGTCCATTCCCTCACTCTCTCGCTCTGCAGATCTGTCCATTCCCTCATTCTCTCCTCTCTGCAGATCAGTCCATTCCGTCACTCTCTCTCTCCGCAGATCTGTCCATTCCCTCACTCTCTCTCTTTGCAGATCTGTCCATTCCCCCGCTCTCTCCTCTCTGCAGATCGGTCCATTCTCCCACTCTCCCTCTCCACAGATCTGTCTATTCCCTCACTCTCTCCTCTCTCTGCAGATCAGTCCATTCCATCACTCTCTCCTCTCCTCAGGTCTGTCCATTCCCTCACTCTCTCCTCTCTCTGCAGATCTGTCCATTCCCTCACTCTCTCTCTCTGCAGATCAGTCCATTCCCTCACTATCTCTCTCTGAAGATCTGTCCATTCCCACACTCTCTCCTCTCTCTGCAGATCTGTCCATTCCCTCACTCTCTCTCTCTGCAGATCTGTCCATTCCCTCATTCTCTCCTCTCTGCAGATCAATCCATTCCCTCACTCTCTCTCTCCGCAGATCTGTCCATTCCCTCACTCTCTCGCTTTGCAGATCTGTCCATTCCCTCGTTCTCTCCTCTCTGCAGATCTGTCCATTCCCTCACTCTCCCTCTCCACAGATCTGTCCATTCCCTCACTCTCTCTCTGCAGATCTGTCCATTCCCTCACTCTCTCTCTTTGCAGATCTGTCCATTCCCTCACACTCTCCTCTCTCTGCAGATCTGTCCATTCCCTCATTCTCTCCACTCTGCAGATCTGTCCATTCCCTCACTCTCCCTCTCCACAGATCTGTCCATTCCCTCACTCTCTCCTCCCTGCAGATCTGTCCATTCCCTCACTCTCTCCTCTCTCTGCAGATCTGTCCATTCCCTCACTCTCTCCTCTCTCTGCAGATCTGTCCATTCCCTCACTCTCTCCTCTCCTCAGATGTGTCCATTCCCTCACTCTCTCCTCTCTCTGCAGATCTGTCCATTCCCTCACTATATCTCTCTGCAGATCTGTCTATTCCCTCACTCTCTCCTCTCTGCAGATCAGTCCATTCCCTCAATCTCTCTCACCGCAGATCAGTCCATTCCCTCACTCTCTCTCTTTGCAGATCTGTCCATTCCCCCGCTCTCTCCTCTCTGCAGATCGGTCCATTCTCCCACTCTCCCTCTCCACAGATCTGTCTATTCCCTCACTCTCTCCTCTCTCTGCAGATCAGTCCATTCCATCACTCTCTCCTCTCCTCAGGTCTGTCCATTCCCTCACTCTCTCCTCTCTCTGCAGATCTGTCCATTCCCTCACTCTCTCTCTCTGCAGATCAGTCCATTCCCTCACTATCTCTCTCTAAAGATCTGTCCATTCCCTCGTTCTCTCCTCTCCTCAGATCTGTCCATTCCCTCACTATCTCTCTCTGCAGATCTGTCCATTCCCTCATTCTCTACTCTTTGCAGATCTGTCCGTTCCCTCACTCTCTCTCTGCAAATCTGTCCATTCCCTCATTCTCTCCTCTCTGCAGATCAGTCCATTCCCTCACTCTCTCTCTCTGCAGATCTGTCCATTCCCTCATTCTCTCCTCTCTGCAGATCAGTCCATTCCCTCACTCTCTCTCTCCGCAGATCTGTCCATTCCCTCACTCTCTCTCTTTGCAGATCTGTCCATTCCCTCGTTCTCTCCTCTCTGCAGATCTGTCCATTCCCTCACTCTCCCTCTCCACAGATCTGTCCATTCCCTCACTCTCTCCTCCCTGCAGATCTGTCCATTCCCTCACTCTCTCCTCTCTCTGCAGATCTGTCCATTCCCTCACTCTCTCTCTCTGCAGATCTGTCCATTCCCTCACTCTCTCCTCTCTCTGCAGATCAGTCCATTCCCTCACTCTCTCCTCTCCTCAGATGTGTCCATTCCCTCACTCTCTCCTCTCTCTGCAGATCTGTCCATTCCCTCACTCTCTCTCTCTGCAGTTCTGTCCATTCCCTCACCATATCTTTCTGCAGATCTGTCTATTCCCTCACTCTCTCCTCTCTGCAGATCAGTCCATTCCCTCAATCTCTCTCACCGCAGATCAGTCCATTCCCTTACTCTCTCCTCTTCTCAGATCTGTCCATTCCCTCATTCTCTCCTCCCTGCAGATCTGTCCATTCTCTCACTCTCTCCTCTCTCTGCAGATCTGTCCATTCCCTCACTCTCTCTCTCTGCAGGTCAGTCCATTCCCTCACTCTCTCCTCTCCTCAGATCTGTCCATTCCCTCATCTCTCTCTCTACAGATCAGTCCATTCCTTCACTATCTCTCTCTGAAGATCTGTCCATTCCCTCACTCTCTCCTCTCTGCAGATCAGTCCATTCCCTCACTCTTTCTCTCCGCAGATCAGTCAATTCCCTAACTCTCTCTCCTTGCAGATCTGTCCATTCCCTATTCTCTCCACTCTGCAGGTCAGTCCATTCCCTCACTATCTCTCTGCAGATCTGTCCATTCCCTCATTCTCTACTCTATGCAGATCTGTCCATTCCCTCACTCTCTCCTCTCCTCAGATCTGTCCATTCCCTCAATCTCTCACTCTCTGCAGATCTGTCCATTCCCTTGTTCTCTACTCTCTGCAGATCTGTCCTTTCCCTCACTCTCTCCTCTCCTCAGATCTGTCCATTCCCTCACTCACTCTCTCTGCAGATCTGTCCATTCCCTCGTTCTCTCCTCTCTGCAGATCTGTCCATTCCCTCACTCTCTCCTCTCTGCAGATCTGCCCATTCCCTCACTATCTCTCCTCTCTGGAGATCAGTCCATTTCGACACTCTCTCCACTCCTCAGATCTGTCCATTCCCTCGTTCTCTCCTCTCTGCAGATCAGTCCATTCCCTCACTCTCTCTCTCTCTCTGCAGATCTGTCCATTCCCTCACTCTCTCTCTCTGCAGATCAGTCCATTCCCTCACTCTCTCTCTCTCAGCAGATCTGTCCATTCCCTCAATCTCTCCTCCCTCTGCAGATCAGTCCATTCCCTCACTCCCTCTCTCTGCAGATCTGCCAATTCCGTCACTCTCTCTCTATGCAGATCTGTCCATTCCCTCACTATCTCTCTCTGCAGATCTGTCCATTCCCTCACTATCTCTCTCTGCAGATCTGTCCATTCCCTCACTCTCTCTCTCTGCAGATCTGTCCATTCCCTCACTGTCTCTCTCTGCAGATCTGTCCATTCCCTCATTCTCTACTCTCTGCAGATCTGTCCATTCCCTCACTCTCTCTCTCTCAGATCTGTCCATTCCCTCACTCTCTCCTCTTTGCAGATCAGTCCATTCCCTCACTCTCTCTCTCTGCAGACCTGTCCATTCCCTCGTTCTCTCCTCTCCTCAGATCTGTCCATTCCCTCACTATCTCTCTCTGCAGATCGGTCCATTCCCTCATTCTCTACTCTTTGCAGATCTGTCCGTTCCCTCACTCTCTCTCTGCAGATCTGTCCATTCCCTCATTCTATCCTCTCTGCAGATCAGTCCATTCCCTCACTCTCTCTCTCCGCAGATCTGTCCATTCCCTCACTCTCTCTCTTTGCAGATCTGTCCATTCCCTCGTTCTCTCCTCTCTGCAGATCTGTCCATTCCCTCACTCTCCCTCTCCACAGATCTGTCCATTCCCTCACTCTTTCCTCCCTGCAGATCTGTCCATTCCCTCACTCTCTCCTCTCTCTGCAGATCTGTCCATTCCCTCACTCTCTCTCTCTGCAGATCTGTCCATTCACTCACTCTCTCCTCTCTCTGCATATCAGTCCATTCCCTCACTCTCTCCTCTCCTCAGATTTGTCCATTCCCTCACTCTCTCCTCTCTCTGCAGATCTGTCCATTCCCTCACTCTCTCTCTCTGCAGATCTGTCCATTCCCTCACTATATCTCTCTGCAGATCTGCCTATTCCCTCACTCTCTCCTCTCTGCAGATCAGTCCATTCCCTCATTCTCTCCTCTCTCTGCAGATCTCTCTATTCCCTCACTATCTCTCTTTGCAGATCTGTCCATTCCCTCATTCTCTACTCTCTGCAGAACTGTCCATTCCCTCACTCTCTCTCTCTGCAGATCTGTCCATTCCCTCGTTCTCTCCTCTCCTCAGATCTGTCCATTCCCTCACTATCTCTCTCTGCAGATCTGTCCATTCCCTCATTCTCTACTCTTTGCAGATCTGTCCGTTACCTCACTCTCTCTCTGCAAATCTGTCCATTCCCTCATTCTCTCCTCTCTGCAGATCAGTCCATTCCCTCACTCTCTCTCTCCGCAGATCTGTCCATTCCCTCACTCTCTCTCTTTGCAGATCTGTCCATTCCCTCGTTCTCTCCTCTCTGCAGATCTGTCCATTCCCTCACTCTCCCTCTCCACAGATCTGTCCATTCCCTCACTCTCTCCTCCCTGCAGATCTGTCCATTCCCTCACTCTCTCCTCTCTCTGCAGATCTGTCCATTCCCTCACTCTCTCTCTCTGCAGATCTGTCCATTCCCTCACTCTCTCCTCTCTCTGCAGATCAGTCCATTCCCTCACTCTCTCCTCTCCTCAGATCTGTCCATTCCCTCACTCTCTCCTCTCTCTGCAGATCTGTCCATTCCCTCACTCTCTCTCTCTGCAGATCTGTCCATTCCCTCACTATATCTCTCTGCAGATCTGTCTATTCCCTCACTCTCTCCTCTCTGCAGATCAGTCCATTCCCTCAATCTCTCTCACCGCAGATCAGTCCATTCCCTCACTCTGTCTCTTTGCAGATCTGTCCATTCCCTCATTCTCTACTCTCTGCAGAACTGTCCATTCCCTCACTCTCTCTCTCTGCAGATCTGTCCATTCCCTTAATCTCTCCTCTTCTCAGATCTGTCCATTCCCTCACTCTCTCTCTGCAGATCTGTCCATTCCCTCATTCTCTCCTCCCTGCAGATCTGTCCATTCTCTCACTCTCTCCTCTCTCTGCAGATCTGTCCATTCCCTCACTCTCTCTCTCTGCAGATCAGTCCATTCCCTCACTCTCTCCTCTCCTCAGATCTGTCCATTCCCTCACTCTCTCTCTCTGCAGATCAGTCCATTCCTTCACTATCTCTCTCTGAAGATCTGTCCATTCCCTCACTCTCTCCTCTCTGCAGATCAGTCCATTCCCTCACTCTTTCTCTCCGCAGATCAGTCAATTCCCTAACTCTCTCTCTTTGTAGATCTGTCCATTACCGTATTCTCTACTCTCTGCAGATCAGTCCATTTTGACACTCTCTCCGCTCCTCAGATCTGTCCATTCCCTCACTCTCTCTCCTCTCTGCAGATCAGTCCATTCCCTCACTCTCTCTCTCTCTGCAGATCTGTCCATTCCCTCACTCTCTCTCTCTGCAGATCAGTCCATTCCCTCACTCTCTCTCTCTCTGCAGATCTGTCCATTCCCTTGTTCTCTCCTCTCTGCAGATCTGTCCATTCCCTCAATCTCTCCTCCCTCTGCAGATCAGTCCATTCCCTCACTCTCTCTCTCCTCAGATCTGTCCATTCCCTTACTATCTCTCTCTGCAGATCTGTCCATTCCCTCACTCTCTCTCTCTGCAGAACTGTCCATTCGCTCACTATCTCTCTCTGCAGATCTGTCCATTCCCTCACTCTCTCTCTCTGCAGATCTGTCCATTCCCTCACTGTCTCTCTCTGCAGATCTGTCCATTCCCTCATTCTCTACTCTCTGCAGATCTGTCCATTCCCTCACTCTCTCTCTCTGCAGATCTGTCCATTCCCTCGTTCTCTCCTCTCCTCAGATCTGTCCATTCCCTCACGATCTCTCTCTGCAGATCTGTCCATTCCCTCATTCTCTACTCTCTGCAGATCTGTCCATTCCCTCACTCTCTCTCTCTGCAGATCTGTCCATTCCCTCGTTCTCTCCTCTCCTCAGATCTGTCCATTCCCTCACTATCTCTCTCTGCAGATCTGTCCATTCCCTCATTCTCTACTCTTTGCAGATCTGTCCGTTACCTCACTCTCTCTCTGCAAATCTGTCCATTCCCTCATTCTCTCCTCTCTGCAGATCAGTCCATTCCCTCACTCTCTCTCTCCGCAGATCTGTCCATTCCCTCACTCTCTCTCTTTGCAGATCTGTCCATTCCCTCGTTCTCTCCTCTCTGCAGATCTGTCCATTCCCTCACTCTCCCTCTCCACAGATCTGTCCATTCCCTCACTCTCTCCTCCCTGCAGATCTGTCCATTCCCTCACTCTCTCCTCTCTCTGCAGATCTGTCCATTCCCTCACTCTCTCTCTCTGCAGATCTGTCCATTCCCTCACTCTCTCCTCTCTCTGCAGATCAGTCCATTCCCTCACTCTCTCCTCTCCTCAGATCTGTCCATTCCCTCACTCTCTCCTCTCTCTGCAGATCTGTCCATTCCCTCACTCTCTCTCTCTGCAGATCTGTCCATTCCCTCACTATATCTATCTGCAGATCTGTCTATTCCCTCACTCTCTCCTCTCTGCAGATCAGTCCATTCCCTCAATCTCTCTCACCGCAGATCAGTCCATTCCCTCACTCTGTCTCTTTGCAGATCTGTCCATTCCCTCATTCTCTACTCTCTGCAGAACTGTCCATTCCCTCACTCTCTCTCTCTGCAGATCTGTCCATTCCCTTACTCTCTCCTCTTCTCAGATCTGTCCATTCCCTCACTCTCTCTCTCTCTACAGATCTGTGCATTCCCTCATTCTCTCCTCCCTGCAGATCTGTCCATTCTCTCAATCTCTCCTCTCTCTGCAGATCTGTCCATTCCCTCACTCTCTCTCTCTGCAGATCAGTCCATTCCCTCACTCTCTCCTCTCCTCAGATCTGTACATTCCCTCACTCTCTCTCTCTGCAGATCAGTCCATTCCTTCACTATCTCTCTCTGAAGATCTGTCCATTCCCTCACTCTCTCCTCTCTGCAGATCAGTCCATTCCCTCACTCTCTCTCTCTCTGCAGATCTGTCCATTCCCTCACTCTCTCTCTCTGCAGATCAGTCCATTCCCTCACTCTCTCTCTCTCTGCAGATCTGTCCATTCCCTTGTTCTCTCCTCTCTGCAGATCTGTCCATTCCCTCAATCTCTCCTCCCTCTGCAGATCAGTCCATTCCATCACTCTCTCTCTCCTCAGATCTGTCCATTCCCTTACTATCTCTCTCTGCAGATCTGTCCATTCCCTCACTCTCTCTCTCTGCAGAACTGTCCATTCGCTCACTATCTCTCTCTGCAGATCTGTCCATTCCCTCACTCTCTCTCTCTGCAGATCTGTCCATTCCCTCACTGTCTCTCTCTGCAGATCTGTCCATTCCCTCATTCTCTACTCTCTGCAGATCTGTCCATTCCCTCACTCTCTCTCTCTGCAGATCTGTCCATTCCCTCGTTCTCTCCTCTCCTCAGATCTGTCCATTCCCTCACGATCTCTCTCTGCAGATCTGTCCATTCCCTCATTCTCTACTCTCTGCAGATCTGTCCATTCCCTCACTCTCTCTCTCTGCAGATCTGTCCATTCCCTCGTTCTCTCCTCTCCTCAGATCTGTCCATTCCCTCACAATCTCTCTCTGCAGATCTGTCCATTCCCTCATTCTCTACTCTATGCAGATCTGTCCGTTACCTCACTCTCTCTCTGCAAATCTGTCCATTCCCTCATTCTCTCCTCTCTGCAGATCAGTCCATTCCCTCACTCTCTCTCTCCGCAGATCTGTCCATTCCCTCACTCTCTCTCTTTGCAGATCTGTCCATTCCCTCGTTCTCTCCTCTCTGCAGATCTGTCCATTCCCTCACTCTCCCTCTCCACAGATCTGTCCATTCCCTCACTCTCTCCTCTCTGCAGATCTGTCCATTCCCTCACTCTCTCTCTCTGCAGATCTGTCCATTCCCTCACTATATCTATCTGCAGATCTGTCTATTCCCTCACTCTCTCCTCTCTGCAGATCAGTCCATTCCCTCAATCTCTCTCACCGCAGATCAGTCCATTCCCTCACTCTGTCTCTTTGCAGATCTGTCCATTCCCTCATTCTCTACTCTCTGCAGAACTGTCCATTCCCTCACTCTCTCTCTCTGCAGATCTGTCCATTCCCTTACTCTCTCCTCTTCTCAGATCTGTCCATTCCCTCACTCTCTCTCTCTCTACAGATCTGTGCATTCCCTCATTCTCTCCTCCCTGCAGATCTGTCCATTCTCTCACTCTCTCCTCTCTCTGCAGATCTGTCCATTCCCTCACTCTCTCTCTCTGCAGATCAGTCCATTCCCTCACTCTCTCCTCTCCTCAGATCTGTCCATTCCCTCACTCTCTCTCTCTGCAGATCAGTCCATTCCTTCACTATCTCTCTCTGAAGATCTGTCCATTCCCTCACTCTCTCCTCTCTGCAGATCAGTCCATTCCCTCACTCTTTCTCTCCGCAGATCAGTCAATTCCCTAACTCTCTCTCTTTGCAGATCTGTCCATTACCGTATTCTCTACTCTCTGCAGATCAGTCCATTTTGACACTCTCTCCGCTCCTCAGATCTGTCCATTCCCTCAATCTCTCTCCTCTCTGCAGATCAGTCCATTCCCTCACTCTCTCTCTCTCTGCAGATCTGTCCATTCCCTCAATCTCTCTCTCTGCAGATCAGTCCATTCCCTCACTCTCTCTCTCTCTGCAGATCTGTCCATTCCCTTGTTCTCTCCTCTCTGCAGATCTGTCCATTCCCTCAATCTCTCCTCCCTCAGCAGATCAGTCCATTCCCTCACTCTCTCTCTCCTCAGATCTGTCCATTCCCTCACTATCTCTCTCTGCAGATCTGTCCATTCCCTCACTCTCTCTCTCTGCAGATCTGTCCATTCCGTCACTCTCTCTATGCAGATCTGTCCATTCCCTCACAATCTCTCTCTGCAGAACTGTCCATTCGCTCACTATCTCTCTCTGCAGATCTGTCCATTCCCTCACTCTCTCTCTCTGCAGATCTGTCCATTCCCTCACTTTCTCTCTCTGCAGATCTGTCCATTCCCTCATTCTCTACTCTCTGCAGATCTGTCCATTCCCTCACTCTCTCTCTCTGCAGATCGGTCCATTCCCTCGTTCTCTCCTCTCCTCAGATCTGTCCATTCCCTCACTATCTCTCTCTGCAGATCTGTCCATTCCCTCATTCTCTACTCTTTGCAGATCTGTCCGTTCCCTCACTCTCTCTCTGCAAATCTGTCCATTCCCTCACTCTCTCTCTCCGCAGATCTGTCCATTCCCTCACTCTCTCTCTTTGCAGATCTGTCCATTCCCTCGTTCTCTCCTCTCTGCAGATCTGTCCATTCCCTCACTCTCCCTCTCCACAGATCTGTCCATTCCCTCACTCTCTCCTCCCTGCAGATCTGTCCATTCCCTCACTCTCTCCTCTCTCTGCAGATCTGTCCATTCCCTCACTCTCTCTCTCTGCAGATCTGTCCATTCCCTCACTCTCTCCTCTCTCTGCAGATCAGTCGATTCCCTCACTCTCTCCTCTCCTCAGATCTGTCCATTCCCTCACTCTCTCCTCTCTCTGCAGATCTGTCCATTCCCTCACTCTCTCTCTCTGCAGTTCTGTCCATTCCCTCACCATATCTTTCTGCAGATCTGTCTATTCCCTCACTCTCTCCTCTCTGCAGATCAGTCCATTCCCTCAATCTCTCTCACCGCAGATCAGTCCATTCCCTTACTCTCTCCTCTTCTCAGATCTGTCCATTCCCTCATTCTCTCCTCCCTGCAGATCTGTCCATTCTCTCACTCTCTCCTCTCTCTGCAGATCTGTCCATTCCCTCACTCTCTCTCTCTGCAGATCAGTCCATTCCTTCACTATCTCTCTCTGAAGATCTGTCCATTCCCTCACTCTCTCCTCTCTGCAGATCAGTCCATTCCCTCACTCTTTCTCTCCGCAGATCAGTCAATTCCCTAACTCTCTCTCTTTGCAGATCTGTCCATTACCGTATTCTCTACTCTCTGCAGATCAGTCCATTTTGACACTCTCTCCGCTCCTCAGATCTGTCCATTCCCTCACTCTCTCTCCTCTCTGCAGATCAGTCCATTCCCTCACTCTCTCTCTCTCTGCAGATCTGTCCATTCCCTCACTCTCTCTCTCTGCAGATCAGTCCATTCCCTCACTCTCTCTCTCTCTGCAGATCTGTCCATTCCCTTGTTCTCTCCTCTCTGCAGATCTGTCCATTCCCTCAATCTCTCCTCCCTCTGCAGATCAGTCCATTCCCTCACTCTCTCTCTCCTCAGATCTGTCCATTCCCTTACTATCTCTCTCTGCAGATCTGTCCATTCCCTCACTCTCTCTCTCTGCAGAACTGTCCATTCGCTCACTATCTCTCTCTGCAGATCTGTCCATTCCCTCACTCTCTCTCTCTGCAGATCTGTCCATTCCCTCACTGTCTCTCTCTGCAGATCTGTCCATTCCCTCATTCTCTACTCTCTGCAGATCTGTCCATTCCCTCACTCTCTCTCTCTGCAGATCTGTCCATTCCCTCGTTCTCTCCTCTCCTCAGATCTGTCCATTCCCTCACGATCTCTCTCTGCAGATCTGTCCATTCCCTCATTCTCTACTCTCTGCAGATCTGTCCATTCCCTCACTCTCTCTCTCTGCAGATCTGTCCATTCCCTCGTTCTCTCCTCTCCTCAGATCTGTCCATTCCCTCACTATCTCTCTCTGCAGATCTGTCCATTCCCTCATTCTCTACTCTTTGCAGATCTGTCCGTTACCTCACTCTCTCTCTGCAAATCTGTCCATTCCCTCATTCTCTCCTCTCTGCAGATCAGTCCATTCCCTCACTCTCTCTCTCCGCAGATCTGTCCATTCCCTCACTCTCTCTCTTTGCAGATCTGTCCATTCCCTCGTTCTCTCCTCTCTGCAGATCTGTCCATTCCCTCACTCTCCCTCTCCACAGATCTGTCCATTCCCTCACTCTCTCCTCCCTGCAGATCTGTCCATTCCCTCACTCTCTCCTCTCTCTGCAGATCTGTCCATTCCCTCACTCTCTCTCTCTGCAGATCTGTCCATTCCCTCACTCTCTCCTCTCTCTGCAGATCAGTCCATTCCCTCACTCTCTCCTCTCCTCAGATCTGTCCATTCCCTCACTCTCTCCTCTCTCTGCAGATCTGTCCATTCCCTCACTCTCTCTCTCTGCAGATCTGTCCATTCCCTCACTATATCTATCTGCAGATCTGTCTATTCCCTCACTCTCTCCTCTCTGCAGATCAGTCCATTCCCTCAATCTCTCTCACCGCAGATCAGTCCATTCCCTCACTCTGTCTCTTTGCAGATCTGTCCATTCCCTCATTCTCTACTCTCTGCAGAACTGTCCATTCCCTCACTCTCTCTCTCTGCAGATCTGTCCATTCCCTTACTCTCTCCTCTTCTCAGATCTGTCCATTCCCTCACTCTCTCTCTCTCTACAGATCTGTGCATTCCCTCATTCTCTCCTCCCTGCAGATCTGTCCATTCTCTCAATCTCTCCTCTCTCTGCAGATCTGTCCATTCCCTCACTCTCTCTCTCTGCAGATCAGTCCATTCCCTCACTCTCTCCTCTCCTCAGATCTGTACATTCCCTCACTCTCTCTCTCTGCAGATCAGTCCATTCCTTCACTATCTCTCTCTGAAGATCTGTCCATTCCCTCACTCTCTCCTCTCTGCAGATCAGTCCATTCCCTCACTCTCTCTCTCTCTGCAGATCTGTCCATTCCCTCACTCTCTCTCTCTGCAGATCAGTCCATTCCCTCACTCTCTCTCTCTCTGCAGATCTGTCCATTCCCTTGTTCTCTCCTCTCTGCAGATCTGTCCATTCCCTCAATCTCTCCTCCCTCTGCAGATCAGTCCATTCCATCACTCTCTCTCTCCTCAGATCTGTCCATTCCCTTACTATCTCTCTCTGCAGATCTGTCCATTCCCTCACTCTCTCTCTCTGCAGAACTGTCCATTCGCTCACTATCTCTCTCTGCAGATCTGTCCATTCCCTCACTCTCTCTCTCTGCAGATCTGTCCATTCCCTCACTGTCTCTCTCTGCAGATCTGTCCATTCCCTCATTCTCTACTCTCTGCAGATCTGTCCATTCCCTCACTCTCTCTCTCTGCAGATCTGTCCATTCCCTCGTTCTCTCCTCTCCTCAGATCTGTCCATTCCCTCACGATCTCTCTCTGCAGATCTGTCCATTCCCTCATTCTCTACTCTCTGCAGATCTGTCCATTCCCTCACTCTCTCTCTCTGCAGATCTGTCCATTCCCTCGTTCTCTCCTCTCCTCAGATCTGTCCATTCCCTCACTATCTCTCTCTGCAGATCTGTCCATTCCCTCATTCTCTACTCTTTGCAGATCTGTCCGTTACCTCACTCTCTCTCTGCAAATCTGTCCATTCCCTCATTCTCTCCTCTCTGCAGATCAGTCCATTCCCTCACTCTCTCTCTCCGCAGATCTGTCCATTCCCTCACTCTCTCTCTTTGCAGATCTGTCCATTCCCTCGTTCTCCTCTCTCTGCAGATCAGTCCATTCCCTCACTCACTCCTCTCCTCAGATCTGTCCATTCCCTCACTCTCTCCTCTCTGCAGATCTGTCCATCCCCTCACTCTCTCTCTCCGCAGATCTGTCCATTCCCTCACTATATCTATCTGCAGATCTGTCTATTCCCTCACTCTCTCCTCTCTGCAGATCAGTCCATTCCCTCAATCTCTCTCACCGCAGATCAGTCCATTCCCTCACTCTGTCTCTTTGCAGATCTGTCCATTCCCTCATTCTCTACTCTCTGCAGATCTGTCCATTCCCTCACTCTCTCTCTCTGCAGATCTGTCCATTCCCTCGCTCTCTCCTCTTCTCAGATCTGTCCAATCCCTCACTCTCTCTCCTCTCTGCAGATCTGTCCATTCCCTCATTCTCTCCTCCCTGCAGATCTGTCCATTCTCTCACTCTCTCCTCTCTCTGCAGATCTGTCCATTCCCTCACTCTCTCTCTCTGCAGATCAGTCCATTCCCTCACTCTCTCCTCTCCTCAGATCTGTCCATTCCCTCACTCTCTCTCTCTGCAGATCAGTCCATTCCTTCACTATCTCTCTCTGAAGATCTGTCCATTCCCTCACTCTCTCCTCTCTGCAGATCAGTCCATTCCCTCACTCTTTCTCTCCGCAGATCAGTCAATTCCCTAACTCTCTCTCTTTGCAGATCTGTCCATTACCGTATTCTCTACTCTCTGCAGATCAGTCCATTTTGACACTCTCTCCGCTCCTCAGATCTGTCCATTCCCTCAATCTCTCTCCTCTCTGCAGATCAGTCCATTCCCTCACTCTCTCTCTCTCTGCAGATCTGTCCATTCCCTCAATCTCTCTCTCTGCAGATCAGTCCATTCCCTCACTCTCTCTCTCTCTGCAGATCTGTCCATTCCCTTGTTCTCTCCTCTCTGCAGATCTGTCCATTCCCTCAATCTCTCCTCCCTCAGCAGATCAGTCCATTCCCTCACTCTCTCTCTCCTCAGATCTGTCCATTCCCTCACTATCTCTCTCTGCAGATCTGTCCATTCCCTCACTCTCTCTCTCTGCAGATCTGTCCATTCCGTCACTCTCTCTATGCAGATCTGTCCATTCCCTCACAATCTCTCTCTGCAGAACTGTCCATTCGCTCACTATCTCTCTCTGCAGATCTGTCCATTCCCTCACTCTCTCTCTCTGCAGATCTGTCCATTCCCTCACTTTCTCTCTCTGCAGATCTGTCCATTCCCTCATTCTCTACTCTCTGCAGATCTGTCCATTCCCTCACTCTCTCTCTCTGCAGATCGGTCCATTCCCTCGTTCTCTCCTCTCCTCAGATCTGTCCATTCCCTCACTATCTCTCTCTGCAGATCTGTCCATTCCCTCATTCTCTACTCTTTGCAGATCTGTCCGTTCCCTCACTCTCTCTCTGCAAATCTGTCCATTCCCTCACTCTCTCTCTCCGCAGATCTGTCCATTCCCTCACTCTCTCTCTTTGCAGATCTGTCCATTCCCTCGTTCTCTCCTCTCTGCAGATCTGTCCATTCCCTCACTCTCCCTCTCCACAGATCTGTCCATTCCCTCACTCTCTCCTCCCTGCAGATCTGTCCATTCCCTCACTCTCTCCTCTCTCTGCAGATCTGTCCATTCCCTCACTCTCTCTCTCTGCAGATCTGTCCATTCCCTCACTCTCTCCTCTCTCTGCAGATCAGTCGATTCCCTCACTCTCTCCTCTCCTCAGATCTGTCCATTCCCTCACTCTCTCCTCTCTCTGCAGATCTGTCCATTCCCTCACTCTCTCTCTCTGCAGTTCTGTCCATTCCCTCACCATATCTTTCTGCAGATCTGTCTATTCCCTCACTCTCTCCTCTCTGCAGATCAGTCCATTCCCTCAATCTCTCTCACCGCAGATCAGTCCATTCCCTTACTCTCTCCTCTTCTCAGATCTGTCCATTCCCTCATTCTCTCCTCCCTGCAGATCTGTCCATTCTCTCACTCTCTCCTCTCTCTGCAGATCTGTCCATTCCCTCACTCTCTCTCTCTGCAGATCAGTCCATTCCTTCACTATCTCTCTCTGAAGATCTGTCCATTCCCTCACTCTCTCCTCTCTGCAGATCAGTCCATTCCCTCACTCTTTCTCTCCGCAGATCAGTCAATTCCCTAACTCTCTCTCTTTGCAGATCTGTCCATTACCGTATTCTCTACTCTCTGCAGATCAGTCCATTTTGACACTCTCTCCGCTCCTCAGATCTGTCCATTCCCTCACTCTCTCTCCTCTCTGCAGATCAGTCCATTCCCTCACTCTCTCTCTCTCTGCAGATCTGTCCATTCCCTCACTCTCTCTCTCTGCAGATCAGTCCATTCCCTCACTCTCTCTCTCTCTGCAGATCTGTCCATTCCCTTGTTCTCTCCTCTCTGCAGATCTGTCCATTCCCTCAATCTCTCCTCCCTCTGCAGATCAGTCCATTCCCTCACTCTCTCTCTCCTCAGATCTGTCCATTCCCTTACTATCTCTCTCTGCAGATCTGTCCATTCCCTCACTCTCTCTCTCTGCAGAACTGTCCATTCGCTCACTATCTCTCTCTGCAGATCTGTCCATTCCCTCACTCTCTCTCTCTGCAGATCTGTCCATTCCCTCACTGTCTCTCTCTGCAGATCTGTCCATTCCCTCATTCTCTACTCTCTGCAGATCTGTCCATTCCCTCACTCTCTCTCTCTGCAGATCTGTCCATTCCCTCGTTCTCTCCTCTCCTCAGATCTGTCCATTCCCTCACGATCTCTCTCTGCAGATCTGTCCATTCCCTCATTCTCTACTCTCTGCAGATCTGTCCATTCCCTCACTCTCTCTCTCTGCAGATCTGTCCATTCCCTCGTTCTCTCCTCTCCTCAGTTCTGTCCATTCCCTCACTATCTCTCTCTGCAGATCTGTCCATTCCCTCATTCTCTACTCTTTGCAGATCTGTCCGTTACCTCACTCTCTCTCTGCAAATCTGTCCATTCCCTCATTCTCTCCTCTCTGCAGATCAGTCCATTCCCTCACTCTCTCTCTCCGCAGATCTGTCCATTCCCTCACTCTCTCTCTTTGCAGATCTGTCCATTCCCTCGTTCTCTCCTCTCTGCAGATCTGTCCATTCCCTCACTCTCCCTCTCCACAGATCTGTCCATTCCCTCACTCTCTCCTCCCTGCAGATCTGTCCATTCCCTCACTCTCTCCTCTCTCTGCAGATCTGTCCATTCCCTCACTCTCTCTCTCTGCAGATCTGTCCATTCCCTCACTCTCTCCTCTCTCTGCAGATCAGTCCATTCCCTCACTCTCTCCTCTCCTCAGATCTGTCCATTCCCTCACTCTCTCCTCTCTCTGCAGATCTGTCCATTCCCTCACTCTCTCTCTCTGCAGATCTGTCCATTCCCTCACTATATCTATCTGCAGATCTGTCTATTCCCTCACTCTCTCCTCTCTGCAGATCAGTCCATTCCCTCAATCTCTCTCACTGCAGATCAGTCCATTCCCTCACTCTGTCTCTTTGCAGATCTGTCCATTCCCTCATTCTCTACTCTCTGCAGAACTGTCCATTCCCTCACTCTCTCTCTCTGCAGATCTGTCCATTCCCTTACTTTCTCCTCTTCTCAGATCTGTCCATTCCCTCACTCTCTCTCTCTCTACAGATCTGTGCATTCCCTCATTCTCTCCTCCCTGCAGATCTGTCCATTCTCTCAATCTCTCCTCTCTCTGCAGATCTGTCCATTCCCTCACTCTCTCTCTCTGCAGATCAGTCCATTCCCTCACTCTCTCCTCTCCTCAGATCTGTACATTCCCTCACTCTCTCTCTCTGCAGATCAGTCCATTCCTTCACTATCTCTCTCTGAAGATCTGTCCATTCCCTCACTCTCTCCTCTCTGCAGATCAGTCCATTCCCTCACTCTCTCTCTCTCTGCAGATCTGTCCATTCCCTCACTCTCTCTCTCTGCAGATCAGTCCATTCCCTCACTCTCTCTCTCTCTGCAGATCTGTCCATTCCCTTGTTCTCTCCTCTCTGCAGATCTGTCCATTCCCTCAATCTCTCCTCCCTCTGCAGATCAGTCCATTCCCTCACTCTCTCTCTCCTCAGATCTGTCCATTCCCTTACTATCTCTCTCTGCAGATCTGTCCATTCCCTCACTCTCTCTCTCTGCAGAACTGTCCATTCGCTCACTATCTCTCTCTGCAGATCTGTCCATTCCCTCACTCTCTCTCTCTGCAGATCTGTCCATTCCCTCACTGTCTCTCTCTGCAGATCTGTCCATTCCCTCATTCTCTAATCTCTGCAGATCTGTCCATTCCCTCACTCTCTCTCTCTGCAGATCTGTCCATTCCCTCGTTCTCTCCTCTCCTCAGATCTGTCCATTCCCTCACGATCTCTCTCTGCAGATCTGTCCATTCCCTCATTCTCTACTCTCTGCAGATCTGTCCATTCCCTCACTCTCTCTCTCTGCAGATCTGTCCATTCCCTCGTTCTCTCCTCTCCTCAGATCTGTCCATTCCCTCACTATCTCTCTCTGCAGATCTGTCCATTCCCTCATTCTCTACTCTTTGCAGATGTGTCCGTTACCTCACTCTCTCTCTGCAAATCTGTCCATTCCCTCATTCTCTCCTCTCTGCAGATCAGTCCATTCCCTCACTCTCTCTCTCCGCAGATCTGTCCATTCCCTCACTCTCTCTCTTTGCAGATCTGTCCATTCCCTCGTTCTCTCCTCTCTGCAGATCTGTCCATTCCCTCACTCTCCCTCTCCACAGATCTGTCCATTCCCTCACTCTCTCCTCCCTGCAGATCTGTCCATTCCCTCACTCTCTCCTCTCTCTGCAGATCTGTCCATTCCCTCACTCTCTCTCTCTGCAGATCTGTCCATTCCCTCACTCTCTCCTCTCTCTGCAGATCAGTCCATTCCCTCACTCTCTCCTCTCCTCAGATCTGTCCATTCCCTCACTCTCTCCTCTCTCTGCAGATCTGTCCATTCCCTCACTCTCTCTCTCTGCAGATCTGTCCATTCCCTCACTATATCTATCTGCAGATCTGTCTATTCCCTCACTCTCCTCTCTGCAGATCAGTCCATTCCCTCAATCTCTCTCACCGCAGATCAGTCCATTCCCTCACTCTCTCTCTTTGCAGATCTGTCCATTCCCTCATTCTCTACTCTCTGCAGAACTGTCCATTCCCTCACTCTCTCTCTCTGCAGATCTGTCCATTCCCTTACTCTCTCCTCTTCTCAGATCTGTCCATTCCCTCACTCTCTCTCTCTACAGATCTGTCCATTCCCTCATTCTCTCCTCCCTGCAGATCTGTCCATTCTCTCACTCTCTCCTCTCTCTGCAGATCTGTCCATTCCCTCACTCTCTCTCTCTGCAGATCAGTCCATTCCCTCACTCTCTCCTCTCCTCAGATCTGTCCATTCCCTCACTCTCTCTCTCTGCAGATCAGTCCATTCCTTCACTATCTCTCTCTGAAGATCTGTCCATTCCCTCACTCTCTCCTCTCTGCAGATCAGTCCATTCCCTCACTCTTTCTCTCCGCAGATCAGTCAATTCCCTAACTCTCTCTCTTTGCAGATCTGTCCATTACCGTATTCTCTACTCTCTGCAGATCAGTCCATTTTGACACTCTCTCCGCTCCTCAGATCTGTCCATTCCCTCACTCTCTCTCCTCTCTGCAGATCAGTCCATTCCCTCACTCTCTCTCTCTCTGCAGATCTGTCCATTCCCTCACTCTCTCTATCTGCAGATCAGTCCATTCCCTCACTCTCTCTCTCTCTGCAGATCTGTCCATTCCCTTGTTCTCTCCTCTCTGCAGATCTGTCCATTCCCTCACTCTCTCTCTCCTCAGATCTGTCCATTCCCTCACTATCTCTCTCTGCAGATCTGTCCATTCCCTCACTCTCTCTCTCTGCAGATCTGTCCATTCCGTCACTCTCTCTATGCAGATCTGTCCATTCCCTCACAATCTCTCTCTGCAGAACTGTCCATTCGCTCACTATCTCTCTCTGCAGATCTGTCCATTCCCTCACTCTCTCTCTCTGCAGATCTGTCCATTCCCTCACTGTCTCCCTCTGCAGATCTGTCCATTCCCTCATTCTCTACTCTCTGCAGATCTGTCCATTCCCTCACTCTCTCTCTCTGCAGATCTTTCCATTCCCTCGTTCTCTCCTCTCCTCAGATCTGTCCATTCCCTCACTATCTCTCTCTGCAGATCTGTCCATTCCCTCATTCTCTACTCTTTGCAGATCTGTCCGTTCCCTCACTCTCTCTCTGCAAATCTGTCCATTCCCTCACTCTCTCTCTCCGCAGATCTGTCCATTCCCTCACTCTCTCTCTCTGCAGATCTGTCCATTCCCTCACTCTCTCCTCCCTGCAGATCTGTCCATTCCCTCACTCTCTCCTCTCTCTGCAGATCTGTCCATTCCCTCACTCTCTCTCTCTGCAGATCTGTCCATTCCCTCACTCTCTCCTCTCTCTGCAGATCAGTCCATTCCCTCACTCTCTCCTCTCCTCAGATCTGTCCATTCCCTCACTCTCTCCTCTCTCTGCAGATCTGTCCATTCCCTCACTCTCTCTCTCTGCAGTTCTGTCCATTCCCTCACCATATCTTTCTGCAGATCTGTCTATTCCCTCACTCTCTCCTCTCTGCAGATCGGTCCATTCCCTCAATCTCTCTCACCGCAGATCAGTCCATTCCCTTACTCTCTCCTCTTCTCAGATCTGTCCATTCCCTCATTCTCTCCTCCCTGCAGATCTGTCCATTCTCTCACTCTCTCCTCTCTCTGCAGATCTGTCCATTCCCTCACTCTCTCTCTCTGCAGATCAGTCCATTCCCTCACTCTCTCCTCTCCTCAGATCTGTCCATTCCCTCATCTCTCTCTCTACAGATCAGTCCATTCCTTCACTATCTCTCTCTGAAGATCTGTCCATTCCCTCACTCTCTCCTCTCTGCAGATCAGTCCATTCCCTCACTCTTTCTCTCCGCAGATCAGTCAATTCCCTAACTCTCTCTCCTTGCAGATCTGTCCATTCCCTATTCTCTCCACTCTGCAGGTCAGTCCATTCCCTCACTATCTCTCTGCAGATCTGTCCATTCCCTCATTCTCTACTCTATGCAGATCTGTCCATTCCCTCACTCTCTCCTCTCCTCAGATCTGTCCATTCCCTCAATCTCTCACTCTCTGCAGATCTGTCCATTCCCTTGTTCTCTACTCTCTGCAGATCTGTCCTTTCCCTCACTCTCTCCTCTCCTCAGATCTGTCCATTCCCTCACTCACTCTCTCTGCAGATCTGTCCATTCCCTCGTTCTCTCCTCTCTGCAGATCTGTCCATTCCCTCACTCTCTCCTCTCTGCAGATCTGCCCATTCCCTCACTATCTCTCCTCTCTGGAGATCAGTCCATTTCGACACTCTCTCCACTCCTCAGATCTGTCCATTCCCTCGTTCTCTCCTCTCTGCAGATCAGTCCATTCCCTCACTCTCTCTCTCTCTCTCTGCAGATCTGTCCATTCCCTCACTCTCTCTCTCTGCAGATCAGTCCATTCCCTCACTCTCTCTCTCTCAGCAGATCTGTCCATTCCCTCAATCTCTCCTCCCTCTGCAGATCAGTCCATTCCCTCACTCTCTCTCTCCTCAGATCTGTCCATTCCCTTACTATCTCTCTCTGCAGATCTGTCCATTCCCTCACTCTCTCTCTCTGCAGAACTGTCCATTCGCTCACTATCTCTCTCTGCAGATCTGTCCATTCCCTCACTCTCTCTCTCTGCAGATCTGTCCATTCCCTCACTCTCTCCTCTCTCTGCAGATCAGTCCATTCCCTCACTCTCTCCTCTCCTCAGATCTGTCCATTCCCTCACTCTCTCCTCTCTCTGCAGATCTGTCCATTCCCTCACTCTCTCTCTCTGCAGATCAGTCCATTCCCTCACTCTCTCCTCTCCTCAGATCTGTCCATTCCCTCACTCTCTCTCTCTGCAGATCAGTCCATTCCTTCACTATCTCTCTCTGAAGATCTGTCCATTCCCTCACTCTCTCCTCTCTGCAGATCAGTCCATTCCCTCACTCTTTCTCTCCGCAGATCAGTCAATTCCCTAACTCTCTCTCTTTGCAGATCTGTCCATTACCGTATTCTCTACTCTCTGCAGATCAGTCCATTTTGACACTCTCTCCGCTCCTCAGATCTGTCCATTCCCTCACTCTCTCTCCTCTCTGCAGATCAGTCCATTCCCTCACTCTCTCTCTCTCTGCAGATCTGTCCATTCCCTCACTCTCTCTCTCTGCAGATCAGTCCACTCCCTCACTCTCTCTCTCTCTGCAGATCTGTCCATTCCCTTGTTCTCTCCTCTCTGCAGATCTGTCCATTCCCTCACTCTCTCTCTCCTCAGATCTGTCCATTCCCTCACTATCTCTCTCTGCAGATCTGTCCATTCCCTCACTCTCTCTCTCTGCAGATCTGTCCATTCCGTCACTCTCTCTATGCAGATCTGTCCATTCCCTCACAATCTCTCTCTGCAGAACTGTCCATTCGCTCACTATCTCTCTCTGCAGATCTGTCCATTCCCTCACTCTCTCTCTCTGCAGATCTGTCCATTCCCTCACTGTCTCCCTCTGCAGATCTGTCCATTCCCTCATTCTCTACTCTCTGCAGATCTGTCCATTCCCTCACTCTCTCTCTCTGCAGATCTTTCCATTCCCTCGTTCTCTCCTCTCCTCAGATCTGTCCATTCCCTCACTATCTCTCTCTGCAGATCTGTCCATTCCCTCATTCTCTACTCTTTGCAGATCTGTCCGTTCCCTCACTCTCTCTCTGCAAATCTGTCCATTCCCTCACTCTCTCTCTCCGCAGATCTGTCCATTCCCTCACTCTCTCTCTCTGCAGATCTGTCCATTCCCTCACTCTCTCCTCCCTGCAGATCTGTCCATTCCCTCACTCTCTCCTCTCTCTGCAGATCTGTCCATTCCCTCACTCTCTCTCTTTGCAGATCTGTCCATTCCCTCGTTCTCCTCTCTCTGCAGATCAGTCCATTCCCTCACTCACTCCTCTCCTCAGATCTGTCCATTCCCTCACTCTCTCCTCTCTCTGCAGATCTGTCCATTCCCTCACTCTCTCTCTCTGCAGATCTGTCCATTCCCTCACCATATCTTTCTGCAGATCTGTCTATTCCCTCACTCTCTCCTCTCTGCAGATCGGTCCATTCCCTCAATCTCTCTCACCGCAGATCAGTCCATTCCCTTACTCTCTCCTCTTCTCAGATCTGTCCATTCCCTCATTCTCTCCTCCCTGCAGATCTGTCCATTCTCTCACTCTCTCCTCTCTCTGCAGATCTGTCCATTCCCTCACTCTCTCTCTCTGCAGATCAGTCCATTCCCTCACTCTCTCCTCTCCTCAGATCTGTCCATTCCCTCATCTCTCTCTCTACAGATCAGTCCATTCCTTCACTATCTCTCTCTGAAGATCTGTCCATTCCCTCACTCTCTCCTCTCTGCAGATCAGTCCATTCCCTCACTCTTTCTCTCCGCAGATCAGTCAATTCCCTAACTCTCTCTCCTTGCAGATCTGTCCATTCCCTATTCTCTCCACTCTGCAGGTCAGTCCATTCCCTCACTATCTCTCTGCAGATCTGTCCATTCCCTCATTCTCTACTCTATGCAGATCTGTCCATTCCCTCACTCTCTCCTCTCCTCAGATCTGTCCATTCCCTCAATCTCTCACTCTCTGCAGATCTGTCCATTCCCTTGTTCTCTACTCTCTGCAGATCTGTCCTTTCCCTCACTCCCTCCTCTCCTCAGATCTGTCCATTCCCTCACTCACTCTCTCTGCAGATCTGTCCATTCCCTCGTTCTCTCCTCTCTGCAGATCTGTCCAGTCCCTCACTCTCTCCTCTCTGCAGATCTGCCCATTCCCTCACTATCTCTCCTCTCTGGAGATCAGTCCATTTCGACACTCTCTCCACTCCTCAGATCTGTCCATTCCCTCGTTCTCTCCTCTCTGCAGATCAGTCCATTCCCTCACTCTCTCTCTCTCTCTCTGCAGATCTGTCCATTCCCTCACTCTCTCTCTCTGCAGATCAGTCCATTCCCTCACTCTCTCTCTCTCAGCAGATCTGTCCATTCCCTCAATCTCTCCTCCCTCTGCAGATCAGTCCATTCCCTCACTCCCTCTCTCTGCAGATCTGTCAATTCCGTCACTCTCTCTCTATGCAGATCTGTCCATTCCCTCACTATCTCTCTCTGCAGATCTGTCCATTCCCTCACTATCTCTCTCTGCAGATCTGTCCATTCCCTCACTCTCTCTCTCTGCAGATCTGTCCATTCCGTCACTGTCTCTCTCTGCAGATCTGTCCATTCCGTCATTCTCTACTCTCTGCAGATCTGTCCATTCCCTCACTCTCTCTCTCTGCAGATCTGTCCATTCCCTCACTCTCTCCTCTTTGCAGATCAGTCCATTCAATCACTCTCTCTCTCTGCAGACCTGTCCATTCCCTCGTTCTCTCCTCTCCTCAGATCTGTCCATTCCCTCACTATCTCTCTCTGCAGATCGGTCCATTCCCTCATTCTCTACTCTTTGCAGATCTGTCCGTTCCCTCACTCTCTCTCTGCAGATCTGTCCATTCCCTCATTCTCTCCTCTCTGCAGATCAGTCCATTCCCTCACTCTCTCTCTCCGCAGATCTGTCCATTCCCTCACTCTCTCTCTTTGCAGATCTGTCCATTCCCTCGTTCTCTCCTCTCTGCAGATCTGTCCATTCCCTCACTCTCCCTCTCCACAGATCTGTCCATTCCCTCACTCTTTCCGCCCTGCAGATCTGTCCATTCCCTCACTCTCTCCTCTCTCTGCAGATCTGTCCATTCCCTCACTCTCTCTCTCTGCAGATCTGTCCATTCCCTCACTCTCTCCTCTCTCTGCAGATCAGTCCATTCCCTCACTCTCTCCTCTCCTCAGATTTGTCCATTCCCTCACTCTCTCCTCTCTCTGCAGATCTGTCCATTCCCTCACTCTCTCTCTCTGCAGATCTGTCCATTCCCTCACTATATCTCTCTGCAGATCTGCCTATTCCCTCACTCTCTCCTCTCTGCAGATCAGTCCATTCCCTCACTCTCTCCTCTCTCTGCAGATCTGTCTATTCCCTCACTATCTCTCTTTGCAGATCTGTCCATTCCCTCATTCTCTACTCTCTGCAGAACTGTCCAATTCCTCACTCTCTCTCTCTGCATATCTGTCCATTCCCTTACTCTCTCCTCTTCTCAGATCTGTCCATTCCCTCACTCTCTCTCTCTACAGATCTGTCCATTCCCTCATTCTCTCCTCCCTGCAGATCTCTCCATTCTCTAACTCTCTCCTCTCTCTTCAGATCTGTCCATTCCCTCACTCTCTCTCTCTGCAGATCAGTCCATTCGCTCACTCTCTCCTCTCCTCAGATCTGTCCATTCCCTCACTCTCTCTCTCTGCAGATCAGTCCATTCTTCACTATCTCTCTCTGAAGATCTGTCCATTCCCTCACTCTCTCCTCTCCGCAGATCAGTCAATTCCCTAACTCTCTCTCTTTGCAGATCTGTCCATTCCCGTATTCTCTACTCTCTGCAGATCAGTCCCTTTTGACACTCTTTCCGCTCCTCAGATCTGTCCATTCCTTCACTCTCTCTCCTCTCTGCAGATCTGTCCATTCCCTCGTTCTCTCCTCTCTGCAGATCAGTCCATTCCCTCACTCTCTCTCTCTCTCTCTGCAGATCTGTCCATTCCCTCACTCTCTCTCTCTCTGCAGATCAGTCCATTCCCTCACTCTCTCTCTCTCTGCAGATCTGTCCATTCCCTTGTTCTCTCCTCTCTGCAGATCTGTCCATTCTCTCACTCTCCCTCTCCACAGATCTGTCCATTCCCTCACTCTCTCCTCCCTGCAGATCCGTCCATTCCCTCACTCTCTCCTCTCTCTGCAGATCTGTCCATTCCCTCACTCTCTCTCTCTGCAGATCTGTCCATTCCCTCACTCTCTCCTCTCTCTGCAGATCAGTCCATTCCCTCACTCTCTCCTCTCCTCAGATCTGTCCATTCCCTCACTCTCTCCTCTCTCTGCAGATCTGTCCATTCCCTCACTCTCTCTCTCTGCAGATCTGTCCATTCCCTCACTATATCTATCTGCAGATCTGTCTATTCCCTCACTCTCTCCTCTCTGCAGATCAGTCCATTCCCTCAATCTCTCTCACCGCAGATCAGTCCATTCCCTCACTCTGTCTCTTTGCAGATCTGTCCATTCCCTCATTCTCTACTCTCTGCAGAACTGTCCATTCCCTCACTCTCTCTCTCTGCAGATCTGTCCATTCCCTTACTCTCTCCTCTTCTCAGATCTGTCCATTCCCTCACTCTCTCTCTCTCTACAGATCTGTGCATTCCCTCATTCTCTCCTCCCTGCAGATCTGTCCATTCTCTCACTCTCTCCTCTCTCTGCAGATCTGTCCATTCCCTCACTCTCTCTCTCTGCAGATCAGTCCATTCCCTCACTCTCTCCTCTCCTCAGATCTGTCCATTCCCTCACTCTCTCTCTCTGCAGATCAGTCCATTCCTTCACTATCTCTCTCTGAAGATCTGTCCATTCCCTCACTCTCTCCTCTCTGCAGATCAGTCCATTCCCTCACTCTTTCTCTCCGCAGATCAGTCAATTCCCTAACTCTCTCTCTTTGCAGATCTGTCCATTACCGTATTCTCTACTCTCTGCAGAGCAGTCCATTTTGACACTCTCTCCGCTCCTCAGATCTGTCCATTCCCTCACTCTCTCTCCTCTCTGCAGATCAGTCCATTCCCTCACTCTCTCTCTCTCTGCAGATCTGTCCATTCCCTCACTCTCTCTCTCTGCAGATCAGTCCATTCCCTCACTCTCTCTCTCTCTGCAGATCTGTCCATTCCCTTGTTCTCTCCTCTCTGCAGATCTGTCCATTCCCTCAATCTCTCCTCCCTCTGCAGATCAGTCCATTCCCTCACTCTCTCTCTCCTCAGATCTGTCCATTCCCTCACTATCTCTCTCTGCAGATCTGTCCATTCCCTCACTCTCTCTCTCTGCAGATCTGTCCATTCCGTCACTCTCTCTATGCAGATCTGTCCATTCCCTCACAATCTCTCTCTGCAGAACTGTCCATTCGCTCACTATCTCTCTCTGCAGATCTGTCCATTCCCTCACTCTCTCTCTCTGCAGATCTGTCCATTCCCTCACTGTCTCTCTCTGCAGATCTGTCCATTCCCTCATTCTCTACTCTCTGCAGATCTGTCCATTCCCTCACTCTCTCTCTCTGCAGATCTGTCCATTCCCTCGTTCTCTCCTCTCCTCAGATCTGTCCATTCCCTCACTATCTCTCTCTGCAGATCTGTCCATTCCCTCATTCTCTACTCTTTGCAGATCTGTCCGTTACCTCACTCTCTCTCTGCAAATCTGTCCATTCCCTCATTCTCTCCTCTCTGCAGATCAGTCCATTCCCTCACTCTCTCTCTCCGCAGATCTGTCCATTCCCTCACTCTCTCTCTTTGCAGATCTGTCCATTCCCTCGTTCTCTCCTCTCTGCAGATCTGTCCATTCCCTCACTCTCCCTCTCCACAGATCTGTCCATTCCCTCACTCTCTCCTCCCTGCAGATCTGTCCATTCCCTCACTCTCTCCTCTCTCTGCAGATCTGTCCATTCCCTCACCATATCTTTCTGCAGATCTGTCTA